>NC_058368.1:665312-1293125 GCF_018350175.1 Felis catus
AGTACAAAGGCAGATATGTTTAGAATTGCTGCACGGTAAAGTAATTTTCTACATTAGGATGATGCCGGCCGGCCAGGTCTGAGGACCCAGAGCGGCTTCCTGGCTGCTCACAGGATAGAAATCAGCGGGATTGATGGGGTGCCTGGATGGCTCAGTCAGTTAAGCGTCCAACCTCGGCTCAGGTCATGAACTCACTGTTCATGGATTCGAGCCCTGCATCAGGTTCTGTGCTGGCAGCTCAGAGCCTGGAGCCTACTTCTGATTCTGTCTCCCTCTCTCTCTGCCCTTCCCCCACTTATCTCCATGTCTCTCTCTCTCTCTCAAAGATAAACATTTTAAAAAATTAAAAAAGAAAGAAATTGCAGGATAGAAATCAAAGGTGGGCCAGCGGGAGTTGAAAGCAGAGGTTACTGAAGGGAGAGAGAGTGCAGGTACAGGCAGTGTCTGGGAGAGGGAATCTTATCTTTGCCTGAGGTCTGGGGTTTCTGTGGAGGGTCGTGGTCTGGTGTACATGTGCTCTCAGGCATGCAGGAACTGCTCAAAACAAAGTGAGGGCTTAGGTGATGTTCCTTGGAGCCAAGAGGGTTGTGTGAGATATGTAACTCTGGTGATCTGGAATGCGCATATACTGGCTTCTCAGGTCTTCTCACCTGGTCCTTCCTTAGGTATTATCTCTTCTACAGAAATCCTTAACTCCTGGTCCCATACAAGGAGGACATGCACTATTTGCATTCTGACCTGTGTGTAAAGTAGGGGTCCTAACAAGAATAGAAGCAGGAAAAGGAGTAAAAAGCAGATTTTTATGGAGTCCTTCAGTTTCCCTATCTCAAGGAGATGAGTTGTGTTTGTAAAAGAAACAGAAAGCTGTAATTGCCTTGAACAATGAGGATACTTACCCCCCTGTATAACAGGAAGCCAGCTGTAGGGTGACTGCTGGTCCAGCCGCTCAAAGGAGGCATTATCATCAGGGGCCAGCTTCTTCCCATCTCTGTGCTCCCTTCTCCACCTGGCTCCCCTTACATCACCTTACAGCTACAGTGCTTCCTAGCATCCCATCCAGAGTATTTCTTTTCTTGTCTCTTAGAGGAGGCTCCCCCTACCCCCTTCAATCCAAAATAAGTGAAGAACCAACAGATGAGATGAACCAGTCCGCAGGATGAGAAAGGAGTCTTCCAAATTTAAAGTTTCATGATTTGCCTAACCAGAAGAAAGAACCTCAGTGGCTGGTTTTCCTATTCAGCAGGTGTCTGGGATGCCCATCCAAATGCTTTTTCATTTAACTTTTATATATTTTCAGTAGGTGATGCATCTGCATTATTCAAAAGTCAAAATTATATATTTTTTAAAGTTTATTTATTTTGAGAGAGAGAGAGAGAGAGAGCAGAGGAGGGGCAGAGAGAGAGGGAGACAGAATCCCAAGAAGGCTCAGCGATGTCAGCCCAGAGCCTGATGCCGGGCTCGTGACCTGAGCCAAAATCAAGAGTCAGATGCTTAACCGACTGAGACCCCCAGGTGCCGGGTCAAAATTATATTTACAAGGAATACTCAGAGTAGTCTCTGTTCTACCCTGTCCCCTCTACCCATTGCAACTCCCCAACTCGATAGATAACCATTTTTACTAATTCGTTTGTCTTTGCAGTTTCTTTATGCACAAAACTGTAAATATTCACATATATACTTATTCCTCTTCTCCTTTTTTTAAATAAAAAGTCATATGCCATCTTTGCTGCTCTGCACCTGCTTTTCCCACTTAGCATATCCTGTACATAGAGAGCATCTTCACTCACCACATTGTGGATCGTTTCCGGACTTTGCTACTACAAACAGTGCCACAGTGAATACGCTTTTGTATTTGTCATTTCGTACCTTCAGAGGAGTGTCCCTGAGACATGTCCCAGGAATAGAAGTGCTAGCTTACAGGGTGAATGCATCTGTAATTGTGATAGATTTTGTCCGATTCCCTCATAAAGGTTCTACTGTTTGCCCACCCATCATCAGTGAATGAGAGTTTCTATTTCCTGTAGTTTTACCACAAGTGTATTTGTCAAACTTTTATATTATAGACTTTACCAATTTCCTGGATGAGAAATGACCTCTCAGTTCCAGGATTTGTATTTAGGGGACGTTTGTGTGTCTTTTTCTGTGAACTGCCAATTCATGTCCTTTGCCTCTTTTTCTTTTGGATCTTGATATTTTTCCATGATTTTTAGGACATCTTAAGAAGTTAGGGAGCTTAGTCTGAGACATGAGTTACAAATATTTGCTACAGTTTATTTGTTTCGTTTTGTTTTGTTCTTTACTTTGCTTATGGTGAATTGGGGTGATGGTTGACGTGTTCTATTTCACCATACAGAAATTTTTTACTTTTATATAGAAAAATCCATCAGTCTCTTCTTTTCTGGCTGGTGTATTTGAATTGAAATTAGCCCCTCGCCACGCCAAGGTCATAAGGATGCATGGCAAGTAGAGTGAATAGGGCTCCCCTGTCAATGTCTCCTTAGCCTCAAAGATGGTGAAAGCAATACATTCCTGTATAAACGTAATTCAGATTATCCAGGAGCTGTGTTCCCTCCTCCAAGCTCCATGACCTATGAGTATACTAAGTATACCAGGGTTCCCTTTCAGGGAAGACACCTGTTTCTTCATCATTTTTGTGTCTTTCAAATCTAATACCAGCCTGGCATAGAGAACATGTTTAATGAATTTTTTGGTAACAGAATTGGACTTGAGTCCTGATGATCTGAGTTCCTATTTAGTCACTATCCCCTCTCTGCTATGGAGTCATTAGCAACTGATTCAGCTTCTCAGAGCCTCATTGTCCCCATCTATACAGTGAGGATAATAAGATCTAATAAGACCAGTGTAACAGTGTGGATTAAAGGAACAGTGTAGCTGAAAACACTTTATCAACAATGAGGTGCTGTCCTAATGTACACTATTATTATTATTGTATATTATGCTATCACTGAGGGCACAATAGATACTAAAGGTATTACCTTTAATGTGCCACTTACATATTGATCAAAATATTGATCAAAAGCTTTGGGGAGGGGCACCTGGCTGGCTCAGTTGGTGGAACATGTGACTCTTGATCTCTCTGGGTTTTGAGTTCAAGCCCCACATTGGGTGCAGACATTACTTAAAAGTAAAACCTTTGGAAGAAAAAAAGCTTTGGGGAAATAAAATCTTATTTTTCCAATCTTTTTGAGAAAGTGTAATGTGCTATAAATATTTTGATATGTAGTGATTCTAACGTCTTACATCATTTCCATCTACAGCTAATAAGAGACATGGTTAATGTCTGTGAAACTAATCTGTCCAGACCCAACCCGCCTTCTCTTGCCAAATACCGAGCTTTGAGATGCAAAATTGAGCATGTTGAACAGAACACTGAAGAATTTTTCAGAGTTAGAAAAGAGGTTTTACAGAATAATCACAGGTATGCATAAAGGAAATGTCTTAGGATCTGTTATTATGTAATACTATTTCAGATTCTGTTATAAAGCTACTGTCCAGGGGTGCCTAGGTGGCCCAGACGCTTGATTTTTGCTTAGGTCATGATCTCATGGCTCCTGAGTTCAAGCCCCCTGCAGCTGGGCTCCACACTGAGAGGGCGGAGCCTGCTTAAGATTCTCTCTTTCTCCCTCTCCCCACCCCCCACATGCAAGCGGGCATGCTCTCTCTCACAAAAAAAAAAAAAAAAAAAAAAAAAAGCTACTCTCCACAATAACTGGTATGATTTAATCCTCTATAACAAGGTAACTATATTGTGATGACAAATTTCTTTCTTCAGTGTTTATAATATAAATTGGGACAGTATTCTATGCTTGAAAACTCTCCCCATTCACTCTGAGTTCAAGCTTACCTAATCTTGCTGAGATTAAATTTAAAGATTTTAAATCACAAGGCTTTTTTGTATTTTGAAGGGTGTTATATAGGAAAACCCATTTAAATTAAGATTTTAAACAATTTTTTTTTCAACGTTTATTTATTTTTGGGACAGAGAGAGACAGAGCATGAACGGGGGAGGGGCAGAGAGAGAGGGAGACACAGAATCGGAAACAGGCTCCAGGCTCTGAGCCATCAGCCCAGAGCCCGACGCGGGGCTCGAACTCCCGGACCGCGAGATCGTGACCTGGCTGAAGTC
Source organism: Felis catus (assembly GCF_018350175.1). Lineage (NCBI taxonomy): Eukaryota > Metazoa > Chordata > Mammalia > Carnivora > Felidae > Felis > Felis catus. Next base: position 669,460 of record NC_058368.1, read on the forward strand.
GGACGCCTAACCGACTGCGCCACCCAGGCGTCCCTAAATTAAGATTTTAAAATGCAGCTGTGTGCATGGTAGCTTCCAAGACGCCCACTCAATGGCATGAAAACACTCAGTTGAAAATCTGGAAAACATGGCCAGAGATATGGCACCCCTAACCGTCAGTCACATCCGTTATCTGTTTCCTCACTGATGGTGAGACTCCCTGTTTCTTGTGCTCATGTGTGTTCTACAAGCCAGGACAGCAGCAGGAACAACAGGAGGCTGGATCAGCCTCTCAGACCAGCCTTCACTGGGTATTAGTTTCCTCTGAGAGCCTGGACCCAGTTTCAAGGTTCAGAAACTAATTTGATGGATTATTCTTAAGGGTGGGACTGACTTCCATTGGATTGGTCACTCAGCCCACTAATGTAACTTCCCAGCACTCCTCTGCCTGAAGTCTTTCTTCTGGGTGTTTCTGGCATCTCAGCTCTCATTAGGTACAATGGGCCAGGTTAGCCTTAATCAGCCTCACACACTGCCTGGAGCCAAACCGTGGGGGCCATTTGTTACATTTTTAGGAATTTTGTGAGCTGAATACCATTAGTAACGACATCGGCTGTGGTGGGAGGATTTATACCATAGAAACCAGCAAATGCCACAAATCGGGGTCCTGTGTGGGTTTTGCTATTGCTTTGAGAACTGGTTTTCCGGCAGCTAGCTAGAAGCACCCACCTTATGGACTAATTCAGACCTGTCTAAAACGGTGTTCTGCCTTCCTTGATCAGTTGCCCTCAAATGCCATTACTAGTGTTACTTCACACCCACCAAGATGGCTGTATTTTTTTTTTTTTTTTGAGAAAATGAAAATATGGGTAATTATAGTGTTCGTGAGGATGCGGGGAAATTGGAACTCCCATAAAATGGTGCAGCCACTGTTTGGCGGTTCCTCAACAAATTCAGCACAGAATTACTGTCTGCCCCAGCGATTCCAGTCCTCGTTAGATACCCCAAAGAAGTGGAAACAAGTACTCAAGCAGATACGGATACATGAATGTTCATAGCAGCGCTATTCACGATAGCCCAACGGTGGAAACAACCCAAATGTCCATCAGTGGTTGAAAGGATTAGCAAAACGTGATTATGTACACATAATGGAATGTTAATCACCAAAAATGAGTGAGGTACTAATACATGTTACAAGACGGGTGAGTCTCAAAAGCATTATGCTAAGTGAAAGAAGCCAGACATGAAAGACCACGTGTTGTATGATTTCATGTATGTGCAATATCTGGAAGAGACAAATCGAATCCATGGAGACAGAAAGCAGATTGCCAGGCTCCAGGAGAGGGAAGAATGGGGACCGACTGCTAAATGGGCATGGGCTGTTCTTCTGGAGTGCTGAAATGTTTAAGTGGAAGCGGTGGCTGCCCATTTTAATATGCTAATTATTACAGAACGGTATACTTCAAAAGGGTTAGTTTTGTGTTACGTGACTTTTACATCAGTTAAAAAAATCCTTTCCTTTAGATCTTTTCCAGATTTGGCTTTTATATATAATCAAATTACTTTTACTTCTTTTGATTTGACTTTTGACCCACCCCTAGATATCTGCTAGGATCTAATACTACATTAGGAACTACTAACAATGAAGGCAGAATCAGGAGGGGAGTAACTGACTTTCTCCAGGGAGTCAAAGAGAAGGAAGAGCCATGACTTCAAGCCCTGGGGGGGGGGGGGGGGGGGGTGCAGTTCAGTCATCTAATGTAACTCAAGCCCTTAGAGATCTCACCTCGCACCCTAGTAATGTCATACAACAAAGGTGGACCTCTTTGTGTGGAGAGATTCTGCTGCTGTTAAGAAGCACAAGCAGAAGAAGCAGAAGAAGAAGGAAAAGAATAAGCAGAAGCAGGAGAAGGAGAAGAAGATTTTCTCCATTTCATTTCACTAATGATGATTTTTTCATATTCATTTTTTCTAGTTACAAAATTCATGTTCTTTGCTGAAAGTTTAGACAATGTGTGAAAACATGAAGAAAATTAAAGATCACCCAAAATCTCACCACCCAGAGATAACCCAGAGATAACATGACCACTGTTAACATTTTGGTGTAGAATAAATATATCCCAAATTGAATTATTGATTCTTCTCCTCACCTAGTGGTGTGTTGGTAAGCCAGCTCTCTGAAATAAACTCCTGACTTGTAACAACTGCTGATTTCTGTGGTATAAAAATGCTCCCACCATAGCTAATCTCAGGCTACCAATGTGACACCAAGAAACATGGAGTTGGGAAGACATACTGGATAGACTCTCCTACCCTCTCCACCCCACAACTCCGTCCCTCCGTAGTCCCCCAGTCTTTCCCCATGCCTCCCCATCTAGTCACCCACCCAGAGCCATTGTCAACTGTCCCTCATCCCCACATCTCCATTCCTGTCACTTCTGCCTCCAAAATGTCTGTAATCCATCGGCTTCTTTCGTTCACACTGCTGCCACCTTCAGTCCAGACACCGTTGTCTCATCTCCTTCCTGACGTTCTTCCCGCTCCTGCTGCATCCAATTAATTTTCCCATAACAACCAGTTAAGTCTTAGAATACACACTGTATTATGCCATGTTGCAGTAAATGTCACCTTCGAGGATAGGCCTTTCTTGACTATCCCGTCTCTGAACCTGGTAGAGTAGAACCTAAAATCAGTTATTTGCTAACTTTTCATTTTTGTCTCGCCATTAGGATGTAAGCCCTGTGAAGCCAGAGACCATGCTATCTCACTTCTAGTGCCTGGCAGAACACTCAGCACAGAGTGTATTTGTGAATGATTGAGTGCAATGAATTCAAGCTATTTATTCTATATGTTATATATTTGAAAAACTTTGGGATCATACCATGCATAAAGTTTTGTAACCTATTTTTAAAATTCATTTTACAACAAGTCTTACTTCATATACTTATTTATTTTTTAAGAGTGTGATTTTTTTTTAATGGCTACATAGTATTTGCAAGAAATGTTATGTTGTGACTCACAGAATCCATTCCATAATAATGGACGTTTGGGCTGTTTTGGGTTTTCTCCTGCTAATAATGATTTTTTATTTTACTTTCGATTGTACAGTCTCAAGTTTTTTCTTCTGCTTTTTACAGTACAGGTCCAGTAGACATCTTGAAGATATTTAGAGTTGGCAGAGTGAATGAAGCCACAGAGTTTTTGAGCCGGCTTGGCAATGTGAAGTCCTTACTGCATGGATCTCCCGTACAAAGCTTTGTAGGGATCCTGTCCCGGTAAGAGGACACCATCTTTATTTTCCAAATGTTTCAGCCTCACGAACATGAAGTGTTTTACCCTTTTTCCTACTTTTTTTATACCCTACCTGGGTCTCTTCAGTTAAAACCAGCTTATTGCATTCCAGAGAAAACTGAGCCCTTTAAATTATAATTAAATATAATTTATTTATTATTATATGTATTTTGAAGTGTAGTACATGGGTATGAATTGCTTCTTGAAGACAGTATCATATGAAGAAAGGAGATTCTCTATTTCATGGCTCTTCTGTGTGTCTAATTTGGGAATGTCCAATACTTAAAGAGAAGGGTCTAGAAATTAGAGTACCTAGATACTATGAGTTATCTATTCAAAACGTAACTCTAATTTCTGTTTGCTTTGAATAATCACTTAATATCAGAGCCAAACTGCAGTCACAGAGAGCAGGGGAGAATATGATTACATCTGGGTCCTTAACTAAATACCTAAGAGGAAACATAAAAGGAAATATACAGGATACATCTAGAAAAAACGTTCAACTGCTGTTGAAGGACCCAAAAGACACTTACATTAATCGGAAGGATGCCAAGTTTCCTTAAATTAACCTATAAATTTAGAGCTATCACAATAAAAGTGCTAACAAGATGTTTTTTTCAACGTTTATTTATTTTTGGGACAGAGAGAGACAGAGCATGAACGGGGGAGGGGCAGAGAGAGAGGGAGACACAGAATCGGAAACAGGCTCCAGGCTCTGAGCCATCAGCCCAGAGCCCGACGCGGGGCTCGAACTCCCGGACCGCGAGATCGTGACCTGGCTGAAGTCGGACGCCTAACCGACTGCGCCACCCAGGCGCCCCACAAGATGTTTTTTTTAAGAAATAAAAAGCTGATTATACTGCACATATTTTTTTAAATTTGACTTTGCCAGAGTAATTTTGAAAAAGAAGATTAATGAGGAAGAATTAACCAGACACTAAAAACATGTTATAAAACTGTGTTAATTAAAACAGTGAGGTGTGCCCAAAAAGATGATTCTACAAAATAAAGAATCCAAAAGTAAATGCAAAAACATAGAGGGTTTAGTACATGATAAAAGTAGCTTTTATTTCTGTGGAAGAAAGATAATTTCTTCAATACTATGTATTGGGACAGATTAGTACCTGGAAAAATACAAAGTTGGATCCTTACCTCATTCCTCACACGTAGATAAACTCCACATGGAACAAAGATTGAAAAATGAAAATATAAAGGTACTAATTGAAAAATAGGACAGTTTTTTTAATAACCTTTAAGTAGGACTAAAACCCAAAAACCACTTTACAAAGGTAATTACATTTCATAACACAAAATTCAAACTGGAGATGTTCATGTAATAAACGCAGAAGTCTCCCTTTACCCACCTTCTCAGAAACAACAGGGTTTAACTTTGATTGCAGAGAGTTCTTAGCAATGCTAGAAGGCCTGCAGGATATGTGTAAGTTCTTGAGCCAGGGAGAAACGCAGTCAGCATTGGGCCTAAACATGGTTCTGCTGAGTGCTTGACCTTGGCAGGTTGGAGTCAGAGCCCTGACCCAAGGCAGGAAGAATGGCCAGCACCTCCAGGCTGGTCAAGACAGGGATGAGAAGCTGACCATAGATTGGTACATGTGAATAGCACCTAGAAATCCTTCTGTGAGATTACTTTGAAATACATTTTTCTTTTCATTTCATGCTCTTTATTTATTTATTGTCTTTTTAATTGGTGTCTTTTTTCCAGCTTTATTAAGGTGTGATTGGCAAATGATAATTGTATATATTTAGGTTGTACAAGGGGATTTTTTTAAATGCATAACATGATGATTTCATGTACATGTATATTGTGAAATGATGATCACAATCAAGTTAACACATCCATCACTTCATATAGTTATCTTTTTTTCTTGTGGTGAGAACATAAGGTCTACTCTTAGCAAAGATAATTTATTTTTATTCTTTATCTTAGAACTGAAAGTGTATACTCTTTAGCCAACAACTCCCCATTTTCCCCAACCCCCACCTCCTAGAAACCACCATTCTGCACTCTGGTTCTGAGTTCGACTTTTCTAGATTCCACATATACGTGAGGTTATGCAGTATTTATCTTTCTGTGTCTGGCTTATTTCACTTAGCATAATGTCCTCCTTGAATAGCACCTGTCTTTGCTAGAATTATCATCCTATAATTAAAAATACCCTTTCTTTTAGTAAATCATTTTAATGTCCTTTTCTTTTTAGTGGGTTGCTTTTACCCAAAGTAGTTGAAGATCGTGGCACAAAGAGAACAGACACTGGAAATCTTGGGAGTGGGATATATTTCAGCGATTCACTCAGGTTAGTATACTACATATACTATACATGATGTCTTAACCATGTTACTCACACCCATCACCAAGGATTTATACCCAAGTAGTTGCTATGTGGTTTCCTCCATCTTTCCTTTGTAAGGGATTTCTCATCCAAGAAACATATCGGTGAAAGCAACCAGTTTTCTCAGTATACCATAGAAATATGTCTTTTGTGGTGGATATTTGGGAAAATTTTATTTTAAATCACCTTGATTTTACTATCCTGAGAGTCTTTACATATATTTACCTGCTTAATCCTTACAACAACCCTCTTAGGTCAGTTCTATTATTATCCCATATCACAGATGAGAACACTGAGGGACAGTGAGGGTATCTTGCCCAAGATCACATAGCATTTTGTCTTTCTCCAGGACCAGTGATCTTAACTTCTATAGCACATGACCTCTCATGTGCTTATACACATTATATACACAACTTATCATTTACACAACTTAAGTTGTGTCTTATCTATTGTAAATGAACTCTATGTGTATAGAATAATATTTCATCTTCAATATCCTTGTTAATATTTAAATCTATCCCCACAATAGCCACAGGGTATTAAACACCTGCCCTGTGCAAGGCACCGGACTAAGTGCTTCACGTACATTGTCTATAAACCTCACAGGTGGTATTGTGACATCATTTCGTGACAAGGAAACAGATTGATGGAGGTTAAGTAACTTGCATAAAGTCACAGAGCTAGTTAAATGATGGAGCTTGGGTTCAGGCCAGGCCAGGATAATTAATTATCCAGGATATTTCAGGAATTCCTATGGAAATCCGTAAGAAAAAAATAACTCAAAAAGCAAATGGACAAAAGACATGAGTAGGAACCTAATAGAAGAGGAAACACATGGACAATGTCATTTGAAAAGGTTACTAATCAATAATATGCAAATTCATCTATCATATACCATTTAATACCTATCAGCAAAAAAAAAAAAAAAAAAAAAAAAAAAAAAAAAAGCAACAACTCTAGGTGTTGGTAAGTCTCTAGAACAGTCTGAACTCTCAGACACTGTCAATAAACTGATAAGCCCTCTTGAGGAAATGTTGGCATCATCTGCTGTAGTTGAAGAGCATAATTAATGGTGTGACTTAGGAATCCTATAGATTGGACTAGGAACCAGGAAGCAGCAGTTCTCAATCCTGGCTACACATTCAAATCACCTGGAGATTTTATTTTTATCTTTTTATGTTTTTTACTTGAAGGACTTTCTTTTAAAGTTTTCATTCAAATTCCAGCCAGTTAACACAGCGTGATGTTTGTTTCAGGTGTACAGGTTAGTGATCCAACACGTCTGTGCAACACCCAGTTCTCATCACAAGTGCCCTCCTTAATCCCCATCACCTATTTCACCCATCGCCCCACCCACCTCCCCACCTGGAGGAGCTTTTAAACACCACTGGTGCTGATTTCACCCCAGATCAGTCAAATCAGGATGTCTAGGGGTGAGGTTTTTAAGCTCCCTGGATGATTCAGACTGAGTTGAGAATCACTTCCCTAGTGAGTCTACATAGACCAGGAGACATGTACACAGATGGCTAAGAAAACTGTAAGATCACTGGAAATGATGCAGATGTCCAATAAGAGTGGGATGGATCCAAAAATTTTGGTGTCGGCCTACATGGAGTCTTATATGGCAGTTGAGACACGTGTACTACAGCTACACGTGCCAAATGGAGGAGTCTTAGGAAGGTAACGTGGAGCAAATAATTGCTCTATGATTCTATATGTATAGAGTTTGAAAACAAGCAAAACTAAGCATACTGTTGAGGGACACATATCTATGCATCAATACTGTAAAAGAAAGAAAAAATAATATACACATAAACACAAGATAGCAATTAGATTACCCTCTGGGTGGCAGGGAAGGTAATGCCACAGGGCAACGTAGAAATATTGATGATGTTCTTTTCCGTTTTTTTGTTGTTGTTGTTGTTGTTGTTGTTTTCAGTGTTTATTTATTGTTGAGAGACAGCGGGCACACGTGCATACATTTGCAGAACAGGGGTAGAGAGAGAGAGAGACAGTGGATCCAAAGCTAGCTCATGCTGACAGCAGAGAGACCGATGCAGGGCTTGAACTCACTAACCGTGAGATCATGACCTGAGCCAAGGTCGGGTGCTTAACCGACTGAGGCACCCAGGCACTCCTGTTCTTTTCTGTTTCTTAAACTTGGCAGGAGCTATGTGGTTGTCTGTCTTATCATTGTTCTTGAAACTTAACACTTATGGTATAAATGCTCTTTCCTCTGTACAAATCTTTCAAAGTAAAACTTTTTTAGATGTTAAGATTTTTTTTTTTTTAACAAATTGGGATTCCTTTGAATTTTTTTTTTTTCAACGTTTATTTATTTTTGGGACAGAGAGAGACAGAGCATGAACGGGGGAGGGGCAGAGAGAGAGGGAGACACAGAATCAGAAACAGGCTCCAGGCTCTGAGCCATCAGCCCAGAGCCCGACGCGGGGCTCGAACTCCCAGACCGCGAGATCGTGACCTGGCTGAAGTCGGACGCTTAACCGACTGCGCCACCCAGGCGCCCCAAGGGATTCCTTTGAATTTAACCAAGTTGAAGTCCTTGGTGACTTTGGACAGAGTGGTTTCAATTGAGCCAAACTGCAACAGGCTGAAGGGTGATGGACAAGCAAGCAGATAGAGGCAGCCATTGAGAAAGGTGGGGGATGGAGAGGGAGGAAGTGGAGGTAAAGTCAAGGGTCACAGGCTCAGCAGTCACAGGGAAACAAGTTTTAGGAGAAATGGGGGAAATTGATTATTTTTTTTTAGGGGACAGGTCTTGGGGCACTTGGAAAGCACAGTCGGTAGAGCTCGCGGCTCTTGATCTCTGGGTTGAAAGTTCGAGCCCTGCGTTGGGTGTAGAGATTACTTAAAAATAAAGTATTGTTAATATATAAAAAAATTTTTTAAATAAAAGGGAGTAAGTCTTAGGGAGCTTGGGTGGCTCAGTCAGCTGGGTGTCTGACTCTTGATTTCTGCTTGGGTCATGATCTCGCAGTTGTGGGATTGAGCCCCATGTTGGGCTCCCCACTGAGCGTGCAGCTTGTGGGGACTCTCTCTCCCTCACCCTCTGCCCCTCCCCACTTGTGCATGTGCGTGCTCTCGATCTCTCTCTCTCAAAAAAAGAGGGGGAAGTCAAGTCTTAGAGGGGATAGAACAAAGGGTCTTCAGGCAACACTTTTATATTTGGGTCTTGATATTTGGAAAAATAAAGATATGTCCCAAAAATGTTGCTTCCAAAGGTGTCCTAGCCTATGCTCCTTAATAACAAGAGTTGCTTTTTTTTTTTTAAGTTTATTTATTTAAGAGAGAGAGTGAGCATGGGAGGGCAGAGAGAAAAGTTGCTTTTTTTAAAGCTGCTGAGTCCTGAAGAAAGTCAAAACAAAATCTCTCATTTAGATGTTGTTTGAAGTTTTGTTTCTCCATCTGGATTCAGAAGGCTTTGTGAGAATACCAGTGCTGTCTTTCCCTTTGACCAGTTCTTACTTACCTAGTATTTCATGTTCTCTCTGAGCTTCAGTGCACAGAAGTAATCTGCTCTTTCTTAACTAATAAGGTGGGGGGTTTTCCTTATCTTTCGTCACTTTGGTGTTTGCTGTACCAAAATGTGTGTGTTTTAGTAGTTAGTAAAGATTTGAGGCAACAGGGGAATGCATCCATCCCTGGAAGAAAGTACTTTGAACACTACCTGCACAACAGAAAGGCAACATCTGAAACAAGTAAGTGAATAATAAAGTTCTAAACTGACCCTTCAGAGATATTTTAATAGCCGTAAAATCTGGAACATCCTGCCAGCAAAGTCATTGAGACAGTATTTCACATATAGAGATGGATAATGGATACTAAAATATTATTGCCATGTAACCGTAAGTCACAAACACGTACTTCCTTTCCCTCGCAGTACGGGTATTAAGTACTCCCACCCGGGAGAGACCGATGGCACAGGCTCCTGGCTGTCTGTGATGTAGCCCTTGGAAAGTGTGCGGACTTACACAGAAAAGACTTCTCCTTGTCGGAAGCACCACCAGGTTATGACAGTGTCCATGGGGTTCGAGCAACAGCCACTGTCACCACGGACTTCGAGGTATTTATTTCAAGAAACAAGCAGAGAGCTCCTGTTTTTATTGAATATGCTTAAGTTTAAATAATTATTGCATATTTATGGCTGCCTGAATTCAATATTTTCTAGATTAGCAAACCTGCAAATCTGCTTTTCTGAAAACATTTGCCAATAAAGGATTTGTCCCCATACCTATTAATTTCTGTTGGTTCTAGGATGATGAATTTGTTGTGTATAAAACCAATCAGATTAAATTGAAATATATCATTAAATTTTGCCTACCTGGAGATGAAATAAAGGACTTTCATCCTTGTAATACTACTGAATTAGAAGAATCCAGACCTGAGTTTTCAAATTTTTCAAAGGTTGAAGGTAAGACAATTTTCTTGAATGCTGTTTTATGTGATATTTATAGAACTCAAACATTTTATTCTTAGAGGAATTTATGTTCATGTTCAGTAACTGTATCTGGGAACTCATACATTAATATTCTATTTCCTTTTTTACTTTGTAGAAGTAAAAACCAGGATACTTGAGAGAGGTTAGGTGTTCTCAAAATTACATCTTACTTTGTTAACATACCGCGTTGAACTCTCACACCTGCAGACGGCCAGGGCCACAAACCCACTGAAGCAATTTAAGATGCCAAGTGCAAGAAGTGTCAGGGGGGTTGGTGGAGTAGACAAGAGACACAGCTTTAGAACCAGGAAGCCCAGGTTCTAGTGTCGACTTGCTGATTACTAGGCTGTGCAATATGGGGCAAGCTGCATAAGCTTCTGCAGCCTCAGCTTTTCCGTTTTGAGTATGAGATCAGTACCTGCCTCAGGTGAAGGCACCCCCCCAGGTTTAATGTGCAGCTTAGTAGAAATACATGAGAGGATGGGAGCTTCTCAGAAAATCAGAAGCCCACACTATTTATAACATTTATTATAGCGTTGTCAAAACACATTAACATTTTCAACTGTGGTCCAATTATTTTTTATCAGAAATGTATGACTTCACGTATAAGCAAATGACTCCTGTTTTCTGTCCTAGAGCCGTTAAATTAAATATCTGGCAAGAGAGTATATATTTACATATCTAACTATATGTGTATTCTTGTACCACCTGGTATAGAAGGGGAGCTTTTTTTTTTCATATGCTATATTAGAACTTTGATTTAGCGGGGCGTCTGGGTGGCTCAGTCGGTTAAGCGTCTGACTTCGGCTCAGGTCGTGATCTCCTAGTCTGTGAGCTCAAGCCCCACATCAGGCTCTGTGCTGACAGCTCAGAGCCTGGAGCCTGCTTCAGATTCTGTGTCTCCCTCTCCCTCTGCCCCTCCCCTGCTTTTATTTTATTAAAAATATTGTTTTTTAAACTTTGATTCAGTGTTCCTTGGGTTGAATGTCTAAGCAGTCTCATATTGGTCTTACATGCCTCTGTGGCACAATAAATGGTAGTGACCAATCAAAATTGCAGGCCAAGGAATGCATTATCTAGATTCATGCATAAACTACACTTATTTAAATAGTCTTAAGACTTGTGTGCTTGTGTATATGTTTAAATGTATGTCTTTCAAGTAATTGCATGATTCTAAATTTTCAAGATCACTCCTCAGAATCTGTAGATTAAAAAGTTAATGTGTCTATTATAAATGCTGCCCCCATTTTTCTCATATGGGTTCACTTACTTTACAGAATTGACTACTGAAAATCATAAAATGCTACTTGTCCATTTTTCCTAAAATATACTGTATGAAGGGGGAAGGGAAAGAAATAAAGATTAAGATAACAAAGATAGTGCAGGGATGGTCTTAAAAGCTAACATTATAATTTTTAATATGTAGATTATCAGTTACAAGATGCCAAACCTTTCGGCAACATCAGGTCTGGCCTTCAGGATGTCTCTGGCAATTCAGTTCCTCTTGAGGAGGTTCACATCAAAGGAAGAATAATAGACTTTGTAGCCCAGGTATGTCTTTGTGGGTTTATGATACTTTAAATGGATATGAGTCATAAATGACAATTTGATTATAGTTGCATGAATTAAAATGTGCATTTCTTTTTCTTTCATGTTTGTTTATTTATTTTGAGATAGAGAGAGAGAGAGACTTGTACAAGTGAAGGAGGGGCAGAGAGAGAGGGAGAGATGCCCAAGCAGGCTCCACGCTGAGCCCCAACACAGGGCTCGATCTCACAACTGTGAGATCATGACCTGAACTGAAATCAAAAGCCAGAGGCTCAATGAACTGAGCCACCCAGGCACCCTGAAATGTGCATTTCTAAAATTCGTTTATTCATTGAGTACCTACTACATACCGACTGTTCCAGGCTCTAGGCATGCAGCAAGGAACAAAAGAAAAACTCTGCCCTGATGGAGCATACATTTTATTGGGGGATAGGCAGTAAACATTGTAAATAAACAGAGTGCATCATATGTAGATGGTGGTAGGTGCTAAAGAAGAAAGTCTAAGCAGGGGGAGCTGCAGGGGGGATGGGAGCCTCAGGAAGGGTGGGAGCCACAGGGAGGGTGGGAGCCTGGTTGGGGGGGAGGAGGTGGGAGCCGCACAGGATGGGGGGTTTGAACTTGTAAGTAGGATGGCCAAGAAGGCCTCACTGAGGTGACACCTGAGTACAGCCATGTAGGAAGTAGGGGACTAGGTACGTGACCCGACCCCAGCAGCCCTCCTTCCAAAGCCCCCAGTGGAGCTGAGCCCAACTAACACAGCCTGCCTTCCGCTCGCACAGAGCAGCAGGGCCCTGTGCTCCTCACCCTTGCTAAAACAGCCAGCAACATCATTGCTGAGTCTGCTGTGGACTCCCATGGCGGGGAGTAGCAGGAGGATGTGGGCCCGCCAAGGCAGTATGGTGCCTGCCTGCCTGGGCTGGGCAGCAGCCTGGACCACAGGAAGAGGTGTCACACTGCCCCCACCCCCAGCCAGCACACCACCTCCCCCCAGCCCTCCCACCAGCAGCGGCCAGCAAGCCCTCCCCACCACTGCCCCCTCCCCCAGCAAGCCTACCCCCTCCCAGCCAGCCCACCTCCTCCCCTCCAGCCCTCCCACCACCTCCCCCCAGCCAGCCCACCAGTGCCAGCCAGCAAGCCCTCCCCACCACTGCCCCCACCCCCAGCCCCCCAACCACCTTCCCCCAGCCCTCCCACCACCTCCCCCTAGCCCTCCCACCACCTGCCCCCCATCCAGCCCACCACCTCCCCCCCAGCCAGCCCACCACCTCCCCCCAGCCCTCCCACGACCTCCCCCCCAGCCAGCCCACCACCTCCTCCCAGCCCTCCCACCACCTCCTTCCCAGCCAGCCCACGACCTCCCCCCTCAGCCCTCCCACCACCTCCCTCCCAGCCAGCCCACCACCTCCCCCCAGCCCTCCCACAACCTCCCCCCCAGCCAGCCCACAACCTCTTCCTCCCAGCCCTCCCACCACCTCCCCCCCAGTCCTCCCACCACCTCCCCCCAGCCAGCCCACCAGTGCCAGCCAGCAAGCCCTCCCCACCACTGCCCCCACCCCCAGCCCCCCAACCACCTTCCCCCAGCCCTCCCACCACCTCCCCCTAGCCCTCCCACCACCTGCCCCCCATCCAGCCCACCACCTCCCCCCCAGCCAGCCCACCACCTCCCCCCAGCCCTCCCACGACCTCCCCCCCAGCCAGCCCACCACCTCCTCCCAGCCCTCCCACCACCTCCCTCCCAGCCAGCCCACGACCTCCCCCCTCAGCCCTCCCACCACCTCCCTCCCAACCAGCCTACCACCTCCCCCCAGCCCTCCCACAACCTCCCCCCCAGCCAGCCCACAACCTCCTCCTCCCAGCCCTCCCACCACCTCCCCCCCAGTCCTCCCACCACCTCCCCCCAGGCAGCCCACCACCTCCCCCCCCAGCCAGCCCACCACCTCCCCCCCAGCCAGCCCACCACCTCCCCCCCAGCCAGCCCACCACCTCCTCCCAGCCCTCCCACCACCTTCCCCCAGCCAGCCCACCACCTCCCCCCACAGCCCTCCCACCACCTCCCCCCAGCCAGCCCACCAGTGCCAGCCAGCAAGCCCTCCCCACCACTGCCCCCTCCCCCAGCCAGCCCACCACCTCGCCCCAGCCCTCCTACCAGTGCCAGCCAGCAAGCCCTCCCCTTCTCTGACCTGCAGCTCTCCAGGTAGCTGCTTATGAGTACAGGATATTTTCTCAGACCTGAGTGGACACAGAAGAGGAAGCGGGTGTGCAGTTTGGGATCCTGTGAAGAGAGGGATTCTTGGACAGCCCTTCTGCCCTGTGCACTCCATTTCCACCCTGCCTCCCCTGGCCCCCAGCCTCAGTGCAGCTCGCACAGTACCCTGACCCCCTACTAATCGCAGAGAAGGGTGTGGAAGAGGAGAAGAGTGAGGTTGGAAGCCTGAGCAAGTGACAATGGAGCAGGGGAAGGAGAGCCACTTGGGACCGGCATTTAAAGCCCTGGGCCGGGATGGGGTGGGGGTCAAAAGGTTAGGGCCTGGTGGGTATTCACTGTCACTGGTAGAGGTACCACTTGTGAGGGTGATCCCTAGGGGAGTGTGGAACCCCTCCCCCCATTCTTACTGTTTCTCTTGGCTTCACTTTTGTCCCCCTCTCCCTGACTTGGTGCTCTAGTGCACCTCATTAGGGTTTGTGACCAGAGTTTGGATGAGTTTGAATTTGAATGAATTGAGTTTGTATTTCTAGCACCCAGGTTTTTACATGTTTGGGGTTTGGGGTGTTTTTAGGTTGTCATCCTTGATAAAGGAAGTGTATCCATCAAAAAGAAAAAGAGAAATAGGGAGCTGAACCATGTGAACATCTGGGGGTTGCTCATTCCAGGTAGAGGCAACAGCATGTGAAAGGGCCCTGTGGTGGGAGCAAGCCTGATATGGTCAGGGACATCAAGGAGGCCACTGTGGCTAGAGCAGAGTGGAAGGGGAAAGCATGGCAGCAGATTGGGTCAGAAAGGTGGTGTGGGGGTCAGTTCACGTCAGGATACAGGACAAGTTATTGTCCTTAGTTCTGAGTAAAATGGAAGCCACTAGAAGATGTTTGGCAGAGGAGTGATATGATCTGACCTGTTTTATTAGGATCATACTAGCTGCCATGTTGAGAACAGTATGAAGAAGGTCAGTTGGGAGACATCTTAGGTCACGTGGTCTGGAAAACAGACTCCAGGTAAAAATTTGTTCTCAGGAAGCTTGTTGGGAAGTGCTCCTGTAAGAGAGTGAGGGAATCAGGACGTGGCAAAAGGAGACATTGAGCCGTGACACCTCTAGCATATAATGCATATGAGTCCTCAGATGATCTCAGAGGGAGCTGCGAAGCTGGGATAGCCCCTCAGAGATATTCTGAATTGAGGCCGGGTGCCAAGCTTTGTGCTCACAGAGGCATCAGTCACTGGATGTGGCTGCCTGTGGAGAGGGGTCGTAATCTTGGGTGAGGCGGTCCACCTTTTGCTGAGTACCGTCTGGGGAAGGACTCAGCAGAGGACACTCCCAGCAGCCTTGGTCCTGAAAAGGACAACTGGGAGCATGTCATAGCACCAAACGTAGGTGACCATTCAAGCGATTCGTTCAAGGATGACGGTTAACAATGGGGGTGGGTAAGAAATGATTTGGTCTGGCAAAGGATTGAAGGTAGAACCAGTAAGATTTGCTGATGGACATGAACACTAGAGAAAGTCGAGTGTCAAGAATGAAGCCAAGGTTCTTGTCCTGAGCAACTAGAAGGACTGATCACGTTTGCACGTACTGAAATGGGGAAGGTGGTAGGAGGGCAACTTGGGAGGACTGTCAGGAAGCCATCCTCAGTCGCATCACACGAGACGCTGATGTCCAGATGGAAACGCTGAGCAGGAAGTTAGGCATTTGAGTCTAGAGTGCAGGGAAAAGTTAATTCCCAGCGGAGTCGTAACTGGGGAAGTTGCCAGCACTTAGGTTCTGTTTAAAGTCCTGTGTCCCCTTTAGATCACCAAGAGAATAGGTAGGGAGGGAAGACCAACATGCCGTGGGTTGGGAGAGGAGGCTGGTCAGCAAAGGAGACAGAGAGGGAATGGCCAGTGAGACACCCGGGGGGCCTGGGTCTCCGGAAAAATGATAATTCTGTCAAAGGCTGCTGACGGATCAGGTAGAGTCAAGGCCGAGACTTGACCTTTGGATTCAGCAATAAGGAGATCATCGACAATCTTGACAATTGCCTCTTTGATGGAGCAGTGGGTGTGAAAGCCTAATTAGAGTGAGTGCCAAAGAAAATGGGGGGAAAGAGGAGAGAAAATGAGACCGTGGCTGAAGAGAAGTGGAATCAGATTGGTTTCCTTTTTCTTTTAAGATGAGAGAAATCATGGCACGTGTGTGAGCCAGTGCACGAGAAAAACACTGATGATCCAGTAGAGGGAGTGTGAGATGTGTGTTCACACCCCCAAGCAGTAACTCAGTTCTGACACTGTCTGCCTGGAAATAGTGTCCAGTCCCACAGGTTAGTCCCGCAGGACTGCCCTCCTCCCCTGCTGTCACTTCAGAGGCTGGTCCCGGGTCCCACAGAGCCTGATGCGGGGCTCTAACTCAGGAATTGCGAGATCATGACCTGAGCCGAAGTCAGCCACTTAACTGACTGAGCCACCCAGGCGCCCCTCCAGAAGTCACCTCTCTAACATAAACTCGGATGTGGTTGAAAGGGGTTTGTTATGAATATGGAGATGCCCACATTGTTCTTCTCACTTGGGAGATGCTGAGGGCTGTGGGAACTCTGTGCGAGAAACAGGCACGAAGACCGAATACGTATTTCTTGTTCTAAATCACAGTGGCACAGCGGGGAGTGGTACCCCTTCTGTAGCAGGACTGAGGGGGAGAGGTAATGCTCAAGTGCCATGCTGGGCCACAGCCAGAAGTTCACAGCTAGTGCCCCCAAGGTCATGGGACAGAAAGTCAAGCTCATGGGCACACATGCGGGTTGACTGCCAGTGTGCCGTGAAGGTTGTTTTCTAAGATTTGACCTCATCGTTGGCTCCTAACACTAAAGGCTGCACTGAACGGCTATCAAGACCTCTTAGGAAGATAAAAACATCTGAGTCTGGTATTGGGATATTCCTCTCTCTGCAGAGGGAAATCAGATTACCTGTCACGGTCACCTTAAACTGGGGAAATGGGTGTGGTGGGTGGAGCGGGTGTGCTGTGTGTGATATTCGTACTAGTTTGCATACATCTGATCATTGCCTTCCGGCCACTCTGATCCAAACCCTCATCCCAGAGGCGGTTCAGGGAAATGTCATAGACTTTGTCTCTGTCCTGGTGTGGACTCCTCGTAAATGTTCTACTATATATTAATCTCTTTGGAGCCACGTAGGAGCTGTGACCCCATGGTTACCACTTCCTATGAGTCAGGCCCTGGATTGAGTTTTTCACAGGCTGTATTTAATTCTCCCCAAAACTCTGTGACGTGGCCGCTGTGATTATGCCCATTGTTTAGATGAGGGATCTGATGTGCGGAGATGTTAACTGTATGATAAAGCACAGATTTCAACGCAGATCATTGTGACTCGCGAGGCCAGCCTCCTCAACCAGCGGTCTAGCGCAGAGAATCCGGAGTTCGAAAGACTTAGCTTCATATCCTCGCTCATTCTATTCTAGCTCTGCGACCTTGAGGAAATTATTTAACTTCTTTGTGCCTCAGTTTCTTCATATGTAAAATTGTGAGGATTAAATATAGTGAATGTAAAGTAGGGCATTTTTTCATAAGCAGTAGATACAAAACAAATGGTGATTATGTTAAAAGGAGAGTCATGTATACATTACTGTGGATTAGAAAACTTCTGCCATTTGATATTTTAAACCTGATGAAGATTTTTTCCATGGGGAAGTTTGCCCAAAAAATAACTCCTGATTTAGCAGTGAATTTTCCACTAATTTGTGATTAGACAGCCGGCCTGTAGGTTGACTTTGAATATCCAAACAGAGGCCCAAGAGCAGGGACTTGTATATTCATGGCTCACTTACTTGACTCTTAGAATGAGTTTAATGTTTTTAGTTTAGTAATAAAACTAAAATAGTAGTTTCATCTGAAGGAGGAAAATTAAGATGTCAAAAATTAGTACCACTGTATTTATTTCTCTTCTAAGACCTAGTAAAAATACTTTTATCATCATTATCAAATATTCCTTGCTTTCTGAGTGCCCAGTCATACAATTAATTACAGAGAGAGTGAAGCTGCAATAGGCCTAACCCCTGGGAGCTCCCATGCGAAGACAGACCTGCTGACTAGATGCAGGCAGGACATGCACAGAGGAGGATGAAAACATTAACCTAAACCAAAAGACAGTTAGACAGTGATCCTATCCATCAGTTACAGGCGGAGCGTAGGTGCCCTTGCGGGGTTTTGTAAAACTGGATATCCTAGAGACAGATGAAGAGAGTTCCATGCACGGGAGCGCGTGATAGCCTCCTGGTCAGCGATCTGTGTGACTCCTCTGCCGGGTGCTCTCTGACCTTCTACAATGGCTTGGAGTCACCAGACACCCAAGAAACTCTGGGATTCAATCCTTTGGGGTTATCTTGGGCCATGGCCAGTCCCCAGTTCCAGGGAGCTGCCTGGTGAGCAGATGGCTGCCACCAGCTGGTGAGGCCTTTGTTTGAAGCACCCTGGAGGGTGCTGACCTGATGATTTGGAGAAAATCAAATTCTTTTTTAAATGGATGTGCCTTGAATTTTTTCTCTGGTGTGGCACATTTTTTCTCTGGGGGCAGCCCAGTTTACTGTGAATCTGGTTGTGGACAGCTTTTTTGTATAAGTTCATAACCTTTATTCTTTTTTGTTTTGTTTTATTTGTTTATTTTGAGAGAGAAAGAGAGCAAGCAGGGGAGGGGCAGAGAGAGAGGGAGACAGAATCCCAAGCAGGCTCCGTGCTGTCAGCTCAGAGCCTGAAGAAGGGTTCGATCTCAGGAACCATGAGATCATGACCTGAGCCTAGATCAAGACTCAGACACTTAACAGACTGAGCCACCCAGCCATCCCACCTTTATTCTTTTTAATTTTTCATTTCACTCTCTTCCCAGAGGTTATTAATGACAAACGGTTAAATATTTTTTCCTCATTATTGCCACATGTTTAAATGTTACTGTTTATTATATGTCTAGGTGTTTTGCTTTGTTTTTTTAATTTTCAAATGTTTAAAGACTGGCCTTTTCTTAAGCAAGGGAGTGATGTGATGAACACAGTCCATTTAGTAAAATTAATCTGATAGGAATAGAGACAGCATGTAGGAGTGGAAAAGAGTTGATTCAGGAGTCGTCTAGACAGGAAGAAATGAGCATGGATGAGAAAACCCATGGAGGGCTGTGCACAGAGAGGTAAAGGAAGAAGTGTCAAGACCTGAAAACAGGCCAGATATAAGAACCCTTCTGGAATAGTGTCTGGGCCCATGTGACACCAAGGAGAGATCAAGATCCACACATGAAGGGACCACTATGTTGCCGCCTTAATGGAAGTTGCATTGCTTCTGTTAAGCCATTGTTTACAATATTGTAATACTAGTGACTTTTATTCTAGCCATGTGTGTATGAATTTCCTAAAGATGTAGCTACTATGTTTTATAATGTAACATGGACTCTACACCATAACTGTAGAATGCTCTAGCCCCTGAAGCCAGCATTGGGAGTTTGAGGGACATGATGCAAATTCAAGCAATTGAAAGAAAATATACATTGTAGTTTCCATTAATAATTGTTCCTGCAAATGTTGTTCCATATGGTTTCATCAAGTACATGGATTTTTTGTTCTTCTTCAGGTCATTGTTTTTCAGACATATACAAATCAAAGTTCTGTGCCCATTGAGGCAAAATATATTTTTCCCTTGGATGATAAGGCAGCTGTCTGTGGTTTTGAAGCATTCATCAATGGGAAACACATAGTAGGAGAGGTAAGGGGAGAAAATGCACTGCGATCGCTCTTTGGTTTCAAAGTAAGTTTCCCATTTACTCAAATGTTTCTCATCTGAGTCCCCATAGCTATAAGGTTGAGTAGCAACCTTGTCATAAGACAGAAATAATCTTTGAAGAACCAAGCACTTGGGCAGTTGGCTTCCTGGGACACATCCCTCCCTGATTAACTGGTTTCTGTTCCTGTCTGTCCAGTGTTCATCAGTCAGTGCCTTGCAAATTCTTTGCCTAGCACTTCAGAAAAGATCAATTTCAGTATCAAAAGTTTAAGAGAGGCACATAGGAAAATTGGTGAAGCCCTTATACAGTTTTGCAAACAATGACCCTCTGCGCCCTGCTGTAACAGACAGACTGAGGTGATGGCTATTGTTGTAAGAAAGGGTGTACCAAAAGAAATAACAAGTGATACATTCTTTGTTTATTCTAAGGATTAGCCCACAATTGCAATAACTGCTATTTTGTTAAATTTAAGATTTAACTTATTATTTTTGTTCAACATAAAATCCCAATCAAATATTTTTTTCACTATTGACTGTGAAATATTTTGGTCCCAACATCATCATTTTGGCCTTTTAATATTCAAATTCTTATTAGGTAATTACATGTTAATGACCACTTTATATAGGTTTCATTTCACCTTAGATGCTTAGTTTTCTGGTTTTGCATAGGTTTTAATAAATATTGATGAAGTTTTTCTTGTTAAAGTCTGAAATCACTATTCATGTTATGACTGGCTTGAAAATAATCTTTTCCAGGTTAAAGAGAAGGAAGCAGCCCACCGTGAATACCGAGAAGCCATCAGTCAAGGCCATGGCGCTTACT
Organism: Felis catus; assembly: GCF_018350175.1. Classification (NCBI taxonomy): domain Eukaryota; kingdom Metazoa; phylum Chordata; class Mammalia; order Carnivora; family Felidae; genus Felis; species Felis catus. The sequence goes on from NC_058368.1 coordinate 689,870, forward strand.
TGATGGACCAGGATGCACCCGTAGGGCTTGATATTCATGCATTCCTCTAACATACTTACCAGAAGGGAGAAAGAATTGGAATAGGACTTGAAACATGAAATTCATAGTAGAAACTGGGATAATTTATGCTGTTTTAGGCCTAGAGTTTAACTTGCCATTAGTGAGGGGAGGTCAAGCTGGTCAGAACCATTTGGCTCACCTGAATGTGGGAGGAAACGGTGTCAGAATTGCCAAACAAATAAGAACAGCTACTTCTGTCCTTGGGAACAGAGTTTCCCAGAAGTGACAATGAAAAGACATTTGGGGTACGTAATCTTCATCTTCTGGTAAAAGAGTGTAATATACAGTTGACCATTGAACAACACAGGTTTGAACTGCATAGATGCACTTTTAGGCAGATTTTTTTGGATAAATACAGTACAGCCTTGTAAATTTATTTTGTCTTCCTTATGATTTTCTTAGGAACAGTTTCTTTTCTCCAACTTACTTCATTGTAAGATTATAGTATATAACATATAGCATGCAAAACATGTGGTAATTGACTGTTTATGTTATCAGTAAGGCTTCCAGTCAGCAATAGGCTATTAGTAGTTAAATCTTTAGGGAGCAAAAGTTATAAGCAGATTTTTGGCTGTATGGGGATCAGTACCCTTAACCCCCATGTTGTTCAAGGGTCCACTGTATATGCATTTTTCTTAGAACTAAGCCTACCTAGCAATTTATCCAGTTTCCACCACATCATATCCCAGGGAGGCATTTCTGCAGAGTCCGGAGACAGGTCCAGATTCTTTTCATTCTGATTAATTGCTTTCATAGGGATAAAATTGTGGAGAATCTGGAAGCAGGTACAGTTACCATGCCTACTAGATTTCTTCTTTTGAAAGATAAGCAGGAATTCTCCAGGTAAACTAAGAGGTAAGGGCCTGCAGACAGAGGGGAGACACATACACAGGCTGTAACAGACCTGAAAAAGCATGGTTCCTTGGGAAAATAGAAATATTTCGACTTGGCTGGAGTGACACTGATAAGAATTGCCTTTGAGAAAGAACGCTCAAGTGGTGACGAGAAGGTTGGAGTGGCCTGAGGGACACCTCAGGGCAGGGGAGATTGTCTAGTTTGCTAAGTTGGCTTTACCAACAAACACTTATTTCTTACAGTTCTGAAGGAAGGGAGGTCCAAAATGATGATGGTGGATTTCTTCCTGGTTTCCTCATATAGCAGAGAGTAGGTGCTAGTCTCTTCCTCTTCTTATGGGGACACTAATTCCATCATGAGGCCTCATTGAAACCTGCTTACTTCCCAAAGGCTGCACCTCCTAATACCATCCCAGTGGGTGTCAGGGTTTCAACCTATGGGTTTGGGGGGAACACAAACATGCAGACTGTCACGGAGAGGAGTTTGGTGGCCCTTGTGGTAATCTAGGCAAGAAGTGGGATGAGGGCCCAAACTAAACTACTAAGGTAGTGACGGTGGAAACGGAGAGGATGCAGCACATCCGAAAGATGCCAGGGCGGTGGAGTGCACAGACTGAAGCCAGATTGGAGGGTGTGGCAGGGAGAAACGAGTCAAGAGTAACACTGGGATCAGTGTGGCTGTTCATCAAGGCAGGGATTTGAGAGAAGCAGATCCTTCGTGGGTGTGGAAGTGACAGGTGCAGGAGGAGATGATGAGTCTAAGAGACTGATGGGACTTTGTAGGGACAGGTCCCTGAGACAGCTGGTCAGGCATCAGGAGAAAGGTCTGCACTGGGCGTGGGGATCTGGGAGTCATCGGGGGAGGCCCTAAATTGACATGGTGACACATTGGGCATCATGCAAGGATGCAGCCCTGGGACACCTGCCTTTAAGTGTTGGTTGGCAAAGGGAAAGCAGAAAAAGACCTGAGCTGCCATGCCCAGATTCCCTAGCTTTCTGGCTTGAGGAAGCTTAAGTCTAATTCAGCTTTAAAGTATACAGTGTTTTCTCTTCCTAAGATTCCTTGGATTAAGGCACAATAAAGAGTGTGTCAAAATTACTAGACTCAATTTTGCCTTGGTCCACATTTAGGATATATCTATCTAAATTAATCTTATATTTAGTGCATTTTGAAGTAAGGTTAAAAAGAACAAGGTGGAGTGGTCATGAAGTCCATAACTGAAAATATGTTTAAAAACCACACGTACTTATTAGGTAATAGGTCGAAAGCTGATTTCGTTTCCCTCCCTTCCCCTCCAAACTGTTTCCTCCTCCTGTTTTTCTGGTGGTAATAATGGCGTCACCACTTACGCAGTCGACCAGGCGGGAACCCAGGGCATCACCCTTCGGTCCTCCCTTCCCTGTTGTCCATCATCCATCTCCAAGTAATCATCTGTTCAGGTTTCTTACCAGCTTAGGAGGCCTGCCCATCTCACCACCTCTCCTATGGCCACTACTGTGGGGCCCACCGTCATCCCCTCAGCCCATCAGTACAGTGCCCAAGACCCTCCCAAGCCTGGCCTCACCTGCCTCAGCCTCATTGCACTACGTCCTTCCTCCCACTTCAAACCCCAGTGAGCCTGAGCTATTATTCGTCATCTTGAAAACATAATGCCATTTGCAGAGGCCCTCATTCTGGTTGGAATGTCCAGACTCCATCTGCTCACTTAATTTCTTTTTTAAGTAAGCTTTATGGGACTTGAACTCATGACCCTGAGATCAAGAGTAGCATGCTCTACTGACTGAGTCAGCCAGGTGCCCCTGTTTGCTTAACTTAAAAGACACGTATATTTGAAAAGCCTTGGCTTCAGCGTCTCTCCACGTAAGGGAAAACTAAAGTTGTCCTTGCCTTCACCCAGGACCTTGCCTGCCACCCAAGCAGGACAGACCGCTGCTTTCTGCTCCTCTGGCAACAGTGCATATCTGCCTCACTACTCTTCATACACTATTTACAAAGATAGAGGTCTAGTTTGTCGTCCCAAATATTTAAGCAAGGAAGTAACAGAAAAGGGCAAATAAAGAGTTAATGAGGAAATGCAGAGGAAATTTCGAGGCCAAGTCGGAAGCTGAGAGAAGCTGAATCAAGGGCCCAGCCTCCGTGGACGGAAGCTGCCGAGTGAGGGCTAGCTTCCCTGTTACTCTAGACCAAGATGCTAGCCCCCTCGGAGCCCGTAGGGGAATCCACAGTTCCCGTGCCCCATCTGTCCCTTGAGGGGCTCGTCACTCTTTGGAATTCAGTTCACTTGGCTGCCTTGCAACTCAGTGTTCTGGCAGTTCAAGACAAGTTACAGTTTTGTAGATTATCCGGCTTGTTGCAACAGAAGTGACATCTTGCATCTGTAGCCTACATAGAAACGGAAGTGCAGCCCCACTCTATTCCGTGGCAGTCCCTCAAATGAGCCCCAGGTTTTTATGCACTTCTTTCAAGGACAAACACTGTTTACTAATCATCTCTCCATTGTTTATCCCTTCGTTGGAATCCATTTCTTCATTGGGTGTTCTTGCAAATGGATATTATCATTAGTATTATATGCTCCTAAACATACTGAATTTCATGGCAGTACAGTCAAGCAGAACAGAAGATACGCTTGGGGTATTAAGAGCTTCTCTGTGTAGGATCAGAAAAAATAGATCTGTTCTGTCTTTTTTCTGCCCTAGTCATTCATGAGTCTGTCTCCTTATGCAGTGATTATAATGCCCCTTTAAAAGAAAATGAAATGCCTTTTCTAAATAAAATGATGAGTAAACTGTAGGGTGAGAGAATTAAGTGAGGACCAAGTTAGCGAGAACTGCTGAAGCTCTCCGGCTCCTGACAGAATTACTGCCAGATGCTGTGGAGGTCGGAGAGGCTACAGGCCCTTCCAGAAGGGGCTGTCTGGAGGCTGGCTGTGCAGAGCCCGTGCCCAGGGCCTCTGTGCGAGGACGAGGACGGTGAGGCTCCCCAGTCAGGGTGGGGTCCTGCTTCCAGGGGGCCTCCCCTCCCTCTGCCCTTTGTAGATGTCACACCGTTCCCACCCCTGGGGACCAGCTCCAGGATTCTCCTTTAGCACTACAAAACGGTATATGCCCATTTTCTGAGGAAGACTCTGGCAGATTGTAATTTAAGTGGCTCATGTAATAGGGGGGATTAACTAGCATAGAATGCATATGCTTTTGAGTGGAAAGATGAGTAATGTGTTTCTATTTCAGGATGTTTTTACTGTTAGTGTTGGAAATCTACCCCCTAAGGCCAAGGTCCTGATCAAAATTACCTACATCATGGAACTCAGCATCCAAGGCACCAGGGCCGTCTTCTTCATGCCCGCCACCGTAGCACCCTGGCAACAGGACAGAGCTTTGAATGAAAACAGTCAGGTTCGTATGCTTAAGAAAGATTTAAAGAAGCTTTTTTTTGGTGATTTATTCACAGGGAAGAAAAAGTATCCAAAATAATCTAATCTTCGTGGTGCAAAATCCGTTTTGCTGGCATTTCTGCATTTAGATACAAGGCACAGTTACACTCAATGGGTATCATATTTTTATTCTGTTCAGTCACTTAAAAAATTTTTGTGTCTCTACTTACATGTTCATTATGAATAATTTAGATAAGCATAAAGAATGCCAAGAAACCAAAGAGGAAAATTTAAACAACCCTTAATTCCATTGCCAAAGATAGTAGCCCAAAGCTACTGGTTAACACTTTGTTCCTATTTTGTATGTATTTATATAAACTGTGTTTATATGTGTATATGTATATATAGGTGTATAGGTATATGTGTGCATATACACTCATAGAGACATATGTATAGTTGAAAATCTCTATTAAAATGGTCATAAATTATCCCCAATATCAGTTGCATTTTAGAAGTTACTGTTTTTCCATGACCAAATGTTCTGTGTCTCGCCACTCCAACATGAGACCAGCTGTCTCATAGCTGCTGTAGGTTGTGGCCTTGGCAACACTACTTTCAGCTTTGAGGTCTCATTGTGAAACTTAATAGATACTTAGTTATACATGTATATTTTTCTTTTAACAGGATACAGTAGAGAAGATTTATGTAAAGGAAATAGGAACAAAGCAAAGGTTAGTACCAAAAATATAAAACCCACCAGTCATTGAATGGACTGGTTTTAAATTTTCATTTAAAATTATATATATATATATATATATATATATATATATATATATATACACATATTTACATATGTATTATATATATTTATTTGTATATAACTTTAAAATTATATATAAATATGTGTATTTAAATATGTATATTTAAATATGTATATTAAAATTATATATACATATTTATATACGCATATTTATATGTATATTATATATGTGTGTATATATATATAATTTTTAAAAATGACTACAAGTAGTTGTTTAATATTTAAGATTATAGACTCAGACAACTTTCTCTTCTTTTTTGGTAGCTTCTCTTTGTGTATGTCCATTGAGATGCCATATGTGATTGAATTCATTTCTAGTGATACACATGAACTGAGACAAAAGGTTAGTAAATCTTTGGTTTATTCTCTAAGAGCTCTTATCTTAGCATAGTTTTATTTTATCAAGGCAATACACACACATGGCTTAAAAAGTTACGTAATCATAATGCTAACAACGGCTTCTACAACAAGCTGCAGTCGGTTCTACCCTGCCGCTTCCAGACCCGCCTCCAGAGGCAGTGAACCACTTTAAATACTTTACCTCCTTTCTGCTGGCCTCCAAAGTTGTGAATGATACATTTTTTTACTGCTTGTTCTTGACTCATCTATTTCAAAAGTTTTTTTTTGGCTTCTTACTGTGGTAGATGCAAATCTGGTTATCTTGCCTCTCCGCTACCCTCAGTCGCACACAGATTAAAACTCTTCGGAATACTGTTTTTCACTGCTGAATGCTCCCAGTAATTTGGAAATGTTTTCCCCCTGAGACCCTCTTCCTTTTCCGTGTCTCCACTGCAGCCCAGCCTGGTTACTGCAGGGCAGGGGTTGTCCCAGGGCCTTTCTTTTCTGATTCTCCTTTGCAGGACTTTTGTTCCTTATCCTCGTTCTTGTGTTACTCCTTCCATTGGCAGAGCACAGCCTCCATTCACTTCCTGAGTAGGTGGAGTGTGTGGGCAGCAGTGCCTGAAGCTGTCCTCATCCCATGTGTTAATGCTGATCATTTGTTGAGGTTTTCATCTCGGGTTGAAAATCACCCTGTGAAAATACTGAAAACGTTATCTTCTAGCTTCTAGCGTTACTTCTGAGAACTTAAATGCTATTCTTATCCCCCATTCCTTGTATGTAATCTGTTTTGTTTTGTTTTAACCTCTACAAGAATTTCAGATCTTCTTTTTATCCCTGGTATTCTGAAATTTTATAAGAAGGTGATACTCATTCATTGTATGCAACTCGTAGCCTTTAGTGCTGGAAATTTTTGTTATATTTTTAAAAATAAGTTGTTCCTCTCTCCTGTACCTTTTGCATTGCCTTTCAATCAGGTGTCCCCTGGATGGAGCCTCTTGTTTTCTTTCTTTTTTTCTCCTGTTGACCATTGTATTGTTTTCTTGTTCTACTTTCTGAGTGATTTTTTCAATTTTAAATTCCAACCATTCTACTGAAATTTTTATTTTAGTTCTAATATTTTTAATTTGCAAGAGCTCTTTTCTGCTCTGTAAATATTACTCTTGGGGGGCACCTGGGTGGCTCAGTCGGTTCAGTGTCCAACTCTTGATTTTGGCTCAGGTCGTGATTCCAGGGTCATGAGATCGAATCCCACATCAGGGCTGCACTGAGCATGGAGCCTGCTTGGGATTCTCTCTCTCCCTCTGCCTCTCCCTCATGTGTTCTCTCTCTAAAATATGAATGAATGAATGAATGAATGAATGAATGTTCCTTTTTTATAGCATCTTTGTGTGTTTCATGAATGCAGTACCTTCCTTTCTTGTCTCTCTGAAAATACATTTTTTCTTCTCTTCCCTGTGTTGTGTCCTTTTTCTTTGAGCTCTCTTTTCCTTCTGGCTTTTGCTTTTTGTTCTCTATATTTTGTGTTAGAGGCTTTTCCTTAAATGCCTGGGTGACCCCTCTGTGCTCGTGTCTAACTGAGACACACACAAAGCTAGCTAGATGCTGTGAGGTGGGGCGAGTGGATGGGAGGCCCTGCACGGGAGGCCCTGGCAACTGGCTGGCTGTTTGATGGTGAGTCTCATGGTAGTGTTTTAGCCTTTATGCAGTTATTCAGAACTCCTCTAGGGTATTCATAAAGTATGACTGGGGAGAGGGACTGAGGGGCCCACACTTAGGATGCCACCTTGCACGTCCTTCCCCAGTTTACGTCACTGCACACCTATGCTTCGTTATACCTAGGATTCCTGTAGATACTCTTTGCTTGAATTTCTCTAAGTAATGAATCTTCAGTTTCCTTAATTGAGAGAACAGGGCTCTAGCTATCGGTGCTAGCTGCTTGGCTACTTAGAGCAGGGAGGAGGTCTGCACCAAGGCAACTGAGTGCATAGTCTCCTCGCTAGTACTGTTGTTTTCTGCAGTACCTCCAAGGTGTGACCCTTCCTGAGTCGCTGCAGTCCTCCACCCAGATGGTAACTTCCTCCACTCTCTGTACACCTTCCACCACACCTCTGTCAGCTTTGTTGAGATCTCTCATCTGCGATCGTCTTCGTTCCTACTCTCCATGTCTTTAAGGGTTGATACCCTCTAATTGATTCCCTCTTATGGTAGGGGGTTTTAGGATTTTGGTAGAGAATGGAGATAAACACATGCATTTAGTCCATCCTGAGCAAGAAGCCCTCTGCATCAGGTAGCTTTTGCTGTGAAACAAACAATCTCAAAACTTTATGGTTTAAAACAATAACATTTGTTATTTCTCACAGTTTTGTGAATTGGCTGGGCAGTTCTAATGGGCTGCACTGGCTTGGCTGGAACAAGATGGTCTAGAATGGTCTTATTCTAATACCTGGCTATTGGCCTGGTGTCATCTGGGGTGACGACCACGTGTCTCTCTTCATCAGGTTAGCTCAGCTTCATGCGTATGGTAGTGAGAGAGTTCTCAACAGCAACAGGAGAAGGTGAGACTCACTGCACAAACATTTTCCAAGCCTCTTGCATCACATCTGCCAATATCCCATTGACCAAAGCAAGCCACACTGGCCACCTTTGGATTCAAAGGCAGAAAAAGGCCACTTCCTGACAGGAAGAGCTGCAAAGTTGCATTGCAAAGGGGCCAGCACACAGGAAAGGAAAACCCTTGAGGCCATTTCACAGTCTATCACATTGCCTTTATTGTTTAAAGCATATAATTCACATTTCCAAAAGTGATTCTGTTTATGAAAACGTAATTTAAGAATTAGTCATAATTGGGGATGCAAGCTGGTGCAGCCACTCTGGAAAACAGTATGGAGATTCCTCAAAAAAACTAAAAATAGAACTACCCTACAACCTAGCAATTGCACTACTAGGCATTTATCCACAGGGTACAGGTGTGCTGTTTCTAAGGGACACATGCATCCCCATGTTTATAGCAGCACTATCAACAGTAGCCAAAGTATGGAAAGAGCCCAAATGTCCATCGATGGATGAATAGATAAAGAAGATGTGGTATATATATACATTGGAGTATTACTCAGCAATCAAAAAGAATGAAATCTTGCCATTTGCAACTACATGGATGGAACTGGAGGGTATTAGGCTAAGTGAAATTAGTCCGTCAGAGACAGACAAAAATCATATGACTTTACTCATATGAGGACTTTAAGAGACAAAACAGATGAACGTAAGGGAAGGGAAACAAAAATAATATAAACACAGGGAGGGGGACAAAACAGAAGAGACTCATAAATATGGAGAACAAACTGAGGGTATTGGAGGGGTTTTGGGAAGGGGGATGGGCTACATGGGTAAGGGACACTAAGGAATCTACTCCTGAAATCATTGTTGCAGTATATGCTAACCAATTTGGATGTAAATTTTAAAAAAATAAAAAAATAAAACAAGTTAAAATTAAAAAAAAAAACAATGTACAGGGATATATGGGAAAAAACCAACATATTTAAGTATTTGTTTATTTATGTGAAAGGACCCAAAGATTATTATAAGCTTGAAAGATGGAGTAATTTGCATATATGATATGTAATTTTAAAATTTTTATTGGTGGATGAGAGTGGTTGAACAAAGTAAAGCCTCCATTTAGTTATTCATTATTTCCATTCAGTATTTCATATGTGTTGCTTGCTACATAATATTTTAACATTTGTCTGAATTTGAAACAATATGGCACATTAATTTATCAGAATACTGTATAATAAATACTAAATAATAAATTTCTTTTGTTAGATGCATATTATTCAGGATCACTTATTATGTTTATATAATTTTGATATGAAGTAGAAGACTGTATTACAACTTGGAGTTTGTTTTAGAAGATGATAGAAAATTCTGTGGAACCATAATTTTAGAGTTGCGCTTAGGGCTAACAGCCAATGCTTAAATAGTTTAATAATTTATTATTAGGGTTTTACTATATGTAGTTGTTATGCTTCTAGACATTTTTTCTGCAGTATTTCTGGGATAATTTGCACTAAAATTAGTTTTTTAAAAGGCCATAAGGGGCGCCTGGGTGGCGCAGTCGGTTAAGCGTCCGACTTCAGCCAGGTCACAATCTCGCGGTCCGTGAGTTCGAGCCCCGCATTGGGCTCTGGGCTGATGGCCCGGAGCCTGGAGCCTGTTTCCGATTCTGTGTCTCCCTCTCTCTCTGCCTCTCCCCCGTTCATGCTCTGTCTCTCTCTGTCCCAAAAATAAATAAACGTTGAAAAAAAAAAGGCCATAAAATATGAGAGTTAACTATAAATCCAAGGAATCACTCAATTTTAATTTGCTTCACCAACGCCTGGTACATATCAAGAAATTCATCTTTCCTACAGAATAAAGGATGTCTGTATATATGGGACATAATTTTTTTTTTTTTTTTTTACTAAACACCTTGTCATATTAAATGAGGTAGTTTGTAGGGCATACTAAGGAGTTCAGAACACATGGGAAAGCTATTTTCTATCTCTTAATAAAGTGATTAAAAAGCATTCGTTGGACCAATGGAAGTCACATAGTGACAACCTAAATAATTATAAATATTAATCTTCATGCAAGTCGTATCATCTTCCAAATTTAGCAAGTAAGAGAAGGCATTCCTAATAAGAGATGTAGCACACACATTTTTTTCATAGCAAAACATATGGAATCCACCAACAAAATACTAAAAGATAACATTAATTTTAAAAAATTAATCTGTCAGAATCACAATCTATGTCATATTTCTGATCCTCTACAAATTATAGTCATCATTTTGTCACTCTATTTCAGGTACAATTAATTCCTCAATCTGGTTCCATAAGCTTCAAAAACATCCTTGGTTCTGTTATGGACAAATTTTCTTCTATTCATACCTTCCTTCTTCTCTTTCAATTTATCTTCCACTTGACAAATTTATTATAGCATCTTGAATCATCTACCTATAGTTCTCTATATAGTCTCAGTGCTATATGAGAAGTCAAATGACTTAATTTTCTCATTGATAAGGATTGTCATTTGGAGGCAAATTGTATCTCCTTTCCCCCTTTTGTTAATCAAACACTTTATTCTACATGTATTCATGTTAAAGAATAACAGAAAATCTTTAAGGAAAAGAAAACCCACAATATAACATCATAAAAGCCAATCGATTTATGTAGAAGAAATTTAGGTAACAGAAACCCAGATTCTTAGAATGGAAAAAAAGTTTTTTGCCTTAATGCAGAAAGTCCCTGTATAATATCCCAGAAACATGGTTAATTGTCTTTGCTTAAACAATTCTAACAGTGGGGAATGCACTACTTTATTAAGGAGTTCATTTTATTGATGGACAGCTTTAAAATTTGGAAGTTCCACCTGATACTTGTTCATTTTTTCATAGAGAGCATGAGCAAAGTGCACATCTAATGTAGCTGACCTCATCTAGGCTCTGAACAGGGGCATGTTCCCTGCACTTGTGTGTTTTGTATTCCAGATGATTTGACAGCAAATAGCCGTGCAAGAATATCTACATAGATTCTTTTATTTAAAATTTTATGAAGATAATAAAATACTTTCTTGATAACTGAACTCATACTCTGAAATGAGAACCTGAAAACACAGTGAATTACAAATCTCTTTTTCCTTCTCACTAAGGATAGGATGAAACTCTTCACCCATGTGCCTGAAATAACTCCAGTCTAATCTGGATCCTGCATGATGTGCCCTCTATAGGTTTTGCCCTATTCAACATGACCTACAAATACATTTGCTTTAAAAAAAAAAAGAAGTAGTCATAATTATAAGATTTCTTTTTTTTGTTTGTTTGTTTTTTAAAGTATACTTGCTTTATTGTTTTTCTTAATGATATATATCATTAAAAAATTCAAAGACTCAAAATCTGAATTCCCAACAATAATCATTACCCATATTCTCTGAATGTATTCCATCTACATCTTCCAATATACAGAATGAGAGGGGGCAAGTTAGATGGCTAGTCAGAAAGAAATAACTTTTGAAAATGGAATGATACAATATATTTTCATATAAAGATAGAAAACTGATTAAATTTTACTTCAATGTAACTGAAATAAAAGGAACAGAAGTAAAGCTGAAGGAATTGATCAACTTGAATGCTTCTTCGTAAAAAGAAAAGCTTACCTCTAAATTTAAAATGGTCATGACCGCAGGTGCTTAGTATGTTTTTGACTGTTTCAGCTATGCAAAGTATCCACTGACTCCCTGCTAGAAAGGAAGAGGAAAGTATCACCTTACAAAACCCACACTTGCTTAATTTTTATATTTAAATAGATTCGGTACTCATCACTAGGTATTTTTGATTTACCACGTTTTTCTATTTATTGAGCTATTCTGATTAACTTCTTATTCTGAAATCTCTTGATTTCATTGTCAGTTTGTATGTCTGTGTGTTAAAAACAAAACTTACATGAGCTAAGTTGACTAATGCCTTGCATAGTGTCGGTGTTTCTGTTGATTACAGATGAAGCAACACTTGGCTGAATATACAATTTTTGATTTATACTTCCACATTAGAACTGTGCAGTCATTTCTCAACTATCTCCTAATGTTAATTATGTGCAAGTCATATGTATCTTCATCAAAAAGGATTAGAAATATTTTCTTTTTTTTATATGAAATTTATTGACAAATTGGTTTCCATACAACACCCAGTGCTCATCCCAAAAGGTGCCCTCCTCAATACCCATCACCCACCCTCTCCTCCCTCCCACCCCCCATCAACCCTCAGTTTGTTCTCAGTTTTTAACAGTCTCTTATGCTTTGGCTCTCTCCCACTCTAACCTCTTTTTTTTTTTTTTCCTTCCCCTCCCCCATGGGTTCCTGTTAAGTTTCTCAGGATCCACATAAGAGTGAAACCATATGGTATCTGTCTTTCTCTGTATGGCTTATTTCACTTAGCATCACACTCTCCAGTTCCATCCACGTTGCTACAAAAGGCCATATTTCATTTTTTTCTCATTGCCACGTAGTATTCCATTGTGTATATAAACCACAATTTCTTTATCCATTCATCAGTTGATGGACATTTAGGCTCTTTCCATAATTTGGCTATTGTTGAGAGTGCTGCTATGAACATTGGGGTACAAGTGGCCCTATGCATCAGTACTCCTGTATCCCTTGGATAAATTCCTAGCAGTGCTATTGCTGGGTCATAGGGTAGGTCTATTTTTAATTTTCTGAGAAACCTCCACACTGCTTTCCAGAGCGGCTGCACCAATTTGCATTCCCACCAACAGTGCAAGAGGGTTCCCGTTTCTCCACATCCTCTCCAGCATCTATAGTCTCCTGATTTTTTCATTTTGGCCACTCTGACTGGCGTGAGGTGATACCTGAGTGTGGTTTTGATTTGTATTTCCCTGATAAGGAGCGACGCTGAACATCTTTTCATGTGCCTGTTGGCCATCCGGATGTCTTCTTTAGAGAAGTGTCTATTCATGTTTTCTGCCCATTTCTTCACTGGGTTATTTGTTTTTCGGGTGTGGAGTTTGGTGAGCTCTTTATAGATTTTGGATACTAGCCCTTTGTCTGATATGTCATTTGCGAATATCTTTTCCCATTCCGTTGGTTGCCTTTTAGTTTTGTTGGTTGTTTCCTTTGCTGTGCAGAAGCTTTTTATCTTCATAAGGTCCCAGTAATTCACTTTTGCTTTTAATTCCCTTGCCTTTGGGGATGTGTCGAGTAAGAGATTGCTACGGCTGAGGTCAGAGAGGTCTTTTCCTGCTTTCTCCTCTAAGGTTTTGATGGTGTCCTGTCTCACATTTAGGTCCTTTATCCATTTTGAGTTTATTTTTGTGAATGGTGTGAGAAAGTGGGCTAGTTTCAACCTTGTACATGTTGCTGTCCAGTTCTCCCAGCACCATTTGTTAAAGAGGCTGTCTTTTTTCCATTGGATGTTTTTTCCTGCTTTGTCAAAGATGAGTTGGCCATACGTTTGTGGGTCTAGTTCTGGGGTTTCTATTCTATTCCATTGGTCTATGTGTCTGTTTTTGTGCCAATACCATGCTGTCTTGATGATGACAGCTTTGTAGTAGAGGCTAAAGTCTGGGATTGTGATGCCTCCTGCTTTGGTCTTCTTCTTCAAAATTCCTTTGGCTATTCGGGGCCTTTTGTGGTTCCATATGAATTTTAGGATTGCTTGTTCTAGTTTCGAGAAGAATGCTGGTGCAATTTTGATTGGGATTGCATTGAATGTGTAGATAGCTTTGGGTAGTATTGACATTTTGACAATATTTATTTTTCCAATCCATGAGCAGGGAATGTCTTTGCATTTCTTTAAATCTTCTTCAATTTCCTTCATAAGCTTTCTATAGTTTTCAGCATACAGATCCTTTACATCTTTGGTTAGATTTATTCCTAGGTATTTTATGCTTCTTGGTGCAATTGTGAATGGGATCAGTTTCTTTATTTGTCTTTCTGTTGCTTCATTGTTAGTGTATAAGAATGCAACTGATTTCTGTACATTGAATAATTATAAGATTTCTATTGAAGTTTCTATTTATACTATTCTAAGTTATGATTATCTATTATACTTTCTGCTATATCCAGATAGTTCTAACTGAATACATAGACCTATAACCTTAGGATCCAGGACTTGAGACTGTCTTAAACGTATCTAAATTTGACTGTGTACATCAACCTTAGCATTTCAGGAGGGTAACTGATATAATAATGGTCACACTTCTCAAAGCATCATAATTTTAGAATTTATGACTACAATGTTGATTGCTAATGGTGTTATATAAATTATGCAAGGGTTTGCTACTTGAAAGGCAACTTCAAATTGATACTATGGTATTATTCCATTATTTACTTTGTTGTCATTGTTGTTTGTTTTGTAGAGTACAGACTGCAAAGCTGTAATTAGCACCATGGACGGTAGCTCCTTAGACAGCAATGGATTCTCCCTTCACGTCGGTTTATCTGATGCACATCTCCCAAGAATGTGGGTCGAAAAACATCCAGAAAAAGAAAGTGAGGTATGGTCCTTCTTACTTAAAAATGAGGGACACTATTAAAAAAATATTTCAAATACATTAATTAAATTTGGAATTTACTGATAGTCCTGGAAAACTAGCATTGCAAAATGAACTCTCACCATTCCAAGATTTTACAACTAAAAATACTTATGGGATCTGGCATGATAAACTTCTGAGGTTTCAACCAAGTTCCTCATGTGGCATGTTTCTCTATAATGACTTTATTTTTTACCTTAAACCCCACTGAAAACAAAAAATGCCTTCAGACATTACATTGTTAGTCTGTGTATTTTTATAGTTTTTAAATATTGATACTGTAAAAACAGATACAAAATTATTTATGGCCATAAGACCATTTGTGTCCCTATGACAAAGAATCTCTTCTTATTAGAATAAAAAATCGAGAATGACATCAGCCAGATGGCCCAACAAGGTGTCCTTCACATGTATCCCCCCCGCCAACAACAATTTGGCATCTATCCATGGACAAAGTGCCATTTGGGAACTTTGGGATCTAGTTAGGGGATTTGGAAATGCCAATACAGCTCAAAAGTGAGGAGAACTGTTTTGAAAAGGCAGGCTTGCACCCAGGAGGCTGACTTGCTGACCATGGTCCTGGCTGCAGGCACCATCTGTGCCCCCAGATATCCTGAAAGTACCCTATACTTGGCTCCAGCCTCCTCACAGTCACAATCTTCAAGCAAGCCTGTGAGTCCAGGGACACTTCCATCTACAACCTTGAAGATTCTGAAAAGGCTGTCAGAAGATTCTGAAAATTCTCAGCTCTAACCCCCTCCTAGCTGCAGTCCACAAGCAGTCCTGTTGGCATAGGACCGATACTCATGTCTGCACCTCAGGAGATCCAGAAAGGGCCTTATACTCTGCTTCAGCCCTCCAGCTATGGAGGGTCGGTCCACCCAGAGACCCCATGGAACATATCTATCTTCACCTTCAGAGCCAAGTCTGCAGATCCCAGTCATGGCTGTGGAACCTGAAACAGTTGTGGTGCTTGGTTCCAGCCCCTCTGAACTGTAGTCCAGGGCCAATCTTGTCCACTAGAGACTCATCCAGCAACTAGGCAGGAGTATTTCCAGGGACCTAGTGGAAGCTACACCCATCCATGTACCTGATGGTACATGGTCTAATACCATGTACCATAGTAGGTCTGATAGGTCTGATGACTGAGAACCTATGGACTCTGAAGTGGATTCTCATCCCAGGTGACTCTACTGAACAGGTTCTGAGGCAGACCCACCCACCCAGGGACCAGACGTGCTCAACCCTCTGGTAACAAGAATATCAGCTGCAGACCACACCATAGACTTAGGAACAGCCTCAAAATTGACTCCAATTCTGCACAATTGTGATTCCAGAGGTAAACCCACCAACCAGGGAACCAACAGGAAAAGGTCTTTACCTGCCAAACTAGTGCAAGGTTATGCACAGATACCAGTGCAAGGTTATGTAGATCATGAAGAATCAGGCAAACAGGGGCGCCTGGGTGGCTCAGTCGGTTAAGCATCCGACTTTGGCTCAGGTCATGATCATTGTTCGTGAGTTCAAGCCCCATGTTGGGCTCTGTGCTGACAGCTCAGAGCCTGAAGCCTGCTTCAGATTCTGTGTCTCCCTCTCTCTCTGCCTTCCTCTGCTCATGCTCTGTCTCTCTCTCTTAAAAATATATAATAAATATTAAAAAATTAGGAAAAAAAAAAGAATTAGGCAAACATGACACTGCCAAAGGAAACTAACAAAGCTCCTGTAATTGACCCCAAAGAAATGTAGATCTATGATTTGCTGACAACAAACTCAAAATAATCACCTTAAGAAAACTCCATACAGTACAAGGGAAGACAGATAAACAACTAAACGAAATCAGGGAAACAACATGTGAACAAAATGAGAAGTTTAATAGAAATAGAAACCATAAAAAAGAACCAAACAGAAAGTCTGGAGCTTAAGAATATAATGACAGGAGGATCCTGGGAAGATGGCGGCTTAGGAGGACACTGGGCTCACCGCACGTCCTGCTGATCACTTAGATTCCACCTACACCTGCCTAAATAACCCAGAAAACCGCCAGAAGACTAGCAAAATGGAGTCTCCGGAGCCAAGCTCAGACGAGAGGCCTACGGAAGAGGGTAGGAAGGGCAGAGAGGCGGTGCACGCTCCACGGACTGGCAGGAGGGAGCCAGGGCAGAGGGGCGGCAGCCAGCCAAGCAGAGCCCCCGAGTCTGGCTTGCAAAAGGGAAGGGGCCAGACGGAGTGTGTTCCGACAGCAAGTGGGACTTGACATCTGGAAGGTTATAAGCTAACAGCTCTGCTCGGAGAACGGGAGGTCTGGAGGACAACGGGAGGGAGAGTTGTTGAGCCCTGGACGACAGAGCTCAGCTTGGCGGGGAACAAAGGCGCTTGCCAGCGCCATGTCCCTCGCCCATCCCCCAGCCAAAATCCCAAAGGGAACCAGTTCCTGCCAGGGAACTTGCTTGCACCACGCAAACACCCAACGCTGTGCTTCTGCTGCGGATCCATCCCTCCCGTGGGTCTGACTCCCTCCTGGTGCCGCAGGGCACCTCCCGAAGCGGATCTCCGAAGGAAAAGCGAGCTGAGCCTGCCCCTCCCACCCCTGTGCACCTTCCCGATCCAGCTAATACGCCAGATGCCCAGCACCACAAGCCTGGCAGTGTGCAAGTAGCCCAGACGGGCCACACCACCCCACAGTGAATCCCACCCCTAGGAGAGGGGAAGAGAAGGCACACACCAGTCTGACTGTGGCCCCAGCGGTGGGCTGGGGGCAGACATCAGGTCTGACTGTGGCCCCGCCCACCAATGCAAGTTATTCAAGACAGTACAGAGGAAGTGCCCCGCAGTCCCGCACCACTTCAGGCACTATCCAAAATGATGAAACGGAAGAATTCCCCTCAGAAAAACGTCCAGGAAATAACAACAGCTAACGAACTGATCAAAAACGATTTAAACAATATAACAGAAAGTGAATTTAGAATAATAGTCATAAAATTAATCGCTGGGCTTAAAAACAGTATAAAGGACAGCAGAGAATCTCTTGCTATAGAGATCAAAGGACTAAAGAACAGCCAGGAGGAGCTAAAAGATGCTATCAATGAGCTGCAAAATAAAATGGAGACAACTACGGCTCGGATTGAAGAGGCAGAGGAGAGAATAGGTGAACTAGAAGATAAAATTATGGAAAAAGAAGAAGCTGAGAAAAAGAGAGATAAAAAAAATCCAGGAGTATGAGGGGAAAATTAGAGAACTAAGTGATGCACTAAAGAGAAATAATTTGCGCATAATTGGTCTTCCAGAGGAGGAAGAGAGAGGGAAAGGTGCTGAAGGTGTACTTGAAGAAATAATAGCTGAGAACTTCCCGCATCTGGGTAAGGAAAAAGGCATTGAAATCCAAGAGGCACAGAGAACTCCCTTCAGACATAACTTGAATCGATCTTTTGCACGACGTACCATAGTGAAACTGGCAAAATACAAGGATAAAGAGAAAATTCTGAAAGCAGCTAGATAAACATGCTGTAACATATAAAGGGAGACCTATAAGACTTGTGACCCATCTCTCTACTGAAACTTGGCAGGCCAGAAAGGAATGGCAGGAAATCTTCAATGTGATGAACAAAAAAAAATATGCAGCCGAGAATCCTTTATCCAGCAAGTCTGTCATTTAGAATATAAGGAGAGATAAAGGTCTTCCCAAACAAACAAAAACTGAAGGAATTTGTCACCACTAAATCAGCCCTACAAGAGATCCTAAGGGGGATCCTGTGAGACAAAGTACCAGAGACATTGCTACAAGCATGAAACCTACGGACATCACAATGACTCTAAACCCATATCTTTCTATAATAACACTGAATGTAAATGGACTAAATGTGCCAACCAAAAGACATAGGGTATCAGAATAGATAAAAAAAACAAGACCCATCTATTTTCTGTCTACAAGAGACTCATTTTAGACCTGAGGACACCTTCAGATTGAGAGTGAGGGGATGGAGAGCTATTTATCATGCTACTGGAAGTCAAAAGAAAGCTGGAGGAGCCATACTTATATCAGACAAACTAGACTTTAAATTAAAGGCTGTAACAAGAGATGAAGAAGGGCATTATATAATAATTACAGGGTCTATCCATCAGGAAGAGCTAACAATTATAAATGTCTATGCGCCGAATACAGGAGCCCCCAAATACATAAAACAATTACAAACATAAGCAACCTTATGGATAAGAATGTGGTAATTGCAGGGGACTTTAACACTCCACTTACAGAAATGGATAGATCATCTAGACACATGGTCAATAAAGAAACAAGGTCCCTGAATGATACATTGAATCAGATGGACTTGACAGATAGATTTAGAACTCTACATCCCAAAGCAACAGAATATACTTTCTTCTCGCGTGCACATGGAACAGTCTCCAAGATCACATACTGGGTCACAAAACAGCCCTTCATAAGTATACAAGAATTGAAATCATACCATGCATACTTTCAGACCACAATGCTATGAAGCTTGAAATCAACCACAGGAAAAAGTCTGGAAAACCTCCAAAAGCACGGAGGTTAAAGAACACCCTACTACAGAATGAATGGGTCAATCAGGCAATCAGAGAAGAAATTTAAAAATATATGGAAACAAATGAAAATGAAAATACAACAATCCATACGCTTTGGGATGCGGCAAAGGCAGTCCTGAGAGGAAAATACATTGCAATCCAGGCCTATCTCAAGAAACAAGAAAAATCCCAAATACAAAATCTAACAGCACACCTAAAGGAAATAGAAGCAGAACAGCAAAGACAGCCTAAATCCAGCAGAAGAAGAGAAATAATAAAGATCAGAGCAGAAATAAACAATATAGAATCTAAAACAACTGTAGAGCAGATCAATGAAACCAAGAGTTGGTTTTTTGAAACAATAAACAAAATTGATAAACCTCTAGCCAGGCTTCTCAAAAAGAAAAGGGAGATGACCCAAATAGATAAAATCATGAATGAAAAGGGAATTATTACAACCAATCCCTCAGAGATACAAGCAATTATCAGGGAATATTATGAAAAATTATATGCCAACAAACTGGACAACCTGGAAGAAATGGACAAATTCCTAAACACCCACACGCTTCCAAAACTCAATCAGGAGGAAAGAGAAAGCTTGAACAGACCCATAACCAGCAAAGAAATTGAATCGGTCATCAAAAATCTTCCAACAAATAAGATTCCGGGACCAGATGGCTTCCCAGGGGAGTTCTACCAGAAGTTTAAAGCAGAGATAATACCTATCCTTCTCAAGCTATTCCAAAAAATAGAAAGGGAGGGAAAACTTCCAGACTCATTCTATGAAGCCAGTATTACTTTGATTCCTAAACCAGACAGAGACCCAGTAAAAAAAGAGAACTACAGGCCAATATCCCTGATGAATATGGATGCAAAAATTCTCAACAAGATACTATCAACTCGAATTCAACAGCATATAAAAAGAATTATTCACCATGATCAAGTGGGATTCCTTCCTGGGATGCAGGGCTGGTTCAACATTCGCAAATCAATCAATGTGATACATCACATTAATAAAAGAAACGATAAGAACCATATGATCCTGTTAATGCAGAAAAGGCCTTTGACAAAATTCAGCAATCTTTCTTAATAAAACCCCTTGAGAAAGTCAGGATAGAAGGAACATACTTAAAGATCATAAAAGCCATTTATGAAAAGCCCACAGCTAACATCATCCTCAATGGGGAAAAACTGAGAGCTTTTTCCCTGAGATCAGGAACACGACAGGGATGTCCACTCTCACCGCTGTTGTTTAACATAGTGTTGGAAGTTCTAGCATCAGCAATCAGACAACAAAAGGAAATCAAAGGCATCAAAATTGGCAAAGATGAAGTTAAGATTTCACTTTTTGCAGATGACATGATATTATACATGGAAAATCTGATAGACTCCACCAGAAGTCTGCTAGAACTGATACATGAATTTAACAAAGTTGTAGGATACAAAATCAATGTACAGAAATCAGTTGCATTCTCATACACTAATAATGAAGCAACAGAAAGACAAATAAAGAAACTGATCCCATTCACAATTGCAGCAAGAAGCATAAAATACCTAGGAATAAATCTAACCAAAGATTTAAAAGATCTGTATGCTGAAAACTGTAGAAAGCTTATGAAGGAAATTGAAGAAGATATAAAGCAATGGAAAAACATTCCATGCTCATGGATTGGAAGAATAAATATTGTCAAAATGCCAATACTACCCAAAGCTATCTACACATTCAATGCAATCCCAATCAAAATTGCACCAGCATTCTTCTTGAAACTAGAACAAGCAATCCTAAAATTCATATGGAACCACAAAAGGCCCCGAATAGCCAAAGGAATTTTGAAGAAGAAGACCAAAGCAGGAGGCATCACAATCCCAGACTTTAGCCTCTACTACAAAGCTGTTGTCATCAAGACAGCATGGTATTGGCACAAAAACAGACACATAGACCACTGGAATAGAAAAGAAACCCTAGAACTAGACCCACAAAAGTATGGCCAACTCATCTTTGACAAAGCAGGAAAGAACATCCAATGGAAAAAAGACAGTCTCTTTAATAAATGGTGCTGGGAGAACTGGACAGCAACATGTAGAAGATTGAAACTAGCCCACTTTCTCACACCATTCACAAAAATAAACTCAAAATGGATAAAGGACCTGAATGTGAGACAGGAAACCATCAAAACCCTAGAGGAGAAAGCAGGAAAAGACCTCTCTGACCCCAGCCGTAGCAATTTCTTACTTGACACATCCCCAAAGGCAAGGGAATTAAAAGCAAAAATGAACTACTGGGACCTTATGAAAATAAAAAGCTTCTGCACAGCAAAGGAAACAACCAACAAAACTAAAAGGCAACCAATGGAATGGGAAAAGATATTTGCAAATGACATATCGGACAAAGGGCTAGTATCCAAAATCTATGAAGAGCTCACCAAACTCCACACCTGAAAAACAAATAACCCAGTGAAGAAGTGGGCAGAAAACATGAATAGACACTTCTCTAAAGAAGACATCCGGATGGCCAACAGGCACATGAAAAGATGCTCAGCGTCGCTCCTCATCAGGGAAATACAAATCAAAACCACACTCAGGTATCACCTCATGCCAGTCAGAGTGGCCAAAATGAAAAAATCAGGAGACTATAGATGCTGGAGAGGATGTGGAGAAACGGGAACCCTCTTGCACTGTTGGTGGGAATGCAAATTGGTGCAGCCACTCTGGAAAGCAGTGTGGAGGTTTCTCAGAAAATTAAAAGTAGACCTACCCTATGACCCAGCAATAGCACTGCTAGGAATTAACCCAAGGGATACAGGAGTACTGATGCATAGGGCCACTTGTACCCCAATGTTTATAGCAGCACTCTCAACAATAGCCAAATTATGGAAAGAGCCTAAGTGTCCATCAACTGATGAATGGATAAAGAAATTGTGGTTTATATACACAATGGAGTACTACATGGCAATGAGAAAGAACGAAATAGGACCCTTTGTAGCAACGTGGATGGAACTGGAGAGTGTGATGCTAAGTGAAATAAGCCATACAGAGAAAGACAGATACCATATGGTTTCACTCTTATGTGGATCCTGAGAAACTTAACAGAAACCCATGGAGGAGGGGAAGGAAAAAAAAAAAAAGAGGTTAGAGTGGGAGAGAGCCAAAGCATAAGAGACTGTTAAAAACTGAGAACAAACTGAGGGTTGATGGGGGGTGGAAGGGAGGGGAGGGTGGGTGATGGGTATTGAGGAGGGCACCTTTTGGGATGAGCACTGGGTGTTGTATGGAAGCCAATTTGACAATAAACTTCATATATTGAAAAAGAAAGAAAGAATAGAAAGAAAGAAAGAAAGAAAGAAAGAAAGAAAGAAAGAAAGAAAGAAAGAAAGAAAAAGAAAGAAGAGAAAGAAAGAAAGAAAGAAAGAAAGAAAGAAAGAAAGAAAGAAAGAAAGATTCAGTAGAAAAAAAATAAATCACAGTGACTGCTGCTTACCAAAAAAAAAAAAAAAAAAAAAAAAAAGAATACAATGACAGACTGAAAAATTCAAGACAGAGCTTCACCAACTCCCTTAATCATGCAGAAGATAGAATCAGCTAACTTGAAGACGGATCATTTGAAATTAAAGGTATAAAAAGAAAAGGAATGAAAATGAGTGAAAAAAGCCTACATGAATTATGGAACACTATCAAGCAAAAGAATGTTTGCATCATGGGCATCCCAGGAAAGGAGAGAAAGGGGTGGAAATATTATTCAAAGAAATAATAGCTAAAATCTTCCTAAATCTTGAGGGAGAGATGAATAACCAGGTTCAGGCAGCTCAGAGGACCCCAAGCAAGATCCATTGAAAGGAGATTACTCTAAAACACATTATAATTAAAATATTAAAAATCAAGGACAGGGAGAGACTTTTGAAAGCAGCAAGAGAAAAATGGCTCATCACATACAATGGAACTCCCATAGGGCTATCAGCAGATTTTTCTGCAGAAACCATGAGGTCAGGAGGGAGTGTGATGATATATTCAAAGTGTTGAGAGGAAAAACTGCCAACCAAGAATACTGTCTTTTGTGTTCCTGGACCCAGTTCCAAAGGCAGGTAGGCGGCTTCCCAACATACCACTATACTATGTAAGTCCAGGTTGTTACCTGTACTTTGACCAACTAGCTATAAATCAGAGATTCCCACAATCCTTTCCTCAGTTTTTATTAGCTTGCTAGAGCAACTCACAGAACTCAGAGAGGAATTTTACTCCCTAGGCCACCAGTTGATTACAAAGGCATGTAACTCAGGCACAGCCAGATGGCAGATATGCATCAGCAAAGTCTGGGGAAAGGGTACAGACCCTCCATTCCCTCCAGGCACGCTACTCTTCCACATCTCCATGTGTTCACCAATGTGAAAGCTCTCCGAAGCCCATCTTTTGGGTTTTTATGGTGGCTTCATCACATAGGCATGATTGGCAAGAATTATTGGCCATTGGAGATTGATTCAGTGTCCAGTCTCACTGCCCTTCTAGGAGTCTATGGACAGGACTGAAGGTTCTAACTCTCTGATCATATAGTTGATTTTCCTAGCAACCAGCCCCCCTCCTTAGGTGGGGATCCAAAACTCACCTCATTAACATAACAAAAGACACCTTTATCACTCTCATCACTTAGGAAATTCCAAGGGTTTTGGATTAAAAAAATTTTTTTTAATGTTTATTTATTTTTGAGAGACAGAGAAACAGAGCACGAGCAGGGAGACGCAGAGACAGAGGGAGACACAGAATCCAAAGCAGGCTCCCGGCTCTGAGCTGTCAGCACAGAGCCCCACACTGAGCTCAAACTCACAAACCATGAGATCATGACCTGAGCTGAAGTCGAAGTCAATATTTAATGGACTGAGCCACCCAGGCACCCCGGAAATCCCAAGGGTTTTGGGAGATGTGCGTGAGGAACAGTGGACAAGACAAAATATATATGAGTTGACCAAATATATATGTCTTATAAATCACAGTATAGCATAAACCCAGCAAAACTGTCCTTCAGAAATTAAGGAGAGATACATTCCCAAACAAAAGCTAAGGGAATTCATACTGGACCTGACTTATGAAAAATGGTAAAAAGAGTTCTTGAAATGAAAGAATGCTAGAAAAATACAAGCTTCCACTTGTGGAATGAATAAATCATGGGAATAAAAGGAACAGCATAGAGAATATAGTCAATGCCATTATAATAGATGGTAGCTATACTTGTGATAAGCATAGCATAACGTATGAACTTGTCAAATTACTATTTGTACACTGGAAACTAATGTAACATTGTGTGTCAAGTACACATCAATAAAAAATTTAAAAATGGGGTGCCTGAATGGCTCAATCAGTTAAGTGTCCGAAATCTCTTAATTTCAGCTCAAGTCATGATCTCATGGTCATGAGATTGAGCCCTGTGTCAGGCTCTGCACTGGGCCTGAGGCCTTCATGGAATTATCTTTCTCCCTCTCCCTCTGCCCCTTCCCACCTCAAAAAAAATTGTCCTTTTTAAAAAGCAATTTAAAAATTGGGGTGCCTGGGTGGCTCAATGGGTTAAGCGTCCAACTCTTGCTTTTGGCTCAGGTCATGATCTCACAGTTCGTGGGATTGAACCGTGTGTCAGGCTCCATGCTGCCAGCACAGAGCCTGCTTAGGATTCTCTCTCTCTCTCTCTCTCTCTCTCTCTCTTTCTCTCTCTGTCCCTCCCCTGCTTGCTCGCTCTCCCTCTCTCAAAATAAACATTTAAAAACTAAAAATAAATAAAAATAAAATAAATTATATGATCCTGTCAATAGATGCAGAAGAAGGGTTTGAAAAAATTCAACACCCTTTCATGATGAAAGGTCGGAACAAACTGAGTATAGAAGGTTACCTCAACATAATAAAGACCATATATTACAAACACAGCTAACATTAGACTCAATGAAAAACTAAGAGCTTTTTCTCTAAAGTCAGAAATAAGAGTGCCTACTCTAGCCATTCCTATCCAATGTAGTGCTGGAAATCCTAGCTAGAACAATTAGGCAAGAAAAAGAAATGAAAAGCATACAAATAGGAAAGGAAAAAGTAAAATTGTCTGTGTTTGCAGATAACTTGATCTCATGTATAAAAAAACCCTAAAAATTCCACTAAAGCACTGTTAGAACTAATAAATAAATTCAGGAAAGCTGTAGGATACTATAAGAAAACTATAGACCATGGGACACCTGGGGGAAATACTTAGGAATAAATTTAACCAAAGGAAGTAAAAGACACGTACATTGAAAACCTTAAGACACTGATGAAAGAAATTGAAGAAGGCACAAACAAATGGTAAGATATTTCATGATGGAACCACAAAATACCCTGAATAGCCCAGGCAATCTTGAGGAAGAATAATAAAGCTAGAGGCATCACACTTCCTGGTTTCCAACTATACTGCAAGGCTGTAGCAATCAAAACAGTGTGATGCTGTTGTAAAAACAGACACATGGACCTATGGAACAGAATTAAGAGCCCAGAAATAAACCCATGCATTTTTGTCAACTAATATTTGACAAGGGAGCTAAGAATATTCAACGGGGAAAGGATGGCCCTTTCAATAATTGGTGCTGGGAAAACTGGATATCTACATGCAAATGAATGAAATTAGGCCACCATCTTACACCACTCAAAAATTAACTCAGAATCAGGGCACCTGGGTGGCTCAGTCAGTTGAGCATGTCTGACTCTTGATTTTGACTCAGGTCATGACCCCGGGGTCATGGTATCGAGCCCTGCCATCAGGCTACACATTACATCTACACAGCTACACATCTGGAGCATCACATGCTACAGAGAAATCATTCATGGAAGGGAGAGTCAATAGATGCGGAAACTTCATTGTTAATCTTATTTTAAGAAATTGCCACAGCCACTCCAGCCTTCAGCTGCCACCATCCTGGTCAGTCAGCAGCCATTGACATCGAGGCAGGACCCTCGGCAGCAAAAAAATAACTATTTTTTTTTAATGTTTATTTATTTCTGAGAGAGAGAGAGAGAGATTGAGAGAGAAAGAGATTGTGAGTGGGACACAGAGAGAGAGAAAATCCCAAGCAGGCTCCCTGCTGTCAGTGCAGAGCCCAACACGGGGCAATTGCACATTTAATAGACTACACTGTAGTGTAAACATAACTTTATATGCGCTAGGAACCAAAACCTTTATTTACCTCACTTTATTGTGATACTTGCTTTATGGTGGTATTCTGGAACCGAACCCACAATATCTCCAAGGCATACCTATACCAATGTAAACAAGCCAGACCAGTTTAAGATAAACACCAGTCCAGCACCTTTTTTCTTTTTTTAGGCCTGCATGCTTGTTTTTCAACCAGACCTCAATATCGCACTCCCTGACCTAGCTGAGAACAATGAAGTGATTATTTGTCTTGATTGCTCCGCTTCCATGGAGGGTGCGACATTCTTGCAAGCCAAGCAAATTGCCTTGTATGCACTGTCCTTGGTGGGAAAGAAGCAAAAGATAAACATTGTCAAGTTTGGCACAGGTGAGTGCTCTTTGGCCCCAGTCCAAAGCGTGCTTCCTCCTTAATATGAACATGCTCATGAGTAGAGCTAATGGCTGTTAGTACCCTGACCTCACCTATGGAGTAAGAGGTAGCATAGCATGGAGTTCAAGAACCAGAACACCGGAGCCAGATCCCTGGCTTCACATTCCAACTCTATCACTTACTAGCCCTGGCTGTCACGTTGGGCAAATTACTTGAACTTTTTATACCTCAGTTTCCTCATCTGTAATATAAGTGTGATAGTTCCTACCTCACAGCGTTGTTGTAAGGATTGAGCTAATGCCTGTAAAGGATTTAAAACAGTGCCTATCACATATCAAGTGCTTTATAAATACTACTAGTGTTCCTAGCAGCTGAACCAAATGCAAGACCCTTGGTTGCGATGTATGAGGGTCCCAAGCATATGGGCAGAACATGTGAAATCAGCACAATGTAGAAAATCTATAAGGGTTCAGCAAGCATCAGATCAGCCCTTTTAGAGGAAAAGCAATACCATCCTCCAGGTGGGGGTCCAGGGACATGTCGGCCACCAGAAGAAGGTATTTCAGGAATGAGAGAAAGAACCAGAGTAGAGTGAGGGGGCAGTCCGGTCCTAATGATTCTTACTTTCCATCCCATTGAGCAGAAGACCTGCCCTTTTATGAAGGAGCTAGGGTCTGCTGCTGCTGGGCAGAGGTCAGATAAGCCTGGGAAAACCAAGGCCCTGGAAGGAGAACGTGTCCCTGCCGTGGCCAGGCTGCTTGTGCTGTTGTGACACCCCACATCTTACTTTGCATGAGCAGTCTGCTACAGAACAGAAGTCTACATGTAATTTTATTCAGGACACTTTGCATTGTAAAGTGCATAGTTTCAGTGCACTAGAGTTTATTATTTAAAGGAATAGTGTGGTGAATTTTTGGTATGTTAAAACTATCAAACATTGTTAGTGGTCAGTAAAGTGAATATTTCGTAGCTACACCTCACGCCAATCTTATCACACAGGTTACAAGGAATTATTTTCATATCCCAAGTACATCACAAGCAACAATGTGCCAACAGAGTTCATTATGGTGAGTAAAAGGACCTTCCTTCATCTCTTGGGTCTTTTCCTATCAAGGATTAACAGTACT
The DNA here is from genome assembly GCF_018350175.1 of Felis catus. Lineage (NCBI taxonomy): Eukaryota > Metazoa > Chordata > Mammalia > Carnivora > Felidae > Felis > Felis catus. Next base: position 717,586 of record NC_058368.1, read on the forward strand.
GCCCAGACTTACTCCCCCCGCGAGCGCTATTAGAACACCCCCAGTCCTTCAGTTTTTGTATGTTGGTAGCTCTTTTATTTTATTAATAAAAGCCATATGAACTCACTAAAGAAAAACTGGAAATTAAAAAAGGTAGAAAGAAAAAAATCGCCCACATTCCTACCACCTAAATGCAGCAGCGTTGGAATGTTTTCTTCTGTTCCTTTTTTTCTATTTCTGAAGACAGAGCAAGCTGAGAATGACTAATTGCTTCCTCAATCCATGCCAGCAAACCCTGGGGAAGCATAAAAAAAGTCAAATAAGTGTCCACTGATAATATTATAGTGACTGTGTGACATAAAATAAACTAAGAGGATATAAGTGTAGTTGTTGCACAAATGTATAATTGAGAAAAAAATATATCTTTTCAGTGACGATGTCTCTAAACCCTCACTGAGACGTGCTTCAGTAAATGATGACAGTTAATGGTGAATAGACCCCAAAAGTAGTAAATAACCTTTCACTTCATTTCCTCTAGTCTGCTACACCTACCATGGGAAATACAGACTTCTGGAAAACACTCCGGTATTTAAATTTACTGTACCCTTCTCAAGGGTTACGGAACATTCTCCTTATATCCGATGGGCACCTCCAGAATGAGAGTCTGACATTGCAGCTTGTGAAAAGAAATGTCCAACACACCAGGCTGTTCTCCTGTGGTATTGGGTAAGTGTGGGAGGTCTAGTGACACAGTGAACACTGTGGGTGAAGAAGGCAGCCTGTGGGCAGGGTTTTTTTTGTTGGCCTACACAGGATTTCTAGAAGTTTTGATAACGGTGTATAGAAACTGTTTAGCATATAGTTGTAGAGCTCTGGGCTCTGAGACTGCCTGGGTCTCAATACCTGAATTGGCCATTTGTTAGCTCTGACCTTGGGCATGTTGTTAAATCTCTTGTGTATAAAATGAAGATGATAGTGAAAAAGTCATAGATTTAATAGATTTACTCTGAGGATTCAATGAGCTCATATATAAAAAGTACTTACGGGGCACCTGGGTGGCTCAGTCAGTTAAGCGTCTGACTCTTGATTTTGGTTCAGGTCATGATCTCACTGTTTGTGAGTTCCAGCCCCGTGTAGGGCTCTACACTGACAGTATGGAGCCTACTTGGGATTCTTTCTCTCTCTTTCTCTCTCTCTCTCTCTCTCTCTCTCTCTCTCTCTCCCTGCCAAGCTTACAATCTCTCTGTCTCTCTCTGTCTCTGTCTCTCTCTCAAAAATAAATAAATAAACATTAAAAAAATAAACATAAAAAGTACTTAAGAATAGTCTTAAGAACAGAGATGGCACACGGCAAATACCAAGTCAACGTTAGATATTATTATGTTACATAAAAATCCAGATTTCCAGCCTATCCTGAGAAGCCTGAAGTGCTGGGCGCACCCCCACCCCTGGTGGTTTGTGACCAGGGCTGAGGGTCCCACCCAGGCTCTTGCTCCTTCACACCTTTGTGGTGGCTGCCACATTTGCATTTTCAAACCCTATAATGGACTTAAGATCTCTCTCTCTGGAGGCTAGACCCTCTTCATTGTTGGAATGAACCCCCACCCCAATTATAGTTAGCTGTTTTGGACGAAACCGAGGTGTATGGTGTAAACATAAGGAAAACACCAAGGGCCAGACTGGTGTTTGCACAGAGCATGCCTGCACCCTCGTCTCCTGGGACTCTCCCCCACATAGTCACCATCCTGGGAAATGATCACCAGGCCTCTCTATTCTGAGGCAGTGCATGGAGCGGGAGAGCTCCTCAACACAGGGGTAGGGGTGGAGGTGGGTGTTGCTGTTCTCTGGGGCCACTGTGCTGTCCTGGACCGGGGTCCTCCTCAGGCCTCGGCCATGACTTTCAGGAGCTGGAGCCCTAGACACCCTTTGAGGGCCCTGTACCCAAGCCAGACCTGCCTGCCCAGAGGGTCTTCTCCTCTGTCTGCCCTGCCTCAGTCACAGCTCCAGTCCTGTTCCCTAATGTGAGAGCTGGGCACCACAGACCAACCAGGAAATTATCCAGCCCCCTGTGGACTTCCCCAGCAAGTGCTCCTACATGGACTTCACCTGAGTAACTTGTGCCTGTACACACAGGGGGCTGGCCGCAACACGCTGCAGGGACCTGCCTCCTCCCTGCTCCCCTGACCGTGTGGCAGAGGCAGTGCCAGGGTCGTGGCTCAGACATCAGTGCAGAAGACACCGGGCCCCGTTGATTCCTTTTTTGCTGAGGGCCTGTCATGAGACAGATGCGCCTTGGTGCAGGACCACAGTGCCGGGTATGGGGAGCCAGACAGCAAACAACCCAGTAAGCTCAAAGGGAGATGGGTTTTCCTAAGTGCCACGAAGGCAATAGGGGAGGACGCCGTGATGGGGGTGGGTGGGCACAAACCTCCTTTGGGAGGTGACTTTGTGCTCTCACACAACCCAGCCTGAGGGAGCTGGAAGTTTTACTGATTTTCTGTCAGGTTTTTAGGATCTTTCTACAGGTTTCTCATACTCATTTGTGTCCACAAACTCTAGCAAGATGTGAGTTCTCTAGGAGTAGAGACTGAACTATTGCCTATTGTAACAAGCTGTCCCCTGAGGTCCACACAGCAGGAGCAAAAACAGATTCCAAGCAGCCTTACTAGCTGATGAAATTGGTAAAAGAGAAATAAACTCCAGCTTAGGGGGATTCTCTAACTGGTGTTGTAGTCACCACCAATTAATTTTGAAGACTAAAGACAAATCCAATCTTTAATAAATAGGTTAAGACATATTTCAGAAATAAATAACTTTCTTAAGCTCTTTTCCTGAAAAATAATTGTTTCTTTATTATTTTAGGAGGAACGTCTCTAAGAAAAGCTTTCTTAATAGTTACAGAATTATTATCAAGAGAAATTTAATACGACATTGTCATTCAAATAGCAAAGCTTATTTTTGCTAGAAAGACACTTCCCTATCCTTTTTGCTATCTAGTTGTGCATCATAATTTTTTAATGTTTGTTTGTTTGTTTGTTTGTTTGTTTGTTTGTTTGTTTTGAGAGACAGAGAGAGAGAGCAGGGGAGGATCAGAAAGAGAGGGAGAGAGAGAATCCCAAGCAGGCCCTGCACAGTCAGCGCAGAGCCCAATGCGAGGCTTGATCTCACAAACCATGAGATCATGACCTGAGCCAAAATCAAGAGTGGGACGTTTTATCGGCTGAGCCACCCATGTGCCCCCAGATGTGCATTATATTTGAAGATGTAGACTTTATTAACTCTTTGCCAGTTCTTGGCCTTTGGGATCAAATTTGGGTAACTGACATTCATTGAAAGCAGGTTGATATTTTTACCAGTATTCTGATAACTTTTCAGAGGTTTTTCAGAATCATCTATTCTCTCTTTTGGTAAATCAGGAGTCAAGAATTTCTGCTTTTTTTTTTTTCTATTGTGAAAGAGAAATAGGTTTTCTGATATATGGGAGCCTAAATTACCCAAAGCTTCAGATGTTTCATACTGTCTGTCCTGAGTTTTATCTCTCTAACCTCAACTACAGAAAAGCAATTCTTCTGCATATAATGTTTCCTCTATTGAGTTCTGAACTATATCAACACTGTTAACTACATGTACTTCAAAAACATTTCTAAAATTTCTTGAAGATTATAACATGTGAAATGTGATCAGTTCTACAGCAAATCGTCATATCTTAAGGACTTTGTCCCAGTACGGTGCTGGAGTATTTGAGTATTTTAACTCAAAATCCAAACACAGTTGGAAAAAACAGGTACGTTTCTCAAACATCTTATTTCTAGTTTTATGCTTATATGTGGAAATAATATCTTCTTACAAATCCATTGACAGTAACTTCTGTGTTTTCGTTAATAGAAAGGGGCCCTACAAAAAGGCCACAGGCCTGAAGGTATTGCACCCTCAGTTATTGTCTAACATCTAGCAGAAACATTCTCCTTAATTGGGTCATTCTCTTAGCTTGTAGTTTGATTTCTTCTTTATAAAGTATCATGGGGGATTTTTAAAGGTAAAGTAGTATCCATGTTTTGTTAGCATTATCTGTCATTGTGGCAAAATATACATAAAATTTACCATTTAACCATTTTTAGTGGCATTCAGTGGCATTAAGGCACATTCGTAATGTTGTGCAGCCGTCACCTCCATCCATCTCCAGAATTTTTCACCATCCGAAACAGAAACTCAACTCATTAAAGAGCTGCTCCCATTGTACCTACACCCCAGCCCCTGCCAACTACCATTCTACTTTCTTTCTGTGAATTTGACTACTTTAGATACTTCATGTAAGCGGAATCCTATAGTATTTGTCCTTTTCTGCCTGGCTTATTTCACTTGGTATAATATTTTCAAGATCTATGCACATTGTAGACTATGTCAGAATTTTCTTCCTTTTTAAAGGCTAAGTAATATTTCATTGTGTGCACACACCACATTTTGTTTATGGGTTCATTTGTTGATAGACATTTGTGTTGCTTCCACCTTTTAGTTGTTATGAGTTATGCTGCTCTGAGTATTGACACATAAGCATGTGTTCAGGACTCTGATTTCAGTTATTTTAGGTGTATACCCAGAGGTGGAATTTCTGGGTCATATGGTAATTCTGTGTTTGGCTTTTTGGAACTGCCATACTGTTGTTCATAGCAGCTGCACTATTTTATATTCCCATCAGCAATGTACTAGGGTTCTAGTTTTTCTACATAATCAATAGCACTTGTTGTTTTGGGGATTTTTGTTTTGTTTTGTTTCATAATAACCATTGTAGAGTGTGAAGTTGTATTTCATTGGGGTTTTGATTTGCATTTTCCTAATTACTAGTGATGTTGAACAACTTCTCATGTGCTCCTTGGGGCCATCTGTACACCTTCTTTGGAAAACATCTATTCAAGCCCTTTGTAGGATTAATTTGTATAATTGGAATCTACTCCCTGCAAAAGTTGTGTATTAGTAATTAACTAATGGAATGATTTAGGGATGTTTTGCACGTTTAAATTATGTGCTAATGCTATTAAGAACTCTATTTAAGGGGCTCCTGGGTGGCTCAGTCGGTTGAGCGTCCAACTTCAGCTCAGGTCGTGATCTCACGGTCCGTGAGTTTGAACCCCACATCGGGCTCTGTACTGACAGCTCAGAGCCCGGAGCCCGTTTCAGATTCTGTGTCTCCCTCTCTCTCTGCCCCTCCCCCATTCATGCTCTGTCTCTCTCTGTCTCAAAAATAAATAAAAATTAGAAAAAAATTTTTTAAAAAAGAATTCTATTTAAAATCTTTTTGAAAAAGTACCCTGAGCAGGAAGGAGGAAAAGAAAAAAAAAAAAAAAAAAAAAAAGCAGAGAGCTACAAATCCTGAAAGATAGAATGTAAAATTATTCTCAGTGTTAAGTCACTATTTTCTGGGTGTAACATTGAAAGAGAAATAATTCCTTTCTTATAAATAGATAGAAGACCAGATGACCCGGTTGCATTCTCCAAGTTGTCACTCTGTCTCCGTCAAGTGGCAGCAGCTAAGTGCAGATGCACCTGAACCCCTGCAGGCCCCAGCCCAGGTGCAGTCCTTGTTCCTCAACCATCGACTCCTTGTCTACGGATTTATTCCTCATTGCACACAGGTGAGGAAGCACATGGCTGGTTTTAGTGTGGGAAGAACAATGTATGTTGCCAAGAGTTCTATTTTTCTTTTCTTTCTCTTTTCTTTCCTCTCCTCCCCCCAGATCATAATATGCTGGCAAATTTTTCTGCTTCTGCAAACATAATGGGTAGTTACCTAGGGACATCGGGGAGCCTTTTAACTTCCATTGAAAGGAGAGAGAAAATCACTGTGAAACTAACCAAGACACTGTGGAGTGAAAAAGCTAATAAGGGATTTCCTTCCCACCCCCACCCCGTTTCAGGCAACTCTGTGTGCATTAATTCAGGAGAAAGAATTTTCTACAATGGTATCAACTACTGAACTTCAGAAGACAACTGGAACTGTAAGATTCAAAACTTGAACTATGAACTCACTGTTTGAAAGTTGTCATCATTTAATATTTTCTTGTATAATGCTCCCTGTACATCCTTTGTTGCTCCTGTTTCTCTGTGTTGACACTTCAGTATACAATATGATGTGGAGGATTGTTGTCCGTACAAATGAGGACACTTGCATTCAGTTTCTAACACCAGTACTTCTTCTTCTGAGGTTCTTGAGTCTCGTGTATCCACATGAGCATCAGTGGCTATGAATAACTGCAATGAAACTTGGCATTTTACACGTGAACAGTTTTTAGGGGAGGTTCTCGAATGTGTCCATGGCTCAATAAAAGTTAAGTGCCACGATCCACCCATGTTATTTCGTATTACTCAGTATAAGAGTGCTAGGCCAAGAGTAAACATATATTGAGAGTGTGTTTGTTTTTTCTACTTTTGGATTAAAAGCAAATGAATTATCACTGAAAAGTTTGTAGTATTTGCATTAGTACTTGATCTACTATAGTCAGACCTGGAAAATCCCTCACCTATGTATATTACATGTGCAGTTTGCTATTCATAGAAGTATTTGCATAAGCAGATAAACTATTTCCCAGACATTGCAGATTTTTGTTTTTTGTTTTTTGAATAAAATATGACTTGCTTTTTTACCCCAAATCAATAATTATAACTTATTATTTGCACGTGATGTGTGTATAGAAGTTTAGGGAATCTCCATATCGGTTTAAAAATTGAATCTAAGGAGGAAATTAAGTCAAACGATTTTGCCTGGGAAGAGGTCATTCTCCATGAAATTGCAGTTTTTATAGTGGTACTTTCTCTGTGAGCTGTGGCCCTACTGATAACAAAATTACAAGAGTTGAAATTATTATGGAAATGAGACATTGCCATTTAACATCAGTTGTGTTTCTTCGTTGGAGAGAAAGGGAGGCGATCCTTTACCCCACACTTCCCAGGGCACCCTGCCCTTCCGAGTGGAGGTCACATTCACGGTGGGGCATCGCATCACTAGGCTGACTCATCCTACAGAAGAACAGCTTACGGTTTTTGAGATAAACTGAAGTGGCAAAATACCCTTTCACAGAAAAGGCAAAACTGTAGGGACAGAAAACAGATGAGTGGGTGCCAGGGGCTAGAGGTGACAGCCAGGGGCATGAGGAACTTTTGAAAGTGAAGAACTGTTCTGAATCTTTATTTCAGTGTGGTCATCACAACTGTATACATTCGTTACAGCTCACCAAACTGGACACTTTTAAAAGGGGTGAATTTTTTGTATGTACTGTTATACCTCAAGTTAAAAGTGGTTTTCTAAGTAAGACTTCAGTTAGAAGCCATTTGAATCTTTTTTTCCCCTTTGCTGCTTCAACATAGATGATACACAAGCTGACAGCGCGAGCTCTGATCCGAGATTATGAAGATGGCATTCTCCATGAAAATGAAACGAATCATGAGGTTCGCTCTTTCCCTTGTTCTTGATGCTTCTTAAATTGATTTTATCCATGGAAACGTAAAGTGAGGATAGCTGGGTAGAGAAGCATGTGGGGGGGGGGTGGGAATTCATTGTTGTGTCTGTATTTTCTGCACCTACGGTGCTCAGTACATGTTCATTAAATGGATCAATGAAAGAGCAGATGTCATTGGTTTCCTGAGAATTCTATGACCATTTTACTCATCAGAAAGAGACCAGAAGAGGGCTCAGAGGACAGTCACTGAGTGCCTGTCATAAATATCACCTTAGATTTCATACATTGTAGGCGCTGGTAGTCTCATCATAGTGATGAAGCAGCCCAGGTGCAGGGCAGGTAGGTGAGCAGCCTAAAGACAGACAGTGGAGCCAGAGCCTGCCCTGCTCCTTCTTCACTGAGCCGATGCGGCCCCTGGAAGGGGGTCCCACTCAGCCAGCCCACCGATGGCCTGGTGCCTCTGGAGCTGTGAACTTAAATGAGCTTAGGAGCAGTCATACCCAGTGCCCTCCCAGAAAGAAGGCACCAGCGTGCCATGCCTGGCTGTGAATGCAGTCACAGCCAGTGATAGAGGGCCTTGTGTTTTCACCGATCTCCCTTGCTGCCCTTGGATTAGCAGCCTGTGTTCTGCTTTACTTTAGGCCTTCTTTCCTCTAGGGGCAGCTGACCAGCCCTGCCACCAAACACTCCTGAACAGGTCCCTCCACCTCTCCACACCTTGGACTCCCCATCTTTAAACTGGGAGGCGTGGACTGTCTGTAAAAGAATGCAGAAGCTCACCACACTTGAGGATGAGAGTTCTTTGTTAACCGTAAAGAGCTATGTAAACATGAATTATTTTTTCTCTGACTTAGCCAGTCACTTGATACTAGTTTGCAGAGTCCCCTACTCAAGACATTCACACAGGGCCATTGACTCAATTTAACTTGAAATGCTAATTGTAAAATGCTTTATTTTATAGAAAAATGCCTTGTTAGATTATTTAACACTTGTTTTATTGGTCATACATGGCTAACTAGTGAAAAATAAAGTGAAATGTGACTACACTTGTTTGATTCTATCCTAGATGAAGAAGCAAGTGTTAAAATCCCTGATTATTAAACTCAGTAAAGAAAACTCTCTCATAACACAATTTACAAGCTTTGTGGCAGTTGAGAAAAGGGTATGTATTGTTGTTAATTCATGGCTATTTCATTTGTATTTGCATATTAAGAAAATTTCTCTTGCTCTGTCACTGACAGTATCCACATTCATGACTCACAAAGAGCAGGGGAAGAGGGCAGGGAGGACCATCAAAGCAGGGCCTTGCATTCATGAAGGGCCTCACAGTTAGCGTTTGTGATAATCTCTCTAAATGAGTCACATGTACTATTATTTTTAATGTTATAATTATTAGTTATGTGTGTACTTCTGAGATATACTACAATTTTGTTACATTTTGCTATTTCTCATCTTTTATTAATGCGAGACCCTCAAAAAGTAGAAAGGGCTTGAGCTTCCCCTCCCGTGAGAGGCCCTTTCTCTTTCATAAATTTAAGAGGAGAACCCACAGAAGGCACTTTGTACACGGCACCCAGCTCAATAAAGAGGAAAGCTAAGCGTGTGCCTCTTTCTCTCTCTCCCTCTTGTGGCCCAAGACACCCAATCTGACACCCAAACGCACTAAGGATTCACCAGGCTTTAGAATATATAGTAATCATTTGATTTGATAATGTCTGTTTTATTTCTACCTAATTGTGATTCGATATAGGATGGTAAGGAGGCACCTTCTCCTAATATTCCAAATATTATGGAACTTATTGCCAAAGAGGATGTAGATTTCCTGCCATACATGAGCTGGCAGGAGGAGCAACCAGATGCCAGTGTGGTACAGGTAAATGTTAATTACCAAATAAGTCGATATTGTGTTTTCATATTTTAATGATGGTGAGGGGAACCCTTTGCTAAAATAGCACCCTATTGCTTGTATATGCAGAAACTGTTGTCTCCCTCATAATGGAAAATATTTGCGCATTTATAAAAAAGCTGTTATGTGACTGAGAAAGCCACCATATATAAATGTATTTATAGAGTCCCAAAGGAGAACAACTGTGATTTGGCTTCATTCATAGACAAATGAACTGCCATACAGGAAACTAAAGTTATTTATTCTAAGTAATTGATAGGTTCATCATGAAAGTAGTGATAAAAGTCCTATATAGTAATCTAAATCCACCACGAATAATTCTTAAAGCTAATAGTGCTTTATACTGTGGCCTTTGTAGCCAGAAACAGAAGCTGAGAAATGTGACTTGCATAGAAAGTGGAAGGCATATGCAAAACCAAAGGAACATAACAGTGCTATTAGACCCTTAGGTGTCTAGGTTGGTTAAAAAAAAAAAAAAGCCAAAATTTTGGAATTCAGAATCTAACGAAAAAATTTGAGAGGAATTTTGGGAAAATATGCAACATTCATTTTCCTCGATCCATTTTGAAGTTATTATGTCAGTTAAGAATATAAAAACACATCAGATATCATTTGCTTGCTTTGCTCATAAAACCATGTTTTGAGATGGTAAATGACAACAGAGCAACAACAAAACCACAGATGTTTCCTCAAATCCTGCATGCAGAATTTTTGTTTTGTTTCATCTTCTAGTTGTCTTTAAAGAAAGGAAAGGCGAAGAATAACTTCTGAAAATCCTGTTTCCACATTTTTTCTGAGTTTACTTCTCTGGTCACATAGTTCCTCCTAGATCAAAGAGAAATTGTAGCTGCCACAGAAGAGATGGGCAGTGGCAGGGTTGGGGGGTGACTGCAGCCCCCCTCGCAGACACAGAGGTAGGTGGCCTCTGAGGCAGCTCTCCGGTTGTTGCAAGCCCGCTGCCCTCTGGCTGAAGTGACTTCCAGGGGATTTAAAGAGCCTGCAGCTTTACTCCCCCTGCTCATTTTTTGCTCTTCCCCTTTTGGGAGCCAGACACTGAACACCAGGACATTCAAAAACAACTGCATATATGGGAATAATTAAAAAGTGTCTGCACAAAACCAACGAAAAGCTCAGAAAAGACCTACGAAGGCATTAAGTTTACTTCAGGCTGATTCTCAGCACAGAGACAGCCTACAACAATTAAAAAAGGAAAAAAAAATAACAAGAAGCTTTTAGGCTACTAGGAAAGGGAAATCCCTCGTTTGATGAAGGGCACAAATGAAGAACTTAAAGTTAATGTCATATTTAATGGTAAAATACTGAATGGCTTTCCCCTCAGGGTGGGTACAAGGCAAGGATGTCTGACCTTACCACTTCTGTTCAACATTGTACAGAATATTCTAGCTGGTACCTAAGGCAAGAAAAAATATATAAAAAGCATACAGGTTGGAAAGAATCAAAACTTTCTTTACTCATAAGCAACCTAATTGTATATGTAGAGCCTCTTAAAGACTCTATAGAAAGATTAGTGGCACTAATAAGTGAGTTTGGCAAAGTTACAGGATGCAAGGTCAATGTAAGAAACCAACTGGATTTCTGTATACTAGTAATAATCAGAAACTGAAATTTAAAAAACAATAGCACTTATAATACCATAGAAAATACAAAATACATAGAATCAAATTTGACAAAATATAAGCAGGACCTATACATTGAAAGTTAAAAAATTGCTGAGAAAATTGCAGTTGAAGAAGACCTAAATAGATGTTCTTGAATCAGATGATTCCATATTGTTAAGATATTGATTCTCCTCAGATTGATATATAGATTCAATTCAATACAAATCAAAGTCCCAGCAAGTTTTTTTGTTTAGAAATTGACACACTCCATAACCAGTAAAAAAAAATTGATTCAGTAATCAAAAATCTCCCAACAAACAAGAGTACAGGGCTGGATGGATTTCCAGGGGAATTCTACCAAACATTTAAAAAAGAGTTAACACCTATTATTTTGAAGCTGTTCCAAAACAGAAATGGAAGGAAAACTTCCAAGCTCACTCTATGAGGCCAGCATTACATTGATTCCAAAACTAGACAAAGACCCCACTAAAAAGAACTACAGACCAATTTTCCTAATGAACACGGATGCAAAAATCCTCAACAAGATACTAGCCAACCGGATCAAATAATACATTAAAAGAATTATTCACCACGACCAGGTGGGATTTGTACCTGGGATGCAGGACTGGTTCAATATCCACAAAACAATCAATGTGATACATCACATCAATAAAAGAAAGGACAAGAACCATATGGTCCTCTCAATAGATGCAGAGAAAGTGTTTGACAAAATACAAAAGCCTTTCTTGATTAAAAAAAAACCCTCAAGAAAGTAGGGATAGGAGGATCACACCTTGAGATTATAAAAGCCATATATGAAAGACCCAATGCTAATATTATCCTCAATGGGGAAAAATTGAGGGCTTTAAGGAACACAAGGTCAGGAATACAAGGATGTCCACTCTTACCACTGTTATTCAACATAGTGTTGGAAGTCCTAGCCTCAGCAATCAGACAACACAAAGAAATAAAAAGCATCCAAATCAGCAAGGAGGAAGGCAAACTTTAATTCTTCATAGGTGGCCTGATATTCTATGTGGAAAACCTAAAAGACTCCACCAAAAAACTGCTAGAACTGATATAGGAATTCAGCAAAGTCACAGGATATAAAATCAACGTATAGAAACTGGTTGCATTTCTATACACCAATAATGAAGCAACAGAAAGAGAAATCGAGGAAGCAATCCCATTTACAACTGCACCAAAAACCATAAAATACCTAGGAATAAACCTAACCAAATTGGTATAAGATCTGTATGCTGAAAACTATAGAAAGCTTATGAGAGAAATTGAAGAAGACACAAACAAATGGGAAAACATTCCATGCTCCTGGATAGGAAGAACAAATATTGTTAAAATGTCGATACTACCCTAAGCAATCTACATATTCAATGCAATCCCTATCAAAATAACACCAGCATTCTTCACAGAGCTAGAACAAACAATCCTGAAATTTGTATATAACTGGAAAGGACCCCAAATAGCCAAAGCAATCCTGAAAAAGAAAACCAAAGCTGGAAGCATCACAATTCCAAACTTCAAGATGTATTACAAAGCTGGAATCATCAAGACAGTATGGTACTGGCACAAGAACAGACACATAGATCAACGGAACAGAATAGAGAACCCAGAAATGGACCCACAAATGTATGGCCAACTAATCTTTGACAAAGCAGGAAAGAATATCCAATGGATAAAAGTCTCTTCAACACACGGTGTTGGGGAAACTGGACAGTGACATGCAGAAGAATGAACCTGGGCCACTTTCTTACACCATACACAAAAATAAACTCAAAATGGATGAAAGACCTATTTTGTAAGACAGGAAACCATCAAAATCCTAGAGGATAAAACAGTCAACTACCTCTTTGACCTTGGCCACAGCAGTTCCTTAACTTGAGATGTCTCTGGAGGCAAGGGAAACAAAAACAAAAATGAACCATGGTGATCTCATCAAAATAAGAAGCTTCTGCACAGCAAAGGAAACAATCAGCAAAACTAAAAGGCAACCAACAGAATGGGAGAAGATGTTTGCAAATGACATATCGGATTGGATTTGGATTGGATTGGATTTGGATTGGATCCAAAATCTATAAAGAACTTATCAAACTCAACACCCCAAAAAACAACTAATCCAGTGAAGAAGTGGGAAAAATACATGAAGAGACACTTTTCCAAAGAAGATCCAGATGGCCAACCGACACATGAAAGATGCTCAATGTCACTCATCATTACGGAACTTCAAATTAAAACCACAATGAGCTACCACCTCACATCTGTCAGAATGCCTAAAATTAACACCTCAGGCAACAACAGATGTTGGCAAGGATGCAGAGAAAGAGGAACCCTTTTGCACTGATGGTGGGAATGCAAAGTGGTGCAGCCACTCTTAAAACAGTAGGGAGGTTCCTCAAAACATTAAGAATAGAACTACCCTATGACCCAGCAATTGTACTACTAAGTATTTTCCCAAAGGATACAAAAATGCTGATTCAAAGGGGCACATGCACCCCAATGTTTATAGCAGCACTGTCGACAATAGCCAAAGTATGGAAAGAGCCCAAATCTCCATCGGCTGATGAATGGATAAAGAAGATGTGTGGGGTGTGTGTGTGTGTGTGTGTGTGTGTGTGTGTGTGTGTATACATACATTTATATATATATATATTTTATATATAATATATATAATATAATAGTACTCAGTGATCAAAAAGAATGAAATCTTGCCATTTGCAACAGTGTGGATGGAACTAGAGTGTATTATGCTAAGTGAAATAAGTCAGAGAAAGACAAATATATGATTTCACTCATATGTGGAATTTAAGATACAAAACAGATGAATATAATGGAAGAGAAGCAAAAATAAGATAAAAACAGAGATGGAGACAAGCCATAAGAGACTCTTAAATACAGAGAACAAACTGAGGGTTGCTGGCGGGTGTTGGGTTGGAGGGAAGGGCTAAATGGGCAAGGGGCATTAAGGAGAACACTTGTTGGGATGAGCACTGGGTGTTATATGTAAGTGACAAATTACTAAATTCTATTCTTGAAGTTGTTACATTATATGTTTACTAACTTGGATTTAAATTAAAAGAAAAAACACTAATTTCAAAAGATAAAAAATAAATAAAGTTAATGGCACTGAAAAAAAAAAAGAAACTGACACACTAATTTCAAACGTTTTATGTAAGGGTAACAGATCTTGGCTAGCCAAAACAACTTTGAAAAGGAAGAAAATGCTGGAGGCCTTACACTATCTGATTTCAAGACTACTATTTTATAAGGCTACAGTAATTAGGAGAGTGTGATATTGGTGTAAAATAGACATCTGTACCATGGGAACATCACTGGAACATGTAACAGTTGGAACAGAGTAGAGAGTCTAGAAATATACCCACATATATAAGGTCAATTGATTTTCTACGAAGGTGTCAAGGTAATTCAATGGGAAAGGGTGATTTTTCCCCAACAAATGTTTCTGGAACAATTGGATAGCCATATATGAGACAAAAATGAACCTCTGCCCTCAGCTCACACTGTGTGCAAAAATTGATTGGATTGCAGACTTGAATGTAACAACTGAACAGTGCTAGAATATCTAGAAGAAAAAGTAGGAAAAAATGTTAGTGAATTTGGGTTGGACAAAGGCTTCTTAATTTTTCTAGGGTTTTTTGTTTGTTTGTTTGTTTGCTTTGAGAGAGAGGGAGCATGACCAGGGTGGGGGCAGATAGAGGGGGAGAGAGACAGTCCCAAGCAGGCTCCATGCCGTCAGCACAGAGCCTGATGCAGGGCTTGATCCCACGAACTGTGAGATTATGACCTGAGTCAAAACCAAGAGTCAGACACTTAGCCAACTGAGCCACCCAGGCACCCCAAGTTTTCTTAAATTAAAAAAAAAATCTGTAAAAAATTGGTGAATTGGACTTCACTAGAATCAAAACTTTTGCTCTTTGGGTTGCCTGGGTGACTCTATCAGTTGAATGTCTAACTCTTGATTTCTGTCCAGGTCATGATCCCAGGGTTACGGGATCAAGCCCCACATCAGGGTCTGTGCTGAGCGTGTAGCCTGCTTAAGATTCTCTCTCTCTCTCTCTCTCTCTCTCTCTCTCTCTCTCTTTCCCTCTGCCTCTCTCCCTGGCTCGCATGCACACACACACTCTCTCTCAAGTAAATAAAAAACAAAACAAAAAAACCACACAAACTTTTACTCTTCAGAAGACCCCCTTTAAGCAAATGAAAGGGGAAACCACACAGACAGTGAGAAAATAGTTGTAAAACATACCTGGCAAAGACTTATCTAAAATATAGAAAGAAATCTTAAAATTCAATAATAAGAAGATCCAATAAAATAATGAACGGATTTGAACAGACACTTCACCAGAGAAGGTATACAGATGGCAAACAAGCATATGAAAAGATGCTGCACATCAGAATATGCAAGTTGGAGCCACAGGGAAATACCTTTACATACCCACCAGCATGGCCTAAAAGGGACTGACACTACTAGATGTGGTGAGGATGTGGAACAACCGTAACTCCCACGCGCTGCTGGTGGGAGTACAAAATTGCACAACCATGGTGGAAATTCTTTGGAAAGGACTACTCTTTTTTAAAAATAGCTCTTTTACATTGGTAAAATGACAAGCTAATTATTTTTTTAAGATTTTATTTTTAAGTAATCTCCAAACCCAATATGGGGCTCAAATTTACATCCCCGAGATCAAAAGGCACATGCTTGGGGTGCCTGAGTGGCTCAGTCGGTTAAGGTCCAGCTCTTGACTTCAGCTCAGATCATGAGCTCACAGTTCATGGGTTCAAGCCCCGCATAGGACTCTGTGCTGACAGTGCAGAGCCTGCTTGGGATTCTCTCTCTCTCTCTCTCTCTCTCTCTCTCTCTCTCTCTCTCTCTCTCCCTCCCTCTCCCTCTCCCTCTCCCTCTCCCTCTCCCTCTCCCTCTCCCCCTCCCCCTCTCCCTTTCTCCCTCCCTCTCTCCCTCCCCTGCTCATGCACACACACTCTCTCTCTCTCCCTGTCTCCCTCTCTCTCTCAAAATAAATAAATACACTTAAAAAAAAAAGAGTCACATGCTCTACACCTGAGCCAGCCAGGTGCTGCCAGTCTAATTATTTCCAAAATATCTCAAACTTGTAATTCATATAAAACTAGATTTTATTTACATGCAACTTTTTAGGAATGACTCTTTAACATTCAAATAATAGTAGTAACATAGCATCCTTAATTCCCTTTTGTTTTCCACGTTATTCAAAGTCTAGTGTAAAAATATATTCATTTAGTTACTTTACAGCTTTTGAAATTTTTGTCAGTTTTCTCAGTTTCCTAATATTGCTGTAAAGCAGTATAAAAGACTAGAATAATTTATTTCAAATTATCAGCTTATTTTAGGGCTAATTTACACATTATGATACTGCTATTATAAAATCTTGTACAAGACACTTCTTTGGTCCTCAGTTTCCTCTTGTATAAAATGAGAGATATTGAAATTCCAAGATGCTAAGAACAAAGAGAAACTAAGATATTTGATGTGTTTATTGTTGCTGTTCTCTCCAGATCTCAGACTCTGTATCTACAAAACAAGGACATTGTACTTAAATTATCTTGAATATCTCCTCTTTTCAATGCTCTGGGATAAGCAGCTGCTTGTCTGCTTGGAAGTCAACTACTAGGAAGGATGTTCATTTTATTCTGTGTTTTCCCTTACATTTTTCCCTTTCGGGCAGCCTCTTTCAGCATTCTCTACACGGAATGAAGAGCTGCGACATCATTTGACTAACAGAAAACTTGGATCACCTAAGCTGGAAGTTTTTGAAGATTTTGAAAAGGGTTGCTTCAGCTCCCCACTATCAGAAAAATCTTTAACACTCAATTTCGCATGTGAAGATGTGGAAATGCCATCGGATATAAGTCAGATGGATTCATTTCAGCAAACAGGAACTGAACCATTATATAGAAGTGACCCTTTCCTAAAACAGGGTGCTTGCAGTATTTCTGCTGCCCATAGGTTAGCCTGTTTGGAAGTTGAGCCCGTAATTGGTTCTCGTTTCCACTGTCCTTCCCACTTACATCGTTCAAAGGCTTGTCTTGCTTCTCCTGCTAGTTCTGAACAGTCTGGTCCATCTGAGAATGACCAAGACCTTCAAACTGACAGTTGTAGTGATTCTTCCCTTGAGTCATCTGCCGCTTTCAGACTGTCTCTCCTGCCTTTGAGCTCCTTTGCTTGTGTTCCTTATTCAGGTGACTCATATAACTTTGGACAGGTTGATCTACCTGACAGTTATCAAGGTCATAAGACTGACAATTGTGCTAGCAATTCTCTTGAGTTGGACTCTCCCCCACAGCCGAATACTTTTTTCTCTCCTCCTAGAGTTCCTTCCTCTGGTCTACCCAGAGAGTTTGACTTTCATTACCCTTCTGGTTCTCCTCTTTATTTTCAAAATTCCTCAGTTCATTCGAGCACCGCTTACAAGCCACGGATAGATCTGTTTGCTAACACAGAATTGGAGGCTTCTTCAGCAAATGTTTGTGCCATAATTTCATCATCTACTTCAAGTAATGGGCATTTTTCTGAAACAAAAAATGTTGAAACACCAAGATTTCAGAAACGTCGTTTGGCAAAATCTGTTCTAACAGGAAGTGCCTTTACTGCAAGCTTTCAGGCACAAAAAGATGAACAAAGCTGGATGAATTTTGTGCCTTGGACCAAACTCTTCAGTCTACAAACTGAGGTATTAGTCTTATTTCTCCTTAAGTCTGTGGTTAATTAGCTTCATAGTTTAGAGCAGAGCTATTCAAAGTACCTGGTCGTTTATCAGTACAATAGTGAGGTAAGTGACTTGTGGCAGAATGTAAATCAATACACTGCTTCTTCCATTGAGAAAAATTTTCCAAAAAAAAGTCAACAATAAATACAGCGTGCTTGATAATGGTATTTATCTATCTAGTTTTAACTGTTAGGCTAGAATATCATGCAAGTGAATGTTAATATTCCTCAGTTGAAAGTTAATCATCCCTGAACGGGTCATGGGGTAAGACCTTGATTTCCTAGGTTCTAGAACAGGTGAATTGCAATTATGTACATTTCCCACTTTGACGTAGAGGACGAGAGCTGTAAGTATACTCTAATTGTTTTCACATATGGTCTTAGGAATATCACTCAACATGTAAGACTGTGTTAGAGCTTATCATTCCATTTGTGAAGCTAATAAACACTAAGTGAACTTAGTTCCTGCGCTGGTACTAAGACCCAGCCTCATATCTGTAATTATTTGTTTTAATGTAAAGTAGTTTAGTAAAGTGGAAACTCAACTTGATTTAGTGTAAGACTAAATTTGAGCCGCGGTTAGTACTTTGTGATTTGAGGCAAGTCGGATAACCTTTCTGAGTCTCAGTTTCTTCATCCATATACTGGGGATAATAATAGTGTCTGCCTCATAGAGTAGTTTTGAGGTTTAAACATGATCATAACAGCTGTCCAGCTTTTTTTTTTTTTTTTTTTTTTTACCTGGAAGAGTGTCCATGAAAGCAGTGTAGGAAGCAGTACAGCAGATGCTGCTGTCTCTGGGCCCTGGAGCCAGACTAGTAGAGCTTACATGGTGCCTCTGCTGCTTGTTAGTTGTCTGACTGTGGACAAGTTGCTTAACCTCTCTGTACCTCAGTGATCTCATCTGCAAGGTGGGAATAGTAATAGTCTCTCCATAGGAAGTGGCTAAAAAGATTGTTTTTCTTAAATCTAAGCACCTAGGACTAGTTTAATACTAGTTGGCACATACCACTGCTGTTATTTTTCAAATTATTGCCATAGAGTCTGTGTACCTGCCTATGACCTCATCCACCTTTCTGCTTTCTGTATTAGCTCCTCTGGGATCTGAAGTTGATAGACTTTAAGGTCAAGATCCCCATGTTCAGGCTTACGACCACCTCGTAATATGTAATAAACATCAGCCTTAAAAGTAGAGACTTAGGGACGTTTGGGTGGCTCAGTTGGTTAAGCGTCTGACTTCAGCCGAGTTCGTGATCTCATGGCTCATGAGTTCGAGCCCTGCGTCAGGCTCTGTGCTGACAGCTCAGAGCCTAGAGCCTGTTTTAGATTTTGTGTCACCCTCTCTCTCTGCCCCTTCCCTGCCCATGGTCTATCTGGCTCTCTCAAAAATGAATAAACATTAAAAAAAAATTTTTTTTTTCAAGTAGAGACTTAGCTGGGGTGGGCAGGGGACAGTAAGGTCATTTTAAAGAGCATATTCACCGTAACAATTTTATATTTAGTAAAAATTTGTCATTTTCATATTTTTGACTTCATAAAGGCACATTTTTAATATTGAACAAAAGGAATCATGCTACGTAAAAGTTTGAGAAACATTGGTTCAAAGCATTACTAGAAGAAAAAATTCATAACACCATTTTTTTAAATGCCTGCACATGAGTCTCTTTCCAGACTTTTTATAAGTGCCATCTGATACATACTGTCCATAGTGTTTTTGAGATTCCTAACAATACTATGTCACTAGTATATGAAGAACTTTGACTTAAACTTTTTTTTCATTTTTGAATATTTTATTTATTGTTGAGAGACAAAGACAGACAGAGCAGGGAAGGGGCAGAGAGAGAGGGAGACACAGAATCCAAAGCAGTCTCCCTTCTTGGAGCTGTCAGCACAGGGCTCAACCCCATGAACTGTGAGATTATGACCTGAGCCAAAGTCAGACGCTTAACTGACTGAGCCACCCAGGCGCCCCTGAAGAACTTTGATTTTAAAAATAATAAAAATGATAATAAAAATTTTTTACAATACAAATTTTAGAAATGTCTTAATAAACTGAATTTAAATAATTGGAAACATTATTTATTACATAAATTCTTATGTATGTGATTAAATTTCAAAAATGTGGCTTAAATTTGCTTTTTTATTTCATAGGATGGCTTCTGGAAACTTACATCAGAACTGGGATTTATTTTAAACCTTAATACAAATATTTTAAACAGCTTTCTTGAACAAAAAGGCATTAGATCTCTAGGTAAGTCACCATTTTTCTATTAATTAAATGGCATGCTTTTAACTGTTGTAAATTTTGTTGTAAACTAGTATACTAATATGATAATTATGTAAGTTACATATGAGTGGAATTATATTTGTTAACCATCAAATGAAACAAGAGGACCAGTTTCTAGTCATATCTTTACCACTAATTATGGTATTACCTGTGTAAGTTAATTAGCATAAGTAACAATAACTTCTGTTTTAAAAATCCAAAATTTCAGTAGCTTAACACAAAGATTATTTTCTTGCACATATCACAGTCAAATAGTAGTCAGCAGGAAAATTCCACTCCAAGTTTTCATTTACAGGCCCAGGCTCTGTCCATATTGTGGCTCTACCATTATCAAAAGTGTCTTTAAAATTACTCTAGTGAAAAGGAAAGAAGAAAATACTGCTCTGGCATTACCTACCTGGTAGATAGTAAGAGAAAGACAAACTGGGGCAGGAACTAGTCACAGAGCCCCTCCCAGATACAAGAGGGCTGGAAAATACACTTTAGCTTGGTGTCCAGGAAGAGAAAACAGCTTTGATTAGTGTCTAGGCAGTCTTTGCCAGAGCAAGTTCAATCTCTGTGGACCTGTTTCTTGTCATGATAATGAAGGGGATGGTTAAGCAAGTGGTTTGAAGGTCAAATGCTAGTCTTAGGTTAAGACATTTTTTTTTTAATAAAAACACATTATTAAATAGTAGTCAGTATTCATTGAACAGCAGTGTCTAACTACCCTGCCATCCCCTCAAAAAAGTCAGGGTTTTCATACTCCAGGCTTATTCCAGAGTTAGCAGGTCTTTGTTTGTTTGACTTGCACTACACCAAAAAGGAAAGGTGAAAATTTGCATGAGGAGAATTCTACTTCCTGGAATGATAAAGGAGCTTGAATCTGACTAAATCTCTCACCAGTAAGATTTAGTAAGCTCATTGGGACCTCATCAAAATAAAATCAGATAAAGGGTTAGTATCCAAAATCTACAAAGAACTTATCAAACTCAACACCCAAAAAACAAATAATCTAGTGAAGAAATGGGCAAAAGACATGAACAGACACTTCTCCAAACAAGGCATGCAGATGGCAAACCAACACATGAAAAAATGCTCAACATCACTCATCATCAGGGAAATACAAATCGAAACCACAATGAGATACCACCTCACCCTTCTCAGAATGGCTAACATGGACAACTCAGGCAACAACATATATTGGCGAGGATGCAGAGAAAGAGGATCTCTTTTGCACTGTTGGTGATGATGCAAGCTGGTGCAGCCACTCTGGAAAACAGGATGGAGGTTCCTCAAAAAACTAAAAATAGAACTACCCTACAACCTAGCAATTGCACTACTAGGCATTTATCCACAGGATACAGGTGTGCTGTTTCAAAGGGACACATGCACCCCCATGTTTATAGCAGCACTATCAACAATAGCCAAAGTATGGAAAGAGCCCAAATGTCCATCAATGGATGAATGGATAAAGAAGATGTGGTATATATATATACAATGGAGTATTACTCGGCAATCAAAAAGAATGAAATCTTGTCATTTGCAACTACGTGGAAGGAACTGGAGGGTATTACACTAAGTGAAATTAGTCCATCAGAGAAAGACAAAAATTATATGACTTCACTCATGTGAGGACTTTAAGAGACAAAACAGATGAACGTAAGGGAAGGGAAACAAAAATAATATAAACACAGGGAGGGGGACAAAACAGAAGAGACTCGTAAATATGGAGAACAAACTGAGGGTTATTGGAGGGGTTGTGGGAGAGAGGATGGGCTAAATGGGTAAGGGGCATTAAGGAATTTAGTAAGGAAGTAAATTAAGGAATTTAGTAAGCTCAGATAAAGTATTTTAAAACCACTCTTTTAAGGCCTGGAATGCAATAAAAAAAAAAAAAAAAGGCAGAAACTAGAAGGATCAAAATCCCTGAAAAAAGGAAGAAAATGAGGTGAGTTCTACATTTACTCAACTATTCACCCAAAGGTACTTCTCAGTTCATGAGGCACATGAGAGGTTAGAACTGAAATGGAAAGTCTTAATGGGATAATGACATAGGAGTTAGAGTTCAAGGCTGCCAGAGTGGCCGGAAAGTAAGGGTGAAACTCCTAAAAAGGAAGGAGCCACAGAGCCCAGAGCTCTGAAATCTGCATACAGATTCCCTCAGATTGTTGGCTCTCCCCTAACCTGTACATACACGTGACTTCAAGGAATCCAGAAAAAAAGCAACAGCTGGAGAGAAAAAGAGCAGAGATTCCAGCTGCTGCCAGGTGTTGGGGAGACAGAGTTTGGTGTTTGAATTATACCAAATTAGAATTGACAAACATCTTGGGGTGCCTGCGTGGCTCAGTCGGTTAAGCATCCCACTTTGGCTCAGGTCATGATCTTGTGGTTCCTGAGTTCAAGCCTTGTGTTGGGCTCTGTGCTGACAGCTCAGAGCCTGGAGCCTGCTTCAGATTCTGTGTGTGTCTCTCTCTGCCCCTCCCCGACTCGCGTGTGTGCGCTCTCTCTCAAAAATAAATAGGGGCACCTGGGTGGCGCAGTCGGTTAAGCGTCCGACTTCAGCCAGGTCACGATCTCGCGGTCCGGGAGTTCGAGCCCCGCGTCAGGCTCTGGGCTGATGGCTCAGAGCCTGGAGCCTGTTTCCGATTCTGTGTCTCCCTCTCTCTCTGCCCCTCCCCCGTTCATGCTCTGTCTCTCTCTGTCCCAAAAATAAATAAACGTTGAAAAAAAAATTTAAAAATAAACATTAAAAAAAATTTTTAACAACAAAAAAATAACTTGTAAACATCTCAAGTTTTCTACTAAAACCCAAAAAGGGTAAAAAGGACCATAAATCAGGGAAAAAACAAAATTGGCCCCTTAACAAAGCCTAAAACAAAGCTTTTACAGGATACACCAGAACATAACTCAACACTCTTTTGAAGAAGATAACATACTTCAGGGGCTCCACAACCTTCAATGTACACTATAGAATGAAAATTTAATAACACACAAAGAAGCAGGAAAATATGACTTATAATCTAGGGGGAAATGGCCTATAGATGCTGACCTCCAGGTGCCCCAGATGTTGGAATTAGCAGATAAGGATTTTAAAACTGCTATTATAAATACAGTAAAGGTTTACCAGAAAATAATGGGTGAACAAATGGGAGAATCTCAGCAAATAGATGGAAACTCTAAGAATCAAATGAAAATTCTAGAACTGGAAAATAAAATTATCTTCAATGGAAAGGTCATTGGATGGGCTTAACTGCAGAATGAACAAAACAGAAAAAAGTATCAGGTAACTTAAATTATAATAATATAATGTGGTAATAAAAATTATCCAAACTGAAGCATAGAAAAAAAAAAATAGAATGAGGTAAAGAAGAGAATCCAGGACATGTGAAATGGTATCAAAAGGTTTTACACTTGTGTAATTGGGGTCTCAGAAGGAATGAAAGTAGATAGAAAAATGTTTGAATAAATAATAACTGAATTTTTTCTAAAATTCTTGAAAGACATCAACTTATAGATCCAAGAAATTCAGTATAACTTCAGGCAGAATAAATACAATTAGAACCGCATTTGAGTAGACCAGAATCAAACTGCTGAAAACCACAGATAAATCTTAAAGCAGACAGGAAAAAAGACACATTAGAGTCCAGAGAATATCAATAAGAATTTTATATTCACATCAGAAATAATGGAAGCTACAAGAAAATGGAACTGTATCTTTACATTTATTCATTTTTTGAGATAGAGACAGAGTGCAAGTGGGGAAAGGGCAGAGAGAGAGACACACACACACAGAATCTAAAGCAGGCTCCAGGCTCTGAGTTGTCAGCACAGAGCCTGATGTGGGGCTTGAACTCATGGACCATGAGATCATGACCTGAGCCAAAGTCAGACACTTAACCGACTGAGCCACCCAGGTGCCCCAGAAAATGGAATTATATCTTTAAAGTGCTAAAAGAAAAAACCTATAGACTAAGAACTCTATATCCAGCAGAAAAGATCCTTTAAAAATAAAGGAAACTTTGTTTCCATAATCATAAAGACAGAGAACAAACTGGCAGTTGCTAGAGGGAAAAGAGTTGGGGGAGGGCAGATGGGCAAAATGGGTGAAGAGAATTAAGAGGTACAAACTTCTAGTTATACGTAAATAGTGATGGAGATGAAAAGTACAACATAGGGGGCGCCTGGCTGACTCAGTCAGTTAAGCATCCATCTCTTGATTTTGGCTCAGGTCAGGATCTCACAGTTCCTAAGATGGAGTGCTGCATCACAGAGCCTGCTTGAGGTTCTCTCTCTCCCTCTCTCTGCCCCTCCCCTGCTTGTGCACTTTCTCTCTCTCTCTCTCTCTCTCTCTCTCTCTCTCTCTCTCTCTCTCTCAAAATAAGTAGACATTTAAAACA
Organism: Felis catus; assembly: GCF_018350175.1. Classification (NCBI taxonomy): domain Eukaryota; kingdom Metazoa; phylum Chordata; class Mammalia; order Carnivora; family Felidae; genus Felis; species Felis catus. The sequence goes on from NC_058368.1 coordinate 741,985, forward strand.
AAAGAAAAGTACAGCATAGGGAATATAGTCAATAACACTGTAATAACAGTGTATAATGACAGATGGTAACTACATCTGAATGATTGTGAGTGTAGTATAATGTGTACAATTACTGAGTCACTGTTATTCACCTGAAACTAACATAACATTGTATGTCAACTATACATCAGTTAAAAGAAAAGAACACTAAGCACAAGGAAATACAATGTATGCATATATATGTATGTATTCAGATTAACAAATAAAAAGCCTGAAAAAAAGGAAAAAAATGAAATTAAGGAAATAAGGAAATTAACAAAAGACAAACAAAAGCTGATTCAGGGTCAAAGGATAGAAGATCAAAATACAAAAATCAATTTTAATTCCATTCCATTTGCTAGCCACAAATCATGGGAAAATGCAATTAAAAAAATTTTTAATGTTTATTTATTTTTGAGAAAGAGACAGAGACAGAGCATGAGCAGGGGTGGGGCAAAGAGAGAGGGAGATACAGAATTTGAAGCAGGCTCCAGACTCTGAGCTGTTAGCACAGAGCCTGATGCGGGGCTCAAACCCATGTGAACTGCGAGATCATGACCTGACCCAAAGTTGGACACTTAACCAACTGAGCCACCCAAGTTCTCCAGAAAAGCAATTTTAAAATACTATTTATAGTGGTATTAAAAATATCAAATACCTAACAATAAATTTTTTAAAAGATAGGCAAGATTTTTCAAATGAAAACTACAAAACATTATTGAGAGAATTCTTAAAAGATCTAACTAAGTGGAAAAAATTTCTCTCAAAACAAGACGGTGTCAGTTCTCCCCAAAGTGATCTATATATTCAATGCTGTGAATAACCATGCCTACAAATTTGATAATCTAGATAAAATGGACTTATTCCTTGAAAGACAGTATCTGCCAAAGTCACTCAAGAAGAAATGGAAAATAGGAATAGACCTATATCTATAAAATAAATTGAATCAATAATTAATAACCTTCAAAACAGAAAGCACCAGGCCCAGATGAGTTCACTGGTGAATTCTACCAACATTTAAGGAACTAATTATAGCAAGTCTTTATGGTGTCTTTCAGAGTATAGAAGCAGAGGGAATAATTCCTAATTCATTCTATTCATTCTAATTCATTCTAAGGGCAGCATTACGCTAATGCCAAAACTAGACAAAGACATTACTAGAGAAGAAAACTACAAACCAATATCTCTCAGGAACATAGATGCAAAAATCCTCAATAAAATATTAGCAAATTGAATCCAAAAAAGTGTAAAAAGAACAACATACATGACCAAGTGGGATTTATCACAAGTACAACATGGCTGGTTCAACATTAGAAAATCTATCAATGTGATCCATTACATCAACAAACTAAAAACAAAAAAATTACATGATTATACCAATAGATTCAGAAAAAGCATTTGAGAAGATCCAATACTCATTCATGCTATAAAATCTCAGTAACAAAGTATTGAAAGAGCCCAAATGTCCATCAACTGATGAATGGATAAAGAAGATGTGGTATACATGTACAATGGAATATTACTTAGAAATCAGAAAGAATAAAATCTTACCATTTGCAACAATGCAGATGCAACTAGAGTGTGTGTTATGCTAAGCAAAATAAGTCAGTCAGAGAAACACAAATATCGTTTATGATTCACTCATATGTGGAATTTAAGATACAAAACAGATGAACTTAGAGGAAGGGAAGCAAAAATAAAATAAAAACAGAGAGGGAGGCAAACCATAAGAGACTTTTTTTTAAATTTTTTTAACATTTATTTATTTTTGAGACAGAGAGAGACAGAGCATGAACGGGGGAGGGGCAGAGAGAGAAGGAGACACAGAATCGGAAGCAGGCTCCAGGCTTTGAACCATCAGCCCAGAGCCCGACGCAGGGCTCGAACTCAGGGACCGTGAGATCGTGACCTGAGCCAAAGTCGGATGCTCAACCGACTGAGCCACCCAGGCGCCCCATAAGAGACTCTTAAATACAAAAAACAAACAGGGTTGCTGGTGGGGTATTGTGGGGAGATGGACAAAATGGGAGGTGAGCATTAAGGAGGGCACTGGGTGTTATATGTAAGTGATGAATCATTAAATTCTATCCCTGAAATCATTATTACACTATGTGTTAACTAAAACGTGGATCTAAATAAAAATAAAAATAAATTAAATAAATAAATAGATAAATAAAATCTCAGTAAACAATGAATAGAGGAGAACCTCTTCAACTAAAGACTATCTATAAAAAACTTACAGCTAATATTATGCAAAATGGTGAGAATATAGAAGCTTTTCCATCAAGATCAGGTACAAGACAAAGATTTCCCCTCTCTCCACTCCTTTTTAATATTGTACTAGAAGTCCTTGCTAATGCAATAAGGCAAGAACAGAAAGTAAAAGATCTACAGATCAGGAAGGAAGAAATTAAAATTTTCTTTGTTTACAGATGATATGATTGTTGACGATTCAAAATAATCAACAAAAAACTCTTGGAACTTAACTGGAATTAAAATTAAAACTTAAAAAAAAGAAGCCTTAATCAGATTTGCAGCATGACCCTGATACCAAAACCAGACAAGGACACTACAAGAAAAGAAAATTACAGGCCAATATTCCTGATGATTACAGATGCAAAAATGCTCAACAAAATATTAGAAACTCAAGTTCAACAATTCGCTAAAAGTATCATGATCAAGTGGGATTTGTTCCAGGGATGCAAGGATGATTCAACATCTGCAAATTAATCAACATTATATACCACATTAACAAAATGAAGGATAAGAAAAATCATATGATCGTCTCAGTGGATACAAAAAAAGCATTTGACAAGTCTTTTTTATCACTTATGTTAAAAAGTATTCTCAACAAAGTGCGTATAGAGGGAATGTTTCTCAGCCTAATAAAAGCCATGGTTGACAGGCCCAGAGCTAACATAATATTCAGTAGTGAAAAGCAGAAAGCTTTTCCTCTAAGATCAGGAGCCCAATGATCTTAGGCAAGGATGTCCACTATCCTCATTTTTATTCAACATAGTATTGGAGGTCCTAGTCAGAAAGAGGTCCAATGCAAGAAAGAGAAATAAAAGGCATCAAATCAGAAAGGAAGAAGTACAACTATCACTATTTGCAAACTGACATGATAGTATATATAGAAAACCCTAAAGACTCCACCACAGAACTATTAGAACTAATACACAAATTAAGGAAAATTGCAGGATACAAAATCAATACACAAAATCAGTTGTGTTTCTATGCGGTAATAATGAACTATCAGAAAAAGAAATTAAGAAAATAATCCGATTTACACGTTTCAAAAAGAATAAAATACCTACGAATAAATTTAACCAAGGAGGTGAAAGACATACATAAAAAGTATAAGATACTGATGAAAGAAATTAAAGTAGACACAAATAAATAGAAAGCTATTCCATGCTCATGGATTGGAATATTGCTTAAATGTTCATACTACCCAAAGCAATCTACAGACTCAATGCAATCCTTATCAAAACTCCAATGGCATTCTTCACAGAAATAAACAATCCTAAAATTTGTACAAAACCACACATACCCTCTCTCTCTCTCAAAAGAAACCAAAAAAAATCCCAAAAGAAGTCAAGTTTTTGAAAAGATTGATAATAATCACAAAGTTCTTGCATGAGTGAACAAAAAGAGAAAGAAGGCATTATAAAGAATATTAAGAATAAAAGAGGGTAGTTAATGAAAAGTGGTAGAGAGATTTAAAGAATAATAAGATCTTATGAACAGCCTTATGCCAATAAAGCTTAAAACTTAGGTGAATTTTCAGAAAATATTAAATTTACCACACCCAACTGAAGACAAAATAGAAAGCTTGAATAATTCTGTAGTGATTAAAGAAATTAGTTTAAAACCTTCTCACAAAGAAAACAACACTAGGTTGAGATTATTTTACCCCATTCTTCTACCAAATATTCAAAGAACAGATAATTCCAACCTAGGAAAAATATGAGAATACTTTTCAGCTTATTTTACTAAGATAACACTTCTCAATTTCAAAATTTAAGGAAAAACTGCATTAATCAAGACAATGTGGTAATGGCATAAAGGTGGATGGAATGGAATCAATGGAATAGAATTGACAGCCCAGAAATAAGCTTCTTCATTATGGTCAGTTGTTGTGTGACAAGGATGTCAAGACAATCCAACGGGGAAAGAACAGCCTTTTCCACAAACACCTGGCACTGGAACAACTGGATATCTAAGAGGCAAAAGTGTGAAATTGGATCTCTTTCTTCCAAATATAAGTTAAAACTATTCATCTCCTAGAAGAAAACAGAAGTAAATCTTCATGACCTTTGATTAGGCAATGGTCTCTTGACACTGAAAGCACAAAAGAAAAATAGACAAACCAAACTTGATCAAATTTAAAATTGTATATGTAAGGTATGCCTCAATTAAAATTTTTTGAAATTTTGTGTGCAACTGAAAAATTAAAAGACAACACAAAGAATGGGAGAAAATGTTTGCGAATCATGTATCTGATAAGGGACTGGTATCCAGAATATATGAAGAACACTTATAATTCAGTAATAAAAAGCTAAATGGTACAATTAAAAAGTAGGCAAAGGATTTGAATAGATATTTCTCCAAAGAAGACATACAAATGGCTAATACAGACCTGAAAAGATGCTCAACCTCATTAGTCATCAGGGAAATGGAAATAAAAACTATAGTGATGTACTACTTCATACCCACTAGGGTGACTATAATTAAAAAAAAAAAAAAAGAACACCCATCAAGGGTGAAAAGATGGACTTTTCAATTGATGGTGATGGGACAACCAAACAATAAGAAAAAAGTACAGTTTGGCCCTTTACCTCATACCATACTCAAAAATTCCAAATAGATTGAAAACCTAAGTATTAAAAAACAAACAATAAAAATTTTGGAAGAAAATACTGGAAAGAATCTTTTTGATTTTAGGACAGGTAAAATTTTTTTTTAACTTTTTATTTTTAAGTGATTTTAGCCTTGCAGAAAAGTTGCAAATATAGTACAAAGAATTCTCATATACCCTTCACCTAAATTCTCCAGATGTTAACATTTGGAAGTATTTAATTTATCATTCAGAGAGGAATTTTCAATGCAAAGAAAGGCACAAGCCATAAAGGAAAAGATTAATAAAGTAGACTACATACATCAGCCATGCCTTTTCACCAAAAATAAATAAAATTTAAACTGTGAGAAAGGCATACTACAAACTAGCCTAAAGACACATATAAACAGCATATAAACAAGGTACAAACCTTGTGATAGAACTGAGTGATAAACACAAACATTAGCATAGTGGTAGTTTCTAAGAGGGAGAACAAGAGAATATGATTGGGACATAACTCACAGACACTTTCAAGGTAATGATTATATTCTGTTTCTTAAAATGGGTAGTTGGGTGACTACTATAAAAAGCAAACAGGGGCGCCTGGGTGGCGCAGTCGGTTAAGCGTCCGACTTCAGCCAGGTCACGATCTCGCGGTCCGTGGGTTCGAGCCCCGCGTGAGGCTCTGGGCTGATGGCTCAGAGCCTGGAGCCTGTTTCCGATCCTGTGTCTCCCTCTCTCTCTGCCCCTCCCCCGTTCATGCTCTGTCTCTCTCTGTCCCAAAAATAAATAAACATTGAAAAAAAAAATTAAAAAAAAAAAAAAGCAAACAAACAGAAAATAACAAGTATTGACAAGGATGTAGAGAAATTGGAACCCTGTGCACTGTTGGTGGCAATGTAAAATGGTACAGCTGCTATGGGAAAACAATAGAGTGGTTCTTCAAAAAATTAAAAATAGAATTACCATATGACTCAGCAAATTCCATTTCTGGGTATATAACCAAAAGAGTTGAAAGAAGGGACTCAGAAATATTTGTACACACATATTCATAACAGGATTATTTGCAATGGCCAAAAAGTGGAAGCAATCCAAATGTTCATTAATGGGTGAATGAATAAAGAAAATGTGATATATACATACAATGGAATATCATTCAGCCTTAAAAAGGAAGGAATTATAATCCATGCCATAACATGGATGAGCCTCAAAAACATGATGCTAAGTGAAACAAGCCAGTCACAAAAGGACAAATACTGTGTGATTCCACTTGATTCCATATGATTCCATATGAGATACCAAGAATAGTCAATTTCACAGAAACAGAAAGTAGAATGGTCGTTACTAGGGGCTGAGAGGAATAGGGGATAGGGGAGTTAGGGTTCCTGAGATAGGTGGTGGTGACCGTAACACAACAATGTGAATGTAGTTAGTAACACTGAACTATATACTTTAAAATGGTTAAGATGGTAAGTTTTATGTTATGTATATTTTACTAGTCTTTTAAAACAAAAATAATACATAAATGGGCAATTCATACTTGAGTGTTTGTTATTTATACCCTATAAATACATTTAATTTTTTAAAAATTTAAGTGTATACTTGAGAAGATTTGAAATTCATTCTCAAGAAACATCAGGCTTAAGGCTCCTGGGTGGCTCAGTTGGTTAAGCATCCAGCTTTGGCTCAGGTCATGATCTCATGGTTCTTGAGTTCAAGCCCTGCATTGGGCTCTGTGCTGACAGTGCAGAGCCTGCTTGAGATTCTGTCTCTCTCTCTCTCTCTCTCTCTGCCTTTCCCCCGCTTGCTCTCTCTCTCTCTCTCAAAAGTAAATAATAAACAAAAAGAAAAATTAAAAAGAAAAAGAAACATCAGGCTTTGGTGATGAATTAGATGTGGACAGGTGAAAGAGAGTTTTCAGGCATGAGCATGGGAAGGGAAAACAACTGTAGATTGAGCCTACAAACACACTAATAGAGTTATGTTTTGGACATTTAAAATTTGAGATTCCTAGCAGACATTAGAAAGAAATACCTAGTTGGTTCTATGAGGCTAGAGCTCAGAAAGAGGTAAGAATTGAAAAAGACTTTGGGAGAACCATCAGTACTTAAAGCTATGGACCATGGGCATGTATGACATCACCTAAAGAAAGAGGGTTGCTAGAACAGAGAAAAGGGCTTAAGGCTGTCCTTGGGCATGCCAATAGTTAGTAGTCAGACAGAATAGGAACCAGCAAAGACATTGAGCAGAAATGGAGACACTGAGAAGAAATGGCCAAGAAATAAGAAGAAAGCTAGGGCATCTGGCATCACAGATGGCAGTGGGTAAGCTTTCTTTATGGATATACCTTTCCTATGGGTTTTCTCTATACTAATTTTTATATCTCCATATTACTCATGTTATTTTTCTGTATGTGTGTTTTTCAGCCTTTTTTCCTCTGGTATAGTTGCGAGATGTTTGATTTTTTCTCTGATTTGGCTTTATATCTCTCTACCAAACTTTCCCTTTTATCCTCTTCTTTGTTTCTCTTTTATCTTTCCTTCCCCCTCTTAATTTATTTTCTAAGTGATTCTGATAATACTATTTAGGCATTTTATAACTTTATTATTTATGTTTTTAATAGAGATACATGTTGCTTGTTATTAATGTCATTTAAAAATTAGTCTATTTTTATATGTAATGCTTAAGATTTTATATGTAATGCTTAAAAAAAAGAACACACTAAATTAAACAGTCCCCATATTTTCTTTTGTCTCTGCTGATTTTCTTTGTGAGATAATGGATTGGTTTTGTTGTTTTATTTTAAAATTTTATTTAATTCTTTTTCCCTGTATTAAGAAAATGAGGTCTGGCAAAATCAACAGCAGAGTGCACACAACAAACACTTACCTACTGAAGTGCCAGGCCTTGGGCAGTGTATGACCCGTTTTAGTATAGTAGTACTCTCAGCTGCAAGACATGCTTTTCAAACACGCAAAAGACAGAAGCTTAGCCAACATGACAAGATGGAACAATTCTCCCCAAAAGAAGAGTCAAGAAGAAATCACAGCCAAAGACTTGCTCAGAACAGATATAAACAATATATCTGAACAAGAATTTAAAACAACAGTCATAAGACTAATACCTGGACTTGAAAAAAACATAAAGCATAGAAGATACCAGAGAAAGCCTTGCTGCAGAGATCAAAGACCTAAGAACTAGTCAGGATGAATTTAAAAACGCTATAGCTGAGATGCAAAATAAACTAGATACAGTGACAGCAAGGATTGAAGAAGCAGAGGAGAGAATAGGTGAAATAGAAGATAAATTTCTGGAAAATAATGAAGCTGGAAAAAAAGGGAAAGGAAATTGCTAGATCACAAGGGGAGAATTAGAGAACTGAGTCCATGAAATGAAACAATATCCATATCATAGGAGTTCAAGAAGAAGGAGAGAGAAAAGGGGGAACAAGGTTTATTTGAACAAATTACAGCTGAGAACTGCCCTAATCTGGGGAAGGAAACAGGCATCTAAGTCCAACAGGCACAGAGAACTCCCTATAAAATCAACAGTAACAGGTCAACACCATGACATATCATAGTGAAACTTGCAAAATACAAAGATAAAGAGAAAATTCTGAAAGCAGCTAGAGATACAAGGTCCTTAACCTACAAGAGTATACATATAAGGTTAGTAGCAGACCTGTCTACTGAACCTTGGCAGGCCAGAAGGGAGTGGCAGGAAATATTCAATATGCTGAATAGGAAAAATATGCAGCCAAGAAGCCTTTATCCAGCAAGCCTGTCATTCAGAATAGAAGGAGAGATAAAGACTTTCCCAGACAAACAAAAACTGAAGGATTTCATGACCACTAAACCAGCCCTGCAAGAAATTCTAAGGGAGACTGTCAGAGTGGAAAGCAGCAACGACTATAAAGGACCAGAAAACATCACCAGAAACACGCAATCTACAGATAACGCAATGGCACTAAATTCATATCTTTCAGTAATCACTCTGAATGTAAATGGACTAAATGCCACAAACAAAAGACAAAGGAGTCAGAATGGATAAAAAACAAGATACATCTATATGCTGCCTACAAGAGACTCATTTTAGACCTGAGAACACCTACAGATTGAAAATGAGGGGATGGAGAATCATCTATCATGCTTCTGGACGGCAAAAGAAAGCTAGAGTGGCCATGCTTATATCAGACAAACTAGATTTGAAAACAGAGATGAAGAAGAGCATTATATTATAATTAAGGGCTCTATCCATCAAGAAGAGCTAACAATTGTAGGGACACCTGGGTGGCTCAGTCGGTTAAGCATCCAACTTCATTTGGCTCAGGTCATGATCTCACGGCTCGTGGTTTCGAGCCCCACGTTGGGTTCTGTGCTGACAGCTCAGAGCCTGGAGCCTGCTTCGGATTCTGTGTCCCCCCTCTCTGCCCCTGTCCCACTCATGCTCTGTCTCTCTCTCTCTCTCTCTCTCTCTCTCTCTCTCAAAAACAAATAAACATCAAAAAAAATTTTTTTTAAAGAAGAGCTAACAATTGTAAATATTTATGCCCCTGACTTGGAATAACCCAGATATATAAATCAATTAATCACAAACATAAACCCATTGATAATAATACCATTATTGTAGGAGACTTTAATATTCCACTTACAACAATGGACAGATCATCTAGACAGAAAATCAACATGGTAACAAAGCCTCTGAATGACATACTGGACCAGATGGACATAACAGATATATTCAGAACATTTCCTCCTAAAGCAACAGAATACATATTCTTCTAAAGTGCACATGGAACATTCTCCAGAATAGATCACGGTCTGTGAGTTCAAGCCCCGTATTGGGCTCTCTGCTGATAACTCAGAGCCTGGAGCCTGCTTCAGATTCTGTGTCTTCCTCTCTCTCTGCCCCTCCCCAACTTGTGCTCTGTCTCTCTCTCAAAAATAAACATTAAAAAAATTGTCCTGGGCCAGATGGCTTCCCAGGGGATATCTACCAGACATTTAAAGAAGAGTTAATACCTGTTCTCCTCAAACTGTTCCAAAAAATAGAAATGGAAGGGAAGCTTCCAAACTCATTCTATGAAGTCAGCATTACCTTGATTCCAAAGCAGATGAAGACCCAACAAAAAAGGAGAACTACAGGCCAATATCCCTGTTAAACCTGGATGCAAAAATTGTCAACAAGATACTAGCAAATTGAATCCAACAGTATATCAAAAGAACCTTCCACCATGATCTAGTGGAATTTATTCCTGGGCTGTAGGGCTGGTCCAATATTTGCAAATCAATCAATGTGATACACCACATTAATAAAAGAAAGGATAAGAAACACATAATCCTTTCAATAGTTGCAGAAAAAGCATTTGACAAAATACACCATCCTTTATTAATAAAAACCCTCAAGAAAGTAGGGACAGAAGGAACATGCCTTTACATCATAAAAGGCACATATGAATGGCCCATAGCTAATATCATCCTTAGTGGGGAAAACCTGAGGACTTTCCCCCTAGGGTCAGGAAAATGAAGCAATGTCCACTCTCATGCCTGTTGTTCAATATAGTGTTGGAAGTCCTAGCCTCAGCAATCAGTCAACAAAAAGAAATAAAAGGCATACAAATTGGCAGACGACATGATACTACATGGAAAACCCTAAAGACTCCACTAAAAAACTGCTAGAGCTGATACATGAATTCAGCAACATCGTAGGATATAAAATCAATGTACAGAAATAGGTTGCATTTCTATACATCAATAATGAGGCAGCATAAAAAGATATCAAGGAATCAATCCCATTTACAATTGTACCAAAAAACCATAAGATACCTAGAAATAAACCTAATCAAAGAGGTAAATGATCTGTATGCTGAAAACTATAGAAAGCTTATGAAAAAAATCGAAGAATATTGCACTTCAAGCTGCATTACAAAGCTGTAATCATCAAGACATTATGGTACTGGCATAAAACAGACACTCAGATCAGTGGAACAGAATAGAAAACCCAGAAATGGGCCCACAAACATAGAGCCAACTAATCTTTGATAAAGCAGGAAAAAATATCCAATGGAATAAAGACAGTCTCTTCAGCAAGTGATGCTGGGAAAACTGAACAGCGACATGCAGAAGAATGAAACTGGAACATTTTCTTACACCATACACAAAAATAAACTCAAAATGGATGAAAGACCTAAGTGTAAGCCATCAAAATCCTTGAGGAGAAAGCAGGTAAAAACCTCTTTGGCCTGGGCTGCAGCAACTTCTTACTCAACACGTCTCCAGAGGCAAGGGAAACAAAAGCAAAAACGAGCTATTGGGACCTCATTAAAATAAAAAGCTTCTGCACAGCGAAGGAAACAATCAGCAAAACTATAAGGCAACTGGCGGAATGGGAGAAGATATTTGCAATCGACATATCAGATAAAGGGTTAGTATCCAAAATCTATAAAGAACCTATCAAACTCAAAACACCCCCAAAACAAATAATCCAGTGAAGAAATGGGCAAAAGAGGTGAATAGACACTTCTCCAAAGAAGACATCCAGATGGCAAACCAACACATGAAAAAATGCTCAACATCACTCATCATCAGGGAAATACAAATCGAAACCACAATGAGATATCACCTCACCCCTCTCAGAATGGCTAACATTAACAACTCTGGCAACAACAGATGTTGGCGAGGATGCGGAGAAAGAGGATCTCTTTTGCACTGCTGGTGGGAATGCAAACTGGTGCAGCCACTCTGGAAAACAGGATGGAGGTTCCTCAAAAAATTAAAAATAGAACTACCCTATGACCCAGCATTTGCACTACTAGGTATTTATACAAGGGATACAGGTATGCTGTTTAGAAGGAACACATGCACCCCAGTGTTTATAGCAGCACTATCAGCAATAGCCAAAGTATGAAAAGAACCCAAATGTCCATTGGTGGATGAATGGATAAAGAAGATGTGGTATATATACAATGGAGTATTACTTGGGAATCAAAAAGAATGAAATCTTGCCATTTGCAACTAGGTGGATGGAACTAGAGGGCATTATGCTAAGCGAAATTAGTCAGTCAGAGAAAGACAAATATCATATGACTTCACTCATATGAGGACTTTAAGAGACAAAACAGATGAACATAAGGAAAGGGAAGCAAAACTAATATAAAAACAACGAGGGAGACAAAACATAAGAGACTCAAGTATAGAGAACAGAGGGTTACTGGAAAGATTGTAGGAGTGGGGATGAGCTAAATGGGCAAGGGGCATTAAGGAATCTACTTCTGAAATCATTGTTGCACTATATGATAACTAACTTGAATGTAAATCAAAAAAATAAATTAAGAAAAAATTGAAGACAAAAAGAAATGGAAAAGCATTCCATTCTCATGGATTGGAAGAACAAATATTGTTAAAATGTCAATACTACCCAAAGCAATCTACACATTCAGTGCAATCCCAATCAAAATTGCACAGGCATTCTCCTCAAAGCTAGAACAAACAATCCTAAAATTTTTATGGAACCACAAAAGACCCTGAATAGCCAAAGTTATGTTGAAAAAAAAAATCAAAGTGGGAAGCATAACAATTCTGGGCTTTAAGCTGTATTATAAAGCTGTAATTATCAAGATAGTATTGTACTGGCACAAAAACAGATACATAGAATACTGGAATAGAATAGAGAACCCAGAAATGGACCAACAAATATATGGCCAACTAATCTTTGACAAAGCAGGAAAGAGTACCCAATGGAAAAGAGACAGTCTCTCCAGCAAATGGTGCTGGGAAAATGGGACAGTGACATGTAGAGGAATGAAACTGGAACGCTTTCTTACACCATACACCGATATAAACTCAAAATGGATGAAAGACTTAAGTGTGAGACAGGAAACCATCAAAATCATACAGGAGAAAACAGGCAGCACATCTTTGACCTTGGGTACAGCAATTTCCTACTTGATATGTCTCTGGAAGCAAGGGAAATAAAAGCAAAGATGAACTATTGGGACCTCATCAAAATAAAAACCTAATGCACAGCGAAGGAAACAATCAACAAAACTAACAACAGAACGGGAGAAGGCAACCAACAGAACGGGAGAAGATATTTGCAAATAACATATTGGATAAAGGGTTAGTGTCCAAAATTACAAAGAACTTACCAAACTCGGCACCCAGAAAACAAATAATCCAGTGAAGAAATGGGCAGAAGACATGAAGAGACACTTTTTCAAAGAAGACATCCAGATGGCTAACAGACACATGAAAAGATGTTCAACATCACTCATCATGGGGGAAATACAAATCAAAACCACAATGAGATACCACCTCACACCTGTCAGAATGCCTAAAATTTAACAACCCAAGAAACAATAGATGTTGGTAAGGATGCAGAGAAAGGGGAACCCTTTTGCACTGTTGTTGGGAATGCAAACTGGTGCAGCCCCTCTGGAAAACAGTATGGAGGTTCCTCTAAAAATTCAAAATAGGGGAGCCTGAGTGGCTCAGTCAGTTAAACGTCTGACTTCAGCTCAGGTCACGATCTCAGGGTTCGATCCCCACGTCTGGCTCTGTGCTGACAGCTCAGAGCCTGGAGCCTGCTTTGGATTCTGTGTCTCCCTCTCTCTGCCCCTCCCCTGCTCACTCTTCTTCTCTCTCAAAAATAAACAGGGACTGGGTGGCTCAGTTGGTTAAGCAGCTGACTTTGGCTCAGGTCATGATCTCATGGTTCATGAGTTTGAGCCCCGCATCGGGCTTTGTGCTGACAGCTCAGAACCTGGAGCCTGCTTCGGATTCTGTGTCTCCCTCTCTCTCTCTGCCCCTCCCCCACTCACACTCACTCCGTGTCTCAAAACTGAATAAACATTTAAAAAATTCAAAAATAAACATTAAAATTTTTTGTAAATTTGTAGACAGAAGAAAAGACAACATATGCATAGGTAAGGTATATACAAAGTATACATATATATATATATATATATATATATATATATACACACATATATATATACATACACACAACATATGCATATGTAAGGTATATACAAAAGAAGAAAAGTGCATTTAATTGATTAAGCAAGGACTTGGAAGGAAGAACACATGATATGTAGAAACCAACTTTGCAAAACAACCACCACAACCAAAGGAGCGTACATCATGAGAATGTAAATGGAAAGATCCAAATAGTGTTTACGTCTGAAAATCTGGGGAGCTGAGGAACAGGGAGTTGGAGGACATATATAAGATGGCTTCAATTTTATAATATGTTATTTCTTCTAAAGAAAAGAGAGGAATTTGAAGCAGATGTGGGAAAATGATAAAAGTTGACAAGCTACACAGTTCTCTTTTCTGTATGCTTAAAAGATTTCATAATAAAAAAACATTAAGTGGCTATGTTGTAGTGATGCTAACAGGGCTACATATCAAAATCTAAGATGGAAATACAGATAATTTACCTGGGAAACTCGCACACACCTCACTGTGAACTCTAATGATGATGAAGATTGCAGGGGAGGAAAATAACTCTCCTTACCCCCTTCTAGGTTCTTGGCTGAGACACCCTATGATAAAAAATTAACAAGAGAAAAACCAACCATTTTAATTATGTACACACACATATATACCTGTACAAAAGGGAGTCCCACAAAGATGGGAGACTCACAGGCAGCCAGGCACTGAGCTAAGGAAATGGAGAGGGGTCTGGGCAAGTGGGGGAGGGGCAGGGATGATTCACAGGAAGGTGCTTGATAAACAAATGTTGACTTACCATGTAGGTTAGTCTCTTATGTGAAAAATTAGTCTCTGGTAATAACTCTCTTCCTGATATAAGCCTCCTTTCTAATTTCTTTAGGCCGTTAGGTGGGAGGTAAAAAGCTTTTTGTGAGTTTGCTGGATCTTGATTGCCTTCCGCTCAAGATTATCCACATCCAAAAGTAGCATGTTCTGGGGTGGCTTGTTCTGAACCCACTCAAGATAGATGTTAAAAGTTTAGTTTCGGGGCACCCGGGTGGCTCAGTCAGTTGAGCATCCGACTTCGGCTCAGGTCATGATCTCAATTTGTGAGTTCAAGCCCCGCATCAGACTCTCACAGTCCATGAGTTCAAGCCCCACGTCAGGCTCTGTGCTGACAGCTCAGAGCCTGGAGCCTGCTTCGGATTCTGTGTCTCCCTCTCTCTCTGCCCCTCCCCCACTCATGCTCTGTCTCTCTCTGTGTCAAAAATAAATAAAGATTAAAAAAAAAAGTTTAGTTTCATGAAATGTGAGATTGAAAAAATAACAATACTTGAAGTCTAATTTTTGTATCAAGTGATTTCAAATACATGATTTGCATTTAGAAAATTAAAATGGGTTCTTATTTTCTGGCTCACTATAGAAAAACATTCATTTTCAATTGTATTTTATAGTAAAATTTCTTGGTTTGGGTAAATAACACTCGCTACCTGTAGTAGTGTTAAAATAATCAGAATAATTTGGATGATCTAAAAAATATTTATTTTACATTTCCTGAAGCTGGTACTCTCTACCCTCAAGAGTCCAGAGAACTACAAAGTAAGGGGACTGGGCTGCAAGCTTTTATAGAAAGAGGCAAGTGGGAAGAAGGAAGGAAGAAGTACTCGGCTTATATTGATTGACTAGGGTTGCCTTTCTGGCCTTATTCAGAAACGTCAAGGAACAGGGTAGTGAGTATCGCATCCAGGTTGGCTTGGTGTTGGGGGATTGGCTGACTGGATATACCTTTTTTGTTTCTGATCAAGGCGAGTTTTTACAGGGACACAAAAGCTTTGGTTCACTGTCATGACACCCTGGGCAGTAGTGGCTCCATCTTAGGCCTAGAAATCTATTTCAGTGGTACTAATCACTAGAAATAATTTGATATACCGACTTAGCCAGCCATATCAATTGTTCATCTGTTGTATATTTAGTTTACTCCTCTGAGGTATTTGTAGCGGGAGCCTAAGAACTGAATTTCTTTCACCAACTTCATGCGTCTCTGGTTATTAAAGATGGCAAAGGATTGGAGCTGTGGCTAAACTGCTTCGTAACAATGGTCAGGGTGCTATGGTGCTTGTTTCATGCATCCTCTTTTGTTATTTATGATCTGCTAATGTACCATGGTTTATGGTTTGCTAATGTATTATTTCATAGCGCTTTCATAAATGGGCACGGTTTGAGATGCAGAATTTACAACAGATACAAAAGAGTTTTCCACTTTCAGGTATAAAAGGAAGCGAGTGTCTCCTGGACCTGATCGCCACATTTCTGGTACTGCAGTTTCTTTGTACCAAGTTGGAACAAAAGGGAATAGTCTTCAAATCACTGATGAAGTTGGACGATGCTTCCATTTCCAGGTGACTTTAATTATCGCATTAAGTAACTCATTTATATTTCTAACCATTTCTTGACTAAATTTTACAAGCAGCTACATGGAATTGTAAGAACAAAGAGAATTTATTCACAGGGAGTATCTTGCCTGCACTATTCTGTCATTGGCAGGGCAGACACAGTGTTTTTGCCTCTTGGGTTCCAGGAAAAACCAGGGCTCAGAGAGTTAAGTGTAGCTTATACTGGAGCTCAGATCTATGGCTCCTGGTTTAGTGTTCTTTTCACTATGGTATATTGATTAAATGTGCTTTTGGAAAATCTGCAATACGATTGTTAGGACCAATCCTGTTCCCAATAGTTGCAGGCCTGGCACAAGAATATAGGTGGAAACCCACATACTATCTAAGTATTTAAAAATTATAAATGAAACTAGCAAACTGTCAAATAAAATATGTTTTAAAGTCCTGCCTTGGCAAATACAACTTCATGAAGACTGGGTTTAAATTTAGAATTCTGTGACCACTTGGAAGTTTTATGCCATAATGTGACAGAGTGGAGAGAGACAGTTCTGGGACCCTGGCTTCTAGCCCTTGGGCTGACCTCAGGCACCACAAGAGGCCTTGAGCCTCCGTGTGAATACTTTCCTTACGTCCCAAAACTTCGTCCATACCCCATGCAAATGGTCACCCCGTATGTGTGTGTATATACACAGAATATACATACATGCACATAACACACATACATACATATATAATTTGCTTATGCCTTTTTAAAAAGGCAAGATAAGTGGGAAAACTAGCAAAACTTATAAAAATACTATCTATAAGGAAAGGGGGAGGAGACAAGCTACGTTCTTCCTACTATATCTTGTTTTACCTTTTTGACTTTGAAACTATGTAGATATTTTGCATAATAAAGTCCATGTACCAGGGAAGAGGTATTAAACATGTTAAATTATACCATGGACTGCAATCAGCAGCATCTGGAGTGTGAGGAAATAAATGGCAAAAGAAAAAAGGCAAGGGGTGGAAGCTATAAGTTACAGGACACATGCCCCAAAGGCAATGTGAGACCTTGTTTGGATCCTGATTTGAACAAAACCCGTATTATTTTAAAAAGAGAGAAAGAGGAGTGCCTGGGTGATGCAGTCAGTTAAGCATCTGACTTCGGCTCAGGTCATGATCTTGCAGTTCCTGAGTTCAAGCCTTGTGTTGGGCTCTGTGTTGCCAGCTCAGACCTGGAGCCTGCTTTAGATTCTGTGTCTCGCTCTCGCTCTGCCCTTCCCCTGCTAGCACTCTGTCTCTCTCTGTCTCTCAAAAATGAATAAATGTTAAAAAAAAAAAAATAACACACCTTTTTTTAAAAGAGAGACAATTAAGGAGATTTAAACAGTACCTGAATGTTTTGTGATATTAAAGAATTATTTATAGCTATTTTAATGTCATGTGTAAGAAAAAGTTCTTGTCTCTTAGAGATACATATTTACAGATGAAATTAAAAAAAATAATCAAACCTGTTTTTTGGGAGTTTTTATAATGTTTATTTAACACCCATGCTAGCGGGATGGTCAGTCAAAAGTTTACAGGCCAGCTGGATTAAAGGAAGGCCACTTGAATTAGTGAGAATACTTAAAACTAGTTTTGGGGCACCTGGGTGACTCAGTTGGCTAAACATCTGACTTTGGCTCAGGTTTCTTGAGTTTGAGCCCTGTGTTGGGCTCTGTGCTGACAGCTCAGAGCGTGGAGCCCGCTTCAGATTCTGTGTCTCCCCCTCTCTCTGCTCCTCCCCCACTCGTGCTCTGTGTGTGTGTGTCTCTCTCTCTCAAAAAAATGAATAAACATTAAAAAAATTTTTTTAATAAATAAAACTAGTTTTGTTGCTTTCAGTAGTTAGTAACTATAAGTAGACTAATGATTACTGGCAAACAAATCTGTTTGATCGTGCTTGCCATTTATATGTTCATGTCATCATGATATTCAGCTAACATTTATTGATTACCTACTCTGGGCCAGGGACTATTGAGCCATGTGTTTTGTTAATCCCCACAACAAACCTCCTAGGATCTCATATTATTATCATAATTGAGGAAACTGAGGCTTTCGGTGTTGAATGAAAGCTGCACCATATCACATAGCCAACATTGTGTGATTTCAGAGTCAGGCTTTGAAACTAGCTCTTAGCCACCCACTATACTAATGGCTCTTTCCCAGTTCACAGGGAAAAAAACCAGGAAGATGGAGAGTTTTCCAAATTTTTAGTCCCCCTGCCCATAGAATTTTTTTTTAACTTTAGTATATGTTACGACTTATTTGCTAATGAATTCTAGCAGGTGACAAAACAAATGAGGAAGTAGCTAATACTAATGAAAAAATCTCAGAATTTTTCTGAGTCTTGAATAGACTTGAATATTTGACATTCTTGAATATTCGACAGCATTTTATGAACACAAACTTGAAGTTTTTATGTAATGCACAATTTAGTAGTACGTTGTTCCTGGTTTGTATGATAATTAAATATGACAGTTTCATGGGTCTTAGGAAAATACCTAGGAAAATGGCTAACGAATCAAATTGAGAATTCCTGGTACAGTAAAAAGGAGAGAGAAATAGAAGCCTGGTTTGTAAAATAGTATTGAGTTTCTGCTTGAAGAATGGATGGATTTAGATCAAGAAAAATGAAAAGGGACAAAAAAAGACAAATACACATAGGCTGGAGGAAGCTTGAATTGTCCTGGAGGCAGCCAGGAAGTCTGTGAAGCATTTGGAAGCTGGAAAGTGATGGGTATAATATACTTAAAAATGTATTGAATAAGGAGCACCTGGGTGGCTCAGTCGGTTAAGGTCCGACTTCAGCTCAGGTCATGATCTCACGGTTTGTGAGTTCGGGCCTCAGTTTGGGCCTTGTGCTGACAGCTCAGAGCCTGGAGCCTGCTTTGGATTCTGTGTCTCCCTCTCTCTCTGTCCCACCTCTGCTTGCTCTCTGTCTCTCAAAAATGAATAAACATTAAAAAAAAAAAAGAATAAACATTAAAAAATGTATCGAATTGGGGCGCCTGGGTGGCGCAGTCGGTTAAGCGTCCGACTTCAGCCAGGTCACGATCTCGCAGTCCGTGAGTTTGAGCCCCGCATCGGGCTCTGGGCTGATGGCTCAGAGCCTGGAGCCTGTTTCTGATTCTGTGTCTCCCTCTCTCTCTGCCCCTCCCCCATTCATGCTCTGTCTCTCTCTGTCCCAAAAATAAAATAAAAAAACGTTGAAAAAAAAAATTAAAAAAAAAATGTATCGAATAAGTTAAAAGCACCATGTCAGTCTGGTAGGTAGAACTTTCATAAAATGTTAGAATTGCTTTGATTAAATATCTTAATTTTTGACAGAATTATTTTGTCAGATCTAATGTGCTGCATTTTGTACCACGTTATATTTCGTATGTAATTATATTCTGAAATTGATGGAAACATTTCTTTTTAATCTAGAAATATTCCCTGGGCTTTTGAAGAAATAAAGAAAGCAAGTGAGTGGGTAAGAAGAACCGAAGGACAATATCCATCTATCTGCCAACGGCTTGAATTGGGTCAAGACTGGGACTCTGCAACTAAGCAGCTATTGGGGATCCAAACCATAGACACCACTTCTCCTCTTCACAGAGTTCTTAATTACAATCAAGGCTGAATCAACTGATGTTGTATTTTAAACATTATTCATGCTTCTATGTGTAAAATAATCAGATATCAATAGATACCTATAATGAAGTTTAATTCAGATTTTATTCAATGTAGCACTCACTTTAAACAGAAACAGAATTGATTATTTTAATGAACTAACAAGTGATGACCAATTACAATATTACAGATTTTTTGTGTTTAAATGCTTAAAGTAATAAGAGATACACCTGGCTAGTCCTGGAGCCTATTTCCTTCTCCCCTTTAAGGAGTCTGGTATAGAATCTGGCCAGCTAGGCTGAGAAAGCTGGGGAGAAACAAGGCCTTTGGCTGATGTCAGTGTTGCTGACATGCCAGCCTGTTTCCAGGCCCTGAGTATCTAGACCTTTGCCCTCGGTATGCATACTCCCTGCATCCTAGTCTGTAGATCTCTTGATACATTTTTTGTCACTCAGAGAAACTAGGTGTCTCATGCAATTCTTTCATGAATCTTGCTTTTGGTATTGCATCTAAAATCCTACAGTCATGTAGATTTCTTCCTATGTTATCTTGTAGAAGTTTTATAAACTTTGCATTTTATGTTATGGTCTATGATCCATTCTGAGTTATTTTTTATGAAGGTTGTAAGGTCTTTCCATCTTCCCCTACACTACCATTTCCAGGCCGTTACCTCTCTACCTTTATGCAAAAACTTTGGTTTCTTTGAGGTTCAGTCTTTGGCTGCCCTCCAACATGTCCTCCTTGCTGTCATTCACCAAATGTTCAGTACCTCAACACATTTACATATGGTTCGGGATTTCCCTTTCTATTGGCAGTCCTGCCTTCATCTTGACTGACTCCCCAAATCCTAATGTATGACCCCTCCTAATTCCCTGGACTCGAACCACAGCTATAATTGAGTCTTGGCAGAACTCTTTGATACCCAACGGATAGCAAGTTAGCTTGTGAGGTGCTACCATGAGGCCTTCTCCCACCTGCCTATCTCTCCAGGAGGCAGACATGAGACCGTTTTTTATCCTCCCAGTCCTGACATAAGACTCAGATACAGCTACAGACTAAAAATCCTTATAGCTGCATCTAGACTTGGCTCCTCAGCATTGATGTGTCCCACAACTCACTTTGCAGTTATCTAGCTCCTTTTCGGGTGTGGGACAAGAACCAAGGGGAGCTGGCATCTTTGACTATCTTCCTCTTGCTGTTTATATAAGTAACAAATCATCTAAATCTAAAGTGGCTTGTTATATCTTTACTGGCTATATCAATCAGATCTTGCCGTTGGCCTTGCTGCTTGACATAATCATAGAAGATAAACTCTTGTTTTATTAGATTAAGGAATAAAAGAATGATACCTGGTAGCAGAGTGTATGAAGGTTAACAGACTTCCTTATGTTGTTAATGAAAACATGTACTTAGTAAAACAAAATTTTGCAATATTTAAAAAAATTTTTTTAATGTTTATTTTTTTTTCAACGTTTATTTATTTTTGGGACAGAGACAGAGCATGAACGGGGGAGGGGCAGAGAGAGAGGGAGACACAGAATTGGAAACAGGCTCCAGGCTCCGAGCCATCAGCCCAGAGCCCGACGCGGGGCTCGAACTCACTGACCGCGAGATCGTGACCTGGCTGAAGTCGGACGCTTAACCGACTGCGCCACCCAGGCGCCCCAAATGTTTATTTATTTTTGAGAGAGAGGAGAGAGAGAGAGAGAGAGAGAGAATGAGCGGGGGAGGGGCTGAGAGAGAGGAAGACACAGAATCCAAAGCGGCCTCCAAGCTCTGAGCTGTCAGCACAGAGCCTGATGCAGGGATCAAACCCATGAACCGTGAGATCATGACCTGAGCTGAAGTCAGAGCTTAACTAAGCCACCCAGGCACCCCTAAAATTTTGCAATATTAATCCAAATTTATTTTTTGCCTTAATTTGGATCTCCCAAAGTGCTCTCTGGATCACCAATTAGCTCTGGGATCCCTCAAATTAGTGAGACCACCTGAACATTTAGATAATTAGTTAATGTTTACATATGGTGACTGCTGTTGAAACTCCTCATTCATTCATTCAATATTTATTGGGTACTCACTCCGTGACAGACCCTGTGCTAGGTGTGGGGGATACAACAGAGAGAAGAATCAGGTATGGCTTCTGCCCCCTGGAGCTTAGACTACAGTGGGAGCAGACAATATAAAAAATCAATCGTCTAATGCATGCACAGTTACATCTGTAGTGAGTGATCAGGGAAGACTTTCTTGAGGAAGTGATAAATGGGAGTGGATATGTCAGGTAAGAGGGAAGAGAAAAGCATTCTAGGCAAAAGGAACAGCATGTACAAAGATCCTGGGGGATGAGCAGGTTAGCCTGACCAGGAGGCAAGTGTGGCTGGAGCAGATAAAGGGAGGGGAGTGGGGTGAGCTGTGGTTGGAGCAAGGTTGGGTCCAGGCCAGGGAGGGCCTTGTCAGCCATGTTGAGAAGTTCTGTCTCTCCAGTCAGGGCTGCAGTTCTCTTTCAACATATTCCTTTTTAAACAAATGTGCTTATCATTGTGTACAATGACTACTTGGAATTGTTTCCTAATGATATAAATATACTGAAGGATTTACTACTTAGGTAAACTTGAATAATCTAAACTTTTTTTTTTTTAATATAATTTATTGTCAAGTTGGCTAACAGCGTATACAGTGTGCCCTTGGTTTTGGGGTAGATTCCTGTGATTCATCGCTTACATACAACACCCAGTGCTCACAATATTAATCCAAATTTCAATCAGTACCCTCCTTGACCTATAACTTTTATTAATAGGAATTCTACATCTGGAAATTCGTCTTACATATGGACGCACACACATGCATATGTTATATACGCATGTACATATTACAGTTGCGGAACAATGTGGAAGAGAGTACATTTCAAAATTATATAAATGGGTGTTTATACATGTATGAGATAAAAATCTGTCGTATTCTAAACTGGTTACATCTGAGGAATAGGAACTTTATTTCTGTTACATACTTTTGAATTAAAAATTTTTTACAGTGAACATAAATTTTTATTTCAAAAATATATAAAAGCAGAAAAATAGTATAATCAATATAAATCCCATCATTTAAGATATTTTGCCAAATTTTTATATATTTAGAACAGTCTTCTCTTGCCTCTTCTTTTGCTATTGACTTGTTGAAGAAACAAGGTCAGTCGTCCTAAAGGATGTCCCACATTCTGGATTTGATTGTTTCCACTTTTTCTTTCCCCATATTTCTTGTAAACTGGAAATTTGATCTAAGGTCCTGAATAGATTAAGGATCAATCTTTTTGTCAACAGGAGCCATATGGTTTGGTTCTTTTACTTTTAGTAATGCTAATATGGATCAGTGGGTTTTCCAATGTGAAGTTGTGTTTCCCCTACAACCAACAAATAATCTGTGAAGAGATACTTTGGCAGCCAGTTCGTCATCAATCTTTCACCTCATGGTTTTGTTGCCTGAATCATTTTCATGAAATATTGTGATCCTCTATCTTTTCTTCTATGCGTATTAACTGAAATTCTGAAAAAATGAGCTTTCTCTCATCAACAGATGTTGTTTACAGTATTTTTCTAAAAACTTATTTTAAAAAAGATATCCAATTATTAGAATTGTTGCGTCTTCCTTTTTAGACTGAGTCTGTGGCAGGCAGAGAGACCGTTAAGAATGAGACGACAGGCCCAAAACACAGTTATCTGTGCCAAGCCCCACATCAGCAAACCAAGAGTCCATACCCAACCTAACTGCAGTCTCAGCCTCTTCTAGGAATATAATCTTAACCAGGAGTCTGGAATTTCCTAGCTGTACTGGTGAGGCAGTCTGATAGACCCAGCCTTCCCCCAAAGGACAGCGAATTTTTCTGAAATAATCCTTTCGTTTATGACTTCATGCCCCACCTCCTTTCTGCCTTGAGAAGCTTGTTTCTTTCTGCATTTCTTCGGATCTCCTTTCTATTTGCCAAATGGAATGCTGCCCCAACGTTGAATAAAACCAATGAGATCTTGCAATACAGTCAGCTATATTTTAATGCCATGCTCGACTGTTTTGTATTCTTAATGCTTAGTAAAGTCCTGGTACACAGGATGCATTTACTAAACTAAACTAATAAATCACTGTGCCCACTCAAAGATCTGATGTGCCTCTCCAAATGGATCCGCTGGACCACAGATTATTCTTTAGTTAACCTCAGAGTTAATTTAAATGAATCTTGTAAATTAAGTCCACCATTCAAAGACACAAAAAATGAAAAGCTTGCTACCATAAAGATTTTATTTGCAATTCAAAGTGAGAAAAATATTTTATCCTTAGGTGGATTATCCTAGCAACTTTGAGGTGGATTATCCTAGCAACTTTGGATGACTATCTTTGTCAATCATTCATAAGGGGGACAAAATACTTTATCACGTCAATGTTTTCAATGGGGAAAAAATCTCTAGAACTTGGAAAACATGTTTTTTGGCCAGTTCCTTAAAACAAATTTTTTTTTTCCGGGGCGCCTGAGTGGCTCAGTCGGTTAAGCGTCCGACTTCGCTCATGATCTCACCGTTCCTGAGTCAAGTCCCTCCCCAGCTCTGTGCTGATAGCTCAGAGCCTGGAGCACGATTTGGATTCTGCGTCTCCCTCGGTCAGCGCCCCCGCCGCTTGCACTCTGTCTCTGGCATTGTCTCAAAAATAAACAAACATTAAAAAAAAATTTTCCTATCTTTAAGCAATACTTAACAAAATACAATACAACTCTGAATTATGTTTGATTGGCTCGTTCACATGCGTTAAACGAATCAAAATTACACAGGCACGAAAGGCCGGGCATCGCGTTCCGGCCCGCTCAGGTCTGGGCGGGAGGGGGCGCTGTTTTTCCTAGGAGGCCCAGGGCTGGGCCCTTGCGCGCTCTGGACGAGGGAGGAGGCCCCACGCGGCGTTCACCCCCCTTAAGCGCCTCAGCTTCTCTTCCAGGGCGAGCTCCCGCGCTCCGGTGTTCCCCGGCCACCCCTTCCCGACCCAGGAAGCACCGGGGAGCCCGCCTCCGCCGCCCGTTCCAGCTCCACGCCGGAGTCCCCCCCTCCCGAGGTACCCCGTCAGCCTCCGTCCTTTCTCCTCACGCGCCCTGACAAGCCCCTCCCCCGAGTCGTTCCCACCCCTCGCGTCAGGGGCTCCCAAACAGCCCTCCGGGACCCCTCGCCTGCGCCAGAGGTGCCCCGCGCGCTCGTCTCTCACGGCCCGAGCCGCCCCGCCCTTCCGCCGGAGCGCCCCTCCGCCCGCCCACCCGCTTCCCGTAGGCTCCGCGGGGCCCCGGCGCGCCCGCCTCCATCTGATTGGCTTAAGCGCGTGTCGCTCCAGGGTCCCGAGCCCGCCATTGGCGGGTTTCCCTCTCAGTCGCGTCACGCTGCCCGAGTGGATTACAGCCGAGTGCGGAGCGCGAGGAACCGCCAGGGTGTGTGTCGCAGCCGCTCGCCTTCGGCGGTTTGCTAGGCTCCTATTATGGCGGCGGCGGCGGCGGTTGCGGAGGAAGCGAGCGTGACCGCAGCTGTTTCAGGTGCCGACAGCAATGGTGAGTCTCCTGAAGTCGAAGGAGAAGGTGTTGGAGCAGTGGGCCAAGAGAAGGACGCAGCCACGAAAGGAGCGGAGGCCGTTGGAGACAGCGAGGAGGACGGGGAGGATGTGTTCGAGGTGGAAAAGATACTGGACATGAAGACGGAGGGGGTACGTGGGCGCCGGGGGAGGCGAGGCTGGGCGTGCAGGGCTTGAAGTGCAGAAGTGGGGAGCGATGGGAGTTCTGTAGAGGGTTGCCGCGCGGAAACGCGAAGCCCTCCCCGAATTCACAAGGTGGAAAAGCTTGTGCAGACACGCGACGTGGGCGGGGGAAAGGAACGTGACATCCAGAGCCGACGCAAGCGCGCGCACGTTGGGAGCCCTGCGGTGACAACCCTGGACGGACTCTTGGGCTGTCTGTGGCGGTGAGGGTACGTTTCAAGAAGTTTGAAAGGGTTGTGTGGCCAGAAGAGAGGAAGCAGGGTAGGCTGCGGTGTGTGAGTATCAAGGGGGCCGACCGTTGGTGAAGGATTTGTCACGGTCATCAGTGTTTAGATAACTGATTGGGGCCACTGCTCAGTGCTGGAAAGGAGTGACGCTGAAATCGTGCCGCTTCTCAGAGTCCGTTGTCCACGCCGTCGTCTCAGTGTTTTCCAAGGCCGTGATCGGTTTTCTGCTTTCAGATCGTTCAGATCTTCTCGTGCTCAGAATCGCGTCCAGGAGGTGGCATTTAAAGGTCTCCAAAGCCTGACCATTATCTTTCCTCTCTTCTTGCATATTATGTGATTGTAGCCACACAGTAATACGTGAAATTCTTCATCACACTTGGCGCTTCCTGTTCTCTTTCTCCTCAGTCTCTCAGGTCTTACTCTCTCTCCCGGAGTCAGTTTGTCTGTGACATCCTTTTTTGACCCTGGTCCCTGCAGAGTGAGGTGCTTCTTCATTTATGCCCTTGTAACACTTTGTTTAGACCTCTGTTTTAGCACTTAAAGCACTAATCTTTATATATGTCTGCCTCTCCTGCTAGGTTTAGGCTCCTTTAATACAGGAAATATGGTTATTATTACTTTTTGTATCAGTGGTACTCAATCCACTGCCTGTCGTGCAGTAAGTGCTTTGTGTATATCACATTATTGAATGAGTGAATGAATCATGGACTGCAGGCTGGGGTGAAGGAGAGAGGGTGGAAGGATGGACAATAAGGAAACTAGTAACTAATTTGTCTCAGTAGGTAAGTGTGAGATGACCAAAGGTCCCATATCGTAGTCGGATCGGTATGTTCTTTTTATTGTCTGTTATTTTCTATTTGTCACGTGCTACTTTGTGTTAATTTTTTTGTCCATTCATTCAGCAAACTTTTTTTTTTAAATCACATATTTTGTGCTAGGTGCAGTGTTAAGTTCTGAGGATATAGAGATGAATTGTAGCTTACACGGTTGCTTACACTGAAAAGTTCTGGCTATTGAGGATAAATAATTGAAGTCTAATGCCATTAATATTATTGTTAGTTGCAATACAGTAAACGTAGGAACTTTGTTTTGTATAGTTTTCCCAAACATATTACAAAAGCGCCTTGATGAGAGTAGAGCCAGTCTTTTTAAAAATTTTTTAATGTTCATTTATTTTGAGAGAGAGAGAGAGAGCATGAACAGGGGAGGAGCAGAGAGAGAGGGAGACACAGACTCTGAAGCAGGCTCCAGGCTCTGAGCTGTCAGCACAGCGCCTGATGCAGGGCTCGAACCCACAAACCACAAGATTATGATCTGAGCTGAAGTTGGATGCTTAACCAACTGAGCCACCCAGATGCCCCAAGAGAATAGAGCCAATCTTAAACTGTTTTTGTATCACCTTCATTTAATACAAGTGCTTGGCACATATAAGATATTTAGAAAAATCTGGGCACCTGGGTGGCTCAATTGGTTAAGCATCCGACTCTTGATTTCAGTTCAGGTTGTCATCTCCTGTTTCCTGAGCCCTGTGTAGGGCTCTGCACTGACAGTGGAGAGCCAGCTCGGGATTCTCTCTCTCCCTCTCTGTCTCTCTGCCCCTCCCCCCCGCCTTAAACCAATTAAATAAACCTTTAAAAAAAAGATATTTAGAAAAATATTTGGTTAAGAGAGTAAAAGCTTTAGAATTAAGGTGATTCACCTATTTGGTATAATATTTTTTAATGTGTTTTAATTCCAATATAGTTAAGTTCATACAGTATTTAATATATCTGGTCCCAAAGAATTGTAGGCACTATACCCAGTCTCATATTCTAGTCAAAAGTGGATGAAACTAAGAAGCTTAAGTGTTTAAGACATTAAGGGTACAAATGGGTGAGATTTCTAGTTTTTAGGGCCTTGTATTTTTAGATGCTCTTGCAAATGAGTGATTTGTAAGATGAAAAGTATTAACTCAGCAGAACAGGACTGTGGCAGTTACTTTAGAAGTACTGCTGAGTGAGCCAGCCAGTTGAAAAACAAAAGGGTCCTGGTAGCAGTTTGTTTGGCCTTCTTATAATCTTGTCGTCTATGGTATTTCTGTTGTTCGTAAGCCACCAGACTGTGCTATCCTGATAGATAGACTAAGACCGTCATTATGATGAGGGTTGGCTTGGAGGAACAGCATCAATGCTAAATTTATATGTAAATTTATTTATTGGCGTTTATAGATTCTTTCAGTTTATTGCTAACTAATTTTTTGTATGTTTTCAGAAGAATTAAATGAATCTGACAAATCTTGGGTTTTACCTTCAATTTTGAATAGGAGTCATTTTTATATAATAAAAAACTGGCATTTTTTTAGTGCCAGTTTATGGGCATTTGATTTGATTTTGTAGTGTATAAGTAAATACTTTAGTTACACAATTTAGTGAATTATCACAAAGCCAACACCTGTGTAACCTCCACCCAAATGAGGAAATATTAGACTGCCATCCCTAAAAACCTCTTTTGAATCCCCTTTTCGATCAGTACCCCCATCCTCACCCAGAATCATTGTCCTGAATTATTATATGATAATAGGTTTCGTGCTTTGCTTTGTAATTTTTCCATCTAAGGATGCATTCCTTGACACTTGAGTGTCCTTTTACCTGTTTTTTTCTTTCTCTCTTTCTTTCTTTCCTTCTTTCTTTCTTTTCATACTTTCTTTTCATTTATTTATTGATTTATCAGTTTATTTATTTATTTTGAGAGAGAGTGTGTCCTGGAGGGGTAGAGAGAGAGAGAGAGAGGGAGAGAGAGAATCCCAAGCAGGTTCTGCACTGTCAGCACGTGGAGCCCAATGCGGTGCTCGAACTCACCAACTGTGAGATCATGACCTGAGCCAAAATCAGTAGTCAGACACTGAACCAACTGAGCCACCCAGGTGCCCCTTTTTCTTTCATTTAAATGGAATTTCACAATATTTATTTTGTGTGTCTGGGTTTTTCCCTCAACAATATCTTTGTGAGATTTAATCCATGTTGTGTAGAGCTGTATTTTATTTCCTTTTCATTGCTGCACATTATTCGGGTGCATGTATATATTACAGCCTATCTTTTCTCCTACTGTTAAGGGGCATTTGGGTTGTTTCCAGGTTTTGGCTGTTACGAATAATGCTTCTGTGATGAACATGTCTCCTGATACATTGTGTACGTGTTTCCCTTGGTTATAAACACTAAATGGAATTGTTCAGACTTAAGGGACACAGGTATCTTCAACGTTCAGTGGAAACTATTTTTGAAAGCGGTTGTACCAATTTACACTATTACTAATGGTTTATGAGATTCCCTTTTGTTTTGCATCCTGTCAGCACTTGATATGGTCAGACTTTTTATTTCTAGCCAGTTCTGATGGGTTCATGACGGTATTTCCTACTTTTAATTTGTATTTTTCTGATCCTACATTAGTAATCAGTGTTGAAATCATTGAGCATCTTTTCATATACTTAATGGAGATTTAGTTATCCTCTTTTATGAAATCTCTTTCTACTGGGTTGTCTGTCTTTATTGATTTGTTGATACGTATTTTGATTCATACCTTTTGTTGGTGATGTGAGCAGATCTCTTTCCCTGCTATCTTTTGATGAACAGTTTATATAGTTAATGTAAGGAAACTTTGTCGTGATGTTGAGTGCTTTTTATGTTTGGTTTGAGAAATCTTTCTCTACCCTAGATATGCTCTATAATTTTTTTTCTAGGTGCTCTTTTGTTTTCCCTTTCAGATTTTATGTTTAACACTTCACTTAGAATTGATTTTGTGCATAGTGTAATGTGGGGGTCATGTTTCATTGAGCAGATCTTTCTTATTTTTCTGTAACAATGCTTTATAGATTTTAGAATCGACTTGCCAATTTCCTTACATAAAAACTTGGGATTTTTATTGGAATTTGCATTGAACCTGTGGATAAATTTAGGATCAGTTTAATTTCTTTCAGTAATGTCTTATAGTTTTCTGTGTTGAGGTCTTAAACATCTTTTATTAAATATATTTTTAGGTAGGGGCACCTGGGTGGCTCAGTCAGTTAAGCATCCAACTTCGGCTCAGGTCATGATCTCGTGGTCGGTGAGTTTGAGCCCCACATCGGGCTCTGTGCTGACAGCTCAGAGCCTGGAACCTGCTTCAGATTCTGTGTCTCCCTCTGGCCCTCCCCTGCTCATGCTCTGTCTCACTCTCTCTCTCAAAAATAAATAAACATTAAAAAAAATTTTTTTAATGTATTTTTAGGTATATTTGATATTTTTGATGCAATAATAGTCTTTTTGAAAATTCCATTGTGTTTGTTGCTCATATACAGAAATACATTTGATTTATGTGTATGTGCCCTCAGTTGGTTAAAGAAATTCCCTTCTATCTCTAGTTACTAAATAATTTTATGAATGGGTGTTGAATTTCATTAAAATTTTTTTTCTGCATCTGTCAAGGTGATCACATAATTTTTCTCTTTTAAGTTTACTTATTTATTTTGAGAAAGAGACTGTGAGCAGGGGAGGGGCAGTGAGAGAGAGAGGGAGAGGGAGAGAATCCCAAGCAGGCTCCATGCTGTCAGTGCAGAGCCCAATGTGGGGCCTGAACCCACAAACTGAGATCATGACCTGAGCCCAAACCATGAGTCAGATGCTTAACCGACTAAGCCACCCAGGCTCCTCTCTAACATCTTGAGGTGGATACATAGCTAACTGTTTTTCAGCCTTTGTTTTTTTTTCAAATTATATGCCTTTAGTGCTATAAATTATCCTCTGATCTTAGTTTAGGTGCAACTCATAAATTATGTTTGTACTATGTTTTCATTCAGGTAAAAATATTTTCCAATAGCTATAACTTGTGTGTAAATACATTGCTTAATTTCTAAACATTTGAGAGTATTACTAATATTCCATGTGCTTAAAAAAATTTTAATTTTAACTGACATATATCTATATATTGTTTCACATTGAATATTTGCTTGATTAATTGGGTTATTTAAAATCTATAATATTGTTGCCAGCAAGCAAGGCAGCCATTACTTAGGAAGTTGAAGCTAGAAATATGGGAAACTAATTTGAGAATAATTTACATGCATGAGCTGTTCTCAGTTTCATATTCCTAATATTATTGATTATTGTAACATTTTTTATGACGTGTTCCTTGTCGACTTCAAAGCAACGCTAAAACAGACTAGATATTTTTACTTCTATTATTAACACATTTGGAATCCATTGAAATGCTTAATTACAGTTGCACTTTTTTTTTTTTTTTAAACATTTCATGCTTATAATACACTGGGACCCATTGGCCTTGAGACTTTATGCACTTTTGGAGGATAGGAGGACTGTCTTCTGCCTTTTTGGTTTGGATCACTGAGTAAGCTAAAAGAAAACTTGGCTACCAAGAAAATAGACTGTTTCTGGCATTTTGAAGATAAATTTATCATGAAATTTAATATATGGCAAAGCCCTGGGCAATATTTGGATCTACAGGATTTCTGTAAAAGAACATATAGTTCATGGATTTAATCTGTTTTCTATACTGTTGTATCTCTAAGACTCAAAGTTCCTAACATATAGTGACTTTCAATAAATATTTGTTCAATGAATGAATGAAACAAAACTGCTGAAATAAAGATCAATAACAGTTATTAACAAATGAAATCTGGAGCTAGAATTGAGATGTGCTACTTAATACTTGAGAATGGTTGTTCATGCACTTACTCTCATTGACCAGGTTGAGCTTAATTGACAGCTAGCACTAAATTTATAACTGTGTTCAATGTAGAAGTAAATGTTTACTAGTTTTTTTTTACTGTTTTTTTTTTTTAGTCATCAGAAAAGTTGTAAGAATTATATATAGCCTCACATATACCTTCGTGCATATCCCCCAGTTGTTAATACTGATTTTGTCTTTTTCCTCTATTTATATACATTTTTTTCTGTCCCATTTGAAGGTAAATAAGGGTTTAAAAGCTACATTGAGTAGCAGATACTACTGTTTCTATGTACACATAAAAATAATGGGGCACAAGCATCGGTCCCTTCATCCTGTTATGTAACTGACCCATTGAACTGTATCAGTTTAGACTTAGTTATTATTTTAAGATTATGAGGCTTATCTTTAAAAGTTAAGTTGCACTTTTTTCCCATTATTTCTTAGTTTTCAATTCTACTGGTTTCCAATCCAAGACCGATGTTGGTCTTTCTACAGGTGGCAGAATGATTGAAAGGCAGTGTAGGTATGTTGAAGGGTAAAAGGAGAGGGACCAGCACTTGGCCTTTGGTTTGGAAAGTTTATTGCCTCGGTGGTTGTGTGAATAACATCAGGCAGGTGTTAAGTGTAAGATAGAATAGTGCTCTGCAGGTCAAGTGGAAAACTATTTCATCTATTCTTGCTTCTCAGTGAGATTGGATATTGAGCAGAAAAGATAAACCAGAAATCTGGAGGAGCAAAAATTTGGAATATATGTGATAAAGACTTTTTTTAATGTTTACCTATTTTTGAGAGAGTGAGCATGAACGGGGGAGGGGGGCAGAAAGAGAAGGAGACAGAGGATCTGAAGCAGGCTCTCCACTGACAGCTGAAACCACAAAGAGTATTCAAACTCACGAACCCGTGAGATCATAACCTGAGCTGAAATCAAGAGTCAGACCCTTACCCAACTGACCCACCCAAGCACCCCAATGTATGATAAAGATTTGCTAGCCATAAAACATTAAAAAGAAAAGTTATTATAAATGAGTGAGAAAATGGGCAAACGACAATAGGTAATTTTTAAGTCTTGTTTATTGTAGTTTCACATACATGTTTCTCTATTTATGTATCTTAAAATTTGCCATCTTAATGTTTTTAAGGGCAAATGCATAGAGACAGAAGAGTCGTTAAGTACATTTGGGTAGATATGCAGCCATCACCACTGTCCATCTTTAGAACTTTTTCATCTTTCCAAATGAAACTGTCCCTATTAAACAATAATTCTCCTCCCCTGAACCCCTGGTATCCACCATTCTACCTTCTGTCTCGGTGAATCTGCTAATTCAGGTCCTTAATGTAAGTGGAATCATGCAATATTTGTCCTTCTGTTTCTGGCTTATTTCACCGACCATAGTATTTTCAGGGTTCATCCATCTTATAGAATGTGTCAGAATTTCCTTCGCTTTTAAGACTGCGTAATGTTTCATTGTATGTGTATACCACATTTTGTTTATCCATTTATCTGTTGAAGGACACTTGGATTATTTCCATTTTTTGGCTGTTGTGAACAGTACACTACTGGACATGGTTGAATGAATACTTGTTTGAATTCCTGTTTTCAGTTCTTTTGGGTGTATATCCAGCAGTGGAATTATCGGGCCGTAAGGTAATTCTGTTTAACTTTTTGAAGAATTGCCAACTGTTTTCCACAGCAGCTGTAACATTTGACATTCCTACCACTAATGTTAGAAGGTTCTAATTTCTCCCCATTCTCACACACATTTGTTTTACATGTTTTTGCTTCTTTTAATATACCCATCTAGTAACTGGTGTGAAATAGTGTCTCATGGGTTTTATTTGCATTTCCCTAAGGACTAATGGTGATAAGCATCTTTTCATATGCTTATTGGCCATTTGTATATCTTGTTTAGAAAAATGTTTGGTCAAGTCCTTTCCCCTTTTTAAGTGGGTTGTTTGCCTTATTTTTCTGTTTCGTTTCTTAGTTTTTTGTTTGTCTTATTTTTGAATTATAGGAATTGTTTACATATTGTGGATATTAATCCTTTTTCAGATGCGACTTGTAAATATTTTCTTCAGTTCTATAGGTTGCCTTTTCACTATGTTGATAATGTCCTTTGATGCACAAAAGTTTTTAATTTTGATGAACTCCTCTCACCTATTTTTGTTTTTGTTTTTGGAGTTAAATTCAAGAATGCATTGTCAAATCCAAGGTCCTGAAGATTTACCCCTATGTTTTCTTCTAAAAATTTTATGGTTTCATTTCTTAAATTTAGGTCTGATTCATTTTGAGTTAATTTTTGTATATGGTATGAGGTAGGGTCCAGCTTCCTTTTTTGGGGGGGAAATCCAGTTGTTTCAGCACAATTTGTTTCCATATTAGACTTGACACCCTTATCAAAAATCAATAGGCCAGGGAGCCTGGGTGGCTCAGTCGGTTGGGCGTCTGACTTTGGCTCAGGTGATGATCTCACCGTCTGTGGGTTTGAGCCCCGCATTGGGCTCTGTGCTGACAGCTCAGAACCTGGAGCCTGCTTCGGATTCTATGTCTCCCTCTCTCTCTCTCTGTCCCTCCCCCGCTCAAGCTCTGTCTCTGTCTCTCTCAAAAATAAATAAACATTAAAAAATTGTTTTTTAGAAATCAATAGGCCGTGGATGTATGGGTTCATTTTTGGATTTTTCTGTGTCTGTCCTGATGCCAGTACCATACTGTTTCGATCGCTGCAGCTTTGTAGTAAGTTTGTAAGTCTTTTACCTTGTTGGTTAAATTTATTCCTAAGTGTTTTATTCTTTTAGGTGCTGTTATAAATGGAATTGTTTTCTTAATTTCCTTTTTGGGAGGAGTTTGGGAAGATGGTGGAGTAGGAGGACCCAGAGCTCACCCCATCCCATATTTACAACTAGATAACGTCTACATCCAAGTTAGTAAACTGGAGAGCAATCTGAAGACTGGTGGAAGAAATTCCACAACTAAATATAGAGAAGAAGCTGCATCTGAAAGGTTAGGAAGGTCAAAAAGGCAGAGAGAGGCTGCCTGCAGGAGAGAGGGAGCTGCATTGCATGGAGAGAGCAGAGAAATGGGCCCTCACACCAGGGACCTCACACGGGGAAAACCAATCCCCATAATATTAAAAACCAGAGGAGCCGAGTTCTGTGAGTTTATAAAACCAGTGGGGCTTGAAACCTGGAACTTTAAAAGTCACCTGACTCAGCACTGCACTGGCCACTAGGGTGAGTGATAGCTAGGTGGCCACCCTTAAAGAGACAGCAACTTTTGTAGAGAGGCAACATAAAAACAGCATGCATACAACACTGGGGGCATAGAGGAGACAGATCTGTTCATACTGATTTTGGACCATGTTGGGGGACTTCTTTGAAAACAAAGGAGCTGGCAGGTGCTGTTTTCCTCTCCACTCCCACCAGCCTAAACTCAGAGCCACCTATAGGAGGCAGAGCTGCACAAACACTTGCTACCTAATGTGCTAGCAGTATGCCATGCCCATGATTTCTCCTGAGAACTCGCCCACTCCAGGCCTGCTAACCTTGGTCCTGGACTCAGGATGAATTTTGTTAAAGCCACACACGCTCACTCCAATACCTAGCATATTGCACCCAGCCACATGCTCCCACCCACTCTCGTGCACCAGGCCCACCCATACCCAGCTATCATCATGCACCATGCCAGCCTTTTGGCCCCTGCCACCTCCATGCACAGCTCCCAGCTGCTATAGCACTTCAAGGAATCCAGCATTGGACTAGTGGCCCAACCCAAAATTTGCTAACAACATCATCCTGCTCCCAAGCTCCCTGATGGGCATGCCCCCCTCAGAGCTGTCTTGCCTGGGTCCCACTAACACCAGAGAGCGGGCACAGCCCACAAAGGTAGAGAGTCAGTGCAAACAATTGCACTGAAAGGAAATGTGACTAAGATACAACAGCCAAGTATAAGCAACATACGATACTCTCTAAGTGCCAGGTTCTGGTGAACAGGGGACACTGCACTGCAGGGCACACCAGGACATCCTCTTCATAAAGTTACTACTTTCAAGAGTAGAAGGCATAGCTGACTTTCTTGTGTGTGTGTGTGTGTGTGTGTGTGTGTGTGTGTGTGTGTATTTATATAATATAATTTATTGTCAAATTGGTTTCCTTACAACACCCAGTGCTCATCCCAACAGGTGCCCTCCTCAATGCCCATCACCCACTTTCCCCTCTCCCCGACCCCCCATCAACCCTCAGTTTGTTCTCAGTATTTGAGTCTCTTATGGTTTTCCTCCTTACCTCTCTCTAACTTTTTTTCCCCTCTTCCCCTCCCCCATGGTCTTCTCTTAAGTTTCTCAGGATCCACATATGAGTGAAAATATATGGTATCTTTCTCTGACTGACTTATTTCACTTAGCATAATACTCTTCAGTTCCATCCATGTTGCTACAAATAGCCAGATTTCATTCTTTCTCATTGCCAAGTAGTATTTCATTGTATATATAAAATTGCTGACTTTCTTAACAGAAACAGAGAGGCAGACAAAATGAGGACATAGAAATTTATCCAAAATGAAAAAACAGGACAAGGCTATGGTCAGA
The DNA here is from genome assembly GCF_018350175.1 of Felis catus. Classification (NCBI taxonomy): domain Eukaryota; kingdom Metazoa; phylum Chordata; class Mammalia; order Carnivora; family Felidae; genus Felis; species Felis catus. The sequence goes on from NC_058368.1 coordinate 778,078, forward strand.
GATCTAAGCAAAACATATATGACATGCCTAATAGAGAATTTAAAGCAGTGATCATAAGTATACTCACTTGACTTGAGAAAAGAGTGGAAGACATGAGTGATACCCTTAACACAGAGATAAGGAATAACATAGCAAAGATAAAGGGCTTAAATAAACAAGTGAGAAACACACTTGATGAAATGAATAGCAGTATGGAAGAAGCAGAGAAACAAATTCATGACCTAGAAGACCGTAATGGAAAGTAACTAAGTTGAACAAAAGCCAGAAGGAGAATTACACAAAACAAGAATAGACTTAGGGAGGCTCCTGTGTGGCTCATGTAGTTGAGTATCTGACTCGATTTTGGCTCAGATCATGATCCCAGGATCGTGGTATCAAGCCCCACGTTGGGCTCTGTGCTGACTATGGATTCTCTCTCTCCTTCTGCTATTCTCCCCTGTTTACAATCTCTCTCTAAAAACATAATAAAATTAAATTTAAGAACAGCTTAATGGAGCACCTGGGTGGCTCAGTCAGTTAAGTGTCTGACTTTGGGTCAGGTCATGATCTCGCAGTTTGTGAGTTCGAGCCCCACATTGGGCTCTGTACTGGGAGCTCGGAGCCTGGAGCCTGTTTCAGATTCTGTGTCTCCCTCTCTTTCTGTTCCTCCCTCGCTCACACTCTGTCTCTGTCTCTGTCTCTCTCTCAAAAATAGGTAAAGACAAAAAAAAAAAAAAAAAAGAATAGCTTAGGGAACTCAGTGACACCATCAATCAATATTAATGTTATAGGAGTCTCAGAAGAAGAAGGGAGAGAAAAGGGGGCAGAGATTTTATTTAATGAAATAAAAGCTGAAAACTTCCCTAATCTGGGAAAAGAAACCAATATCCATATCCAGGAGGCACAGAGGACTTCCATCAAAATCAACAAAGCAGATTCATGCCAACACATACTGTAATTAAATTTGCAAAATACAGTGATAAAGAAAAAATTTTTAAAGCAGCAACACACAAGTCAGTAACTTACAAAGGAAAGCCCATAAGGCTAGTGGGAGATTTTTCAGCAGAAACTTGGCAAGCTGGTAGGGAGTGGCATGATGTATTCAATGTGGTGAATGGGAAGAATCTGCAGCCAAGAATACCCTGTCCAAGGGTATCATTCAGAATATAAGGAGAGTTTCCTGGGCAATAAATAAATAAATAAATAATCACTAAACCAGCCCTGAAAGAACTGTTAAAGAGGACTCTTTGAAAAGATAGACCAAAAGTGACAGTATAGAGGTATGAAATACAGTAAAAATGAGTATTTCTATAAAAAATCAGTCAAGGAACTCATACACAAAAGAAAGGACGTAAGCTATGCTAATATATACTTAACCTACAATGTGGGGAGTAAAGGAGAGAAAATGAGCTCAAACTTAAATGACCATCAATTTAATATAGACTGCTATATGTAAAAGAGGTTATATACAAATCTAATGGGAACCATGTCAAAAACCACTAATAAACATACAAAAGAAAAAGAAATCTAAATATATCAGTAAAGAAAATCAACAAAACATGAAAGAAAAGATCAGAGAAAATCTTCAGAAACAACCACAAAATTAGCAATAAAATGTCAATAAATACATATTTACCAATAGTTACTTTGAATGTAAATAGACCAAACATTCCAATCAAAAGACATGGGATGACAGAATAGATAAAAGACCAAGAGTCATCTATATGTTGCCTACAAGAGACTTGTTTTAAACCTAAAGACATCTGCAGATTGGAAGTGAGGGAATGAGGAAACATCTGTCATCCAAATGGATATCAAGAGAAAGCTGGAGTAATGATACTTAGGTTGGAAAAAATAGACTTGGGAATAAAGACTGTAACAAGAAACAAAGACACTATATAATGGGACAATTGAACAAGAAGATACAACAATTGTAAATATTTATGCACCCAGCTTGGAAGCGCCCATACATAAAACAGTAACAAACATAAAGGAACGAACCAATAATAATACAGTAATGGTAGCGGACTTTAACATCCCACATACATCAGTAGATCATCTAAACAGAAAATCAACAAGGAAACAATGGCTTTGATTGACACACTGGATCAGATGGATTTAACAGATAATTTCAGAATATTCCATCCTAAAAGAACAGAATACACATTCTTTTCAAGTGCACACAGAACATTCTCCAGAATAGATCACATCAGCTCACAAAACCAGGCTCAACAAATTCAAGATCGAAGTTATACCATAAATCTTTTTGACCACAACACTATGAAACTGCAAGTCAGCCAGAAGAAAAAATCTAGAAAGACTACAAATACATGGAGGTTAAGTAACATGCTACTAAACAATGAATAGGTGAACCAGGAAATTAAAAAAAAAAATAAAAAGTACATGGAAACAAATGAAAATTGAAACATAACAGTCCAAAACCTCTGGGATGATGCAAAAGTAGTCCTAAGAGGGAAGTTTATAGCAATATGGGCCTACCTCAAGAAGCAAGAAAAATCTCAAATAAACAATTGAACCTTACGTCTAAAGAAGCTAGAAGAATAACAAAAAAGAAAGAAAGAAGAAGAAAACAGCAGGAAGGAAATGATAAAGATTAGAGCAGAAATAAATGATACAGAAACTAAAAAGTAAAACCCAAAAGAACAGATCAATAAAATGAGGAGCTGGTTCTTTGGAAAAAGTAAAATTGATAAACTTCTAGCCAGAGATATCAAGAAAAAAAGAGAAAGGACTGAAATAAAAATCACAAATGAGATCAGAGAAGTAACAACTAACATGATAGTAATATAAATAATCATAAGAGAATATTATGAAAAACTGTATGCCAACAAAATGGACACCCTAGAAAAAAATGGATAAATTCCTAGAAACATATAAACCACTAAAACAGAAAGAAATAGAAATTTGAACAGTCCAATAGCCAGCAAAGAAATTGAGTTACTATTAAAAAATTTCCCAACAAACGAAAGTCTAGGACCTGGTGGCTTCATAGGAAAATTCTACTAAACATTTAAAGAGGAGTTAATACCTATTCTTCTCAAAACTATTCCACAAAATTAAAAAGGAAGGAAAACCTCCAAATTCATTCTGTGAGGCCAGCATTACCCTGATCCCAAAACCAGATAGACACCACTAAAAAAGAGAACTACAGACCTATATCCCTGATGAACACAGATACAAAAATTCTCAACAAAATACTAGGAAACCAGATCTAACAATACATTTAAAAAAATCATTCACCGTGGTCAAGTGGGATTTATTCCTGGGTTGCAAGGGTTCAGTATTTGCAAATCAATCAACATGGTACATCACTTCAGTGAGAGAAAGGATAATGGGGCATCCCGGTGACTCAGTCAGTTGAGCATCTGACTCTTGATTTCAGCTCAGGTCATAATCTCATGATTTGTGGGATGAAGCCCCACAAAACTGTGCAGACAGCATGGAGCCTGCTTGAGATTCATTCTCTCTCTCTCTTTCTCTCTCTCTCTGTGTCTCCCCCACTCTCTCTCCCCCTTGCACATGCATGCATACTCTCTCTCTCTCAAAATAAACTTAAAAAAAAAAATGAAAAGAACCTATAGGATCATTTTAATAGATGTAGAAAAAGCATTTGACAAAGTATAACATCTGTTCATGATAAAAACCCTCAACAAAGTAGGTTTAGAGGGAACATACTTCAATATGATAAAGGCCATATATGGAAAACCCACAACTAACATTATCCTTAATGGGGAAAAACAGAGCTTCTTCCTAAGGTCATGAATAAGACAAGGATGTCCACTCTCACCACTTTTATTCAACATAGTACTGGAAGTCCTAGCCACAGCAATCAGACAATAAAAAGAAATGAAAGCCATCCATATTGGTAAGGAAGTAGTAAAATTTTCACTATTTGCAGATAACATGATATTCTATACAGAAAACCCCCAAAGACTCCACCAAAAAACTGCTAGAACTGATAAACGAATTTGGTAAAGTCACAGGATACAAAATCAATGTACAGAAATCTGTTGCATTTCTGTACACCAGTAGTGAAGTGGCAGAAAGAGAAATTAAGAAAATGATCCCATTTACAGTTGCACCAAAAATAATAAAATTCCTTGGAATAAACCTAACCAAAGAGGTGAAAGACCTGTACTCTGAAAACTGTAAAACTCTGATGAAAGAAATTGAAGATGACACAAAGAAGTGGAAAGACATTCCTGCTCATAGATTGGAAGAATAAATATTGTTAAAGTGTCTGTACTACCCAAAGCAGTCTACACATTTAATGTAATCTCTGTCAAAATACCAATAGCATTTTTCATGGAACCTAGGACAGAAAATCCTAAAGTTTGTATGGAACCACAGAAGACCCCGAATAACCAAAGGAGTCTTGGGGGGAAAAAGAAGAACGAAAAAAAGCAAGGCTAAAGGCCTCACAATTCTGGACTTCAAGTTATATTACAAAGCTGTAGTAGTTAACAGTATGGTACTGGGACAAAAATAGACACATAGATCAATGGAATAGAAAACCCAGAAGTAAACCTACAATTATATGGTGATTAATCTTTTTTTTTAATTGTTTTTTTTAACGTTTATTAATTTTGAGACAGAGGGAGGCAGAGCATGAACGGGGGAGGGTCAGAGAGAGAGGGAGACACAGAATCGGAAGCAGGCTCCAGGCTCTGGGCCATCATCAGCCCAGAGCCCGACGCGGGGCTCGAACTCACGGACCGTGAGATCGTGACCTGAGCTCAAGTCGGACGCTTAACCGACTCAGCCACCCAGGCGCCCCATATGGTGATTAATCTTTGACAAAGCAGGAAAGAACCTCCAATGGGAAAAGGACAGCCTCTTAACTGTTACATGGTCAATTAATCTTTGACAAAGCAGGAAAGAATATCCATTGGGAAAAGGACAGTCTCTTCAACAAATGGGGAAACGGGGGGGGGGGGGGGGGAGAGGAAAACTGGAACACTTTCTTACACCATACAGGAAAAAAAAAATCAAAATGAATTGAAGACCTAAATGTGATACCTGAAACCATAAAAATCCTAGAAGAGAGCACAGGTAGTAATTTCTCTGACATCGGCCATAGCAACTTTTTTCTAGATCTATCCCCTAAGGCAAGGGAAACAAAAGCAAAAAACTATTGGGACTACATCAAAATAAAAAGCTTCTGCACAGTGAAGGAACAATCAACAAAACCAAAAGGTAACCTACAGAATGGGAGAAGATATTTGCAAATGACATATCTAATAAAGGGTTACTATCCAAAGTATATAAAGAACTTCTAAAACTCAACACCCAAAAACAATCCAGTTAAGAAATAAATAGAAGACACGAACAGACATTTTTGCAAAGAAGATATACAGATAGCCACAGACACATGAAAAGATGCCCGTCATCACTTATCATCAGGGAAATGAAAATCGAAACTACAATGAGATATCACCTTACATCTATCAGAATGGCTAAAATCAATAACCCAAGAAACAACAGGTGTTGGCGAGGATGTAGAGAAAAAGGAACCCTCTTGTGTTGCTATCGGGAATGTAAACTGGTGTGACCACCATGGAAGACGGTATGCAGGTTCCTCAGAAAGTTAAAAATAGAACTACCTTACGGTCTAGTATACTACAGGGTGTTTATCTGAAGAGTACAAGAACACTAATTCAAAGGGGTACATGCACCCTGTGTTTATAGCAGCATTGGATATAATAATCAAGAATGGAAGCAGCCCAGGTGTCCATCGATTGATGAATGAATAAAAATGTGATATATATATATATATACAATGGCATATTATTCAGCCATCGAAAAGAATGAGATCTTGCCATTTACAATGACATAGATGGAGCTAGAGAGGATAATGCTAAGTGAAATAAGTCAGAGTCAAATACTGTATGATTTCGTTCGTGTGGAATTTAAGAAACAAAGCAAACAAGCAAAGGGCAAAAAGAGAGAGACTGAGACAAATCAAGAAACAGACAATTATAGAGAACAAACTGAAGGTTACCAGAGAGGTGGTAGGTGGGGGGACGGGTTAAATAGGTGAGGGGCATTAAGGAATGCCCTTGTCATGATGAACACAGGGTGATTATGGAAGTGTTGAACTACTGTATTGTACACCTGAAACTAATACTACACTGTATGTTTACTAACTGGAATTAAAATAAAAATTGAAGGCAAAAACAGTTCCCTTTTTGGACTGTGCATTACATGTGTGTAGAAACACAGCTGATGATTGTGTGTTATTCTTGTACTCTTCAAGCTCAATTCATTCATTAGATCTAGTCATTTTCTTGTGATTCTTTGGGAGTTTCTATATAGAGTGAATGTAGTTGTATTTCTTCCTTTCTAACTTGAATGCCTTTTATATCTTTTTATCTAATTGCTCTGGCTAGAACTAATGGTACAGTGTTAAATAGCAGTGGTTAAAGTGGGCATATTGCAGGTAATTCTTGAAAGAAAAAATGTGAATGGCTTAATAATAATTATGTAAGTGATCATAAAGCTGAAGTCAGCAGACTGGTAAATTGCCATATAGTAAATATTATACTTTGTAGGTTGAGAGGCAAAATTAGCTTTTAAAGTTAATGTTCATGGGGAAGGCATGACCTCATTATCCTAAAAATCCTTCCTTCTCTCAAAGACAGTGATCTTCTCTCTTGGGACCTCACTAGGCTATGTTAACTGCATCCACCTTTGGATACTTATACATACTATCCTCACAGAGTTGGATATAACTTTTCATATGCAGAAGCTGGTTAAGTGCCGTTGGGTGTTAATTTCAGCCGAATTACTTTTTAGCTGTGTAATCTTTACTAGTTACTTTTTCTAGAAGCTTCAGTTTCCTCTATAAAATGAGTAATAGTACTTCACAGGGTTGTTGTAAAGATTAAATGAGCTAATAAATGCCAAGATTTAGGCCATGCATGACAGATTATAAAGCACTTGATTTGTATGTAATTATTCTTTTGATTTGTTTTCAACCATTTAAAAATGTAAAAACCATTCTTAGCTCACAGAATGACCAAACTAAAATAGGAGATAGGCCCTGCTATAGTTTGCAGAGATATACAGAGATGAGCTCTTTTATCTTGTGGAAATGTAAATTGGAACATCTTTTCTAGAAATATTTTTTCTGGCAGTGTGTTTTAACAGTGTTAAAAAATTTTTTTTAATGTTTATTTATTTTTGGGAGAGAGAGACAATGTGAATGGGGGTAGGGCAGAGAGAGAGAGACACAGAATCTGAAGCATGCTCCAGGCTCTGAGCTGTCAGCACAGAGTCTGACATAAGGCTCAAACCCACAAACTGCAAGATCATGACCTGAGCCAAAGTTGCAGGCTCAACCAACTGAGCCACCCAGGTACCCCTTAACAGTGTTTAAATGGCTTTATCGTTTGACCCAATTGATCTGTCTTTGGGGACTTTATTCTAGCAACCTGATGAGAGATGCACAAGTATGTAACAGCTTTGTTTAAAAAGAAATTGGAAACAAAACAACCTTTGGTTTCCAAAGGGAGAGGTTTTTTGTATTTTTTATTTAAAACAATCAGTAAAAATCATGCTTTTGAAAAATATTAAAACAAGAAGTGTTCCATATCTAAGTGAAAAAAGAAAGTAAAATCATAGTATTAGATAAGTATCTAAATGATACGCTTAGTGTTCTAAGCGATATGTGTTTAATACGTAGTTATAATTACATATTTGTAAATACATTTGTAAATGTAAAGAGTGGGAAATAGGTCAAATCATTATCAATACTCTATGGGTGGTTTTTGGGTTTTTTTCCTGCTTTTTATTGATTTTCAAAGATTACATGTTGCTTATGTAATCAGAGAAGGACCTCAGTCTTCAATTTATGAAAAGTAGATCAGTAATACTGTTTATGTATTTTAATTTTTAAAAATTGAGGTATAATTGACATATACCAGTAGTATTAGTATTAGTTTCAGGTGTACAACATAATGATCCAATATTTTTATGCACTGCAAAATCATCACAGTAAATCTAGTTAACATCTGTTACCTTACATAGTTACAAACGTTTTCTTACGATGAGAACTTTTAAGATCTGCTTTCTTAGCAATTTTTAAGTATGCAGTACAGTATTAACTGTGGTCACCATGCTGCACATTACATCCCCATGACTTGTTTTATGACTGGAAGTGCCTTTTGCCCCCTTCATCTGTATCTTCTACTCTTAACCCCTGCCTCTGGCAACCTCGTCTGTTGTCTTTATCTGTGAGCTTGGGTTTTCATTTTGTTTTGTTACCTTCCATACATAAGTGAGATTATGCAGTTTTGTCTTTCTCTGTCTGACTTATTTTATTTAGTATAATGTCCTTGAAGTCCAGACATGTTGCCAGGCGCAAGATTCCATTCTTTTTTTATGGCATTTGTGTGGCATTTTTGTGGCATTTTTTTATTACATTTGTGTGCGTGTGTGTGTGTGCGTGCGTGTGCGTGCACATGTGCATATACATAAGTGTGTGTATACACACACACACACACACACCACATTTTCTTCATTCATCTGTTGAGGACACTTGGGCTATTTCCACTCTTTGGCTGCTGAAGCGATGCTGCAGTGAACATGGGGGTACATATATCTTTTTAAGTTAGCGTTTTTATTTTCTTCAGATAAATACCCAGAAATGGAATTGCTAGGTCATATGATAGTTTGTGTTTTTTAAATTTTTTGAGGAACCTTTATACTGTTTTTGCATGGCGGCTAACCTAGTTTCCATTCTCACCAACATTGCACAGGGGGTTTCCTTTTTTCCTCATCCTTCCTAATACTTGTTATTTCTTTTTTATAATGAGATCTCATGGTGTTTTTGATTTTCATTTCTCTAATGATTAGTGGTGTTGAGCATCTTTTCATGTATTTGTTGGCCATCTGTACTCCACACCCCCCCTCCTTGGCCATCTATATGTCTTCTTTGGAAAGATCTGCTGCCCAATTTTTAATCAGATTGTTTGAGGGTTTTTTGTTATTGAGTTGTTTGAGTTCTGTATATATTTTGGATATTAACCCTTTATCAGACATGTGATTTGCAAATATTTTCCGATTCGGTAGGTTGCTTTTTCATTTTATTAGTGGTTTCCTTTGTAGTGTAGAAGCTTTTTAGTTTGATATAGTCCCATTTGTTTATTTTTAGTTTTGGTGTGGCACTGTTTTTTCATTCTTTTTTTTTTTAATTTCTTTAACATTTATTTATTTTTGAGAGAGAGAGACAGCGTGTGTGGGGGAGGAGCAGAGAGAGAGGGAGACACAGAATCCAAAGCAGGATCCAGGCTCTGAGCTGTCAGCACAGAGCCTGACACGGGGCCTAAACTCAGGAATGGCGAGATCATGACCTAGGTCAAAGTTGGACGCTTAACCAACTGAACCACCCAGGCGTCCCTGGTGTGGCACTGTTTTTTCTTAAACCCACTTGCTTCAAGAGATGAACATACTTTATAATGATGTTAATCTCCATTTCAAGTTCATTCATGCATTCTCAGGGTTTTATGTTTTTGGAAATTTAATCACTTATATTATCAAATGTAATGTCCTTTATTTGCCTGTTTTTAATTCTGTAACAGGGTAAAATCCTTTACAAAGTTCGATGGAAAGGGTACACATCAGATGATGATACTTGGGAGCCTGAGATTCATCTTGAGGACTGTAAAGAAGTTCTTCTCGAATTTAGGAAGAAAGTTGTGGAGAACAAAGCTAAGCCAGTCAAGAAGGATATTCAGGTATCATGTTAGTTCATATTTCTTTTTTTAGTATAATAAACTTATTACAAATTTTACTGGTATAAGGAATGTGCAGTAAAAATTTACAAATGGTAATAAAATATATAGTATTCCTATTATAAATTCTGTATAGCCACTTGATTCTCATAGAATGCTTATATTGATTTTTGCCAAACTCTTCTTTCTGTCGTCAACCTATGATCACGGTTGATGAACAAGTATAGTTTGTACGTGTTGATTAATATTTTCCTTCCAGTCAACAGTAAGGTGAAAGTGGGGGGGTTAAAAACATGTCAGAACTTTATTTGTCCATGATTTGAGCATCTTGTTTTTATGTACCTTAAGAATATATTCTGTACTATTCATGTTACTACTGTACAGTGCATACTTTATATTTTGTCTGCATTATTAACACATTTCTTATGTCTGATATTTATGCTAATTAAAATAAAATAAATCTTAGATCATTTGATAAAGCTGTAAATTTTAATCTATTACAGATTATGCACAGAGCTGATTATCCAGGTCTTTTGTTTTTCTCTTCTATTCCCACTTTAGTTTTTAGCTACTTTATTGCTTTTTAGTAAGCTTTTTCTGATAGTAAGGATAAAGAGATCAGAGGAGCTTAGATAAGTTAAAGTTCTGTAATCAGTTTGGAAAAAGATTTGATGGTGGGCTAGAGTGGGATAATATTAAAACAGATGCAAAAGTTAGGGTAAGGGTTTTCTTCTGTGAATTTGTCCATTGTTTTATCCTTGGTCCTCTTTTTCCACAAATAATTGGCTTTATTTATGAATCTTATAAGACTTTCCCATTGTTCTTTCCCATGCAAATTTCATTCCAAGCTTCTATTTTATAAATTAAACCAACTCTTTCTCAACTTGCTTTTGCTTTTTTTCTTTTCCATTAGAAATTATTTTTTTTTTAGAATATTGGCAGAGGTTCTCAAACTTAGAACTATATGGTGAAAATTTTTCACAAGAAATAGATTCTTACCTAGTTGAAGTCTTTATTTTAAGGACTGAATGTTGATCTTCTTTCCCTAAAATTTGAGTTTCAACCACATTTAATAAAAATACTTGCAGGGGCTCCTGGGTGGCTCAGATCACGATCTCACAGCTCGTGAGTTTGAGTCCTGTATCAGCGCAGAGCCCGCTTTGAATCCTCTGTCCCCTTCTCTCTCTCAGCCCCTTCCCCCTCTCTCAAAAATAAACATTTTAAAAAATTCTTTAATAAAAAAAAAAAAAAAAGAAGAGTCACATGTTCTACTGACTGAGACAGCCAGGCACCCTAGTCTTGTCTTTTTATGAAGTGCTTCTGGGAAATTGAAAAACTTATGCCAATTCCACCATATTCTCACTGTCTCTGTAACCTTAGTGGCATTCATTTCTTACGCACTGTAGGGAAGACATTTTGTAAACGTACCTATCTTTTCCCTCCCTTTCTACCCCCAAGTCATTTAGAAGAAAAGAATTTGGGGAAATGGGAGCTGAAAATACTGCATAGTGTTTGCATAGTGTTTTTGTGTCTATACATATAATAAATCTTTTTTATTTTTTTTTAACATTTATTTATTATTGAGAGAGAGAGCATGAGCAGGGGAGGGGCAGAGAGAGAGGGAGACACAGAGTCTGAAGCAGGCTCCAGGCTTTGAGCTGTCAGCACAGAGCCTGACGCGGGGCTCAAACTCACACACCGCAAGATCATGACCTGAGCCGAAGTCGGACGCTCAACCGACTGAGCCACCCAGGCGCCCCTATACATATTATATTTTTAAGGTGTGGTTTTGTTTGTTTATTTAGGGTTTTTGTTTGTTTTGTTTTTTTAGAATAGGCAACTTTATTTTCCATAAGAGGTATTTCAGATTATACAACACAAATCAAATCAGTTGGGGAAGTAAGATTTGTGTACAGTCTTGCTTATTCCGTATGTAACTGTGAAATATAACAGCAAATTTAAGGACATCTAGGATTCAGTCTTAAAAAAACTTTGCTTTTGGATTGATAACTACTTTTTTGACAGCCAATTCTGTACAGATAGCTTTTTTGGTGTTTTTGGAAAATTTGAACTTCAGATCATGTAAAACACACCATTCATAAGGCTGTTATTACTCACTTCTGCTTTAGTTTAGGACCCTTCAGTGGCACTAACGTTTTTTTCACTGTGTTTATCTGCTTTCATTTTAAAATGATGCTCAGTATCACAACCAAGACCTATTTGCTAAATCAGAGACATAAGTCATATACAACTTCAATTAATAATTTTAAGAAGTTGAGAAACTTGGGGAAAAAAATTACTACTAGATTTCATTCGTACTACTTTTCCAGTTACTATGTTAATGAGTATTTAAGTCTTTTTTATATCTTATAGAAACTGTCCTTAAATAATGACATATTTGAGGCAAATTCTGATAGTGATCAGCAAAGTGAGACAAAAGAAGATACTTCTCCAAAGAAGAAAAAGAAAAAATTGAGGCATAGAGAAGAGAAAAGCCCAGATGATCTGAAAAAGAAAAAAGCAAAGACTGGGAAACTAAAAGATAAATCCAAACCAGACCTGGAGAGCTCTTCTGAAAGTTTAGTTTTTGATTTAAGGACAAAGAAAAGAATTTCGGAAGCCAAAGAAGAAATAAAGGAATCCAAAAAGCCCAAAAAAGAGGACACAAAAGAAACTAAGGAATTAAAGAAAGTTAAAAAGGGTGAAGGAAGAGATTTAAAGGCTAAAATAAGAGAAGATTCCAAAGAAAACAGAAAAACAAAAAAAGAGAAATGTGTTGAATCTCAGTTGGAATCTGAATCAAGTGTACTTAATGACTCCCCTTCTCAAGAAGATGACAATGAAGATTTTCATTCTGACAACAGAGAAGAGAAACAGAAGATTAAAAGTGCAAAAGACAAAGCAGGGCAAGATGCAATTCAGGATGTTTTTGATAAACAGCCAGATGGCTCTGTGAGTGCCGATGAAGATGCTGATGTCAAAGCAAAGAGAAAAAGGAAAAAACTGAGAAAGACTGAGGAACTCAGAGAGAGCAAAACACTAGAAAACAGGAACCTTTTCCTAGAGAAGAAACCTATACATAAGAAGCAAAGGAGTCAGGACAGAGGCAGAAGCACCACAGAGTTAGATAAGCTGATACCTGCACCTGCCCAGACACAGAAGAGTTCAAGAGCAGGTGTGGAAGAGAGAGGCCTCAGGTCTACTGACTCAGCTGGGGAGGTAAGTACTTGGGGGGATCAGTTGAAGGGCAGTAAAAATCTTACAGAGTACAGAAATGCTCCTGTCAAGCTGGCACTCCTTTGAGTGTTCAAGAAACTTTACAAAAACAAAGTGGAAACGGTGTAACAAACTGTAAGAATAGTTTTTCTGTGGTTAGGGAGTTCCTTAATGTGTGATTAGAATAGGTAGTTATAAATGATGAAGATCATCCAGCTTTTGGACCTCCCACACTAATCTCTTAGTCTTAAAATTTGCTTTCTTTTAGACTACGACTAGAAAATTGAGGACTAATTTGTGAACAAAACAAGGGTTTTTTTCAGGGCTACTCAGATGATGTGTAACATTGTGTAGTAAAACTGAAAATAAGCTTCATCAGCTCAGCTTTTCATACCTTACTTGGTATTTTTCCTATTGTCTTAAAAATATACTACTTTTTTACTTAAATAATAAGCACTAACATTATGAATTTTTTTTAATCTTACAAAAATATGTTTAATAGGAGTTATCCCATTATTATAAAAATTATTTTCATATGGCTTTTCAAAATGGAAATATTTTCCACATTATTAAGGTATACATATATACAGTATCATGGGCTATGAAAAAGATCTTTTTTTTTCCATCCATTCCGTGTTTGTGGATTTATCTTAAGGAAGTCATTTTAAAGAAAGAAAAAGCTAGGTATACAAAGATACTTATGGCAGTGTTAGCCTCACTAAAACTCATGCCAGTCTGTCTACCATACCATTTCCATGAGGGAAATGATTAGGAAAATATTGCTGTATCAGCTTTGGGACTATTACCTGTCCATTGAAATACTAATTATGAGGTCAATGTAGCAAAAATAGAAAAGGTTCTAAAATGTTACAGTGAGGAAAGTTGTAAATATGAAACCAGTCATGTAAAAATATCTATGAGATGTAAATAAAGGAAAATGAACTTTAAACAACAAAATTATGCAAATTTACAATGATCAGAGGGGAGAATGTGGAGAAATAAAAATAGTCCTGTTTGGTTAGTAGGAGTGTAGGAAGATTTTTTGGAATTTTCTTTATTTTTAATAATTAAAAAAAATAAGAGTGAGGTGTTGAGTTTTGAATTTGATATTTTTATAAATCATCAGAGTTGAGGGATAATCTTGATTGAAGAAGCAGTTGACATTCAAAAGGATATAATAATCCGTGGTCATGTGCCATAGTACCCAAAAGACAGTCACTGATGCCAGGAACCTGCGTTTTCCAATTTTCAGATATATAGTATCAGTTCCTTCTCTGTCCTTGTTTTGGATCTTACATATGTCTCTTTTAGGAGAAAGAGATTAAAAAAAATGAACCCAAAGAAAAATACCAGAAAAGGCAGGATTTGGACAAGGAAGAAAAAGGTCGTAAAGAGCCAAAGGGATTAAAGAGTGAGTGTGAATACTAACATTTTACCTTTTACCATTGCAGTCTTTTACACAAAAATTTAATTTGCTGTGAAGACAGTCTCTCTTTTCTAACCTGCAGTGTCACAGAACTAGAAAATTTCATTCACTGGAGAATTTAGAACTTTATGCTACTTTTGTTTAAACAGTTACTTTATTATATGATAGTTCATATTTCTGTAATTTTTTTCTCTTCTGTTCACTTTTGTTTCTCCTTTTGATGGAGTACACTAGTACTTGATCTAGTACATTATAAATCCGTTGTGGTGGAAAAGTAAAGGTCTCTTACAATGGATGCTAAATGAGACAAACCACTGTTAATACGTTAATTGTATTTAAGCGCTGAGTCATTTATATAAATATGATACTGAATTTAAATTTTGTATCACATCAAGATACACCATAATTGAGAATCCATGACATGTCAGTACTAGAATCAGATACTTTATAAAGCATTCACCATTATAGTATTTAAATAAACCCCACTGGATATTTTAGTTCATGTACCAAAAGTACTTGGAACACATGTTCTCATGAAGCAGTGATTCTAAAAGATAGGTAATTTCTTGTCCTCCCCCCCCCCCCGCCCACCCAAGTCTGTATATGGCTGAGGTAATATTCAAATTAGATTTTGGTTACAGCTTGGGTTGGGACTTAGCAGTAAGTTAGAGTATTATAGGAAGCTGGGAAGGACCACTTGTTTTGATGGATTTTGCATAAAGTAGTTATAACTTAGGGGTATCTATTCAAAGTACCATATTTTAAGCATGTATCATTCTTCAGAGTCGAGATTAGGGATTCAAAATATAGTACAGTTGGAACTAATTTTTTTCTTCCTCACATACACTTGGAATATGTACTCTTAAACTGCTGTTCGCTCCTTTTATAATGGTACTCACTAGGAGGCCAATTTTCAGCATCCCTGCTGATAAAATCTATCTGTCTTGTACCCTGAGTTTATAATGGAATTCTTCCTAGTTTTTTTCTATTCTGCCCTTTTTGGGGGTTATTATGTCATATCTGTTGTTTTGCCACTCTTCTTTCCACTTTGTTTTTTTAATTTTTTTATGTTTATTTATTGTTGAGAGAGAGCGAGAGAGACAGAGTGCAAGCAGGGGAGGGGCAGACAGAGAGGCAGACACAGATTCCAAAGCAGGCTCCAGGCTCTGAGCTGTCAGCATAGAGCCCGATGTGGGGCTTGAAACGATGAACCGTGAGATCATGACCTGAGCCGAAGCCGGGGGCTTAGCTGACTGAGCCACACAGGCACCCCATCTTCTTTCCACTTTTATGTTTAGTTAAAAGCTAAGTAGATTTTTACAGACATCAGGTATAATTTTACCAGGTGCATGGTCAGTGTGCTGGCACCCTTCAGTTTCCCCCACTCTCCACCAAGAGCCATTTTCGTGCAAGGTTAACTTTGGGATACAGTTGTAGGCAGTTGTTTTAGCAGAAGGACAGTGGTGTCCTGAGACTAGGATTGTTGTGAGGCTCACTA
This sequence comes from Felis catus, assembly GCF_018350175.1. Classification (NCBI taxonomy): domain Eukaryota; kingdom Metazoa; phylum Chordata; class Mammalia; order Carnivora; family Felidae; genus Felis; species Felis catus. The sequence continues at coordinate 793,952 of NC_058368.1, forward strand.
TCTTCAGTAGGCCTTTGTCAAAACAGGCAGTAGTTCCGAACACCTAGTTTAACAGCCATTCACTTTAGACACCTTTCTAAATATTGAGCAGGCAGTAGAAAGGCCAGTTGAAACAAGTTCACAGCTTTGATAGTAAATCTGATCATGCTTTATAACCAAGACAGATACTAGTAAAAATTTCAAATTCTTACTATTTCCTTAATACCTAGATTTTCTTTTGATTACAACAGAAATTTGTGAGTCATATTTATTCTCAATTTTATTTTTTCACTAGCATTTAAGGAAATCAGAAATGCATTTGATTTATTTAAATTAACTCCAGAAGAAAAAAATGATTTTCCTGAGACTAATCGGAAAAGAGAAGAAATACCACTAGATAATAAAATCACAGAAGATCACAAAACCAAGGAAAACAAGCAGCTACTTAAAGAAAGGAGAAATACAAGAGATGAAACTGATACTTGGGCTTATATAGCTGCAGAAGGTGATCAAGAGGTTCTGGATAGTATGAGCCAAGCAGATGAGAATTCTGGTAAGTATGTTTGTAATTGTTTTGCAGTATTGTTTCAGGATAATGTACCATATTTCACTTTTCTAACTCCTCTCTCCCAGTATAATTCTGATCAGGAAGTAATGAAGTAGATTTTATTGACCCTTCCAAAGAAACACATTTTTATCTTGAAGACTTAAGTCATTCTGTGACTTCTAAATTGATTAAACAAGTATTTTCTGAGTTCCTATACTTTGCTTTTAGCACATTTAGAAATTATAAAGATTTTTGGTTTTCTACATTACCTACTCTTGCGAAGCAGTCTGATTGTATATCTCATTAGATTTCTTTCAGAAAATTATCAAATACAGACTTATTTGTATTCTACCCTTTTAACTTTGCAATAACACTTGCTAAAATAAAATTATATTATAAATGCTATCCTGGGGATGTTGGAATTGGCTGCCAAGGAGGGAGAATCATGGATAGAATTCAGAGTACAGTAGCTGTGGGGAAGAGCGTGTGTATACACACACAGACACACACACACACACACACGTATATAAAACTAGGACACAATAAACAAGAGATTAACCTGGTAAAACTCTATTATTTGTAAATCTTGAGAAACAATTGAAGAGAATTAAAAAAAATGTTTTTTAATGTTTCTTTGTTTTTGAGAGAGAGAGAATTGAATCAGGTTCCAGCTCCAAGCTGTTAGCACAGAGCCCAACAAAAGGCTCGAACTCATGAACCAGGAGATCATTACCTGAGCTGAAGTCAGCTGCTTAACCGACTGAGCCACCCAGGCACCCCAAAGAGAATTTTTTAAGTATTTCAGCGGGCACCTGGGTGGCTCAGTCATATGAGCCACCAACTCTTGATTTCAGCCTCAGGTCATGATCCCAGGGTCATGGGATTGAGCCTTACGTCAGGCTCCACGATTAGCATGGATGTTGCTTAAGATTCTCTCTCTTCTTCTGCCCTTTGCATGTTCTTGCTCTTTTTCTCAAATAAAAATAAAAATAAAATATTTCCAGATGTATGGCAGGCTAGATAGTCTGGGTGACTCTCATACTGCAATACAGCTGGATTCTGAATACTATGTAAAACATACTTTCTGATACATTGCTGAGCTTACAGGAAATTGGGACACCTTCTAGGAGGAGTAGACAAAGGGGACGAAAGAGGTTGCCCACAGGGCACATGCCAAATAGTGGCTTTGCTGTTGGGATATTAAACAACAAAGAACAGATAGTAGGTGTTGGTTTGCAAACTCCAGACTTCCCTGGGTGAAATCTGAATCTAGCCTGTCTGGGGAGTACAGGAAGTAACCAAAGAAAGAGGCCGGCCACTCCAGATTGATAGGTGGCAGATTTAATAAGCAAGGGACTTTACATATGAGACTTGCCTTCGTTTGCCACAAGTCGAGTAGATCAGTCTGTGCATGTGCACACACACAACACACACACATGCACCCCTCCCTGTGAATCTTAAAAGTTTATATAGAGGCTTTAACTGGATTCAGTCACATACTTAGTCCAGATAGTCTCAACAACACCTTAAACTCTCAAGGCTATGTCCTTGAAATAGCTCCTAGTATGAAAATGGTGGGTGGAACCTTCTGAAGAAAAGCCTCTCATTGCTTGTGTCAACCCAAAGTCATATCCTCTCAATGACCTCCTTCCAACAGTAGGGAACATCAGTAAAGCCATAGGTTGGTTCACTGAAAAGACTAATAGAATAGACAAGCTTCTACCAATGTTGACTAAAGAATGAAAATTGAAAAGAGAATGCATAAACAAACAATATTTCCAGTGAAAAAAGAGACATGATTGTAGATTGTGTACAGATTAAAAAGATAATTCTGTGAGCAGTTTTTTACCAATAGATTTGAAAATAGAGGGAAATGGGAAAATTCCTGGGAGAATATAGTTTAACAAAACTGACCCAAAAAGAAATACAAAAATTGAGTAGTTTTACAGCTATTAAAGAATGTGAGGGGCATGTGGGTGGCTCAGTTGGTTAGGCATCTGACTTCAGCTTAGGCCATGATCTTGTGGTTTGTGAGTTCACACCCCACGTGGGGCTCTGTGCTGACAGCTTCAGAGCTTGGACCCTGCTTTGAAGTCTGTCTGTCTGTCTGTCTGAATGTCTCTCTCTCTCTCTCTCTCTCTCTCTCTCTCTCTCTGCCCCACCCTTGCTTGTGTTCTGTCTCTGTCTCTCAAAAATGAATAAATGTTAAAAAAAAAAAAAAAAGAATGTGAAATAGTAATTTAAAATAGCCTTAAAAATTTAACACTACAGGGCGCCTGGGTGGCTCAGTTGGTTGAGCGTCCGACTTTGGCTCAGGTCCTGGTCTCATGGTTCATGGATTCAAGCCAGCATCGGCCTCTGTGCTGACAGCTTGCTTGGAGCCTGGAGCAGGCTTTGGATTGTGTCTCCTGCCCCTCCCCCACTTGCTCTCTGTCTGTCAAAAGTAAATAAATGTAAAAAAAAAAATTAAAAAAAAAAATTTAACACCAGGCACAGATAGTTTCAATACAAGAGCTTACCAAAATTATAAAAAAGTCTTCCTAAAATAAAGAATGCTAACTTGTTCCTTGGGCCCATTATACTTTCAGAACCATAATGAGAAAGAAACTTTGTAAGAAAGGAAAGTGACAGGTCAAGCTTACTCATGAACTCAGATGTAAGTATCCCAAACAAAACGTTAGGCAATTGAATCTAGCTATATGTAAGAACATAACCTATTATAATATAACATAACCTAATAGTTAGCAGTCCTTAGGAATTCAGTGAGTAAAGGAGAAATTGATTCAGAAACATCCTCAATTTCTAAAAAACAAAACCTAACAAATTAATAAAAGGGAGCTTTCTCGGGGAACGGTCAAGATAGTGGAGCAGCATGGAAGTTTTTTGCATCTCTCGTCCCTGAAATGCAGCCAGATCAACACTAAACCCTCTTTCACGCCTAGAAAATTGATCTGAGGATTAACACAACAATCTGCACAACTTGAACCGCAGAACTCAGCAGGTACACAGTGCAGAGAGGTGAACTGGGGTAGAGAGAAGCCTCAGAGGGGTAGGGATCTGTTTTTGCTTGCAGAGAGAGGACAGAGAAAGTAGGGTGAGTACAGGAAAAGCACTCCCCTTGAAAGAAGCTGGAGAGAAAAAGAGAGTAGAAATACCCATAAGGGAATTCCCAAGAAAGGAAGAAAAGAGAAAGGAAGAGAGCTTGGATAGCATTAAGACTCTATGAACAGGGGAGTATAGAGTCTGAAACTCCACAGCTCAATACCTGGCAGAGTTCTGGTGGGAAGGGTGCATCCTCAGGAGCAGAGAGCAAGGTCCTCAGGGTCCTTAGGCCACATGGGGAGAGACAGTGGTTCCCCTGCCGAGAGGACATTTGGTAGAGGCTGTGTGGCCTCCCCCCAACAGGCAAAGGTCTCAGCAAACCCTGGAGAACAGCCACGTTTGCTGGTGTTGGAACAAGGATGTTAAGAGGGGGGTGAAGCCTGGTGCCAGATGTGTGTTGTTATAGACCCTAGTCCCTGAAACTCTGGTGCCACGTGATCATGTGAACTTTTTCTGGGGCAGGCTGGCACCTGGCCACAGTCTCCAGGCCTCTGCAACAGTGTGGTTGCATGAACATTCCTGGGGCTGGGCTGGCATTTATAATATAATAATGTATTACAAACCTGTAATCATCAAAACAGTATGGTACTGGCACAAAAGCACTCAGATCGATGGAACAGAATGGAGAACCCAGAAATGGACCCACAAACATATGGCCAACTAATCTTTGACAAAGTAGGAAAGAATATCCAGTGGAATAAAGACAGTCTCTTCAGCAATTGGTGTCAGGAAAACTGGACAGCGACATGCAGAAAAATGAACCTGGACCACTTTCTTACACCATACACAAAAATAAGCTCAAAATGGATGAAAGACCTAAACGTTAAGACAGGAATCCATCAAAATCCTCTAGGATTTTCAGCCACAGCAAGTTCTTTTTCAACACGTCTCCAGAGGCAAGGGAAACAAAAGCAAAAATGAACGATTGGGACCTCATCAAGATAAAAAGTTTCTGCACGGTGAAGATAACAATCAGTAAAACTAAAAGGCAACTGATGGAATGGAGAAGATATTTGCAAATGATATATCAGATAAAGGGTTAGTATCCAGAATCTATAAAGGACGTGCCAAACTCAACATCCAAAAAACAAATAATCCAGTCAAGAAATGAACCAAAGACATGAATGAACACTTTTCCAAAGAAGACATCCAGATGGCTAACAGACACATGAAAAAAATGCTCAACATCACTCATCATCAGGGAAATAAAATCAAAACCACAATGGGATACCACCTCAGCCCTCTCAGAATGGCTAACATTAACAACTCCGGCAACAAAAGATGCTGGCAAGGATGCGGAGAAGGAGGATCTCTTTTGCACTGCTGGTGGGAATGCAAACTGGTGTAGCCACTATGGAAAACAGTATGAAGCTTCCTTAAAAAGTTAAAACTACCCTACGACTCAGCAATTGCACTACTAGGTGTATATCCAAGGGATACAGGATATCCCTTGTGCTGTTTCATAGGGGCACATGCACCCCAGTGTTTATAGCAGCACTATCGACAATAGCCAAAGTATGGACAGAGCCTAGATGTCCATCGACAGATGAACGGATAAAGATGTGACGTATATATGTGGGGAGGGGGTGTATACATGTTTATACGTGTGTGTATACATGTATATATGTGTGTGTATGTATATATGTGTATATATACACACACATATATACATACAATGGAGTATTACTCAGCAATCAAAAAGAATGAAATCTTGCCATCTGCAACTATGTGGCTAGAACTAGAGGGTATTATGCTAAGTGAAATAAGTCAGTCAGAATAAGACAAATATCCTATGACTTCACTCATATGAGGACTTTTAAGATACAAACCAGATGAACATAAGGGAAGGGAAGGGAAGCAAAAATAATATAAAAACAAGGAGGAGGACAAAACATAAAAGACTCTTAAATACAGAGAACAACAAGTGTTGCTGGAGGGGCTATGAGGGGGGATGGGCTAAATGGGTAAGGCATTAAGGAAGACACTTGTTGGGATGAGCACTGGGTATTACATGTAGGGGATGAATCACTGGTATCTACTTCTGAAATAATTATTATACTATGTGCTAACTAACTTGGATGTAAATTAAAAATTAAAAGGGAGCTTTCTCAAGAACGTTAAACTTTTGGCAAACATCTTTCACTGCTTTTATTCCACATTATTCTAAGGTCTACCCAGTACAGTAAGAGAGTGAAAAACAAAAGATACAAGCCTTTGGGAAGGAGGCCTCCCCTCTCCCTTCCCCCCAAAAGCTGTTCATTATCAGATGTTATCATATATGTAGAAAACATATATGTTTCAAAAGAATCCACAAATTTTTAGAAATGTTCAATGTTTAACAGGTGATTGGATATAAGGCCAATATATAAAAATTACCTATAGTTCTGCATATATTTCTTTCTTTAAAAATTTTTTTTTTTACATTCATTCTTTTTTGAGAGACATAGTGAGACAGAGCGTGAGCAGGGGAGGGGCAGAGAGAGGAGACACAGAATCCAAAGCAGGCTCCCAGCTCGAGCTGTCAGCACAGAGCCCAACGCCAGGCTCGAACCCATGAACGGTGAGATCATGACCCGAGCTAAAGTCAGACACTCAACTGACTGAGCCACGCAGGCGCCCCGATGGCAAAACCATTTTTAAAAGAATGAAAGAGAATGACATTCAAATTATGGATCCTTAACATCACTGTTGGAGGAGGGCGGTGGGGGGGGTGGGTACCAGGTGGGAGTGTTTAGGTCCTGGCATGGTTCTGTGCTCAAGGTAGTGCTGTGTTCACTGATGTTCACCTCCTAACACATTCTTTAGCGTTATTAAAAATAAAATTTTAAATTAAAACTGATAAAGTTTATTAAAAATAAAGAGAAAAAGTTAAAATTACCAGATGCTGAATCAAGATCCAGTACTTGGTAGGAATGAACATAGGATTTTGAACCAGTTTGCTACGTGAGAGACCAAAATCTGAGCTGAAGCATAACCTTTTCTTGTTACTTTGTAAGAGTCCTGTAAATTAGGCCATATTCTCTCAGCTGATATAAACCCTCATGTGTCCTGCTTCCCGGATCTTTTTCGTGGTACCATGGTGCCGTGCTAGAGTGAGGAGGTCCAGCTGTGGGCTCAGATATGTCACAGTACGAATATGGCTCTTGGCTTACTGATGTGTGTCTGAGCAGATCCAGAACCACTTCACCTTACCTGTAACATGTATCCCCTTACAGGTTATTGTGCATGGATTAAATGTGATAATTCTTACTGAACGGTAGCTGCTTTTACTATTACTACTGCTATTCAGAAAGTGAGGTAAGGCAACTTGATGTGACTTACTCAGAGCCATGCAGCTGACATGTGGAGCTGGGATGTAGAAAATCCAGGATGTGCAGCTCCTAAGGTTGTGCTGTTGCTACAGTGGAATGCTCTTGGAGGTGCAAAGAGAAGTGTTGGCTTGAATCAAGAGCTTTGGAAGAATTTCCTTCATTTACTTGCATGTCTTTTACAAACTTCATCTCAATGGCAAGATTAACTGCCTAACATTTGTAAAATTTGAGGAATTGGTTTTAGGTGAAAATACTTTAACTCTGACCATAAAATATTATATTTATGCTTTTTACTTTCTAAAATAGCACGGTTGTTTTTTGGAGCCCTGAGTGGCTCAGTTGGTTAAGCATTTGACTTCAGCCCAGGTCATGATCTCGTAGTTCATGAGTTCGAGCCCAGCGTTGGGCTCTGTGCTGATAGCTCGGAGCCTGGAACATGGTGCCTGCTTCCGATTCTGTGTCTCCCTCTCTCTCTACCTCTCCCCCGCTCACACTGTCTCTCTCAAAAATAAATATTAAAAATTCTTTTAATAAAAAACTTTAAAAAATAGCACAGTGGTTTTGAATTACTCCCTAATGAGAATGAGTTATGTTCAAATCTTATTTGTTGCATGGCCGATAGCGGATCAACACGTCCTTTCCTAATGTTAACGAGCCCCTGGGTCAAACAGGTGAGGGAGGAAACCAGCACTTGCTTTATGGGTAGGAGGGAGCACAGAGGGCTTTCAGGAGGAGAGTTTGGAGCTGAGTCTGAAGGATCAGTGGCTTTTATTTACATACAAGTTTGGTTTACACATTTAGAATGGCTTTACCTACATAAATGATTGGAGGAAATATATATCCAAGAAGAATGGCCAAAGATAGAAATGTTAAGAGATTTGGGGTTCCTGGATGGCTCAGTTGGTTAAGAATCTGACTTCGGCGCAGGTCATGATCTCACACGTGGCTCGTGAGTTCGAGTCCTGCATCAGGCTCCATGCTGACAGCGCAGAGCCTAGAGCCTCCTTTAGATTCTGTGTTTCCCTCTCTCTGCCCCTCCCCTGCTCACACTCTGTCTCTGTCTCCAAAATAAAACGTTAAAAAATTTTTCAAAAGACACTACAAACTTAAGAAAATGGCATTGTTACAGGGAAAAAAAGTGTATTAATAAGCCTCTTCTGTGTTCCAGATGGCAGACAACAGATTTTGAGTTTGGGCATGGACTTGAAGTTGGAGTGGATGAAATTAGAAGATTTTCAAAAGCATCTTGATGGGGAAGATGAAAGTTTTACTACAGCAGATGCAATTCCGAGTAGTGAGTAGTGTGGGAATTTTGGAGATTCTTTTCATGAATCTAGATGTGTGAAGCCTAATTTATCTTAATTCTTTCATTGTAGATTTATTGAGGGATGCTGTGAAAAATGGGGATTACATTGCTGTGAAGGTTGCACTTAATTCAAATGAAGACTATAACCTGGACCAAGAGGTAATACATCTTAGTAAAATCTCATGAAATAAAGATGGAAAGTAGCGCTTTTCACATAATTCAGTTTTACTTTTCATATTTTAAAAATTATAAAAGTAAGGGGGTGCTGGGTGGCTCAGTCGGTTAAGCACCAACTTCGGCTCAGGTTGTGATCTCGCGGTTCATAAATTCAGGCCCCCGCTTTGAGCTGTGCTGACAGCTCAGAGCCTGGAGCCTCCTTCAGATTCTGTGTGTGTCTCTCTCTTTGCCCCTCCCCTGCTTGCTCGCTCGCTCGCTCGCTCTCTCTCTCTCAAAAACATTAAAAAAAATTTTTTTTTAATTATAAAAGTAGGGGTGCCTGGTGACTCAGTCAGTTGAGCATCTGACTCTTGTTCAGCTCCAGGTCATGAGATCGAGCCCTGAGTCGGGCTCTGCACTGGGCGTAGAGCTTGCTTAAGATTCTCTCTCCCTATATCATTCGTGCTCACTCTGTCTCTGTCTCTCTGTCTCTGTCTCTCTCTCTCTCTCTCTCTCTCTCTCTCAAAAAATAGAAAGATGCTCTCTTCCCCCTCCCCACCCCATATCCCTCTCCCTGGCTCGTGCTCTCTCTCTCTCTAAAATAAAATGTTATAAAAGTAATGTTCACTTTATAAACTGAAAGCACAGTAAAAATGTATAATGTAGAAAATTATAGACCTTGTAATTCCAACCCCTACAGTGACCATTTGGTTCAGCTGTGACCTGTCTGGTTTTGTTTGTGGTTCTGTCTGTGGTTGAACCTCTGCTGCTTGAGGGCATAAAATGACTCCTTGTGTCTGAGTCTTTTAAGCTTGGAGAATTCTTATTTTTATTTTTTCTTTTATTATTATTATTTTTTAATGTTTATTCATTTGAGAGAGAGACAGAGCATGAGCAGGGGAGGGGCAGAGAGAGGGAGACACAGAATCCAAAGCAGGCTCCAGGCTCTGAGCTGTCAGCACAGAGCCCGACATGGGGCTCAAACTCAAAAACTGTGAGGTCATGACCTGAGCTGAAGTCGGATGCTTAACCGACTGAGCCACCCAGGCGCCCCAGAGGATTTTTATTTTTAGATAGTCACATCTGTCAGTCCTTTCCTTTATGGTTTTTGGGTGTCTTGTCTTACTTAACAAGAGATTTTTATATTTTCTTCTTTAGTTTTCATGCTCTCGTGGTGGATTTTTAGGTTTAATCTTCAGAGATTATGGTTCAAAAAAATTATTGGGATTTTGATTAAAATTGCATGAAATCTGGGGCACCTGGGTGGTGCAGTCAGTTAGGCATCCAACTCTTGATCTCAGCTCAGGTCATGATGTGGTTTGTGAGGTTGAGCCCCGCATTGGGTTCTGCTCTGATGGTGCCGAGCCTGCTTGGGATTCTGTCTCTCCTTCTCTGTGCCCCTCCCTTGCTTGTGTGTGTGCGTTCTCTCTCAAAATGAATAATTAAACATTAAAAGCATTTTTTTAATTGTATGAACTCTATAGATAAACTTGGCTGAGAATTGACATTTTTTACATTTGAGTCCTCCAAATAAGAACGTGATAACTCTACATTCATTCAGCTCTTCATTTATTCCTAAAGCGGTTTTATGAGTTTTTTCCTTCATACGATTCTTGCACATTTAGTTTAGATGCTTTCCTACATATTTGATAATTTTTAAATTATCTTAGTGTGATCATTAGGATCTTTTTCCTCCCGTATTTTGTCTTCTAACACGTTATTACAGGTGTTCGGTGAGGCTGTTGATCTCTGTGTGTGTGTGGTCTCTGGTCACTTTGAAATTCTCTTACTTTAATAACTTTTAAATTATTCTCTGGGTAGAGAATATGATCATCTGCTGAAAAGTAACTGTTTTGTTTCCTTCGTGCACAGTAATATTTCTTTTTCTGGTCTTGTAAACTTGGTGACATTTTGCAGAAGAGTTCTGATGGAGGCGATCCTGTTCTGTCTCTCGTCTGAGGGTGGCTTTCCCCTGAGGCTGGGTGAAGATCCTTTTTCTGTTGTGCTGTTGTTGGTTTCTAGTGGACAGTAGACTTCCTTTTGTCTATCTGTTGAAGTTCTTATCAGGGATGGATGTTGGGTTTTATCTGGTGCTTTTTTCCCTACTTTCATTCTTATGTAGCTTGGTCTTCATTAATAAAAAGCCTAGCAGCTACAGGGAACTTTACTAAGTTAGAAAAAAGGTTTTTTCCCTCTAATATGTTTTGTGGTAATAAGGTAATTTGCAGATGAGAGGAAGTGCACTACCTTATTTCAGTTAATTTTTCTTATATTTGTGTTCAGATTGCTCATGCAGGTGAATTCTGCTAAACTTTCAGATTGTAGCCAAATTAACTCACCTTGTTAGAACTTGGTTTTATCAAATGGCATTTAATAAATGGCTTGATTTTCCCATGTGTTTGTTTCAAATGATTGGAAATGTTTTGGCTTTTTATTTTTTGTCAACTTTATGTAATTTTATCTCTTTTTAAAGTATTTTAGGGGTGCCTTGGTGGCTCAGTCAGTTAAGCATCCAACGTCGGCTCAGGTCGTGATCTCGCGTTTGTGGGTTCGAGGCCCGTGTCAGTCTCTGTGCTGACAGCTCAGAGCCTGGAGCCTGCTTCGGATTCTGTGTCTCCCTCTCTCTCTTCCCCTCCCCAACTTGTGCTCTGTCTCCCCTCTCTGTCTCTCTCTCTCTCTGTCAAAAATAAATAAACATTAAAATTTTTTATAAAGTATTTTAATTTGTCTAGATTGTCATAGCCTCTTAGAAACCAATCATATCAGTGTCCTGTTTCCTGCTTCTGAATTTTCTTCTTCATCCCCTGAGCAATCAAACTGTCATTTCCCAACAGTTAGCTTTTGTAGAGGCCATTTGTCTAATCCAGACAGCATTCAGTTACCCTTGGACTTAGGTCACTTCTAGTGGTCATTTCTAGCCTCAGATCTTTGGCCAGCTAAGCAACTATCACGAATGTGAGTTTCACCTGTTTTACCTAGAACACAAGGAGGCTTTCGGACCTGAAATGTGCGATAAATAAATAAGTACCTTTGCCATTTTTATAGCATCAAGATGCACTATTCATCAGTATGTCGTGCAGAATGTTGACGGGCCTTTAGAACATTAATACCTGGAAGTTGTAAAATTTTTATGACATTTAAAGAAATTGTGAAGGTTATTAGTTTCTGATTATAATAAGGATATTTTAGTGAGGGGCACCTGCCTGGCTCAGTCAGAAGACGGTGCGGTGCAAGTCTCGATCTCAGTGTTGTGAGTTCAAGCCCCACATTGGGTGTAGAGATTAATTATTAAAAATAAATAAATAAACTTAAATAAAAATAAGGATATTTTAGTGAAAGACTTAGGTAGATGCTTAAATCAGTGTACTTCAGCGATTTCACGTTGAAACATCCTAGGCGAAGAGACTTAGTTCTGGAATTTTTCTGATAGACTTTGACATGTCTTTTCCTCAACAAAACCAATGAAGGATTCAAGCGGGATGACACTGGTGATGCTCGCCGCAGCCGGAGGGCAAGACGACCTGCTGAGGCTCCTCATCAGGAAAGGGGCTAAGGTGAATGGCAGACAGAAGAATGGGACCACCGCCCTCATTCACGCAGCCGAGAAGGTTGGGAACTCAAGAGCTCTCCGTTTCTTAGTCTGTAGGAATTCCTACCTGTGGACTAGGACGGTCTGTTTCTGTCCTGTCCTGAAATGTAACTCTCATATAGTCACAAAGCTTTAGAGTCTCATATTTCAGTTCATCTCAGACTTGTCATGAATAGATTTTTGTTAATTAGTAGCTGTACTTTGTAATTGGATTTTCAAAATGTGATTTATGTAGTGGGAAGTGATTTATATTGAAAAAGGACCCTGGGGGCTCCTGGCTGGCTCAGTTGGTAGAGCATGCGAGTCTTGATCTCGGGGTCATGAGTTCAAGCCCCATGTTGGGCACAGAGTTTACTTTAAAAAAAGAAAAAGTAAAAGGACCTCTGGTTAAGGTACTAATACTGGTTTCAATGTTAGATCTTTTAAAAATCTTTTCCGGTTGAGGGGCACCTGGGTGGCTGAGTCAGTTAAGTGTCCCACGTCTGGCTCTGTGCTGACAGCTTGGAGCCTGGAGCCTGCTTCAGATTCTGTGTCTCCCTCTCTCTCTGCCCCTCCCCCACTCACGGTGTCTGTCTCAGAGATAAATAGACATTTTAAAAAATTAAAAATCTTTTCCAGTTGAAATTAAATGTTCCTTTTGGTTAAGAATTTAATGAAAATATTGCCACATATTATCTTTTTAAAAGATTAATACACAGAGATTCATAGGTTGAAACCAGTGGTTCCACTTGAGAGCGAAGTTGCTGGCAAAGGGCGTGTGGCTGTGTGGAGCCTGAGCAGGAGGGCACAGTGAAGAACCGTGTTCACCAACCTGCTTGGGATAGAATCTGAGGATTTTTCCTGATGGCTAAAAATTTCAAATCATCAAAAAATATCTTCTAAAGAATTTTGGGAATTAAATTTTCTTTTTTCTTTTTTTTTTTTAATAGAACTTCCTAACTACAGTGGCTATTCTTTTGGAAGCAGGAGCTTTTGTAAATGTCCAGCAGAGTAACGGTGAGACCGCTCTAATGAAGGTAAATACTTCACACGGGTCACCTACTCCCTCGCTCTTCACAGATGCCTCTGCCAGGCAGTCTGCTGGGGGCCGAGAATAGGATGGGGAACAGGACACAGATGTGTAAGAGAAACCGCTGAGCAAAGAAGCAGTTAAAAGCTGGTGTGAACAATAATGTAATAGGAATAAGCACAGAGAGCTCTGGAATTACATGAAAGTTGGTACCAGGCCTAGCAGTCTGGATTCAGAGCCGGACAGGGCAGGGCTTCTGGCTGGCTCAGTCAGTAGAGCATATGACTCTTGATCTCAGGGGTCATCAGTTTGAGCCCCACGTTGGGTTTAGATTACTTTAAAAAAAAGAGGTAAGGAGCACCTGAGTGGCTCAGTCGGTTAAGCATCTGACTTCAGGTCAGGTCATGAACTCGTGGTTTGTGAGTTTGAGCCCCGTGTTGGGCTCTGTGCTGACAGCTCGGAGCCCGGAGCCTGCCTCAGATTCTGTGTCTCCCTCTCTCCCTGTTCCTCCCAGCTCCTGTTCTGTCTGTCTGTCTGTCTGTCTGTCTGTCTCTCTCTCTCTCTCAAAAATAAAGATTAGGGGTACCTGGGTGGCTCAGTCGGTTGAGCCTCCAACTTCGGCTCAGGTCATGATCTCACGGTTCATGAGTTCAAGCCCCACATTGGGTTCTGTGCTGACAGCTCAGAGCCTGGAGCCTGCTTCGGATTCTGTGTCTCCCTCTTTCTGTCTCTCAAAGATGAATAAATGTTTTAAAAAAATTTTTTTAAATAAATACATAAAGATTTAAAAAAAAATTTTTTTTTCTTTTTAAAAGAGGTGAGACACGGTGGATGTGATGGGTGGCTGAGCTGCATCCCACAGAATGATACATAAGCTGACAGGGATGAGCTGTGTGAGCGGAAACTGGAGTAAGATGTGTACTGACACCTGGGAGTGGGAAAGAGCACGGTGTGCTTACATTATGGTTTTACGTGAGTGGAATCAGATTTCTTCGAGTGTGTTTGCAGTTGTGGTTTGATGATTGTTTTGAATGGAAGGTTGCTAAAGCTTCCTACATATCTCCCCCTTTAATTGCCCCTCTCTGTTTACAACAGTTTTGTATTTGCCTCTCCTGGGGCCTAGCCCAGTCTAGAATGTTCCTGTGGCCGTTCTAAATTCCTGGCCTAAGATGCTGTTAGGACATAACAGGTCCTGACATCACACCGCGTGTTAGTTCCCTGCACGGAGGGAGGCTCTGTCTTACTGCCCCCTTCCTAGATACAGGTTGGTGCAAGCTCTTAATCCGAGTAGGTGTTTCTTGGCCGTACTGAGTTTCAGCTGCATTTCCTGAGTCAGTGAGAGCACAGGTACAGGCTCAAGTTACCACTGGGCCTGGGCCTCAGTGTGGTCTTGAATCTTTGTACTCTCAAGGCCATCATCACCTGTCCCCTCGGCCGAACTCACTCCTTGTGCTGCTGTTTCACTTCTGGTTCGCGGAAATGCTTATTTTGTTCAGGAGCCCTACTTTCGAATTTTAATTTTCCTTTATGTGTTCCTGTTGCCATATGTTTAGAGCAGAGGTGGCACCCCAAAGCATGAATTAAAACTTTGTCTTACCGCGAAATCACCGGATACATGCTGCACAGCAGACACTCGAGTAGTCAGGCGTGTGGAGGTGCGCACAGGGCAGTGAGCGCAGACACAGGAATTAGGATGACCTAATCCTGAGAGCGTTCAGGAGCCGCTAAGCTGGAGAAACATAATCAGAAGAAAGGTGACTGTTTTTAATGTCCCCCTAGGTCAGTAGGGGGAAGGAATTGGATAAAAGACCAGGAGTTAGCAGACATATAGGGGACATTTTTTAAATTAAGTGAAATAGTAGTCTGTACCCAGGTAGTGACAGTGGAGATAGAAGTGGGTAGACCAGTGTTTTAAAGAGGTAGAATTCATGGCACTTGGTAATTGACGGCTATGCTTGTAATCCTGTTTGCTAATTTAGGGAACACAGTATACAATGGGAGTGGGGTTGCATTTGAGCTGAAAATGCTCAGATGTTTCACATTGTGATCTTTCGCTCAGGAGAAGGGTGTGGGCTGTATATT
Organism: Felis catus; assembly: GCF_018350175.1. Classification (NCBI taxonomy): domain Eukaryota; kingdom Metazoa; phylum Chordata; class Mammalia; order Carnivora; family Felidae; genus Felis; species Felis catus. The sequence goes on from NC_058368.1 coordinate 809,033, forward strand.
CAGATTCGGGTTCATCTGTGTAGACAACATGATTACAGCCCTAGGCTGAGAGTTGGGTCACCACTGAGATTTGGAAGGGAAAGAACGGTCAGAGAAGGCAGCCACATAGGAAAGACCAGAGGAAGAGGAAGATCAGGAGGGAGAGGTATCCTGAGTGAGCTGGCCCGAAGCATCTGTGGGGCAGAGACGCCAAAGAACAATGGGCTGAGAAGTTGGGAGAAAGGGAGAAATTGCCTTTGGGGGTTAGCACTGCAGAGGGTGTTGGCGCCCTCATCTGGGCAGAGTTTGTATTGGGTTTGAGGGATGTGGGATTGCAGGGGCTGGGAAGGTGGATGCTGGATGTAGCTGGCATTTAGGAGTTGGTCTGAAAAGGAGGAAGGCAGTGCCCAGAGGGGAAGAGGTCGAGGGATGGTTTCTTGTTTCTTCCCAGAGAGGAGCTTAAGCATACGTAATAAACTGTTGTCTAAATTAGACTGCCTATAAATGTATTTAATTTTGTTTTTTATTTTTTTGGTTTGCTTTGGTTTTTGTTTGTGTTGGGTTTTGGGGGGCACCTATTGTTTAAGCTTTACTTAGATTTAGTATATTAAATTGGTTTTATTGAATGTGAGAATTAGAAGAAATAAACCTGGGGAAAGATTTTCAGAAATGTTTAAAACAAAATAAAAAACCTTTCATCTTGGAAATAATGTATAAACTTGATCATTACCAGAATGTGAGGGTGTGGAGAAACCACATTCTCACCCCCTAATGTTGGGCATATGACTGGTCCCAGCAGGGGCCTCTCACCCTTCCTGCTACTGACATTGTGGGCCAGATCGCTTGTAGGATGTGTCACAGCATCCCTGACCTCTGCACCAGGTGACATAGTACCCACCCTCAGGTGTAACAATTGTCATCAATTGCCTGAATTCCCCTGGGGGCAAAACCACCCCAGTGAGAACCACAGGGTTACATGCTTTTGAAGGGCATTTGTCAGATCTGTCACTAGATGCATGCCCTTTGACCTAGCGATTACACGGCTTAGACACCTGCTCTGTAGAAATGCTGTCCCGCATGCTCAGTAGCACACGAGATGGCATTGTTCTTGTGGGAAAGCTTACCGGCTTGGCCCTGTTCCATGTACAATATGTTATATATATTTTAATATTGAAACATATTGTCAAATTGGTTTCTGTACCACACCCAGTACTCATCCCAACAGGTGCCCTCCTCAGTGCCCATCAGCCACGTTCCCCTCCCCCATCTGCATCAACCCTCAGTTTATTCTCAGTTTTTAAGAGTCTCTTATGGTTTGCCTCCTTCCCTCTCTGTAACTTTTTTTTTCCCCTTCCCCTTCCACATAAGAGTGAAAACATATGGTATCTTTCTCAGTATGACTTACTTCACTTAGCGTAACACTCTCCAGTTCCATCCACGTTGCTACAAAAGGCCGTATTTCATTCTTTCTCATTGGCAAGTAGGATTCCATTGTATATCTGTGTACAATATATTATTTTAATTTCAGCCTCAGTGTCGTGAGGCAGAAGTACCGTTATCCCCTCTTGACAAGTGGAAACAGTGAGACTCAGAATTAAGGGATTTACTTGAAGTCACAAAGCCGGTAAGTAACAGAGACAGGAGAGAGCCTGGATGTAGGTCTTTTTACTCTAGAAATGGTCTTTGAACTGCATCCAGCTCCATCTTAGATTTGCTGGATTCAGATTTGTATCTGTGCTTAATTAGTCTCCTTTAAAGCAGCTTCTAGGAAAATCGTGAAATTACTTTGTGATGCTAAGAGAGCTCCCTTAGAGATTCCCAAGAGGATCTCACTTGTCTGGGTGCTAAGATATCGGCTGCTAGGGCACAGGACTTGGTCTGAAGAGTGGAGCACGCCAGAGCTTAGAAAGGCCTGGTGTTTGTTCTGTCTTGGGACAGAAGTACCTTTCTCAGACTTGCCCGTTTCCCCAGGAGTCAGGGAGGAGATTGAATGTAGCACTGATTTCGGTACTGTTCGCGGACTAAAAGGAGCATATGCCACCTGTCGTTGATGTCACAGTTTGTAACCGTGGGTGAGACCTGATAACCATGTTCTCCCCCCCCCCCACCCCCAGACCTTCTGTCCTCTTCTCGAAGAACACCTGGGCTCACGTGTGGAGAAGGGGACAAACACTGCTGGGTAGTTCTCTTATTTTGCAGTTAAGTGATTACTACTCCTTTTTTCCTGTCATAGGCCTGTAAAAGAGGAAATTCTGATATCGTACGACTTGTAATTGAATGTGGAGCTGACTGCAATATTTTGTCAAAGCACCAAAATAGTGCCCTGCATTTTGCGAAGCAGTGTAACAACGTGTTGGTGTACGACTTGCTGAAGAATCATTTAGAGACGTAAGTGTGCGTGAATGTGCCATGGTTCAGTCACAGAGTCGTCTTGGACACGTCATCATTAGAGGTGTGGAACGGGAAAAGATTGTCGAGTGGAAGTCCCGCCAGGTTTCTGTTCTCAAAAGCTCATACGTTTAGTAAGTGCCATATGAGTTGTTTTTCCGCAAGTCCTTGAGGTCCTCAGACTTTTAAACTTAACACAGTCTTGCCTAGGAGTAACTCCTTAAAACCTTAATTATGCTTGTAATTTGGCTTACGGACATTTTCTCAAAACTGCGTAAGCTGTAGTTGTTGCTTTTTTAATAGACATAATTTTTAGAGCAGTTTTAAGTCACGGTGAAGTTGAGCCGAAAGCCCAGAGGTTCCTAAATACCCTCTGTTTCCACACATGCACAACTTCCCCGCCAACTTCTGTCGCCAGAGTGGTGTATCCACTGAACCCAGTGAACCTGCATGGACTGTTCTCATCCAAACCCCCTGGTTTACCTGAGGGTTCACCTTGGTGTTGTGCAGCTTGGGGTTTTAACACATTGTAATGACATGTACCCACCATTGGTGTCATTCAGAGTGCCACTGCCCTGAACATCCTGTCCTGCTTATCCCTTCCTACCCCCTGACCCCTGGCAACCACTCGTCTTTTTACTTTCTCTCTAGTTTTGCTTTTTCCGGAATGTCATGCAGTTGTAATCCTGATGCTTGCCTTCTTCAGATGGCTTCTTTCTCATAGTAGTAGGCATCGAAGATCCTTCCATGCCTTTTTTTTAATGTTCGCTCATTTGTTTGAACTCCAGTATAGTTGACATACAGGGTCACACTGGCTTCAGGTGGATGGTGTAGTGACCCAGCAAACCCGGTGCCCCTCCGTGACGAGTGTACGCTTTTTCCCGGTCACCTGTTTCAGCCTTCCCCCTACCAGCCTCCCCTCTGGCCACCACACTTCGTTCTCTGTAGTTAAGAATGTGTTTTTTGGTTTGTGTCTTCATTTTTCCTTGGTTTTGTTTCTTCAGTTCCACACATGAGTGAAATCGCATGGTATTTGTCTTTTTCTCTGACTTCACTTAGCGTAATGCTCTCTAGCTCCACCCATGTGGCTGCAAGTGACAAGACATCGTTCTTTTTTATGACTGAATAACATTACATTGTATATGTATTCCACATCTTTATTCATCAGTCGATGGACCAAGAGTTGGGCCGCTTCCAAAATCTGACTGTTGTAAATAACGCTATAAAAACATAGCCACCTCCGTCCTCCGTGTCTGATGGCTTGATAGCACATTTCTTGTTTTACTGAATAGTATCGCATTGTCTGGATATACCCCAGTTGATCCTTTCAAGATCATTCTTTTTCAAGCGAATTATTAGTATTATTTTTCTTTGTTAGAGAGAGGACAAGTGGGGAAGAGAGAGAGAATCTTAAGCAGTCTCCATGCTCAGCACGGAGTCCAACCCTGGGTTTGATTCCACAAGCCTGGTATCGTGACCCGAGCCAGAATCGAGAGTTAGATGCTCATCCAGCTGAGCCACCTAGGCGCCTCTTTTTAAGTGAATTCTAAATCATTTTATTCTAATTAAAAGTTCATGCAAGTCATTCGGTAGCTTTTTCACTTAATTATTTTGGCAACACATAACAGAAGCTTCACAAACAGTCACAAACAGTAGGTAACACAAGTAAGGTGTTTATTGTTCATGTAACAGGAAGCCCGGGGGTAGGCAGCCTTCGGCAGGAATGGCCACTCTTCCCCTCTCTTCCTCCTCCACCGCCAGCCACGCTCAGGGTGTGACTCGGATCTTCGTGCCTGCACAATAGTTACTCCAATTCCAGTATCAATATCCTAAGCAGCAAGTAAGGTAAATTTCAGACGAGAGACAAAAAACAGAACGAAAGGGCATGTGCGTGGTGAGTCTGCCGACATCGGCGGCCTTTGCCGGAAGCCTTCCCCAGCTGGTAATTTTTGTGTGTCTGTGATCCAGCACACCGGACTTCTCCTCCTAAAACCAGAATGTCCTGGGCAAACCAAATGAGTCATTTAAAAATATTTTCTGAATTAGCACTTCTCAGTTCATTCGACTGCTTTCTAAACTAAGTACTATAACAAGGCGTGTGTGTGTGTGTGGCAGTTTTTGAATTTATTAATAGAATTCTCATTTTCATAGACAAATAAGTCCTGAGTGCTGTCCGTGTACCAGGAACTATTCGGAAGACTGGGAAGATGGAGACAGCAGTGAGGGAGAAAGATTTGCTCTCTTACAGCCTGAATTTCCATGTGACAGCACAGACAGTAAGACACATAGTGTGTCAGATGCCGAGTGCTAAAGAAAAGTGCAGAGAGGGAATGATGAGTAGGAAGTTAACGTTTTTTTTTTTTTTAAGTTGATTTGGGAAAGGCCTCACCGGTATTGAACAGTTTGATGATAATGTGACTCATGGTTATTTTCTACATCAATATTAACAAGTCTATTCTTTTTTGTTAGACTTTCAAGAGTAGCAGAAGAAACAATAAGGGACTACTTTGAGGCACGTCTTGCTCTGTTAGAACCAATCTTCCCAATAGCATGTCACCGTCTCTGTGAGGGGCCAGATTTTTCAACGGATTTCAATTATAAACCCCCACAGAACATACCAGAAGGTAAGCCTATGTTTTCTCTCAGTTTGAAAAGGGACACTTTAACTAATTTTTAAACAGTGTAGACCTCTTTCTGTGAACATAACTTGAACAGAGTCCCAGTGTGTGTAATAATTCTGCAAAATGGTTAACAGCAGGGCTACTCTGGCAGAGAGAAACCCAGTTGCTACCCACCATCCTAGGTGACCTGGAGGGACCCACAGAGCACTGTGTTAGCACTTGTTTAAAAAGTACGGAAGTTGGGGCAGCTCTTTCTGCCCACAGCTCCTGTCCCCGTGCTTTAATAAAACCATTTCTCACACACACACAGTATGGAAGTTGGGTCTTAATAATTGTACTTGTTTGGTTTTTTCTTTTTTTAATGTTTATTTATTTTGAGAGAGAGTGCGTGCGTGCACAAGCAGGGGAAGGGCAGAGAGAGAGGGCGAGAGAATCCCAAGCAGGCCCCCGTCTGGCAGTGCAGAGCCCAATGTGGGGCTTGAACCCATGAACTGTGAGATCATAACCTGAGCCGAAATCAAGTCAGCACTTAACCAACTGAACCACCCACACACCCCTAGTTATATGTTTTTTTTTTTTTAATTGAGTTTTATTAAAATTTAGTTAGCGTCAGGATTCTAAGCCCAGAGAGAATGTTTCTCCTGAATAAGCCAGTGTCTTGGCTCATCGTAAAGTTGAGTACTGAGAGATGGAAACTTCAGTTCTGCTTGCTCGGCTCTGCTTAACAGGCAAGACCATGACCATGACCATGGCATGGCCTTCTCTGGGACACTGGGACACCACATGTTTAAATGGAGATAACACTGTCTCTGCCTGAAAGTAGGAAGCTGGGCTTTTCCTTTTCTGTTAAAAAAATAAAAACATCCATTTAAAAAATATGTATTCAGGGGCACCTGCGTGGCTCAGTTAAGCGTCCAACTGTGGTTTTGGCTTAGGTCATTATCTCGTGGTTTCATGACTTAGAGCATTACGCCGAGCTCTGTGCTGACAGCACGGAGCCTGCTTAGGATTCTCTCTCACTCTCTCTCTGCCCCTCCCCCACTCATGCTAGGTCTCTCTCAAGATAAATAACTTAAAAATTTTTTTAATTAATAAAATAAATCGTATGGATTCCTTAATGGAAATTTAATTAAAATATAGCCATGAAAATTTCATACCATGAAAAGACATCTATTCATAACACCTGTGTTTAGTGACCTGGACACTGAAGAATCATTTGTGGTTTCCACTGTCCAGACGGTTAGTTCGCATTGCTGGGTGGCGAGCACCAGGTCGGGGGTTGGGGTGCAGGGATGGGTGAGTTGAGCCCGGCGTCTCCCAGCACGCGTAACTCATGGGCCCCAGAGCACCAGGACTGCCTTAGGGTTACTGAGGGCTCTTTTCTGCACATGCACAACATCTGCAGCCAACAGAAATTTTCTGTTTCCAAAATCTCAAAGATGCCTTGTCGTCCTCAGACGGAAGATCCTGATAGGTTTTCCTGCCCCTCGCTAGCTCGTGAGAGATGCAAGACTCTCAGGCCCCGCCCAGACCTGACCCTCAGTCAACACCCTGGTGAAGTCTCCATTTAGGAGCACACTCAGCCCTGAGAAACATTGACCTTGGGCTCTTGAGGAGACTGTAATTGTTCAACACCTAGTTTGGCTGGAGAAAATGTTTATATCGATACCACAAAACAACTGCTGGCAAACTGATTAGAGTCCCTTGTGTCATTTTCTTCTGTGAAATTCAAGTATTTGTCAGAGGAGAGCAAATAAACACACCTCCCTTAGATCTCCTTTTGGTCAGAATAAACAGCACCTGAATGAAAGATTTTCAGATAGGATTTTCCCTATTGACCACGTGTCCCCATCCGGGCCATTTTGAAGAGTCACCACCCTCCTTTTCGGTGCAGTCAGTAATAAATACTCAACTCTTTGATAGTGGAGCTGACGGGAAAAAGACTGTAGGCCTTCTCTTCTTTTGAACCTCAGCACTCAGGTGAGTGGGGGGTTGCATTTTAAAGCTAGAGAGCAAAACCAGGATGTCAGACCTTAAACAGCTTGAAAGGAAAGGTAAGAGGGCCAGGGGCTCTGTGTGTCCTTCTTTCCCTGGGATCAGGACAGATGGTTCCTTGGGGTCTCTTTTATGAAGTATATAATTGTTCTGGACCATTGTTTTTTTTGTCCTGAAAGTGGCTTACCAGAAGGGTCATGGAGTTCATACGCCTATTTTCTGTTATACTGGAAAGTATGGCTTATGTTCAAAGAAATGAGTCATGCGGTAGAGTTCGGATATTCAATGAAAGCTTCAAACCTCATGTTCCTCCCCCTGCCTAGAATAAGTTTGGGTATTAACCGAAAAATCTGGAAAGAGCCAAATACCATGTGGAAGAAAATGGACAATCATTCAAACCCACACCCAGAAACAGCCACCACAGAAGTTTGCTTCCATGGACATTTGCATTCCATGGACATGAATATGTATTCAGCTGCAAATTATAAATACCGCTACTTTTTTAGACCAAAAACTGTTATGTAGAAAAGCGTATTTTTAAGATTTTGATTCATGAGTTCTCAGTAGGGATTAGACAGAAAATAAAAGGGATCTGTGGTTTGAAAAGTGCTGGGAGGGACACCTGGGTGGCTCAGTTAAGCATCTGATTCTTGCTTTCGGTTCAGGTCATGAGCTTATGGTTCATGAGTTTGAGCCCCAGGTTGGGCACAGAGCCTTTGGAATTCTCTCTCCCCCTCTGTCTCTGCTCCTCCCCTGCTCACTCTGTCTCTCTCTCAAAATAAATAAACTTTTAAAAATTTTTTTCTAATGCCAAGTTTTGAAATTGGAGGACTGATGATTTGGTGTGAATGGGCACCGGGTGGGGTGCTGCTCCACCCAGGCGCATTCCGGGGACCGCTTCCAACTTGTACAGGGTGCGTCTCCCTCTGAGCTGAAAGGTGGCCATGTTAGGAGTGGTATTAAAATCTGTGTTTACATCTCCCTTATTCAGGCTCTGGCATCCTGCTGTTTATTTTCCATGCAAACTTTTTGGGTAAAGAAGTAATTGCTCGGCTCTGTGGACCGTGTAGTGTGCAAGCTGTAGTGTTAAATGATAAATTTCAACTTCCGGTTTTTCTGGTAAGATTTTCTGTAGTTCGTTACTGAAAAGCACATTCTTCTGATCCAGAAGCACAGATGACGTTTAAATTGCTGTTTTAATAAAGTACGTTAATTTTAATTTAGTAAACCACTTGGAAATGAGGCACTAACCCATAATCATAAAGTAAAATTGTCCCACATTTTGTCAATGTAAGTCTGGATTTCTAAATGTTTGATATATATGCCTTAAGTTACATTTACCACGTCTTAGAAATTCTTAAGGTAGAAGAAACATACTGATTTTAAAATACTCTGCCTTTTCCCACCGTTATAATTACAAACATTCACTTAAAGAAAAATTTGGAAATCCTAAAAGTATTCTGTTCTTCAAATACCCAGAAACACAACCACTAGTATAACATGGGTGTACTTAGGCTGAGCTTTAGGCAACCATTGTACTGTAATTTTGCTTTATAATAACATCTATTAGTGGCTGGCTATATACATTTTTTAACATAAAAAAATGGTCTTGAAGAATCTTTGTGTATGTTTCCTTTTCCACAGGTAGAATTCTTTCCTTAGGCTGAATTCAGCAAAATTAACTGGTTATGAAGATTTTTAACACTCAGGCTCTATATGGCTGGATACATGCTAATCCTAAAGATTTATCTGAGTATTGTTTTTTTGCAGATAAATCTTAAGCTTTTTTGTCATTTGTATCTTTTTAATCAAGGGGAAAGTAGTCACAGGAAATTGCTTTATATAAATTAAAATACAAAACTGGTATTCTCTTCTACATCACTGGGAGTCTGAAAGGTTTTTGTTCTCTTAAGCTACAGTGATACTCTTAGACGTAGAAGTTTGAGGAAACACTGACTGTGGTCTTTCTCTCTAGGACAGCCATTTTGTTTACTCGTTCAGCCCTGCTACAGGCCTCAATAAACTCTTCATAAGGTTGACGGAAGCGCCTTCTGCCAAGGTGACAATCCTTTCCTCACATTTAGTGCAACTACTCACATTGCTATTCCAGCAGCAAGCCCAATGTGGGGCTCAGTCTCACAAACCGTGAGGTCATGACCTGAGCCGAAGTAGGTGCTCAACCAACAAAGCTACCCAGGTGTCCCTAAGCATCCAGGGTCGTGAGTTCACAAGCCCCACATTGGGCTCCACGCTGGATGTGAAGCCTACTTAAAGGGGGGGGGGGGGGGGGGGGAAGAACATACAATGTGTTAGACATAATTGTGTGTCATAAATTGTGTGTCATAAATTGTGTGGAAAGATGAGAAGAATGCATCTCTGCAGTACGGAGCAGCCGGAGTTGTATTCTAGGCTGTTATTTAATGGCCATATGTGTGTCTCATAGGCTGCTCACTAAACATTTCTTTGTAAAATGAAGATGAACCAAAAAAGTCTATGTAATAAGTGGTAGTTATTTACTATAACTTTAAGCACTTGGATTTATTAAAAGTGATAACCTAACACTTGAATTGATAATCAATTTGAGAACATTGCCAAATAAGAACTCTCGGCCGCGCGCGCGTGTGTTTTCCCTCCTCTAAGAAAGGGGGGGCTCGGCAGAGGTGTTGGTGCTGCTACGTTGCCTCTTTTCTTTCGACAGGTGAAGTTGCTGATAGGCGCATACAGGGTGCAGCTGCAGTGACGGAACAGAGTTGGGACGGAGTCCTTTCCAGACCTGTTTTAGGACCCTGGCACAGCTAACACCTCCAGATTTGAAGTTTCATCTGTAAACCTCTTGCAGTTTCGGGCTGGGTATCTGTTACGGGCTGTAAGAGGGGACGTGGGGTTCTAATATATTCTGAAATAGAGATGTATTTGTGCCAGTGTTCTCAAATCTCGATGTTGTCTCCAGACTGCATACTTCGGTTTTTCCACAATGTGGAATGGTATATAGAATTATTTAAGAAAATTAAAAGTCTCTTTTCTAACTTGAAATTTTCTACTAGCCCTGGTGAATTTCTGCATTAAAAACAAGTCTGTGTATGCCAAGCACTAAGTAAGGGGCGAATTTGCTGGCCTCGAAGGATGACTTCTCTGACTTGGTAGGCAGGTTCGAGGGAGGCGGTGTGATGTCTAATTTGCAGTTGCCACAGGTCCTGAATTGGAGGTGACAACTTTTTGTATTTGCAGTTACCCTTTATTCTGGGAAAAGATAAAAGAAGATACGACTCACAAACTAACTTTTATCCTTGTTCTTAGAATCCACCAAGTAATTTTTAAAAAGCAGATCCTGTGCCCTCGTTACGAATGCTGGGAAGGCAGCCGAGGTTTGTCCGCCACACTGGGCCTCATGTGAAGAGCTATCGTCTCCACAGATTCCCCACAGGTCTTAAATTCTCTTAAGAAATATTTGGCAAACTAGTAAGTCAAACTCCATCTGGACTACAGAGATGTATAAAATTATTTAGTTCCTGATTGGTTTTATAATTGTTTGAATTACAATTTTAATGAAAATTTTTCAAAAGGTCACATATTTGACCACATTGTACAGATATTTGAGAGAGCCGTTTTTACTTTACAGTACTCAAACGGCCTTTTCCTACAGTTTTCTCAATAAAATACCACAATGTTGGTCTATTTTCTTTGTATCTCAAGTCTCAAGACTTCAAGGTGGATACCAATGTGTGATATTTTTAACTAAATGACAGCTGGGATTGGAATTTTTTCAGCTATATTGAATCATGCACTAGTACTGTATCTAGTACTTTCTAGAAAAATCACAAGACCAAGCAGCAGTGGATAGGTCAGGAACAGCAAGGGAGACAGTACCTTAATACACACTAAGAGAAATGGGTTTTTAAAGAAAATTTGTTCTCTCAAAATCATGCTGAAGACCTCCATCATCATCTTTATAAGCACACATTATTACAAGGTGATGTACTGTTGATCCAAGAGGTAAGGCCAGGCTAGAAACCAAGTAGAACGACGAGTAATTCCTTCAGTAGGAGTTTAGGCTCAGAAGGGTGAAAGCTGTTAGAAGTCAGCAAGGAGGAAAAAAAAAAAAAAACTTTAACAGATGAAACTTAATTATAGGAAAAGCGGCAAGTTCTTTTGACAGAAGCGGGGTCAAGGAAGGAAGACAAAGTTTGAGCTTACTTGGAGTAACACCACCTTTGAGTTGTCCATCTCAGCTTTGTGCCAGATGTGCTAGTAAATTCTGTAAACAGTTGTGTCTACCAGGAACGGAAGGTACAGCCACACAACTTAATACATTTTGCTCTAAATTACAGCTTTGTTGTTCTTTTGAGAGAGAGGGAGGGGCAGAGAGATGGAGGGACACTCCCAAGCAGGCTCTGCGCTGACAGACACGGGGGCTCAGACTCACGAACGGTGAGATCACGACCTGAGCCGAGATCAAGAGCAGATGCTTCACTGAGTCCCCCCGGCGCCTCAGCTATAGCTTCTCTGGAGCCAAATGAAAAGCACACTTGTCCACTTTGGTTTCTTAAGGATGAAGGAGACTTGAATTGTCTTGAGACTCGCACTTGAGAGAGTGGTTTCTTGCTGGTTCTGTGATGAGGCAGCTAATAATTCCATCAGATATTAATAATGCTGCTACTTTGATTATTCAAATAAAGTATGTACAAAGTGTGAGCCTTGGTTTCTCTGGAAAACAAAGCAATTCTCAAGCGGCAGCTTAACCAAAAGGTTTACAGACCTGCTTAGGTACTGCAGGTCAAAACCAAAGCAATCTTCTTAGAAAGTATATACAACACAGAATATATAACTACACTTTATCATCTGGGCCGTGGGTGATATCACTAAGTATATCATCACTGAAAAGCACATAGTCCACATTTTTACTTCAATTTTATCTTAGAAAAAAATCACCCCTCAGTCTTACTCTTTTCTGGTGCATATGGCAGTGAGGACATCCTAATTGGATGACTCAGTGAACTTCTATATCATTCGTATCTGGCCCACTCTAATAAGCATGGCTGTAGCGGAAAACACATTATACGGGCTTTTCTCCGCAATGGTTAGTACCAAAGAGAAACCTCTAATACCTAACACTAGGCAAATGTTGGACCACAGTTAGTTTGCTTTCACTCCGAGAATAGGTCATTTAGGATCACTGATTAGCAAAGACCAAGGAAAAGGAGGATACATACGCCAGAATTGTCAAAAAGTGACTTGTGAAATAATTCTGAAAATGTTAACATTTCATACAGTTCATGTTTCATAGCCTAAATACTATATAAACTCCTAAAACTGTTGTAAACTTTTTAAACTTTATTGGCTAAGTAAACGCAGAGAACCATTCACAGGATCCATACGGCTTTCCTCTTCTCTGTGCAGACTTGCAGATAAATCTCCTTTCAGACCAAACTGGGATTTCTAGGCCTCACATCTACTTCCAAGTAAAGAAAAGTGTTACTAGTAAGCTAAATCTAATTACAGTGAGGAGGCACAAATAAGGACCAAATTAAAATCCAGAAATAGTCCTCTGCCGACATCCAGAGCCCCCAAGAACCCCAGCTGGAATCTAACCCTAATACTGCATATCAGTTTAACTTGGAAGAAATTAATTTTTCATTATTCTACAACACACTATGTCCCTCATACTCTTTGCTTTCTTTGGGCTTAAATATATATACATGGCTTTAGTAAAACATGATTTTTCTCACAACAGTGCCAAATTTCATGAGTAGCCCCTTATCTTGGGGACTGACCCCAAATTGCAGGCTAGAGGGGATGCCAAAAAAAATCCCTCTAACAGTTCCCATTTATAGCGAATTGAAAGGAGAGTTTGTCTGTCATTCTGTATTTGTAGGCTACTACCACACTACTTTGCAACATCAGCCAGCAAGAACTCTTATAACACCTGAATGAAAGTGGAAGTTTGCACCATTCCAGATATTTTAACCACGGAAAATTTGTCCACGAGGCATAATGTCAAGTGTTAACGATTATTCATATGTTGTTTATATGGAGTAATAAATTCACAAATGAAATCTGTTTTCTGGCTGTTTCTCCTTGTCTTTAAAAGCATTTCTCCCACAAGATGACCTGGAAAAAAAGACATTCTTTATTAGCAAACAGGAATATCTGTAGTGTATTTTCTATTATAAAAAACAAAGAAAATGTAGTCCCCATGCCAGAGCAACACCAGCTGTTAGAAATGAAAATTCTCAGGCCTTCTAAATCACAAACAGTGGGGTCTGTATTCTAATAAGCCTCCAGAGGGTTCTGCTATACCTTGAAAACATGAGAACCACTGTTTCAAAGGATAACCTGAAGATAATCCAATTTTTAATAAAATTCCTGCATTTTGTTAACTTCCAAAACTTTAATAAAAGTTAATTATCTTCCTGAAATGAATCACTCTGTTTTTGCTGACTATAAAATCTGTAATAAAAAGCACTTACTTCAAATAAAAACACTATTCATCTCTTACCAAAATTAACTTCAAAATCCTCAAGTTCCAATGACAAATTCACTTGACAAGCCTGTAAGAACTCTCTCTGCTGGCCACATAATGCCACAGCTTTGATCTGTGCCACAGTCAGACTATGTATCTTAAATTTTTTCCCCTTACCCGTACATTCTGAGGTTATTTCTTCAAATTTTAAGTAAAGGATTCACAAAGAAGTCTGAAAATTTAATACCAACAAAATGTCTAAAGGATATTTACAAAGTAATTCTCTAATTTCAAAAGGGATTCTAATTTTGTAAATAATAGAAACCACAATTTACCTGGATGGCTTTTATCATTCCCTCCCCACCCCCTGGATTCTCAACACTCAATGTGAGGCTGGAACTCACAACCCCAGAGATCAAGAGTCACATGCTCTACTGACTGAGCAAGCCAGGCACCCCTACCTACAGAGCTCTTAAAGAATCTTGCTTTGCTGGATCTCAACCCTCAAGTTTACATTCAGTAGGTGGACCTGAGAATGTGCATTCTTGATCCCAGAGGAGAACGACACTGGTCTAAAGGGCCAGCTTTGAGAATTACTAACCAAAGTTAATTTCCTAGAGCTGGATAAAAGAACACAAACCAGAGCTCTCACATTTTTGTATTCATGGGCATCAGATACTTTAAAAGGGGGAAGTTTCTCCAGGTTTCCTTATATGCCAGAGCCTCTGACACAATGTGTGCTCAGATCTCCTGGGATCTCGTTTCAATGGGTAGTCTGGCTGATGTGGTCAGCTGTGCGTTGAGATTCTGCACTGCCAAGAGAAGCCCTTAAGGCTGGTGCTGCTGGTCCCCGGGACAACCCTTGTAGCAAAAACAGAAGAGCTCCTTTATCGACACCAGATAAAGTGGTTGGAAAAGAAATAACCTTAAAACAATACTTTCTGGAGCTATTAGGATGACATTTTACCATCAATGGAATTCTGTCATAATAAGTCACAATGTAGGGGTGCCTAGGTGGCTCAGTCAGTTGAACGTCCAATCTTGATCTCAGCTCGGGTCACGACCTCGCAGTCTGTGGGATCGAGCCCTGCATCAGGCTCTGCGTGGATAGCATGGGCCCTGCTTGGGATTCTCTCTCAAGTAAATAAATAAAAAAATAATGCTTTTTTAAGCCACAATGTAAATGTTGCTATAAAATAGAAAATTTGCTACCTTTTAAAAGGGTAGAAAGAGCAGCAAGGGAGAAATGGAGCTGGTATCCCTAGTACTGATCTGAATTTATGATATTAAACCATTTCTGAGGGGCACCTGGGTGGCTCAGTCAGTTAAGCGTCCGACTTCAGCTCAGGTCACGATCTCATAGTTTGAGTTGGAGCCCTGCATCAGGCTCTATGCTGACAGCTCAGAGCCTGGAGCCTGCTTTGGATTCTGTGTCTCCCTCTCTCTCTGCCTCTCCCCTGCTTGTGCTTTCTCTCTCAAAAATAAATAAACATTTTTTTTTTTTTTTTAAATAAAAAAATCCACCATTTCTGAGATTACACACTTTCCGGGGCGCCTGAGTTGCTCAGTCAGTTGAGCGTCTGATTCTTGATTTTGGCTCAGGTCATGATCAGGATCAGGTCATGGGGTTGAGCCCTGAGACCAGCTCCACGCTCTGCATGCCTGATCTACTCTTTTTCTTTCTTTCTTTCTCTCTCTCTCCCTCCCTGCCCCCTCCCCCACTTGTGCTCTCTAAAATAAAAATAAATAAGATTTTTAACAAAGATTTACACACTTTACAAGGAACATAAGACTAACATCCTAGACTTAGGATCACTAAAACCCAGGAGGGAACTTTTTTCTTAGTAAATAAGACCTGTTTAATATTTTATCTCTACTCTGAGTTCAGTTTTACCTAAGGACAAGTCAGTATACCAACCAGTGAGGAAAGACGAGGGCAAATGTGGAGTTAAAAATAGCCTCTGACTGCTCAGATAAAAGGGCGGTGCCCCTGCAGATCCCGTAGGACCGCGGAGGAGCAGAGGGTTCAGCTTCTACTACAAACTATCCTTCACATCCGTTCCGGAGGTCCGCAGGCAGCACCAGGAAGTAGGACTAAGGAAACTAAGAAGCAAGGAACGTTGTTTTAACGGACATTGACTGACCTGAAAGGAAATCTGACACCAGCATTTCCTAGTCTCTGAACTTGATTCATGCCAGAAGCCGGTATTCAGGCAGCTTCATCCATGTTTTCTTTCACCCTCCTAGAAATAAAAATCAAATTTGGCCAGTTTCAATGATCAATAAAAAGAAGTGTTAAATCATTTTCTTAAAGTTCTTAACCGTAATCGGTTCCCACTCAGTAAAGATCTTCCTTTGAATTAATTCACTTCCTCGAAGAACATCAACAGACTTAAAATTCAACTCAATTTTATGTCTTGGCATTAATCACTACTAAATCCTACACCTTGAGTTTCCAAGCCTGCTAATAATTTTAAAATATTGAGAGCCTATTTTGCTAAATCCTTCCTTTTTATTTCGGTAGGCAGGCCCTCTTGTTTGCATGGTTGATCCCTCAGCATACCACTGCCTGAAATTTTATAATCCAGAATCCTACACAGGATACTGATTCCTACTCTAATTTGCAACATTTTATTCTACTTGTACTTGGGCAAGGCACACAAATATACCTCTTCTGCTCCATCAGAAAAAGACTCAACCGACCCTAATAATCCCTTGAACCAACATTCTCCAAACACAGAGCATCAACCCCAGATTTTTCATTGGAATACAGTTTTAGATATATTATCTCATCCTTCTAAAATGTATTTTATAACATACCTGAAATGTTATACACAATACTACACTATTACAGCTTAGAAATACACAAATTGGCACTCAATTTTTTTTAACTGTTAGGGTACATGACCCCAAGACACTGGAAATAACTACCCTAAATTGTTTTCAAAACCCATTTGGGTCTCAGTTTCACCTGAAAACTGGATGGAATATGAAACTCCTCCCAAAATCTGCATGTGTGCATGTAAAAAATATGTACACAAAATTCTGCATGTAAATTTAAGGGGATTCCAAATGATCCAGCAGGACCCCATGGTCCAAGTTATAAAACCTTAAATATTTTTTCAAACAACACATGCCACAAATCAACAAGAAATTATCTTTTATATATATTTCCACCTGCAAGTAGCATTCTACACATAATCTTAGGTAACTATGAAGTCATTAAAGCATTCTTAAATTGGTTATATATATATATATATATATATATATATACACACACACATACATACACACACACACACATATATATACACACACACACACTTCTACCATTGTATTTCCTTTAGTAAAATTAAGGCTGACAAGAAGAATGGAACCATAAACCAAACTGCACAACTGGGTTACTAATTTTTTTTTTAATGCTCATTTATTTTTGAAAAAGAATCAGAGCACGAGCAGTGGCGGGGCAGAGAGAGAGAGGGAGACCCAGAATCTGAAGCAGGCTCCAGGTTCTGAGCTGTCAACACAGAGCCTGACATGGGGCTCAAACTCTTGAACCGTGAGACCATGACCTGAGCCGACGTTGGATGCTTAACCAACTGAGCCACTCCAGCTCTCCTGGATTACTAATTCTTAATGACACAAGGACTGCTAAAAATAACTGTCTTCTCAACTTCTCAAAAATGTGAACCTACATTTTACAAAGCATTCATCACATATATTGAAACCTGGAAAGATAATCTCTAGAATTATCCAAGTTTAGTCGCCAATATCTAGTCTTTAAAAAGGTGGCTTAAGAGTGCCTGGGTGGCTCAATCAGTGGAGCATCCAATTCTTGGTTCTGGCTCAGGTCATGATCTCACAATTCATGGGTCTGAGTCCCACTGTCAGGCTCTGTGCTGACAATGCAGACCCTGGCTTCTCAAGCCTTCTCTCTCTCTCTGCCCCTCCCCTGCTCACACTATCTCAAAATAAATAAAATTAAATTAATTAAACTAAAAATAAAATAAATAAAATATAGAATTAATTCCATTAAAATAAATAAATAAATAAAATGGTGGCTTAATATCTGAATTCAATATTCAAAATCACTAGCATTCTGGTTAAAGACGTGGTCTTACAAAGAAGTGACCAGGTTTATTGTACACTGGATTATAATCAACATCAATGAAAGAATCATAGTGAGCCAATGCACGTGTACATCCATTCCATGATACAGATACTTTGGATTTAAAATCTGTAAAGTCCTAGAAAGGTGACACACATCATTCCGATGCTGAAGAACAGTGTCTCTATCAAAGCGATACTGTCAAATATTGGGGGGAGGAGAAGCAGCCAACAATTACATTAAAAGAAAAGGTCTCCTATAACTGAAATCTTAAGCATCACTGTAACAAGACACCACTTTGGACGAAAGTGGTCTGTTTTTATTCAGGATAAAACTGGGTAAGAACTACATAGAAGTTCATGTTTGACTTGCCAAAACATGGATTAAGAGTGAAACATGGCTCCTCTGACCACACCCTAATACCTTTCATAGTCAGAAATGTAAGCATCCAATAATATCATGTATGCTTTTCTGATGATCTTTCTTAAAGAATAAAACATTAAAGATCTACAGAAGGCCCATTCTTAACAGTCAACTAGGTAACAATGAGTGAAAGAAGGTATCCTTTCCCACTGAGTACTCAACCCTACTCTCATCCACACATTACATGTAGTTTGCATTATTTAATATATAAGCTACAATAGAAGTAACGTTCTAAGAAAGGGAGGTTTAAAATATAGGTTATACTTCAGCAAGCATGGAGGCTGAGCGAGACTATTCAAATTACAACAAACTGTAAATACCCAAGACAGGACTTTAACGGCTCGTGTTGTAAACACCTTGCCAGAAATCAACCTAAAATTAGGTAACGATTTCCTCTGAAGTAGATTCCCATGGTATCAAACCCTAAAGGAGCCTGTGTTCCGAAGTTTGCAGGTACGGGGGAGAGGGGGACAGCCACGTTATCGAACATCACCATCACAGACAGCTTAGATGGCACAGTGCTCACAACTGAATCTGACCCTTGGCCTTCATGACAAAGACACAGACCACAATACCAGTCACTGAAGCAATAAATAAGCCAAATGCTATTATTACAGGCAATTCACAACAGTGAAAATATGTAGCATATTCTTTACTAAGTAATTTTATTTGAATGTTAATAGATTCTCTTTAAGCAACAAAGAATATAACTTCAAAGAGTATAGGGAAATAGTGTGTGATTAAGTGAATAATATACCAGAAAGATTAGGCCAAAAATCCAAAAGCCATCTCCCAAAGAAACTTGAGAAAATGCCCATGAAAACCAGCAAATCTCTAAAATAATACTACTTACACAAATTCACTCTTTCTGATGGAACACAATTTCGACTGATGAACAAATGATATAACTGAATAGCTTCAGTTAACTGAATTAATTGGAAGTCACAATGACAAAAAGTTTCTTAACATTTTAGGGGCACCTGGGCATCCAACTCTTGATCTCAGCTCAGGTCATGATCTCACGATTCATGAGACTGAACCCCACAACAAACTCTGTACTGTCGGCATGGAGCCTGCTTGGGATTCTCTCTCTCTCTCTCTCTCTCTCTCTCTCTGTCTCTCAAAATAAGTAAATAAACTTTTTAAGAAGTTTCTCAACATTTTAAATTCTCACCTCTTTTTGAGTTGAAAATTGGCAATAAAACATAGCAAACTGAGGGCTTTGATTTTTTTCATCAAACCCTATTTCTTCTACCCAAGTTAGCAGCAAGATATCATGATAAAAGCTCAATTATATAATTTCTATCTTCCAGCCGATATTTTACAAAAAGCAAAAATCCATAATATGAACATCCAATTTTGGATTCCCAACATCATCTGGCTTTCCAGAATTCTAATAAAGATCCCTATGGTTTTTTTACACAGATAGTGATGAAACCACACAACCTAGTTACAACAGTCCCCCCTTACCCACGGTTTCGCTTTTACCAGTTTTGGTTACCTACAGTCAGTGGTTATCTGGAAGCAGACGGTCCTTTCCTAATGTTTTGTCAGGTCAACAGTAGCCTAATACTACTTCACCACACTTCATCTCATCACATAGGCACGTCACATCAGCAAGAGAAAGGTGACAGTACAGTAAGACATTTTGACAATTACTTAAGTTGTTCTATTTTATTAGTTACTGTTATTAATCTCCCACTGTGCCTAACTTATAAATTAAGCCTTATCATAGTTATGTATATTAGGAAAAAACAGTTATCTGTAAGGTTTGGTAGTATCCACAGCTCCAGGCATCCACCTGGGTTCTTCAAAGTGTCTCCCTTATGCTCTGGTTTCTCTTCAGATCGCATAAATCTTTCGCCTTTTACAAAGTGTCTCCCTTGGATAAAGTGGGGGGAAGGGCTGCTGTACAAACAGTAATAAGGGTATGACACACAAAAACATACCCAAATGACCAAGAAGTGTGAAAAGTTACTCAACATCCGAAGTTACTAGGAAAGCGTAAATTAAAACTACACGGATATACCTCTACACACTCACTCTATGGCTACCACTAACACAACTTGACAATACTGAGTGTTGGCAAGGATGCAGTACGGGACAGGAATCACGTGCACTGACGTAGGACAGACACTTTGGAAAATTAGCAGTTTCTAAGATACATATCCACAATACTCCGCAATCCCACTCCCAGATATTTCCTCCCAGAAAAATGAGAAGTCTGAATGACTTGAACAGGAATGTTCACAGCAGCTTTATTCATTACAACCCAAACTGGAATCTAACCCAAGAATGGATCAGTAGCAGACTGGACAAACAAAATGTGGCATAGTCACTTCATGGTACGCTATGTGGCAATAAGATAGAACCAACTGCTGACACCTGCAACAACACAGATGAATCTGAAAAGCACTATGTTGAATGAAAGAAGCCAGAGGCAAAGGGTATACATTCTATGGTTCCATTTACATGAAGTTCAAAAACAAGCAAAACTAATCTATTGTGATCAAAACAAAACAGTGGTTGCCTGTGATGCAGGATGTACCGACTGGAAAGGAGCTCCTAAGATACAAAGTTTATGAAAATTAAGGCTGTCAAACCAAATAAAATTCACAAATTTAAATGACAGGCTATTCCAAATTTTTAAAAAGCATTATTTTAAGGTTTTTTTTCCCCCAAAGATTTTATTTTTGTAAGTAATCTCTACACCCAACGTGGGGTGCAAAATCATAACCCTGAGATCAACAGCCCCACACGCTTCACCAACTGATCCAGCCAGGCACCACAGGATTTTAAATTTTTTTAAATTAAAGAATCAGAAAAAAACTATTTTAAAGTTCATATAGCAACTCAAAATTAATAAATAAAGGTATCTGGGTGGCTCACTTGGTTAAATGTCTGACTCTTGATTTCGGCTCAGGTCATGACCTCATGGTTCATGGGTTCAAGCCCTGCATCAGGCTCTGCTGATGCATCCCAGCCTGCTTGGGATTCTCTTTCTCCCTCTATCTGCCCCTTCTCCACTCACATTTGCTCTTGCTCTCAAAATTAAAAATAAAAAACAAAAACAAAAAAACAAAATAAGGTCTTGAGTAGGTAAGAATCATCATTTATAAATATTAAATAATATTGAAATCTAGAAAATATTTACAAAATAAAGATTTTTTTTCAGCCTTATTGAGGACAACTAGATATTTCAGGAAAATAATTTATTGATACACAGTCTTTTTCTCCAACAGTCATAACATTTACTGTAGTTATCAAAAAAAATGTAAAATTCAGCAAAGACTCATATGAAATCTAATAAAGTACTTGATGATGACTTTTGGGTGCCTGGGTGGCTTAGTCGGTTAAGTGGCAGATTCTTGATTTCAGCTCAGGTCATGACCTCATGGTTCCTGGATTCCAGCCCCATGATGGGCTCTGCACAGACAGCAGAGAGCCTGCTTGGGATTCTGTCTCCCTCTCTCTCTGCCCCTCCCCAGCTCACATATGCACTCTCCCTGTCTCAAAAATTTATTTTTTTCAACGTTTATTTATTTTTGAGACAGAGAGAGACAGAGCATGAATGGAGGAGGGTCAGAGAGAGGGAGATACAGAATCTGAAACAGGCTCCAGGCTCTGAGCTGTCAGCACAGAGCCCAACACGGTGCTCGAACTCACAGACCACGAGATCATGACCTGAGCCGAAGTCGGCCGCTCAACTGACTGAGCCACCCAGGCGCCCCTCCCTGTCTCAAAATTTTTTTTAAAAAAGTGAAAAATGTGATGACTTTTATCATACGTAATTAATGACTTCTAAGAAAAGTTACAACTCAGTTTCAAGGTCCCAGACCCATATATATTTTCAAGGCAATTGTCATGAGGTCAACAATGGCTTGTGACTGAAAGATACCACTGAAAATTTCCAAACTTAATTTTGTCCACAAATTCCTACAAAGGCGTTTCAATCAAAACAAAGGGGGGAGGGGCAGACGGAGGGGGGTCCCTGGGCAGCTCAGTCCGTTAAGAGACCAACGTCAACTCAGGTCTTCATCTTGTGGTTTGTGGGTTCAAGCCCCACATCAGGTTCTGCCGCTGACAGGTCACAGCCTGTGGACCTGCTTCAGATCTGTCTCCCTCTCTCTCTCTGTCCCTCCTCTACTCGCACTCTCTCAAAAATAAACATTAAAATAATAAAAAAAATTTAAAAAGCATTATCCTCTTGTGATGACCTGAGATTTCTCAAGCACCTCTCCCCTAAAAAAGCCAAAGAAAACATATCCTTGATCATTGCATAATCAAGGTTAAGTTTTTTATGTTTGTTTTTTTTTTTTTTTAAGTAATCTCTACACCCAACCTGGGGCTTGATCTCAAAACTCCTGAGATCAAGAGTTGTATGCTCCACAGAGAAAGACAGATACCATATGGTTCCACTCTTATGTGGATCCTGAGAAACTTAACAGAAACCCATGGGGGAGGGGAAGGGAAAAAAAAAAAAAAAAAAAAGAGGTTAGAGTGGAAGAGAGCCAAAGCATAAGAGACTCTTAAAAACTGAGAACAATCTATGGGTTGATGGGGGGTGGGAGGGAGGGGAGGGTGGGTGATGGGTATTGAGGAGGGCACCTTTTGGGATGAGCACTGGGTGTTGTATGGAAACCAATTTGACAATAAACTTCATATATTGAAAAAAAAAAAAAAAGTCATATGCTCTATAGACTGAGCCAGCCAGGCAAACCCAGGGTTAAGTTTTTAAAAACAAGTGGGAGTACAGTAATAAATTGCATTTTTAGTTCAAGATAGTTATGAACTTACCCGTATGGTTTCTTAGTTCTTTAAAAGTTGCATATTTCACATACATTACTGCACAAAGAACCTCAGTTTATTTAATGTATGAACCACATTCATTTATAACGAAATGGCACTGGAAATGAATTACCAAATGATATTCAACAGTTTTTATTTTTCACCATATACTTACATCCACATAAAACAACAATGTTACCTGCTTTGAAGATAACATGTGAGGGACACCTGGGTAGCTCAATTGGTTAAGAACCCAACTTCAGGTCACTATCTTGCAGTTCCAAAGGTCAAGCCCCACATCAGGCTCTGCGCTGACAGCACACGGCCTGCTTGGATGGTTCCGTCTCCCTATCTCTCTGCCCCTCCCCAACTCATGTATGCACATGCACGCTCTCTCAAAAATAAAATGGTATTGGGGCACCTGGGTGGCTCAGTCGGTGAAGCGTCCGACTTTAGCTCAGGTCATGTTCTCACGGTTTGTGGGTTCAAGCCCCGTGTTGGGCTCTGTGCTGACAGCTGGGAGCCTGGAGCCCGTTTCAGATTCTGTGTCTCCCTCTCTCTCTGCCCCTCCCCTGCTCCTGCTCTGTCTCTCAAAAATGAATAAAAATACGTTAAAAAAAACTTTTTAGTAAAAAAAAAAAAAGTGGTATGTTCATATGCAGTGAATGATATCACAATGTTATACTGGAGAGAAACTACTTAAACATCAAGTAAGTGTAATCTGCACTGTAATGTTTTATCTATTTAAATTTATTTAAATATAGGGTAGAGAACGGGTGCTAAACTAAACCAGTGGTGCCCCAAGATGAGGAACATCAGTCAGGTTTCTACTTCCATGTTAGTGCTCCAGCCAGCAACTCCTCCTCGTGGGAACACGATGCTGGATTAGAAGGGTACCGTCAAAACCGCGTTTATACGAAAATACATTAAGGTGGTCAAATGTCTTAATACCTTGTCTTGGACACAAGATAACCAACACATGTTCTAAAAAAGAGACTGTAAAGTCTAAAAACAGATGAGAGATATAAAAACAATTGGGGGGGGGTCACATTTTAAAAATGCACAAAATTTCCTGTTTGATTACCACTAGGTTTTTTTTTTTTTCAACGTTTTTTAATTTATTTTTGGGACAGAGAGAGACAGAGCATGAACGGGGGAGGAGCAGAAAGAGAGGGAGACACAGAATCGGAAACAGGCTCCAGGCTCCGAGCCATCAGCCCAGAGCCCGACGCGGGGCTCGAACTCACGGACCGCGAGATCGTGACCTGGCTGAAGTCGGACGCTTAACCGACTGCGCCACCCAGGCGCCCCTGATTACCACTAGGTTTGAGAAATTGGGCTGTAGAAACACAACAGAAAACACAAAAAGCATAAAAAAACATAATAGTCATAAATCTCACTTCTCATACTTTTTGTGTCTCTGCATCATTTGTAAATGCAACATACTCCCTCCCATCAATCAGCAAAAGCTCCAGATGCACACTGTCTTTCATCAGAGCCCACAAGGACATCCTGCCTCCCCTTGGCAAGGAGAAACAGGATCCAAATGGTGTGCAAACCTCAGAACTCCCTGCAGTCCCTTTTTAAGACCATCTATGCTATGTTATTTCCCATTTTCAGTCACCATCAGGGCTTATTAAAACATTCCCAGGGGTGCCTGGATGGCTCAGTTTGTTAAGTGTCAGATTTGGGCTCAAGTCATCTCATGGTTGAGGAGTTTGAGTCCTCCATGGCTTTGTGCTGGTGGTGGGATCCTGTTGGACATTGATTCTCTTTCTGTTCCTCCCACTTGCACACACTCTCTCTATAAACTGTAAGAAGTGGAAAAAAAATATTCCCAGTAATTTTGCATGAAGTGGAAAAAAAATATTCCCAGTAATTTTGCTTTCATTACACTCAATTTTGAGACAAACGCTGTGTGGTATAAAATCTCATTTGGGTTCTGCCAATACCTTCCAGTATGATCTTGGAAATATTGCCGGTTCACTGATTCAACAAATTGCAATAAGCACCTACATATGAGAGTGCTTCTGCCTCAGGGAATTCACAATAGGTCCCCCTCAGGATCTTGGAGGGTCCAAGAATTGTCTATTAGATTAGAACCATTTACTTCTAACAAACAATGAGAATTTAACTGAAAATAGCCATGTACTAATAACCACCAGTACTCAGAACATGGAAGAACAGGCAGGCTTTTAAGCTGATTTCCCAGTAAAAAGTCTGGAATGGGAAGGTACACAATATGGGGGGCACATTCCTACTGAGAAAAAAATAGAAAGTTGAAATAAATCTGGAGTTTTGCCCATTCTAAACTGCGTGTGTGATCATCTACTTATACACAAATGACTAAGAAATAAACTCCAAATGATAACAAGGTTAAAAATCAGACAAGTTTTGGGGCACCTGGGTGGCTCAGTTGGTTCAGCGTCCAACTTCACCTCAGGTCATGATCTTGCGATCCGTCAATTTGAGCCCTGCGTCGGGCTCTGTGCTGACACCTCAGAGCCCGGAGCCTGCTTTAGATTCTGTCTCCCTCTCTCTCTCTCCCTCTCTCTGCTCCTCCCCCACTCTCTCTCAAAAATAAAATAAACAGGGGCGCCTGGGTGGCGCAGTCGGTTAAGCGTCCGACTTCAGCCAGGTCACGATCTCGCGGTCCGGGAGTTCGAGCCCCGCGTCGGGCTCTGGGCTGACGGCTCAGAGCCTGGAGCCTGTTTCCGATTCTGTGTCTCCCTCTCTCTCTGCCCCTCCCCCGTTCATGCTCTGTCTCTCTCTGTCCCAAAAATAAATAAAAACGTTGAAAAAAATTTAAAAAAAAATAATAATAAACATTAAATTTTTTTTTAATTTTTTTTTTAACGTTTATTTTTGAGACAGAGAGATACAGAGCATGAACGGGGGGAAGGTCAGAGAGAAAGGGAGACACAGAATCTGAAACAGGCTCCAGGCTCTGAGCTGTCACCACAGAGCCAGACATGGGGCTTGAACTCATGGACTGTGAGAACATCACCTGAGCCGAAGTAAGACACTTAACCGACTGAGCCACCCAGGAGCCCCTAAATTTTTTTTTACATCAGACAAGTTTCTCATTTCCCAAGAGCCATTTTCTTCCTTCATTTCAGTGGGTTCTATAGGCAACCTCCCTTTGTGTCTCAGAGGGCGTTTTCGCCAAGCTTTGATCAACATATACCTTATGACCACTAATGCTACATCCATTTATTCTCTCTCTCTCCGTTTGCTCTCCCTCCTCTTCCTTATCTCTATATAATAATAATCTTTGGGGCACCTGGGTGGCTTGGTCAGTCAGGTGTTCAACTCTTTGATTTCAGCTCAGAACACGTTCTCACAGTTCATAGGTTCAACCCCTTCATCTGGCTCCACGCTGACAGTGCAGAGCCTGCTTGGGATTCTCTCTCCCTCTCTCTCTCTGCCCCCCGTCCTGGCTATCTCTCTCTCAAAATAAACTTAAAAAAAAAAAATCTTCGTAGACCAAGCCATTACTTTTCACCTCTCCTTACTGGTTTAATTCACTTGCCTGCTTTCATTCTGGCTCTCCTTCAGTTAAGTCTTCATGAGTAGCAAAATTCTTTTCTAAAACATAAACTAGATCATGTCACTGCCTGATCCAAGCCTTCATAATTATCTCGTCAAGAAAAAAAACCCCAAGGGGCACTTGGTTAGTTCAGTCAGCGGAGCACGCAACTCTTGATCTCAGGAATTTGAGTTTAAGCCCCATGGCGAGTGTAGAGATTACTTAAAAATAAAATCTTTATGAAGGAAAAGAAGAGGAGAGAGAAGAGAAGAGAAGAGAAGAGAAGAGAAGAGAAGAGAAGAGAAGAGAAGAGAAGAAAAGAAAAGAAAAGAAAAGAAAAGAAAAGAAAAGAAAAGAAAAGAAAAGAAAAGAAAAGAAAAGAAAAGAAAAGAAAAGAAAAGAAAAGAAAAGAAAAAAAGAAAAGACCTCAACTATTTACTATGGCATACCCTGGTCTACATCTTGCATACTCAGTGGGGCAGTATTATTCCCAGAGGGAGAAAATCAGTTGAAGGTGGGAGTAGGGGAAGGCAAAAATCCCTTTTCATGTATAAAAGCATGGGCATAACATATATTTACAGGACATGAACAGCTATGTTAAAATTTCATGGGGGGGGGGGGGCAGCCGGGGGGAGGGGGGGAGAAAAAAGGGTTAAGAATCACCTTTGTCTTGTTCACTTAATTCGAGCCACATTCTCCTCCTCCTTGCCATAAATGATAATCCTCTCCGCTTGAACTGGATTCACCTTCAACACCTCCAACTTTGCACGTCCCCTCTTCTGATCATTCAGGTATCAGCTATCTCCTTAGAGAATCCTCCTCTGACCATCTAAAATGGACAGGTCAGTTTCCCCAGACCAGCTGTATCCCCAGTGTTTATTAGGAGTCAGTCAGAAACTCTCTAGTATTGCCATAGTATGTGCTCAATGTATTTAGGAAATCTAATAACTACATGATATGGTGAAACAAAACAATGTTTATTTTCTAGTCATACCTTGGAGATAGAATACTTCAAATTTATGATGGATATTGAAGAATAAAGTGGAATAAATGATCTCTGACCAAGATTAGTTTTGGAAATAGCAAATTGCTCATTCAAGTCCTTGGGTAAACAATATATATACATAATTGTTTATAGTTACTATCTGAACATAGTAATTTTTTTAATTAAAAAAATTACTTTGGGCTCTGAGCTGGCTCAGTTGGTTAGAGCATGCAACTCTTGATCTTGGGATGGTGAGTTCAAGCCCATGTTTGGCTACAGAACTTACTTTAAAAAAGTAAATAAAGCACACAAAACAACCATTTCATTCTGCTATGAAGTCTTCAAACTTATATAATTCACTGAATAACAAACCACAATTCTTTAGAAATGTACACAAATGTCTTTTTATTAATTCCAAGCAGAGCTAATCTAAAATACAGCTTACAGCCTCCATCCTTTTTGGTTTGTAAATGAAATACCTACTTCCCTCCAGTATTTCCAAATTAATGTAAGATTCGAAATTCAAAGTAAAATCATAGTATGAACACCACAGATGGGAATTCTTCTAGAAGAGTTTATGGTTCTTCCTATAACTGATTATTTAAGAAATGAAATTCAAGTTAGCTATCTGGGCACAGTAATGCCCATTTCCCCATCACTGGAGAACTGTAGAAATGTTTTAAAGACTTCAATTTGAATTGGAGTCAAATGCCCTACTTTTCTCTATCACAATAAAATAACCCATTATTAAATTGTGTCAACACCTCTCATAAGGCAAACTGTTGATGTTCACCAAATCCTCTAAAAATCTTACATATTGATAACTCTCTCGAAGATATTAATAGTTCATTTAATTAAACAGGCATCTACTTAATGTAATCTAATTTTTAAAGCACAAGACTTTAGGTCTCTAATTCCTGGAATTCTTATAAGCCAACTTTAGACTTTAAAGCTCTTCCAATTTCAATTACATAATTTCTATTCCAAAACGTCCACTATTACTTACAATAATCCCATCAGGTTTTATTAACATGTGATCTTTACTGACTTTATGCATTTGGTTGGGGGCTGCAGGGAATAAAGCTAAGTTCTGTCTATAGTGAGGTAGGCAACATCTAAAAAAAACTCTATAAAAACATACATACATCACGACCGATTTAACTGGTAGAAATTTTATCCTATATATACATTCACACGCATGCTTCGTAACATATATCCTAAGACATATGTTAGGGCACATAAGGGAGAGGAGAAGGAAACATCCCTGGCCAAGAAAGATCTGGTATACACCTGACAATGACCTACCAACAGGTATAGGAACAAGGGATCTTTCTCTGTCACGTATGCATTTGGAACAATCTCCAAAACAGAATATTGTGAGGAAATAAGTAAATGGCAAATGTGTACAGTGTGCTTGCCTATGTACTAAGAATGTACACAAATATGCCTGAGTGCACAGAAACTTCTAGAAGGATACACAAGAAATTTATAACAATGATTATGCCTGGACAGAGAAGTCAGGTGACTTATAAACACAGCATAGAAAAATTTACTTTTACTACAGACCAGTTTATACCTCCTCGTTTGTACAATAGATGAATATTATTCAAATAATTCAAAAATACATTAACTAGCTTACATATCAATAGTATTTGAAGGTAAGTTCATATATATTGGCTGTTAATGCTTTCTAAAGTACAATAGTATGACAAGGATTATTTCCAGATCTCAAGTATTTAGATGATGGCTATAATATAGGGCTTACTTAAGTTAACTTTCAACTTTGAGGAGTAAGACAATAGGCGTTAATCCACCTCTAGTTTCCACATTTCCTTGTGCTGACCACTAACCAAATATGAAAAAATTAGGTAAATGTCCATTTCTGTAACAGACTGTTTTTGTAACTAATGAACACACCACAGTATTTATGGATTAAATGTAATCCAGTATGAGACTCCGTTCACCAAGCCCTTCCAAGTCTACCTAAGCAGCTCCATCTACATAGATGGTTAGAAGGTATCGCAGCCCCCAACCTATATAGATTTTGTACTGGTGAACTATTTGTCTCATACTTTATCAACTATTAACTTTTTTTGGTGACAACCAAAACTCATGAGCCAAGACCTTTTCCTAAGCATAATTTTTCATGCTGAAACCCTTACAAGGTGTCACAAGTACCTGAAGCCTTCCATCCTGACCTTGCTGCCCTATTCTTGGAAGTTGGCAGCACCAAAACTACCCACCATTTGGTTAAAATCAGTCATCCTTGCGTTCCTTCACATAACTGGCCCCCGTATCCACTTAATCACCAAGCCCTGACGGTTTCATAATTAATTGAAGTCCTGACTTCTACTCTTCCTCTCCAATCCAAATACCATATAAAAACTCGTTTCCCTGCCTGCAGTCTAAGTTACTACAAATACACCCTTCCTACAATGT
Source organism: Felis catus (assembly GCF_018350175.1). NCBI lineage: Eukaryota > Metazoa > Chordata > Mammalia > Carnivora > Felidae > Felis > Felis catus. Next base: position 838,748 of record NC_058368.1, read on the forward strand.
AGTTAACTTTTTGGACAGTATTAATCGTACCACCATCATTCTCTGACCAAAAAACTCCCAATATCTGATTAGTTTTCTGCTCTCATTTTGGACTACCAGCTTCACGCACAGTTATCAGCTCCCAGTCTTTGTTCATAATGGGCCTTCTCTGATAGCACCTGCTCCCAAAGACATGATGTAACTCATCTTGAAGATGATACTCAGGAGCTTTTACCTCCTCAAATCCTTGGACACACACATTAAGAATTCTCCCCCTTTTGTTGTGAACGGTCCTTTAAATCTCACACTCCTAAGCAACAACATTCTCTCATCCTATGCAAATCTTTCCCAGTTAGTTTTTATCTTCTACTCATTTCTCTTCTCCAAACTCTCTGTAACACTTCATTTTGGACAACAGGTCTCGAGTGTAGTATGTGAAGTCACCCAAATATACCCAGTACCACCACGGAGCTCAACACACAGCAAGCTATTTTTTTTAAATGGGTAATGAGATACAAGATAACCTACTGCATGTGATGCTCTAGGTCAATCACAACAAAATGCATTCTTTACTCATAACAAGAGACCAAGACTTATTTTATACTCATGTGTGCTTTCTTGAATTTTTGTTTACTTTGGCCTGCCACCAACATCATGCAAATATAAGTCCCAAAGATGCTACCCCCTACTGATGTTTACCATCGTTTTGTTTTCCCTTAGGACTTTTCTTCAGTGTATTGTAATTCTCGTGCTGTATTCCAACCTCTGCCACTACTAGAGTTTGGAACTGGTCAACAAGAGGAGCACCTGCACCTACCCAGTCTTAAACAAAGGTCCCCCACAGTAAGGTTCTTAGTCTAAAATGTAGCAAATACTTAACAAATGGGGCTACCTACTGCAGAATCAGTCATCCATGATCTGTGACTTCTGTATACTAACCTAGGCTCTTTCCAAATGTAACAATGACAGTAATCCTTTACAATGCACGCATGGGTCCTATCCACTTAAAATCATTCATTTTACTGACGAAATACGTTAGCATATATCCAAGTATGACAGCAACAACACATGTACCTTAAATTAGCATTTTAATACCTGTTATTTTTAACGATGTGATAAAATTCTAAAAAACTCATGGTAGTACTAGTACCTATGCTATTGTGTGTGCATGTGCAAGCGCTATCTAAAAGAAAATAACTAGCAAGGAACAAATAGAGAAAGAATAGTTACTGCCAAATTCTCAAGTGTTCGTTTAATGGTGATCCAGCCAAGAGCACATACAATCCACTGAAGTTCTAACGGGTACAGTTTTGCTACAGCTGTTCACAACAGCAATAGCTCAGTTTGGAGCAGAAAAAAAGCAGGACTGTAGAGGGAAGGCTGGGATGAGGAGGAGAGCTAAATAAAGGCAGGATGATGGACATGGGAAATTAATGAAACGGTAAAGATACTGAATGCTGAGGAAAAAATGTCTGAAAAAGTTATACAAATTAGTTCAAACAGCTAACTAATGGTCTTAAAAACCCATTCTCTTTTCACACTATTGAGTGTAAGGATAGAAAACTTAACTATGGCTCAAGTAAATATTAAAATATACTTCTATTTCACACAGAACATATTAGCTATATAGAAAAAAAACCACATTACAACTCTGGCTACCTCAAGTTGACTCAACTTATTTGTCCTCCTTGTAGATATTAGATAATATGTACCACTGTAACATATTGATTTAAAGTCGTACCATAATGCAAACTGGAAAATTTTTAAATCATTCCCAAATACAGCACTTAGACATTTATTTCCCAACTTTTCATCAGTTCTGAGGTCAAAAAGAAATGGCAAAACAGGAAATTATTTTCTTCAGGTTCCCAGACTCAGTGGCATTCCCATTCTTCTTAACTTATACTAATTTGCATTTACTATAAAATATATGAAAGATAAAAACCCAAATGCAGGAACTCAGTAATGTCTACTATGTAACTAAGAAAAATGTTAATTTATCTCCTTAGAAATAGTTCAAATCGTTGTAAAGGCGACTCAGAAAAGCAAGCAATGCCTCTTTTATAAATAATTTAAAAAATCCATACAATCCATCCAATTGAACAGTAATGGGGTGTTAAACTCCAAGAACATGATAAAGGAAGCAAGCACATAAAACAGGATGAGGTAGAAGGGAATTGGTAGCCTATAACAAACCCTTTAGAGAACTGGAAACATTACCATTCTTAAACAGGAACTATTAATAAAAGACCAAGTGAGAAAGTTTCTTCAAACTGTGTATCACATGCCTTTTCTCTCCCAATACTTGTACAAAAGCTTTTCACGCTCTTTTGATGCAATACCCAGGTTATGTATCAAAGCCCCCAAGAGTCCTAGATGTTCCTCTCGTAACATCCAAGTTTTTTACTGAAAGATTTCTCCTGGAAATCTTAACCACTGTCATTTTAAAGTCAATTACTAGAAAATACCACAACAAGACCTTCAGTGTCTGTAGAAGTGTATCTGATGATTACATATACGAAGTGTATGTGGAAAATCACAACAACAGTAAGTTCAAGTTGCTGCACTTTAATAGGAGCCCCTTCTACGTCCTGACGAGCTGCTCTTCACAGCCAACCTGTCCCCCTTTTGCTGCTTCTAATCTTCTCAACATATACTAAATGTAAGAAAAGATGCACGACAAATATGTAAATTCTTAAAACCAGTCACCTTCATTTTACATTCAATTAGGAAGAAAATGTTCTTTTTCTGGAGAGAAATATCAATATTTGGACATTTCAGGAAAGCTTTTATATTCACTTCCAGTTCCTCTGGTCTCCTTAATGCTTAGGATTTCACCACCCACAAAACACCATGTATTTGGTGTACCCGATATACAAAACTGTGGCATTTTTTAACTGAAAAAATTTTATGAACCCTTGTTTCAATTTTTAAAAAATTTAAAATTTGCCTTCTTGCAAGTTTGCCTCATCCACTCACCAGCTTCAGAGTAAGATGTCACTTCCATCCATCCATTTCAAATTACTCTCTTCACATTTCCTGTCTCCCTCCCTCACTTGGCTCTTAGTACTTTTTTTTTTTAGATATATTTTTATTTAGACATTTTTATTTAGGAAATATGTACATATTTTCCTAAATTCTATTAAAAACTGGGCAATTCACTCACATTCTCTAGTGGCTCTTCTTGCTCTGACCCTCAATACAATGATGGAATTGTCTAAGAATTTATCATTTCTTCTGATGATTTCTCTTGCCACCCACTAACTTCAAGCTCCAAGAAGGCGAGGGCCTGTTCTATTTTTTCACTATTGTAAATCCAGGCTGAGACCAAATGCCCAGTAACTATTTAGGGAATGAATAAGCAATCTGGGATTCTCATGCACACACTTTAACTAGTACTGAAAACTCCACATTACTCCCAGTCTTTCTTCTGGATTTTGCCTCAGACTGGTTCAAGATATACTGAGTGTCAAATGTTATGCTAGCTGGGAACCCTGATAAGATGAAAATGTAGGCACAACAAGCAAATAAGTAAATAGCATATACTGACAAAGTGACAGGAATGTAAATTCTACTGAGGAAAGGCTCTTAAAAATATCTGGAGAGACAGAGGATCAACTTTAGTATTTAGTACACAAAGGGTGGAAGACTGAAAACAGATATTAGAGCCCTGTGGCCTCAGGGCGCCTGGCTGGCTCAGTTGGCAAAATGTGTGACTGTTATCTTGGGGTTGTGGGTTTGAGCCTCATGTTGGGTGCAGAGATTGCTCAAAAAAAAATCTTAAAAAACAAACCAACCCAATGGCCTACAATATAGCTGGGTTTTAATTCAAATGGAAAGCTATTGCATTTGAAAAAGGAGACGACCATTATCTAACTCACATTTTAAAAGAATGTTCTAGATACTATGTGGAAAATAAATTACAAGAGCAAAAGTAGAAGCAAGCAAGTTAGAGGGTAATGTAGTCACCTTCAGGAACAAATGATAGTGCCTTGAGAGAGAATACATTTACTGTAGAGTTTTAAAATCCCAACAATCCACCAAGGTACTCAAACCAAAATGTTATACAATCCAATACCTACCTCTCCCTCAAGCAGCTACACCTCCCCCACGCCCAATCCTAAACACACTTACCTTCTGTGTTTCAGTTAATGGTTTCACCACCATCACCTTATCATTCAAATTAGAAACTCCTAGATCACTCTTCGTCTCCCCGTCTCCCACTAACACAGTCTGTTAAATTCACTCTACTTCTGAATTACTCCTGTCTGGAATCTGAACAATCATCACTAACATTAAAGATCCCTTCAAATATCATGTGAGGGGTGGGGACTGTGGGAGTAAACCAATTATCTATGTGGTCTCTGCTTTGTTTCTGATCCAGTAATTTTGTACCGGAAGTAACTGTTCTGACACCCAGTCACCCAAAAGGCAAAGATCCAAACTCCTTAACTTGAGTCAATCAGTTTTATCTAATCTTTACTTCTTCCCTTCTCTATACTTACCTCCCTCCCCTAGACAACTCCTTGTAACTGCCCAGGATCTGTTTACTTATTAGCCCTTCCGACCACACCATTCCATCATCCCACAACCCTCCCCGCCCTCTCCTTCCCCTCCAAAACCCCAAAACTGGCAAGTACTTACTCACCTTTATGACCTGCTCAAAAGTTACCATCTTAGTGAACTCCTCCCCGTCTTCCCAACCTTGTTTCTAGATTATCAGAACATTTCCTATTCCCTTCCTTCCTACCAAGTGGTCTTACACTTTGCTTACCTATAACCATTAAACTCTAAATCCCAAGAGAGCAAGAACCATTATTTTATTCATTTTTATATTCTCATGTAAACACCAGCTGGTGTCATTCACTCACTAAACATACATTTAATAAGGACATACTATGAGGATAAAACACTAAATAATAAGGTCCTTACTCTGCTACAGCTGACTGACATCCTGGACAGAATGAAGTAAACAAATAAATAACACAAAAATTTCACACAAAGATTTAAAGAGAAATCTTGTATGACAATAAAAATTTTTTAGGGCTGAAAATTGCATGTAAACAGTAGCCAATAGGTAAGTCCAAAAGAAAAGTAACAAAAGTGAAAGGAGTAAATGTAAACTTAATGTGTACAATTTATTTCTTGAAAACTGGTACTCAAAACTCCTTTCTTGCATTCCTGCATAAACACCAAGCAATTAGACTACAGGAAATCAATCTCATTAACACCTAATCAACGTCACTAACACCTAATGTCTAATACATAAACTCTGAAGTTTAACTTCAAATTTTTCATTTTAAAAAGAAAAAAATAAGTGAACTGCATAATTACACCATGTAGGGAGATTCTGGGATTATATCCATATAAGGAAAAGAAAAATTTGACAAAGTTACTACTCTAGACCAGAACTGTCCAGAAGAAAAATAATGCACATATTGTAAGAAATTTTAAGTTTCTAAGAAACACATTAAAGAGAAAAAAGCAACAGATGAAATTAGCTAAACAGTGCATTTTATTTAACTTAACATATCCAAAATATATTTCAACATATGGCCATATTAAAAATTACTGATACTTTACATTTTCTTCATACCAAGTAGTTGCAATTCTGTACTTTACACGTTTAAGTGGTAAATTTTCTCCAATATTTATGTGTATTTAGATTTCATTATATTAAAGATGCAAAAATAGATTTGCTTACCCAAGGTGTTCCAAATATGCTAAACACTGTATTGATAAACTGAATTTAATTACAATAAAATTAGAAATCTTACAGTCTTACTAGTCCCATTCTAAAGATTCAATAGTCCACATATGGCCACCACACTGAATAGCACAGCTCCAATAGAATTATGGCATCCACTTCATCCATCACAATGTTGTCTTTTATCAGCACAGACTAAATCAAACAGAATGTTGTCCCTTTGTCTCCTGAGACACACATTTTCTAGTCCTTTTATCTAAAATAGCTGTCACTTTCTCTACCCTTATGACTACACAAATTATTTCGACTCTATTTGGTCTCCCATGTCTGGAACACCAGTGCCACGGGAGCCGAGGGCTGCTCTCCTCTGTGCAGTTATCTGCAGTGCCCAGACTGCAAGAAACTGCCAACACAGCAATTGTACAAAACCAGTATAGAATGTTTTAAATGTTGCTATATTCTTTAACATGTACATATTTATATAATCTACTGGATAGAATGACTAGAAATTGCTTGTGACAAGTAGTCTTCCACACTGTTCAAGTAACTGCACAATTCAAATTATGAGATCTATAATTTCAATCAACAAAAGGAAGAGCTCATCCATTTACAGATCTAAAAGATCATAATACGAACCTAACTACACCTTAGTTTACCTCAGCTCTATCATCTGTAGCACAAATATTGGGACATAAACTAAATTTACTCTTCCTAAAATATAAGCGTATTATATAGAAAGGTAGACATTAAGAATCCGAATACTTGTGCTTTCTATATTATACTTCCTACCCCCAAAATTTGGAGCATGTTATTTTCCAAAAACTTGTGATCTCTTCTAACATTTTAAAGATTTAATGCCTCCAGATAAAGGTGAACGTACCTAAAGAAAGAAAAAAATTAGGTCTTTCGAATCTTCCTAATTAATCATGTGTAATTCTGAACAGCTGCAGCAACAGATCAAGCACAAAACTAAAGTTCTTATACCTGCCTACTAGGATAATAGGGGCTCTTAAATACGAGGTCATGTGTGCAGGGAGTTATAGGAGTTCTCCTTATCTGTGGTTTTGCTCTCCACAGTTTCAGTTACCCACACCTGGAAGTAGATGACACTCCCGAGTATATGGTCAGAAGGTCACTAGTAGTTTAATGCTGCATCACAATGCCTACAACATTCACCTCATTTTGTCTCATCACATAGGCATTTTATCATCTCACATCACCACAGACATGACTACGATATTCTGGGAGGCCACATTCACATAACTTTAATTACAGTATATTATAATTGTAGTTTTCATTAGTCATTACTGTTAATCTCTTACTGTTCCTAATGTATAAATTAAACTTTGTCACAGATACGTATGTAAATAGGAAAAACCTTATTATTTATATAGGGTTTGGTACTATCTGTGCTCTCAGGCTTTCACTGGGGGTCTTGGAATAATCCCTCCTTAGATAAGGGGACACTACTATATAGGGAAACTATAATCTGAATCAGAAAACTTGAGTAATGCATAGATTAACAGTTTCCTTTTTCAAATTTTACGCTATTTTTCTGCATTTGTGTACCTAAAAATAAAGTTAAGCGTTGACTTCTGTAGAAACAGAATTCGCTGTAGTGTCCAAGTACTGCCACAGAAGTTAAAAAAATCATTTTCTGACTGGAGAAAATGAGTAATAAATAACAGGAAAACCAAATGTATAAGAAATCTATTCACATAAGTTTTTTTAGAAGTAAACAATGAAACAAAGTTTCACTCATTAGACTGCATGAAAATTCCTCATTTGGAAAACAGATTAAATAAGCCACCTCGGAGAAGAAACCTTGTAGTCTCTTAAGTCCTGGGTTTCCACAGAGCAAGAAATCTGACTTTTTAATAAAAAAGTGAGGGAGATGTGGGTTGGTGCAAAGCTGAAAGGGTAGCTAAGTTGTCTTCCTTGATGACAGATAATGTAACCTCTCAGAGTCACATTGCTTGGTCAATGTGGATTTCCTGGTAAAACTGAGAGGACATTATGCTAGGGCAGTATTTGGGAAGAACAGACAGGCACCCAGGTGACATCTGAATTACAACTAGAAACAAGCCGCTATCCTTGTTTTCTATACACAGATATTCTTAGCAGACATACACCACAATGTTTTAGAAACTACCTGCTGAGACTTTTACAAGGCTACAAACCAGGTGATTGTTTCTTTGTACTAATATATTCAAAAAACTTTTTGAAGAAACTATAGTCAACAATAGCAACTATATATGCTCTCATTATGGACCGATTGATTGTTTTAATGTACTGCATAATTCTGAATAGACTTTGAATCGTACATATACGTAGCGTAAGTCTTTGTAAGGTCTCACAATCCAGGCTGTAACTTTTTACCATAAAACTACTTAACAATTTCCATTTATTGAACTCCTTGTTCAGCATTATGTTCTAAAACGACTAATGAAAATTGAAGCTGCAAAGCAAGAGGGAATTACATTTAATAAATATACTCATGGTCTTAGAAAATACATTTATGACATCTTTATCTTTAATCTACAAAAGCAAAAAACCAGTTCACACAAGAGAAAGGTCAAACCATCATTTTAATCCATCAAAATGGTGTAATTCTATTCATATTTACCAAGATGGTAAGCAAAGACCCGGACAGTTCTAGAACTTTTCACCTGTCAGGCATACCCATCTTCAAATACACTGATACAAAACAGATTATTACATTGTTTCATTTCTCATACTGGTGTAAGTAGCTTAAAGTCACTTGAGTAAAAAACTTTTACAGAATTTTCAAACTATACTTTTCTGCACTCCCTCTTCACTTGAATTAACTAGGCTTGTGACACAAAAATTAAATCCTAGTTCAAAAAAGGATAAATACATATCACCTGTTAGGATTTAGCAATCAATAGCCATGACAGTGCCTGCTTTTAAAAAATGGATTTGGGGGGCACCTGGGTGGCTCAGTAGGTTGAGTGTCTGCCTTCGGCTCAGGTCATGATCTCGCAGTTCATGAGTTCAAGCCCCACGTCGGGCTCTGTGCTGACAGCTCAGAGCCTGGAGCCTGCTTCAGATTCTGTGTCTCCCTCTCTCTGCCCCTTCCCCACTCATGCTCTGTCTCTGTCTCTCAAAGATGAATAAATGTTAAAAAAAAAATTTTTTTTTTAATGGCTTTTGTGTGGTACTCGTCAATTGGCAGAGAAAAGTTTGGGAGTATTTGGATGGTCTCAATGACTGGCCAGGGATCCTAAACAGCAGGACAATGACCTACACCACCACCAACAAAAATCAACCAACCAAAAATGTTACAGTGATTCTTTTGAGTGATACTTTAGAACAGAGGCTCTCAAAGTGGGGTCCCCAAACCCAACATCAGTACCAGGGAACTTGTTAGAAATGTACATTACTTAGTCCTACCTGAGACCTGCTGAATGAGAAAACTGTGGGGTGGGCCCCAGAAAGCTGTTTTAATGAGCCCTCCAGATGACTCTAATGCACACTTAAGTGTGAGAACTACTAATCTGGAGGATGTTCATGACTTTTGTCCTTTAATTTAGAACAGGGATTTTGTTTTTCTACAGTTGTATCTCTCAGCCTTGAGAACAGGTACGGCAAACAATAGGACCCTTCAATACATACTGGTAAAATAAATACATGGGTATAGTACAATTCTGAATGACATGGCTCCCCCATAAATTCCTTATGACTGAGAAAGTATCACTTTGTAGACACTCTGATTTTTATGTTCACTTTGCTGAACTGTGGACCCCTAATGTTTAAAATATTCTAACCAAGTCCATGAACATGTAAATATTCTAACCAATTCTAAGAATTTGCATTATAAACTAAGCAATAACCACTGAGTAAGTTACTACTACCTCCAACACTTCTAAAAAGATCACAAATTAAAAGAGAATCACTATGTGTTAAATTGTTTACTTTTTCTCATTACATAAGAACACCAGACATTTGTAAATCTAAGCAATGCATCATATTTGATACTGATTAATGTTATCTAATAATCTGAAAATACCCTGAGGAAAAACTTATTCTGGCAAACTGTACAATAAAACAATATAAATAACCTGTGCAAGATAAATTGTTCCAACAAGAATACAAAAATTAAAATGTAGGTAATTCGTAGGCCAAACATGGCAAATAGCAATAGGATTGTATTTATATAGTTTCCTAAACCCCAAAACATACACAAACTCTCATCTGCATTCACCAAAGTCTGCTAAGTTGACATTTTGCATAATGAAGATGGAACAAGGAAGAGTATGTCTTAGAGATCCAGGCAGGGATGTAACACAAAACGTAATGGATTACTGTGGCTACTCCTTTAAGCTTTGACAGTACCTCATATACATACATATCCTACGTTAAATATCTGAAATGATGATTTCAGAACTAGAAACAAATTATAGATATCACTATCAGTTCCAAAGTCTTGAACATTACCAAAAACACACTTACACAGAGCATTTAAGAAACACAAGGTCCATTACATTACCATTCAATTAACGTCTATACGTTACTGTTCATGCAATGCAGGGCCCTCATTTTTAATGAATAAAAACCATTTCTTATTAACTATACTTAAAAAAAAAGTTGAAAATTCAAAAATCATGTATTCAAACTAAATACACTTCTTAATTGTATCTAATCCTACTAACTAGTCTTAACTTTAAGACGGACGTACCTTACATGAAATTTGAATTATACTGTATAAGAAGTGAAATTTTACGTACATGTACAAGCACAATACCATCTTTTAAAATCAACTTCTTTAATTCAGAAAGCAAACAGTAATTCTACCTTAGGGTTTTTATATAAACATAGTCAACGAAACCTAGTATCTGTTGCAAAGGAAGGAAGAGTTGGTCCTGGTAACAGTGATTCAAGCCATAAAACAATATCCTTGAAAGATAACTTTTTTTAATGTGCACTGTGAATTCTGGCTAGCTCACTTTAAGAAATGCAGTATTCTCCATCTAGAAAATCTAGAAAATTCTCCATCTAGAAAATAAAATCCTCTCTTACTGAAAAGGAAAACTATACATCATAAAACAAAGTACATACCACTGATTCCACCAAGTAAATAAAAAATAATCAAAGAGTAAGTTTCAACCAAAAGGAAACCTTGGAGATATTTATAACCTAAATGTGATTTTATAGAAGTCAAGTAATATTCCCAAGATAACAGTGTTCTGGTTGGGCCTTTAAATATTCAGTCATGTAAGATTCAAACTTCAATCACCAATACTGCTATTCAGTAATCCAGTAAACAAAAGAAACTTCCAAACTGTTTTTTCTACACTTAGAAGTGCTTTTAACAAAAAAAAAAAAAAAAAAAAAAAAAAAAAAAAAAAAACCTAATACAACATACAATGCAAAATACAGATCTTAATCAGATACTGTTTTTTTAAAAACTTAAGATTAGATACTATAAAAATAATGAAATTCTTCACGATTTCCCCAGAGCAACATTCTATGAATTACCTGTCCACATTCACTCAGGAAGCTATGCATGCTTTATTTTACACAACTGTGAAAAACAATTATGTAAAGTAAGCATACTAAAATTGTTTCCTATTTTTAGAAACTTAGTTCTGAAGGATGCAGGAAAGGATATAATGCTCTTGTGAAATATAAAACTACTCTCAGGGTGCCTGGGTGGCTCCATCAGTTAAGCAACTGGCTCTTGGTTTTGGCTCAAGTCATGATCTCAAGGTTCGTGAGTTCGAGCCCTGTGCTGGGCTCTGCACTGACGGCGCGAAGCCTACTTGGGATTCTTTCTCTCCCTCTCTCTCTGCCCCTGCTGCGTCTCTCTCAAATTAATAAACTTTAAAATAAACAAAATAAAACTACTCTCAATTTATTTAATCCTGCTTTCTTTAGGATGAAATAAACCCACATGGGTCTATACAACTTTGATGGACTTGTTACTTACTTTGAAGTAGTTCCCACCTCTCCCCACTAAATAAGTTCATGTCTACAACTATCTATGAAGCAAGCACAGAAAAATACAACTGTCTAATCTAGGAGTTAGATATTTGGGTGTTCACCATCTTATTCTTGAAAGTATTAAGTCTGAGTTTTTACATCATTACTACCCTTTCATATTTCAGGAATTTATTTTAACATATTATTAGACATTATAACACAACAGCACACACAGAACATTTAAATACCACAACATTCCCCAGAAATTTTCCTCTACTTATGCAAAATAATGTATTCCTTTGATTTCTGACTAGTTCCATTAGACAATAAATTTCAAACCTTTTTGAAAAAGCTTAAACATAAATTTGATCACATTCTCTCACAAGGCATTTTCTTTCAATCACACCATGTATCTTTTTCTCATTCAGAATCTAGGTTGTAATTATCAACCAAATCCCCAAATATTACTTAGTGACTATTAATCATTCACGCTGATATTCAGCAAATTACTACAGACTTCAAATATAAACACCAAGTTACTGAAATGTTCAAAGTATGTTTTTGCATAAAATGTAAAGGTGTAATTTCAATTAGTATTTGAGAAACAAGATCCAACATTTCATTACTGTCCTTATTGATATTTTTAGTTCTATTAAATGGCAATTCTGGTGAAACCAGGTTACTTTTTCCCCAATATTACTGATACTGTAGGGTTAAAAAGAAATATTTAATCTCTTTCGTTGAATGATCGGTACTCATTTTAAATAGAAAAACTCAAAAATTCAAGGAATAACAAATTGAGCTTTATGAAATATGGGTGAACCGTAAGTTCTTTAAAAACTAGATCTGTCCAAGTTTGTTTATTTTCAAAACAAAAATGGGGAAATTCTGACAAAATAATTAGGAAAATGGGTATTCCTTTATTTTGTGCAAATTACATACTAATTGCCATGAGATCTAAATCCTACAGACTTCAAACTGAGTGTTTCAAATCATGACACAAAAAGAAACACAATATTGTGATATTATAATTCTAAGATGTTTCAAATTACCTTTTTATGGACAGAATTATGGTAACATAGGACAAATTCACACTTATTTTAAAAAGCTAATACTATTATTTATTTTTATATCTACTGCTTTTAAGAAAATGACATTTAAATATCTTTCCTGGTATGTATGCTAATTGACCAGAAAAAAATATTGACTGAACCAGCCACAAAGTTGTTTATACAAAAACACTAAAAACTGAATAACTAGAAGTTCCCAGATGCTCCACTTGACTGTCACTCAGAAGCTGACTGTTCCCAGGGTAAACTTGGTAAGCACTGGAACAAAGATTTTCTTGATGCAAGGAAAAAGCTGTGTAGAACTCAATTCTTGGAGCCAGAGTTGAGCCGGACACTAGAATGTTCAGAAGATTAGGACATCTCCTTGTGCACTGGCTTTCAAATGTTCTTGAATCAATGTTACACAATTTCACAACCTTGGCCAAAAACAGCTTGGTATTAACATCAAAGGATCAAGCTTTTTCCACTCTTAATTAGGCTTTGAAGCAAAATACAGTGCTAGAAATTACCCAAGAATTGTATGAATAAAAATACAAGTGACCGGAAAAGTGTATTTAGGTGCTATAGATATCATTTAAAAATTATAGTTAATGTTAAAACTCCCTACACTGTACTTAATTAATAAAATAATCCCACTCCCTGCCAACTCATGTACATGGAAAATGTGATGAGAACAGTCTTTGACTATTATTTTATAATCTCCAAATCATGTTTTTAAAGATTTGCCAAAAACAAAAGCCTATGAATACCACAATTTTAGAAAATTCCATCCATACTGCTGTGTCTAAAAAATAGAACGTGAAATAGTACACAAGAAAATTTTCACTGTTACAAAGGAATGCATCTCAGTTTTGCTTTATACCTAACTGCTTCTGTGCAAGATTTTAAATTAACCAAATTTATTTCTTTCCAAAGTATGCCTTCCAGCATAAACATATACCATGCAAAAATGAATTAATATTTACATACTATTCATTTCAAAATAGCACATTATTCTTCATGAAAATGCTAAAAGTATGATACAGTAACACACTGAAATGTTATATGAGAAACAACTACATTATGATCAATGGCTGATGCACTCGATTTGTGGTTTAAGGTGAATATAAAATTCCGTAAATGTAATTTTAAATTAGACGTGGCTAACATACAAAATTTTAAATATAGCAAGGACTTTTAGAATAACAATTATAATGTGATTAAATCAGTTTTTCCCTAGTACTGAAAATCAAACTTCAGGGATCTAATCCGATTCCAATGCCCTTAGTTAGCCACATTCTCAATTTCCTGTTTTCCTTTTCGTTGTTTTTTTCCCCCCAATCACCACTTGAACTGTTTCCCTTGGAAACAAACACAACTAGCCTGTCAGACACGTTTTACTGGAGAGACTTACCCAACTATGGGAAGATATTTACAACACCGCAGAGTTAATCCACCTTTAGTACTTCCATAAAACAACATTCTCAAGAAATGCCTAATTTCTTCTAAATCACACCAAATCTTCATGGAACATCCAACCTACCATGATTGTAAGGAAATTTAAAGGGTAAGATCTAGACACTGACACCAAATAACAGCAGATTAGATTAAAAATAGACATTATTTTATAAGCAAAAGAGATTTGCCTCCAAACAGTGTTTTTTTTTCCAAGATTCAAAAGATTTATTTGAAAAAATCAGCACAGGACAAAGATATCCTTAATATTCCTTCCCAGAATATTTGAATATTTAGAATCTATATGAAATGTAGACAGCAACTCTGATTTCACAGAAAGAACATCAATGGTTTATACAAACGTAAACTCCCATCCCCACCCCTCCCCGATATACTATTCTATCTACCCCTGGTTGACATTAGCTTTCACTAAGCTTCTATCTTCAGTGCTACTTGCACAACCTAAAAAGCAGAAAATCATTTTCATTTTTAAATGGCTGGAATTAATTAAAGCAACCAAAGTACTACTGTTACAGCAAAGTTTAGTAAAACTATGAGAGAATACTAGTAACATTTGTAAATTATCCAAAATGATTTCTTTATTGAGATTAAGTAACTACATAGACTTCACAGTTCTATGGCATATTTATATTTAGCTAAAGTCACAAACACATTTTAACATTCACAATGATGAGCATCATCATCACCATTCTAATCTACAAAGCTTATGTATGAATAAAGAAAAATACAAAAACCTCAAGTTTTACAAAAGAAAAACTTTAAAGTCTACATACATTAACAATAAAACCATTTCTTCCAGGTAACAGGTAAAAGTATAAAGGCATACCACGGAGGTTTTTTTTTCTCTAAGTAGCCAGGAATGAAAGAACGTTTAATATCTACGACGCTTATTAGGGCCTTCAAAGTTGCCCCCTTGGCTTCCTCTACCAAAACCACCAGGACCACCACTAACAGGACCTACACCACTCATTGGTGCTTGAGGGGTTTCAGAACCTGTTCTACTCCCCATAGGTGATCCCATCTGAGATGGCGGTCCTTGCGGAAATCTATCATTATGCTATAATACCACATAATAAACATGAAGTCCATTTGGAACACGCCAAGTATTAAGTGACAAGAAAAATTGGCAAAATCCCAAGTGGTGGTGTCATGAAGTTCAGCAGAAAGTCCAGCAGAATCAGGATCACACATAGAAGGAAGAAAGGAGCAATTTAATTAGTTACTACGTCAAAAAAAAAAAAAAATTAAATAAAGCATCTGAAGAGTTACATATTGCTAATGCTATGCCCCAATTTCATGAAAAAAGAATTGATTTTAAGAAGGGAATGCCATTTTAAACCTAATCAGTATTACAATATTGTTCTGATCTTTTTAATAAAAAAATAAGTTTATACTGCATACAACTGTGCTGTGCAAAAAAAATACTTTTTTTGAAAATCAAAGAAATAAAACTGGGGAGCAGCATCACACTGAAAAGGTATAAACATTCTAAAAATTTCAACAGCAGTGCTTTTAACATAGAAAGTACTAGTACAATCACACACAGAATTATTATGTCAATATTAAAACTTTTGATGTGTTTTTCTGGAAAGACTATCAATGGGAAAATATGGTTTTCTTAAAAACTGACAATTTATTAACATGTACTACTAATAGCACAATTAAATACCTGAATTCTTTGCTTTGGAAAACTTTACAAGAATAACCACATATGTTAATCTCAAAGATTGAACAGAACTCCCTACATGCAGTAGTAAAATGTCACTGTGAAAAAAATCAAGGGTGATATTTAAATAACAGTTACAATTTCAGAGGGAAGGGTGGAAAAACGGGCCAGTTAATACTACTTTAAGTTACTACTGATGATTATAAGCCACACAAAAACTTAACCGAAGCAAAGTTTTTACTAGCTTTCAGACATTTTACTGTAAAATAAAGCCTCCAGAGAAGGAAACAAATATACTAATTATGCGCCATCTGATCATAGTAGATATTATGGCACTGCTTTTCTCTCTCTCTACACACTCATTAAAATAAAAAACTGTTACCATGTCCAATTTTTCCAAAATGTTTAAAGATTTGCATTTAAAGTAAATAAATTTAAAAATGATGAAACACTGTATCCATCAATCCTAAGACACACATTCACTTTTAATATCTCTGAAATCAATATGGATTTACAGTCAATGGCATTTCTGAATTTAACTGGCAGTGCTTTTTCTTTCTTAGCAGCAATGGCGCCTTAACACATGTTGTGGTAGTTCCAAAATAAAACTGCCTTTCAAAGTATACAATCATTACCAATTTTCCTTTAAATGCTATTTAGAACAACCATTAACAAAAACCAAATGAAACAATGTTTTGCCAATAGAAAACCTCATTTAAATAGTGACAGACTTTAAAGGAAATGAGAAGTTATTAGTCTTGCTACTGACACTCAAAATAAGAACTATTATTGAAAAATTTTGCTTTTATAATTACTTAACCCACACAAAGATATCTTCACACTCTCAAACCAACACATAAAACTGTATACTTTAAATTTTATAACAAATATAATTAGTAATCCTGTAAGATTGCAAAATGTAATTTAAAATATATTTTACAACCTTAAAGTACCTTATTTTACAGTTAAATTCTCTGAAATTAATCATAAGCAATCTTGTTATTAAAAAATATTTACAGAAAACTGTGTTTTCACACATACTGGAGTTTTATTCCCCACCAAAGGTAAGGAGTCTACACACAGGAAAAAGAACACAATCTTAAAATCTTGACCTTTACATTGAATACTGGTAAGAAGTGGATACAAACTAAAAGCAATATAAAAATAACTATAATTAAAATGTATATTGGCCATATACTTAAGTACAAAAGCATACCATGATTGGTAATCCTAATTCTTGTGATACTTAAAAATTGCCTTTCACATAAGTCAACATATAACTGCACAAAATTACTTTTTCTTCAGTGGATATTGATCTTTACCGCCAAAATAAATGATGCCAAATTATGTTAAGTGTGAAGTTACCTTTGGGGCAGAAAAGTATATATTACTGAATATAATCAAAATAACGTTTATGATACATTACCACTGCTCCATTATCTGGCATCATTGGAGTTCCCATATTTGCAGCTCCTTCTGGTCCCATGGCAGGACCAGGACCCATTGGTGGGCCAGGTATAGTTCCTCTGTTGTTCATATTCATACCCATCATTGGAGGAGGACCTTGGTTACCAGCAGGTGCTGGGCTAAATGCATCTACGCAAAACAATCTATACTTAGAGCTGTCCTATCTTAGTTTAGTAAACATTAAAAATTTAACAATACTTATGCAAACTATATAGCAAGACTATTACCAAAATCATTTTCCTTCTTCGAGAATGGATGCTCAATTATCTACTCTGTAACAGTGCATTACCTACACTATAGAATTTTCATCCCCAAATCAAATGTACACAAAACAAGTGAAACAACTATTAATTATTTCAGGATATCTGCGACTGTCAAAGCTTGAAAGATTTTTTTAAAAAATGAGTGTTACTTGCTATAGTCTGCTTTTTAACCAACTACTCCCTTACAATGGTGACTATACTCTACCAGTTTAAATTAACAGCAAAGGATTAGCACTTTGGAAACTACGAATAAATATATAAAGTTCACTAAAACTAACCTCTTGACTTTTATGTAAATTACTGAATATATCCCAAAACTATAGGAGGTACTGTTTTTTTAACTTTATGTAGAAATAGGCAATCTAAACAAAAAAACAAAAAAAAAAGGCTCATCATGACAAAGCTTATTTTTAAAAAGCAACTGTAACCAAATATAAATATTAACAGCTATTTGAATTTTTTTGACATGCTAAAATTCTGGAAATGGGGACAACTAGATATACTTCAAATTTTTTCATTAAAAAGATATCCACCTGGCCTCATGTTAATTGCAATAGTGGCTGAGCTGTAACACTATATTTATAATGGCTTCAAATACAACATTTTTAGGTATCTACTTTGAATTTTGTTATTTTTAAAGTACTCATACGTTTTTTCATCAAAAATTCGTAACAAAGACTGACTCTAACTTAAGAGTTTTCTTCTAGTATTTCGTTTGATAGGTCAATTTTATGTCACTCAGAATTCAATTTCTCAAAATCACAATGTAAGCAGAGTTGACATTTTCATTCAAACCCACAACTCTACACAGTATCTTAATGCAGCTGAATTCTACAGATGACTGAGCCTAGGGAGCAGCTGTGAGAAAAAATTCTTACTCCCTACCAGTCCCTGGCAATATATGCTACTGACTCTTTCTCAACTCAATCCCCAGGAACCCAGCCACTGCATAGGGAAGATTATTTCCTTAATCCCAAAATGTTCCTGATGATAAATCTACACTACCTATCCAAGAATATTTCTATTCCCTCAGCAGAGCAATAAATAAAAATTTTTACGAGAATCCCACATCTTGGGCCACCTGGGTGGCTCAGTCAGTTAAGCGTCCACTTCAGCTCAGGTCATGATCTCACAGTCTGAGTTTGAGCCCCGCGTCGGGCTCTGTGCTGACAGCTCAGAGCCTGGAGCCTGCTTCGGATTCTGTGTCCCCCTCTCTCTCTGCCCCTCTCCCCCCTCCCCCACTCTCTGTCTCTGAAAAATGAATAAACCTTAAAAAAATTTTTAATAAAATAAAATTTAATTTAAAAAAATATTTCCACAACATCTCTCACATGGAAATGAGGAAGAATGGAGACATTATCTGTAAGGAATCTTAACTTTCCCTAAAAGAACACATCAAGGGTTAGGTTTACTTCTCTTTTTAATAAAATGTTAACTGTTATAAGATTCAAATATAGCTATACAACTATAGGTACAATAAAAAAATCAAAAATAACATTTTCAACTATCAATAATTAGAGTATTATTTCTAGTAATTAAGCTTTCTATCACACAGCTATATTAAACTAAATTTAAAGATCTAAGAAATGTTAGAATTATCTGGTCGCCTGAAAAGCAGTTTTATAATCTGTGATTTCCTTGGTAGATAAACTGGTGATACACCAGAAAGTCTATTTCCACATTCCATCAACGTAACTTGATAGGACATGACAATTTACTGATTTGACAGTGACATTCAACTGAATGATAAGGACTCATAATAAAGTCTCAGATTGAATAAAATGTAAAAAGGAAGAAATTAAATGGACTAGATTTTAGGAGAGTTGAGAAAGTGATCAATTGTAATATGGTTCTCTGGTAAAATACAATGCCCTAAAAATTTTTAATTCTCTTAAATTCTTAATAAGGAATCTAAAAGTATATTCTCATTATTCTTCTGATAAAGTTGCTAATCAAGCAGTCAGAATGTTTTCAAGGCCTCTGCACATCAGAAATAATTCATTTGTTTCTGATGTTCACAGCAATCTAATAATTATAATGGTATTTCAAGGTACCTACAATCCATAACCTCACACTTACAACTCTTAAAAGCACCTGGATTATATTACACACCTTCTATGGTTTACTTTGAAAAAGACTTAAAATTGAACTTCTTGTACATTACTATATATTCAACTGTGCCTCTAGAATTTATGTACTAGAACGAAGCCTGAAGAACTTCTGTATTCTTTGTTCACTAATTATTTCATGTTTCCATCGCAACTAACATCACAATTAAGATCTTTATGAGTAAGGGCCATGTTTCATGCTTCCTTTGTATACCAGAAATGCTAAGGAACTTTTTCCTGGCAGGTAAGAAAAGTGACCAAGTAAACAGCAATAAACAATTTTAGATGATCTGACTACAAGCAGCAAAGAAACAGGCATGAGAAGTAGGGGGAAAAGGTTGATCACAGAAAAAGCTAATTCCAGATATTAGATGCTTTAAGGTTTTTTTACTCTCTACACCACATATTCTAAGTACAATCAGGACTTTCTCAGTGGGTGTATATATTATGCATATTAGAATGCTACAGTAATTAATCTTCACATTATGTTATGTAAAGACTTAAATTTCATGACAGCTTCTATGGGACAATATGAAATGAATATATAAAAAGTTTATCTAACTTTTAAGTGTATAACATTTCAAACTTAAAAAGACCTACAAAAACATCCCACACTTATTTTCCCTTCACCTTGTTCACTTGATACAGTATCCCTCACTAGTAGAGATGTTAATGTAGGCACTTTCATAAAACCTTTACATCAACCCTAAAGTTATGCATTAGCCTAGATGTGGAAGACACATCTCATTTCCTTGACATGTCACAGATGCCTCCAAACAATGTACTTCTGTGCACAATACGTTAGGTTACGGCAAAATAAGTTAAACATTCAGTAAAATGAATAAAAAATAACTCCAAAGTTACACAAAAGGTTACCTTACCAATAGAAATTTATAAAATACTCTCAAAAAGTTTAAAGACACTACAAAGTCAGGAACTATCAATTTCTAAGGTAAAAAAGCCAATTTGAAAGCATGAAGTTTGATTTTTTAAAAATGCAACAACATAGCTGCATTACACCATGCAATGACTGAACAAGTTTCAGGTTGTATCAAAACCTGGTTACAGGTTTCTTTCATTAAATCTATTAAAATATAATATACCCTTAGCCGTCAAGTAAACAAAATGAAAATGGTGTTTTTAGGTACACTGTTTTTAATGTACTTCTATTTTTTTCAACTTACTAAATATATGAGATTTCACTGTTACAAATGTTGGTTCCAAATTTTAGACTGTTACTGATATGTAGATACCACAAACAGCACGTACAGTTCCCCCAAAGAATTACAAGTTACAGAAGACTTTTGCTTCAGATCCCTACCTCCCATGTTTATTGCTCCACGGGGACCCATATCACCCATTCTCATTTCCTGTTCTCTCTGTAAGTAAGCATAGTTGTCACAGTCAACCTATCGATCTTATGACTTTACATTTCCCATCTAAAATCAGAAAGAAAAGAATAAATTGGGACATCACTTTCCATTAAAAAAAAATTAAAATTTTCCAACATCACTTACTTAATAAACCTGAAAAGAACTTCGGTCTCCCAGGTTCGATATGCCACAGTGCTTAGAGCATTCAGTTTATACTGCTAGATTATACTGTCAGATTACATAAAATCTACCACAGATATTTTTAATGTTCTTAGTTCAACAGATCAATGGCTAGATTCCAAAAAAGAAAAATCTAGCATTAATAACCACCAGGACCCACTATTTCACTGAAGTCTTAAAACAGAAATGACCGTTAATCCTTTTATATGCAAATGTTTTCAAACATCCAACACAAACAGCTGTGGGCACTAAGCTTAAAATAAAGTTATAGACAATTTTCATTTTAGAAATACTGTAATACACACTTGAGTTTTTATTCAAATATCCAACCATCGTTTTACCCAAGATATGACCTATACAGGCCATGAAAGTCTCCCAGCACACAATTATTAAAAATTCAACATAGCACTGCTTCCTTTATTTGGAAATCTAAATAAAAGTGTTATTACACAGTGGCCAAATTCTGAAACAAAATGCTAAGGTTAATAGTGATACAAAGGTCATGCAAATTACAAAATGTTTTAAATTTCAGTAAAATTCAACTGCTTCTAAAAAACTTCATTTACTACCAGTAGTTACATAGAAGTAACTTCAATGAAATCTCTAGGTGAAATTACTCAACATACTGTGATGGAAATTTGCACTATTATTTAATGATCTTTTCAATTATCAAATCAGTGTTAAATGTAGCAATCATAAAACACATTCTGAGACAACTGTAGCAATGTCTAAATCTTTAAAAAGCACCCTTTTTCTACTTTTAAAAGCAATTTTATTAAAATGTGCTTAAAATTCCACTTAGTAATACAAAATACCAGTGAAAGCACCTATAAAACCTAGAAATAAAGAAAAGCTTACGGTAGACAAATGCCATTAAGCAGCAAATCAACTGCCCAGATGTAACCTAATAGGTATGTCTCAAGACGTAACTTTGAATGAAACTGTTACAAGGAAAACATCACACAGCATCATAAAGAAATGTTTTATCAAGTTATTTAGAAAATGGAAATCCCAAATCTTTCTTTACACTGTTTTTTTTTTAAACTTTACAAAAAACAAATTTGTCTCTTCTCATAAAACTTTTGGCTAGTGACGGACACCACTGACTAGCAAAAGAGCTAGACTATTTTATAGAATGGATTTCTGATGAAGTCATATGGAAAATACTATTTTATGATCACATATAATACTATCATCAATAAATCAAACCAAGTTGTCATTTCCTCATCACTAAAACCTGATAAAATGTGGACTGCTTCAGCATATCCAAACTATTCCAGGTATTAGTTATAGCAGATTCCTGTTACTGAAAAGCTGGTCCATTTCAGCACCACAGTAAAATACATGGATTTTTTTTTTTTTTGATCATGACATTTTTGGGGAATAAGGGATTAATAATTTGTATTTTTACTTTTGGATTTGCCTTAACTATTAAAGATGAGAAATGTAGCATCTAGCCACTAACATGGTAATTATGACAGTCTTACTGTTTGATTTCAAATCTCCCTTATAAATTCTGACATGCTAACTGGTGCCTGTGATTCACTGGTGGGGGCAAGGAGGGAGACAACTTTTTTACTATCTCCTTACAATTCCAGCTTTACCTATCACTTTCCAAAGTAACGTTTAGCTTTATTATTCACAAAGTACTTTTAAAAAATTGTTCTCGGGGCGCCTGGGTGGCACAGTCGGTTAAGCGTCCGACTTCAGCCAGGTCACGATCTCGTGGTCCGTGGGTTCGAGCCCCGCGTCGGGCTCTGGGCTGATGGCTCAGAGCCTGGAGCCTGTTTCT
This sequence comes from Felis catus, assembly GCF_018350175.1. Lineage (NCBI taxonomy): Eukaryota > Metazoa > Chordata > Mammalia > Carnivora > Felidae > Felis > Felis catus. The sequence continues at coordinate 861,751 of NC_058368.1, forward strand.
GATTCTGTGTTTCCCTCTCTCTCTGCCCCTCCCCCGTTCATGCTCTGTCTCTCTCTGTCCCAAAAATAAACGTTGAAAAAAAAAATTTTTTTAATTGTTCTTAAATTATTCTATTCCATTTCCTTCATTAGCAGAATTCTGGAGAGACTATAGGTTTTCAAAAAAGCTTTTATTAATTAAGTATTCTCCACACCCAGTGTGGGGCTCAAACTCATTACCTCAAGATCAAGAGTCACATGCTCTACTGACTGAGTTACCCAGGTGCCCCTAGATTTATGATTTTAAGTCAATTATTCAACAGTGGCCATAACATTCCCTTTCTGATGCTCTATTAGAAACTGATTCCAGTTCTATAATATCTTTCTTTAAATGAGATAATCAGAATGTCTTATGATAATCCATGCTAATGTAGCCTGTCACTATGCTAAAACACCAATATATATATTATAGCATTTTCCACTAAACATACATATATTCCATACTTAGTATTGTTGACATTTCCTTAAAGAAAAGTACCAAGTACTATTTTATACAGCTCCACATGTAAGACTAAGAAAATGAGATGGTATAATTAGATGACAGATTATTTTTTAGCTATTTTAGAAAGAGCAAAAGAACTTTTCAGCTTCCTATAAGGTCATGTCTTAAGGTTACTGTTATTTTCTAAAAATTCACTGCTACTTATTTCTAGTAAAATGCAAGTCACATTATATTTAAGGGTAGGTTAAACAATGAAAATTAAGACAATACTTCTCATTATAACTTGATTTATAAAATATCAGTGAGAAACACTTGAAATTCACTGTAACTATGTACCCATCCAAAAAGCAATACACAAGACCTTCACTTCCATGAATTCTAATATTTGAAGTTAGAACTGGCACATAATATAAACCAAATTTTGAAAGACTGCACTGTAACAAGATAATAAAGCTATGATAAAAATTTGGTTTAATTAATTCAATTACTCTTCATAGCAACCCTGTAAGATAGGTCTACTGTTATCTGATTTTAAAGATCATAAAACTAAGGCACAGCACTGTCAAATAACTTACTCAAGTTTGAACTGACCTATGAAATTCTGCCAAAATAGAGTTCATAAAGTTTTCACCTTCACAAAGCACCTTCATTTTTTTTTTTTTCAAGGATTCCAACAAAGACTAAAAAAGGGAAGGTTCTTAATTTATTCTATGTTCATAAGAAGTTGTGCCTTTCTGGGGCACCTGGGTGGCTCAGTTGTTGAGCGTCTGTTTAGCTCGGGTCATGATCTCGTGGTTCATGAGTTCGAGCCCTACATACGGCTCTGTGCTGACAGCTCAGAGCCTGGAGCCTGCTTTGGATTCTGTGTCACCCTCTCTCTCTGCCCCTCCCCCACTCATAGTCTGTCTGTCTGTCTCTCTCTCTCTCTCTCAAAAATAAACATTAAAATTTTAAAAAGACATTATTTTTTTTTAATTGTATGTATGTATTCCTGAGCCTGTCACTGAACTATGCTTATATTCACAGGTGACCAAAAAAGTAAGCAAAATATGACTAATTTCCAGAACCACGAATCAAAGCAGCATTCCATTAAAACAGTGGATTCTCAAAGTGTGGTTGATGTGAGTACTGAGTCCGCAAGACTTTTTCAGGAAGCACACAAATTCAAAACTTTTCATGTCTTACTAAACACTAGAACATACATGCTAACTTGAATATAAATTAAAAAATTAAAATATATAATAAAAAATAATAAAAAAAATAAACACTAGAACATGGATATAAGACTATGATCTAGTTGGGCTTTTCAGTCTATCAACTATTGTGTGGATGATGCAAAAGCAATGACAGGCAAAAATGTTGAGATTTTAGCACAAATCAAGGCACTTCCATTCAATTTTTACTAGTAACTATCATTGTATTCTTCACACACAAACTGCAGTTTTAAATTTTCAACTATGAGTACCTAGATGAAGCAGTTAAAATGAGTATTAAACCACCACATGCCTTTTTAATAATCTATGTAACAAGATACATACATAAACATTTCTGCTTGCATTCTGAAATAGGGTGGTTCTTCAAGAAAAACCATTCTTATGACTGGGTTGCAAACTGAACAAGATGTCATCTGACAAACTATGGTTACTGACTTGTATACAGGTATTCCTTGCTTTTTGAAAGTGTGCATGCATTACACCACTTAGCTTTTATAAGACACCTACATTTGTAGTGTTTTTGCTAACCAAACAGCACCCAAAGATTTTCACTTTTATGGAAAAAAGGCAAAAAGTAAAAATAAAGTTCAGTGTGTTTTGCAGCAAGCAATTTCAGAGGCAGCACAAACCTAGAGCAGCAAGACTGGCATGGCCAAGCTCTTTCTTTCCCTGGGAACTAAACTCAACATCTCAACACCAAGCTGCCTGTATCTGTGAACATCTGTGCTCTAACTTGACTTATTCTGTGCATCAGCTACCAAGATGTCTCCTAAGGTTTCAGAGAAGCCTAAGGGGTTATTTTTTGGGCCTGGAAACCCTCAAAACATTTTTCATATAAATATTAATGGTAACTATTTCTTCATTTTATGCCATTTTGGCTTACAAAAGGTATCACAGGAATGCTATACTTTTGGACAGTGTTTGGTACACATTTTCTGATAAGATCAGTGGTTGATATTTTAAAAATGTGACTTGTTTTTTATTTTGTATAATAAAATACATTAAAATATGAAAGATTTGCATAACTCAATAGGTCAATATTTTTATAATGTTTGGTATATGACATTACAAAATCATGCATTGATAAAAGATCCATTCAAAGTTTAAGGCAGCCCAACGGATTGTAATACAATGAAAACTGTCAAGTTTCACTGTAATATTAAACAAAAATATCCACAATTATCTGTAAATGTTAAAATATGCTCATCTCTATTTACTAATTTATCTAAGTGAAGCCAGATTTTCTTCATGCACTTCAACCAGAAGAGCATTTTGCAACAGATGGAATGCAAAAGCAAATATGGGAATCCAGCCATTTCCTATAAAGCCAAACATTGAATAAATTTATAAAAGAGTAAAACAATACCACTCTTCCCACTACATTAAAGTGGAACTTCAAAAAGATCTGCAAAAATATAATATAAGGTGACTGTTCCCACTACAACCCATTTTCTTTCAAGTTTCGCTCTTAATTTCTAATATGGTAAACACTGACATAACCTAAACAAAAGCTCTTAGGGGTCTTCAATAATTTTTAATAGTGTAGAAAGATATCAAAACCAAAGAGATTAAGAACCATTGCTTCTAAGTTCCGGTCAGTATTTGCTCATGAAAATTTAAGCAGCAGAAAATCTGCACCAATGTAAACTAAACATTATTTTATGTAAAATAGGATCTTTTCCTTTAATACTTAACACTCAGGATACCAACCTGTGAATTTAAAGATCTTGTAGTTTACTTTTTTTAGATAACCAAATTTAAAGAATTCACACAATACAAAAATAAGGCTAAAATAAATTATACTATATGCCTAAGGTTTAGAAAAGTGAGCTACAGAAATGACAACATAGTATCAACTGACACAACACTTTGCAATGAGTTGATAGAATATATTCATCTAACACTCATTAATCTAAATCCTTGTTAGAATGACAAGGATTATTATTCTTTAATCTGTAAACATCTTTCATGTACATTTCTGAAGAAACTTCTAGGGATTGACAAGGGATCACCATGTACCATTTAGGTTCAATGTCTTAATAGAGAAAATGCTAAAATTCTTGATGTAAAAATACTGATACAGAACATTTAAATCTACTAAATGATATATAATTTTAGAGAAGATTCTAAGTTCTGGGAAATAACAAGATTCGGCCTTTTTATCATTAAACATTCCTAAATATAAATTACATTTAGCACTCAGAAATCTATCTTTTCCCTCACTGGAGAAGTTTACACAAAAGAATAATATTATTAGATATCTAGTTAAACTTTTAAGGAGAAATAAACAAACTATTAGTATCTGAAATTTTCACTATATAACAAACACAACATATCTGGAAAAAAAAACTGGAATAAAAATCAATTACGTGAAATATTAATAGGTATAAAGAAAAATTACAAAAATAACCACTAGGTATCTTTGCCAAGAAATTATTCACTCCTTTAAAAAGTGTTACAATACTGTTAAAATAAAAATAATTTTAAACTAAAAAGGGAAGTAAGACATGTTTCCACTGATATAAATAACAGCATGCAAACTTTCCAACATAACCAACAGAGAATGCTTGGAAGACTTAAAATTTCTACTTCAAGTAATTAAAAACAAGAATTTCCCAGACATACTACTTACTCACTACTAGAAAGAGAAGGGGGGATGTTTTTAAGTAACATGAGACAGTCTTTCAATAAATACAATTTATGGTGATTTTTTTACCCTCAATTTGAATACATGCATTCCATGATATCTGCACCCCTGAATACTGGAGAAATGTTCTTCAGTTATGTGGTTGTTAAGATGATATTTTTACATCATATATCATTAGGGAATTGCAAATTAAGACAACAGTGAGATACCACATCAATCAGAATGGCCAAAATCCTAAACACTGACAACACAAAGCATGACAAGGATGTAGAGAAATAGGAATTCTCATGCATTGCTGATAGGGATTATAAATGGCATGTTTACTTTTCTAGAAGACAATTTAACAGTTTCTTACAAAACTAAACATACATACATACAATCCAGCAACCACACACCTTGATATTTACACAAAGATGAAAACTTATGACCGCACAAAAACCTGCACATGGATGTTAATAGCAACTAAATTTAGTCATAATTGCAAAAACTTGGAAGCAACCAACATGTCCTTATTAGGTGAATGGATCAACAAACTGCGGTAGCTCCAGACAATGAAACATTACTTGGCACTGAAAATAAACAAGCTATTAAGCCATGAAAAGACACAGAGTAACCTAAAATGCCATTACCAAAAAAACAATATGAAAAGTCTATATATTACAATTCCAACTATATGACATTCTGAAAAAGTCAAAACTATAAAGCCAGTAACAAAATCAGTGCTTGCCCAAGATAAGGAAGGAGGGAGGGATGAACAGGCAGAGGACAGAGGATTTTTAGGGCAGTGAAACTATCCTGTATAGTGTTAACAATGGGTACAGGTCATATTTGCCAAAGGCCACAGACTGTGCAACACCAAGAGTGAACCCTATGGTCTTTGGGTGATGAGGATGTGTCAATTTGATAGTGAAGGAGTCGGTAAGTTAGGGGAAGGAGGTATATGGAAAATCTATCTTCGGCTCAATTCTGCTATGAATTTAAAACTGCTCTAAAAAATAGTCTCTCCTAAAAAAAATAAAAACTAAAATAAAATAAAATAAATTAAAATACAATAAAATAAAATACAATTAATTAATTAATTAATTAATTAATTAAAAATAGTCTCTTAGAGGCACCTGGGTGACTTAGTCAGCTAAGCATCGACTCTTGATTTCAGCTCAGGTCATGATTTCACGATTCAAAGGATGGAGCCCTGCATCAGGCTCTGTACTGAAGTGCAGAGCCTGCTTGGGATTCTCTCTTTCCCTCTGCCTCTCTCCCCAACTCGTTCTCTCTAAATAAATATTTAAAAACTAATAAAATAAAAACTATTAAAAAATTTTAATGTTTCTTTTTGAATAATCAATTCTATATATAAATTGATACTACAAATTTTAGTCATGAAATAAAACTTTGTTACTTGTTAAATTTCAAATCAGAAATAAAATGAAACAACAAATACAAAAAGGGGGGCTTACTCTTAGCTCACTGCATTTGTTAACCTCAAAACATACCTCTGAATCTAAATTCATTCAATGTATTTTTAAAGCCTGGTTCAGGAATCTTAAAAGATTATTCTGGTGCCACCTGTCAAATTCAAAACTTAATTGCTGCTTTTTAATAAATAGAGTGATTTTCTAACTGAAGATTAATTAAATCTAATTACAAATAATCCACCATATATCAAAAGACAGAAGAGAATAAACTTATATTTAAACAAATTTATATTCCGCTGAGAAGAGTTTTAATCACATATCCAAGGGATACTTTCAAAATTATCATTATCATCATCTTTTTTCACTTGTCATAGCAAACTCTAAAGACAGGCTTTTAAAGACTGAAACTGATTAGGAATATCTATTCTTCAAATTTAGTTATTTTATCCTAAACTCTTAAAGAAATCATCCATGACGGTATCAGCTACAACACAAACACAGTATTTTTAGTACTACCCTATTAAAGCTCACATAATACTGGTAATTGGTTTGCAACTCTTCACTCATAACCTCCTAACCAGTACATTTCCTTATCAAAGTCAAAACAACTAACGTGACTGGCCAGACCAAGGTATGAAAGATGAAACAAAAGAACAAATATAAACTGTACAAGAAGCAATTCCAAACTGGTCCCATCAACAGAAAAAAGCAGTGAAAGGTGCAAACAAAGCACAAGTGTTCCAATGTATAAAGAATTAAGTATATATTTAATGGGGAATCTTTGTGTGATGCTAGGTATTAAACAAATTATCTTAGTAGTTAGTACACCATAAGCTATGAAATTTTAACAAATTACATAGTTTTCTTAAGTAGACAACTCAAAACAACAGGTTCAATTATAGTAATTTTAAAAATATTTAAGTGGTAACTAAATAAAATTCGGGTATTTAAAACACAAATTTATAAGAAAAACTACTATTATAAGCATATCAATTGTTTAAAAGAAAATTTAGGAAAACCAGTAACAGGACAAATGAAGAAGTTACCTTCTGAGAAACATGGTAAATTTACAACCAGAAAACAGGTTTAGAAACGTGGTATACAATATAGTGCAGGATATCATAAGGCAAAGTACAGGCAAACTTACCCATATACTTTTCAATTACTTGATATTTTAAACAGAAATAAATGCATTTCATCAGCAGAGAATGCTCACAAACCCAAGTTTCCTGCCACTAACAGTTAGATAATAACTATCCATAGACATTCACATTTATTTAGTCTAAATTGTTATAAAACTCTGATATTTCAGGTGACACGACAGAACTTCATGTCCTCAATATAAAGTAAAGAAGATACTAGATTGAGACTACCTAAAAAAAAAAAAAACTTTTTTTAATCACCTTGTAGAACTTAAAGGGGAGTTTCTAAGTATTCCATTAAGAAGTCACAAAGCAGAAATAACAAGCTAAATTTTTATGTCTTCATAGAATCTTTTTAATTCAAATTATTTAATATGTAAAAATTCTTACTAGTTTTATTATACATATTTGACATCTCAAAAGTGTTTACTTTAGTTAAACACCTCTATTTACCAATCTTGACTTTCCTCTTCTCCAACCCCTCAAAAAAAGGTAAACATTAAGCTAAAAGTCTTACCATTCTGAACCAAGTACGATTCAAAGAACTTACCATTTCAAAGGAAAAGACATGAGGTATACCTACAACACAGTGGAATAATAAACCAATCATATCAGTTTAAAAGAAAAAAAAAAAACACTCAGGGGCGCCTAGGTGGCTCAGTTGGTTGAGCATCTGACTTTGGCTCAGGTCATGATCTCACAATTCGTGGGTTCAAGCACTCCATCGAACACGCTGCTATCAATGCAGAGCCCACTTTGGAACCTCTGTCCCCATCCCCCACGCTGCCCTTTCCCTGCTCCTGCTCACTCTCTCAATAATAAATTTTAAAAAAACATTAAAAAAAATACACCCAAATAAGTTCCACAACAGTGCTGAGGCTACTCAATGCACTCGACACTCCCTTTGCAATCTCTTTCTATACTCTCAAAACTTATTTTTAAAGTTTATTTAAGAGAGAGCACACACACGTACACACAGGGGAGGGGCAGAGAGAGGAGAGAGGAAGAGAATCCAAAGCAGACTCCATGATGTCAGTATGGAGCCAGACGCGGGGCTTGAATCCATGAACCATGAGCTCATAACCTGAACCAAAATCAAGAGTTAAGACACTTAACCGTCTGAGCCACCCAGGTGCCCCTAGACTCTCAAAACTTTTTAGCTTTATCTCTGTACACTCTATGCAGATACTCTGCATCTACAATACTCTAATCAAAGAGATGGGGCGCCTGGGTGGCTCAGTCAGTTGACCAACTTCGGCTCAGATCATGATCTCACAGTTCTTGAGTTCAAGCCCCGCACAGGGCTCTGTGCTGACAGCTCAGAGTCTGGAGCCTGTTTCAGATTGTGTGTCTCCCTCTCTGTCTCCATCCCCTCCCCCGCTCATGCTCGCTCGCTCTCTCTCTCTCAAAAATAAATAAAACATTAAATTTTTTTAACAAAATAAATAAGATACTCAAAGACCTAATCCTCAACTTGATTCACTTCTGTATCCTCTATGGTACTCAGCGCTTTGAACACAGTAAAAACAGTGACCAAATTTTCTTACTAAATGGAAACCTCTAAAATCCTCTGTAAGTCTAACACTCTGATGGGATATCCAAGTGAGATCAATGAATAGTTAGGTGTACTGAAAACCAAACATCAAAAATTGTTATTTGACTGTTTTTGAAAAACTTACTCTTCATTATGGGATTCCAATATGAAGTCTACAAAAATACATCAATAGTCTTAACACCAATCGTTCCAAAACTACAGATGTTTAACATGAGACATTAGTATTCAATAAATACCAAAGTATAGTGGCCCATAAACAACACTGAAAACCATGTGACCAAGCTGCATTGGTATCTGAAAAATAAGACACCAAACTATTTAATTCTCTGTTTACATCTAAGTAACCACAAAATGACAAATGCAACACTCTCAAACTCAAAAAACTCAATGAAAGATCCATTAGTGGACAACAAAGTCAGAAAATAATTAGAATGCAATGTGGTAAGTACTAAAAAAGAATCATTATTAAAAATGATACAGCTGAGGTGAGTAGTAACAGAAGGTTATGCATGCACTGAGTGTATGTAGACATTCTCCAAGAGAAGAAAAGAGATAAAGAAATTTTTCTGGATTATAAGCCTCTCTGAAACTCTAATGGAAGGTTAAGACAAAAAAAAGACACTAGTCATCTAATATGACATAAAAATAATTAAGTACAATAAAGTATCCTCTGGTAAAGTTGGTATAGAGTTTAAGAGAGGCTCAGTATGCATTTCCCTTTGGAGTCATTTGGAAGACTTTTAAATATGAATGATAAAACAGAAGAAGAAAAAACCATTAATTGTAATCATAATGTATGATTAAGATAACCATACATCCTGGTTTGCAAGAGACTGCCCATTTTATGCCTGCTGTAAAAAAAAGTAACTTTAAATAGTACCTATATTCAGTTGTCCTAGTTTGGTTGAAAATTCTTGAGGATTTCCCCTACAAATGATTAGATAATACTAAAACTATTAAAAAGTCCTTTTGAGAAGTGATCAAAGATTTCAACACCTGGTTAAAAGTGATACATTTCTTCAACCCAAATACCCCCAATCGTCAAAATTCTAACGATCACTTCTAAAGTACATATGAACATAACAAACATAAACATATATTAATTTTTGTATTCACTGGACTACAAAAGTATAAGTCTAGTTCCAATTATGCTCCATCCCAAATATTCAGAAAAGTTCTTGTCTCACTGTAAGAAACACATTAAATTATTTTAGTAAATAAATGAAAACATTAACAATAAAAAAACTGGTCACAACTAGAACATTATATGGGAGATCACTGCAATGTAAATGCTATAATTTTGATCATCATCATCATCATCATCATGCCCAAACCACTGTAACTGAGCTGCTATTATAACAGCAATAGGTACTAACCTGCCCCCCCAGGTCACACCTAAATCTGACACCAAGCTCTACAGCAAATAATTCTTCCGTTATTTCCACAGAATAATGAAGATGCTATAAAAATCCCTTGTAAAATATGTCCTTTTTCTGAATGCTTCAGGTATTTAGACTTCTAAAAAATAATCTTCTTCTGCAATAAAATCATTTATTAGAGCTAAATAATTTATAGGAAGAAAAGTAATAGCCACGTGGAAACCACAAAATGGCAACTTCTCTCAAAAATTCACAGATCATTTCAGAAAATGTTATTTGTACCTACTTATTAGTAATTAACGATTATCATCAGTTCTCTGTGCCAACATCTATTAATGAAATTTTATTACTAGCTAGAGTTTCTGTTTTGAGTTTTGTACATGACACATCAGAGAAAGCTGGGTTGTAAGTAAATCAGTTAAGAGAAACAATGCCCACTCAAGAAGGAGGAAAAAAGACTAACATAAAGAAGTGGCTGATTAAATAGGTCAAATTTGGCAATGCTGATCAAGAGAAGGTAACATCTGAAAGAACAATGCTTTATGTCTCTACTAAGAAAACATTTGAAAACTCTAAGATATCAGCTGTGGGGCAATGATGCCTTATCAAACAGTTCCTCTAATAACTTTTGCTCTGATTTATAACCATAACTACCAATAAACCTTCAGGTCACTAATTTGGACTCTTCAGGGACTTTGATTCTAGGATAAGAGGTGCTCTGTTCAATGAGACTTCCAAAAACACTGGAAAAAAACATATTAATTAATAAATTTACTTTTAATTCACAAACTCTTTGAGTTTGGTTAACATGAGTCACTTTTTACAGATTCCTCCCAACTCCCAACAATCTGGACCTAGACCAGGGGTCGGCAAACTTTTGGTAAAGGGCCAGAATAATATATATTTCAGGCTTTGCAGGCCAGAGAGGCTTGATATAGTCTCATACGGTTGGGCAAAGCAGCTATCTTTGGGCAAAGCAGCTATAAGCAAAACATAAACACAACAGGCAGTGTTCAGATTTGACCAGGCTTACCCTAGTCTGTCAACCCCCAGTCTAGATGAAATACTTAAAAAACAAAAAGTTTAAAAAGTTAATGTATGATTTGAGACAATACCTGTAGGTATTGTCCACATATAGGCTGAAAGCTCAACTTTCACACCGAAGTTGTCACACCAAAATCCCACAGAACACTATTCACATAGAATGTTGTGCTGCTTACATTGTTAAGTGTATGAATCCTATTCCCCAAGTTGATTGACTCTGAGCCCTCCCTTCAACTCCCCAGGTCCCATAAAAAATTGAACTACTACTATTCTTATTTCAATATTTCGACTATGTCTCATTTCAACATATAGCTAATAGTCTATTTCTGCTAATGAAAATAAGCAAGCTGAAGAGCTTCTTAAGATGCAGATCCCATGGCTCCAACCCAGACCCACTGTATCAAAAATATGTAGTGGATTGGAAAGCAGGCATTTTTCTTTAAGTTCCATAGATGTGCTGCAAAGGTTGAAAACTAGTGAATTTAGCCAAAACTGTGATCAACGGAGAATGCATTAGATTCTACTAGAAAAACAAAATGATTCAATTTGTAGGTTGAAGACCTAAGACAAAAACCTACATTTTTAAAAAAGATCCCTGAGTGTTTATTATGCACTATTTGAGAAACACTACCATGGAAGAGTCATTATACCCTTAGCCTCTGGCTACATCTCTTTAATGCTTTTGGCCTACTAACATACTAGGTAGCTACAATGGAACAATTCTGACAAAAGACACGTAACTGGATCAAATTACTGCCTTAGCATGTAATGTACATTTATTTTCAGGTTTATTATGTACATATGTTTAAATATCCAAGGCTATTCCCACCTACTCAAACCAAAATAAAAATTCTTCAAAATTCTTCAATATTCTTCATGTATGTATTTCAAAAATCTGAAGGGCTATTCTTTTATTCACTAAAAAACAAATATTAATATTTACCACACCAAAAAGAAACTTCTAATAAAAAAAAATACTTCTAAAGTCTTAAAACACTGCCCCAATTTACCTAAACAAGATAGTTTATAACTACTTGATACAACTACATACAACTACAGTAGCATGTACATGTTTTTATAATATCATTTTCTCAAGAAAGCCAAGTTTACTCTAAGAAACTTCATTAAAAAATATTCTAATTAAAACCTCCACTTTACTCCAAGGCAAACTGAATCCACAGAAAAAGACTGGTACACTGTAGTATTTAAATGTTTAAACTCCTAAGTCTAGGGGCACCTGGGTGGCTCAGAAGTTAAGCATCTGACTTAAGCTCAGGCCATGATCTCAAGGTTCTTGAGTTCCAGCCCCACAGGAGGCTCTCCACTGTCAGCAAAGAGCCTACTTTGGATCCTCTGTCTCCCTCTCTCTCTGCCTCGCCCCCCACTCACATTTTCTCTCTCTCTCTCAAAAATAAACATTTTAAAATAAAAAATAAAAATAAATAAAAAATAAACTACTTAATCTATAGTAAGTGGAGTAACCTCAAAAGCTATTCAATTGTGTAAGTAGAAAATCTCAACCTAGTAAGTACTATCTAGAAAATGGTTCAAATACACTCAACTATAATAAAGATAAGCCTAAGTGTACTTAGGTCACAGCACAAAAATATATACATTGTTATGGTAGCCAAAAATATATTATGCTATAGAAATGAAAAGTAACATGTTTATGATTACCAGAGCTATTATCAAAGAGCTTGACTTCTAAGAAATAAGGTATGAAATTAAAATGGCAACCACTAGTTGACGAAGTTCTGACATATCTCTGAAACCCTTAAAAATATGTTCGTATGGGGGCGCCTGGGTGGCGCAGTCGGTTAAGTGTCCGACTTCAGCCAGGTCATGATCTCGCGGTCCGTGAGTTCGAGCCCCGCGTCAGGCTCTGGGCTGATGGCTCAGAGCCTGGAGCCTGTTTCCGATTCTGTGTCTCCCTCTCTCTCTGGCCCTCCCCCGTTCATGCTCTCTCTCTGTCCCAAAAATAAATAAACGTTGAAAAAAAAAATTTTTTTTTAAATAAAATAAAAAAAAAAAATATGTTCGTATGTCATAAAATTATGATAAAGTTGAGGCTAACAAAGAAAAACATGACCAGACATGACTGTGTGTTTTCCCTGTTTTATTACTTAAAAAAAAATTATTATTCAAGCAACAAAATATGAATATCAGCTTTTATTTCATACTTTAAAACCATACTATTGTGTTGGAATATATCTAATAGGAATATTAGAAAGAAATGAGTGGTGGCATCTTAAACCAAGTAAATCTACTTTATACTTCACTCTTACTACTTGGGCAAGCTGAACACTTACCATTTGATTCCTCCCTTTAAACTGAACAGTGAAAAAAGAGAAAGCACATAAGAGGGCCTAATTTCAAAGCTTTTAAAAACAAAAACAAACATTAATTTAAAAATTTTTCCCAAAGACAGTTTTCAAAGTAAATGAAGAATAACTGATACAATTCAATGTTTTCTCTATTAACAAAGAATAGTCAAGACCAATAAAGAGCTTTTGTTAACATTTCTTTAGTGTTTCATTAGCTTATATTAACAAGCATTATGAAGCTAGGAACCAAATAAAACTGATAACCAAAATGATGAAAAACTTGTCTATCTATAATTTCTAGTCTCAAAAAAAATCTAAAAATCCGACAGAGACTATATTTTCCCCTAAATATTTAATTCCATTGTTACATACTATTTTAAATACAGTTTGTCTTCAGAAAATTAAGAATCTAGTAATGCTGTGCTCTAACAAGAATATTAATTAAAAACAGAAACAAAAAACAAACAAAAACACCCAACACCAACTCTCCAGCCCAGGGTTTAGCAAACATTTTCTGTACAGGGTGAAAGAGTAAATATCTTAGGTTTTGTGAGTCACAAATACTTTCTAACATTCTTTTATTTTTCTTATCCACCAACTCTTTAAAATGTAAACACCATTCTTAGCTCGGTGACAGAGTGGTATGAAACTAGGCAGTGTTCCCAGGCTATAGTTTGCTGACTTCTACTCTAGCCAAATTAATCTCATGATGCTTCAAATATGCAATATATACTTTAAGTAACTACTTGAAAACAAAGATATCTTAATGTTAAAATAGATCATCATCTACATTTTCTAACAGCATAATCTTGTGAAACAATAATATATTTTTGAAATGCCAAAAAATCCATCATGAGTATTTTAAATACGTTTCTTCTCAAAGTTCACTGGATATTTGTAAAATTTTACCATTAAAATGAATTTTAAACATAACAAATGTTTTCAAATTAAAGAATCTACATATTCCAATTTTAAATTGTAGCAACATTTCCAAATAATTTTTTAATAGAGAAAATTAAAATCTGCCCTTCATTAATTATACCTATATTAAATGCCACTGAACATATATTAAAAAGTGGTATGTATTTTAAAAATTGTGAAATAATTTCAAAGAAGAGTCTGCAATCAAGTTTATGATATAGCCAACTTAAACAGCAGAATGCATTTTACTTTTTTCCTAACGTATATGACGTTATTACAAATAGCTACAAGTGTGTTCCAAGAATTTAAAGTTTATGCCAGAAGAATAGTAAGAAAGATAATTCCGCCATCTTTAACCATAAGCAAGCACTTTAGGAAAAGAAATGTTCAGGTACATAAAGGGACAAGGAACAATTTCCTAATCCTAAATGTTACGAAATAGTTTCCCTAAGAAATGTTATCATAGGTGGTTTACATCTTGATAATATTTGAAGATAAAAACATGTAATCACTAGTTTCCAAAACATGGACCTGCAAAATTTTAGTGTATGTGCTGCCAAAGCGAGCACGGGCCTGCAAAATTTTAATTCCACATACTCTCATGACATCATAAAATATCCTCGCATTGATAAATCCAACAGATTTATATTCACATGTAACAACCAAAAGACCAAATACCACAGGTTTAAATATATCATAAGCAAATACTATGTATCCAAGGAGGAAAAAGAGAATTGCAAAATAATGCTAGAAATTACTCAAAAGAAAATTTATAATGCTTAAAACGCTCAACTAATTTGGTAATGGAATTTAGGTATCAATTAAACCTTTAGTATGATTTATAAATAAGAAGAAACTTTTCTAACTGAATTTAAATGCCACATAATTTTTAGTCAAAGGATACTGACTTGATGCAAGCTAAGATAAAAATTTCTTGTTGTTACACAAGTTAGGATGTATTTTTTTTCTGTGTGTATCCTTCTTAATGAAAAAAGTTTAAAATTTTTCTAGGGACAGAAGAACAGGGACAGAGAAGGCCAGCAAAAAGAGTCATGACTTAATAATATTAAGGAATCATGGCTTTTGAACAGCTAGAGAAAAAAACACTAGTAAATATTTTTCAGAATGACTGTTAAAATGGCATTCATCTAAAGGTGAAGAATAAGACTGTTAGTTAACAATAAGAACACGTGCATTATAACATATTGCAAGTATTCGTGTTTGCCCTACCATTTTGCCTACCCAAAACAAAAACCTGAATTAGACCAAATCGTTGGAACTCCTGTTTATGAGAAACTCAGGGATAAAGAAACTTGTTAAACATCACTGCAAGGATAAATTCAACAAAATATAGGATGTGCAATACTCTTAACAACAAGGATCTGTTTCTTAAAAAGATAAAAAAAAAACTTAAAGGGGGAAGAGAAAACCTACAGACTAAAAACACTAGATTTATCAACCAATTTGAAGAAACCAATTGTAAACAAACAAAATGAATAAAATATATAAATTTTATTTATATTTTATAAAATATATCTCCATGCTGGTAGAGCAGAGCGTGCTTGGGATCTTTCCTCTCTACCCCTCTCTCTCCCTGTTCCTCCCCCACTCTCACACATGTGCTCTCCCTTTCTCAAAATAAATAAACATTTAAAAAATAATGATAATTCAGGAAAGTGGGTATACTTAAAGATGAAAAGACCAGCTATGTGTTGATAACTGTCATCGTTGGGTAATAAGCACATACTAGTGTACCTTTGTATATACCATTCTACATTTGTAAATATCTAAAAATCATCTAATACAAAGAATTTTTAATATCAGTAAATGATGAAATCAAGTAGAGAATATAGATTTATCAAGAGTTCTAATTTAGTACCATATATTAAAAAAAGATAAAGTAGAAAATTTTTAACATCTTTTTCATAAAACATTAATAGTATGTTCAGAAACTACTTTTAAGTTATTACCTGTAAGAAGTTAAGAAAATCATTAGTTTAACATAAACACGAGAAATTCAGGAAGACTAAAAAATATATAAACCAATATCCAAAGAAATTAAATATACACTGTGCACCTAACAATATAAAATAATTTTAGTTAACTAGTACTTTACTTACATTCTCCATATAGTTTGGCTTAAAGCCCTCTTGCTGTCGCCTGAGTTCCTCCTGTTCCCTGTGTCGGATCATTTCTTCCTCACGGCGACGGTGCTCTTCCTCATGTCTGAAAGATTTTTAAATAAAAATTGCAACATGTAAGCCATTACCAGGAATTGTATTCCATGTAAAACAAAACCATTTATAAGTAACTTTATGCAAAATCTGTGAATAATGATTGACTTACTAGATTTACCTTCCTTCTTCTAGTTTGCTCTAAGCCTTAATTAATCAAGTAACCCAAAGAAATAAAAGTACCTAGGGTAAATCAAAAAACAGAGTAACAACATGTAACTGAGTTAGTTATGTGCTTATGGTCAAGAAATCAGGAGTCCAAAAGCTCAAACATGTACTCTCTTACTGTATATAAAGAGAAAGGGGTGGGATCTATCACTGGCATAAAGGCACTCAGAACCAATCCCAATCTAAGCCACTGCAAAGAACAAAACTGCCTAGTCAAAAAATCTATCGTGTCTAAGGAATCCTTAACAAACTCTCTCTCCATTTTATCAACTCCCTGAAGAAAACCTCTAGAACAGGTGTCAGGTTACCATCTGTTTTTGTACATCAAGTTGTAAAAGACAATCATGTACTTAATGTCTATAGCTACCACTGGGTCAGAGCAGTGCTGAGTAGTTGAGACAGAAACCATATGACCTGCAAAGCCTAAAATATTTACCATCTAGTCCTTAGCCGTTTTCCAAGAAAAAGTTTGCCAACCTCAGTCCTAGAGGTATATTTCAGCATGTGAGAGAAAAAAATATTGAACTATAATATGTGTGCACAATTACTAGTAAATCAGCAATTACTTATGATTACAAGAAAAAAACCTACAAAATAACACTGAAGTTAACAGGCTCACATTATATTGGCTTTTATGTCAATGCAAATTCAAGTGTATATGCCTCCACCCAAAAAATAAAAAATAATTTAAATAGTGAAGACTATAGAATACTGATGTCCTCTCATTAAGTCACATTTTCTAAACTGCTCATTTAAGTACCTTATTACACTAAGTGTAACAATCAAATTTCAAGATACTCTGTTGTTTGTTGTATAATGCTTCCTCCCCTAAATACAAGTCCATGAACTTAAAAGAAATGATATATCCCACAGACAGCACAAAAACCACTGGTTGAAGAATTTGTGTCAGACCACAGGTTAGTAACAAGACAATGTTTCTAAGAAATTTTAAGCAAAATATAGACTATTTTGAGATTTTTGTCTAAGTCTCCAATACACATTTCCATTGTAAATTGAGCATTCAAGTAAAATGGTTAATCCACTTCTTGGACGTTAACACACTCATAAATTTTACTATAAAGAAAACACTTTCATATTCACATAGCTGAAAATATATGCAGGTACAGGTAAAAATTTCCTATTCAATAGGGCGCTTGGGTGGCTCAGTCAGTTAAGTGTCTGACTTCAGCTCAGGTCGTGATTTCATACTTTGTAAGCCTTGTGTTGGGCTCTGTGCTGACAGCTCGGAGCCTGGAGCCTGCTTTGGAGGAGAGTCTTCCTCTCTCTCCGCCTCAGCCCTGCTTGCTCTCTGTCTCCCAAAAATAAGTAAACATTAAAAAAAAATTTTTTTTTAATTTCCTATTCAAAAACTCTAATTCTACATATGTTTTGAAATTCAGTTTTCCTGATTTCGAAAAGGGTTCATGCACAGTTATTATATAACTAGTAAGATCTGGGACAGAACCCAATAATCAACCACACTGGCATTTCCCCAGTAAGATGAACACTCATTTTGGTGAAAATAGTAAAGGCCTGATACGACCACAGACCTAAATACATGTCAGGTTTTGTCATCAAATAGGCTCTTATCAGATCCTGCCACAAAATGATACATTTTGGTTTTCAAAGTTCTTTGGTCTTCAGAATTGCAACAAAGACCTTGTTCAGGGATAATTTGTAAGATGTAATAGAATTTTAAATGTGCAAGTCCATTTCCAGTAAACTAAAAAGAAATATCTGCACAAATGTGCAAGGATGTATGTACAGATACACACTGTACAGATACACACTGTGGCATTAATTAAAAGGAAAAGGTTGAAGACACAATCAACTATAAATGGGAAACAAGGATGGCCCATTGATGCCAAGGAACACACAACAACTGTTACAAAGGCAGATTTGCATTTACTGACACAAAACAAAGTCTAAGGTAAAGCTGCCAGAAAAAAAAGCAAGTAAAAAAAGAGCATTCCTATTACTGCTTCTAAAAATTATTTGTGTGAGAACAGAAGAAGGTAGAAAAAGTTTGTCACAGTGGGAATATTCTAGAGAACAGGACCATTAACTCTTTTATTTCATACATGTAATGTATCATTGAGTTTTGTTTTTTTTTAATTTTTTTTAACATTTTTTTTTCTGAGAGACAGAGAGAGACGGAGTGCAAGCAGGGGAGGGGCAGAGAAAGAGAGGGAGAATCCGAAGCAGGCTCCAGGCTCCGAGCTGTCAGCGGGGCTCAAATCCACGAACCGCGAGATCATGACCTGAGCTGAAGTCAGATGCTCGACCAACTGAGCCACCCAGGCGCCCCTGCCATAACATTTTAAAATTAAAAGAAAGTATTTTAAACAAAATCTGTAATGTACTTCTGTCATTATTAAAGCAGGGGTTTTTTTTCCTGATGTAATGTAAGAATACATTTATAAACCAGGAGGAAAAATAAGGTAAAAAGGTATAATCACTTTAAACAGCTATTTTTCCCTTCTTTTCCTTTGTCTATAAATTCGAGAAGTTCTACTTAATTTTGAAATAAGTTCTGATACCACACCGGTAATTCCAAAATCTGAACATACAGACAATATTCAGAAATATTCCCTATTGTACATACGTTTGCTTTTAATTTTTTCTATTCCACAAGATGCTTTAATGAGTATCTTTAATCGCTTCTCGGCCTTTTGGCTAAGATCAAGTGTAATGAGTATCTTTACATGTACATTTAACGTCTCTTCAAGTGAAGGATAAATTCCTAGGTTACATTTACAAATGGAACTAATAAGTAAAAAAGATGTGGCAAATTTTAACATCCTTCATGTTACACTTAATTGCAAAGTGATAAAACTTCAATTTTACAATTTAATTTGAACCCACTAATTATTCTCAGGCCTCACATATTTTTGTAGGGCTTTGAAAAATAGAAAGGATCTAGAAACTAAACGATGATATAAATAATGGATAAAAGTGTCCGGCTATTCTTTGTTCCTTTTTATTAGCACATGCCCTCCACACATGTTGCAGGGCTAAGTAAGATCTTTGTGTTGAAATGACATAAAAAAGGAAAACAGGTGGATGGATAGATGAGTGAGCAGAAGGGTGGTAAGAGAAGGAATGAAGAAATAAATAAATAAATGAACTACTAAAGTGGTCAAGTCACAGTCTGAATAAGCTCATCAACACCTTGTCCTAGTCTTCCTTCTTCACTGCCACAGTCTCTGAAGAATTAAGTGACCCATGAGAAACTTAATAATTTATTTGTAGCACTAAAAGGAAACCAGAAAATTGTATACCCTGGATATTTAATTTCTCTTAAAACATACTTTCTTATGCCATTCTGTCAATCTTCTAACTAAAGTGAAACAAAAAAGCAGAGTCCAAATTATCTGGCTTATTAATAATTAAAGCTGTCTTGTATGGTAGGAACCTCAGTCAGATGTATTTCTTCAGTTTAAGTGCCATAATTTTATTTGCTTTCCCTTGAAAGTACAGAAGATTTTTGACAATTATTAGTGAAAGTTCCAAGACACATTGTCCCCTTTCCTTTATATATGCCGCAAAACTGCTCAATTTTCAGACAACTTGCTCACATTTTTTAATAATGTTTATTTTTGAAAGACAGAGACAGAGTGCAAGTGAAGGAGGAGCAGAGACAGAGGGAGACACAGAATCCGAAGCAGGCTCCAGGCTCTGAGCTGTCAGCACAGAGCCCGATGTGGGGTTCGAACCCACAGATCGCAAGATCATGACCTGAGGCGAAGTCAGATGCTTAACAACTGAGCCACCCAAGCACCCCTCTTTTTGTTTGTTTGTTTGTTTGTTTAAGAATTATTTTAAGGGCACACAAGAGATGGGGGCGGGGGGCGGGGAGGAAGGGAAGGAGAGAGAGAGGATACCTCAAGCATGCCCCCACCCAGCATGGAGCCCCATCTAGACCCTGGGATCATAACCTGAGCCAAAATCAAGAGTTGGACTGAGTTACCTAGGCACCCCTGTTCACATTTCTTAAATCAAGATTCTTACAGTTAATTTCAAAAGAAACTTCCTAGTCAAAATATAAAAAAAAGCCTTTCTAGTTGGCAGACATAGGGTTAAGATTGTTAACAGATTTATCACTGCCTGTATCTGCTATAATACAGCTAAGTATCAAGACTACCCATAAGATCATCACATGTTGATTACTCTTGCTGATAGTACACAGCTATCTGAATTTCAAATTGAATCTGATATACTCCAGCATATTAAATAAATGAGGGGTGACTGGCTGGCTCAGTCAGAAGAACATACAAGTCTTGACCTCAGGGTTGTGGATTCAAGCCTCACAATGGGTGCATACTGCTAAAATAATAAACTTAAAAAATATGTAAGATTAATGAAAAAACATTCAATTACAAATTACCACATACACAGAACACTCCTCACATCAAGCAACCAACATTTCACCTAATGTGCAAATAGGTACCCTTTTAAAAATTACTAAGTACTCCATAGTTTCTGCACTTCACTTTAATAATCTGATCATTCCAACTATCCGCCTCCCTATGCTTCTCTAAATTCCAAAGAGGCAAAACCTGTACCTGTGTCTTTTATTCCCAAGTATATCCCTAATACTTAACGATCCTTTGTTTTTTTTTACTTATTTCTAATTTCAAATTAGAACAAAAAAGTTAACAAAACTTAACAAAAAAGTTGCAGAAACAGTGCAGAATGTCTATCCCTCATGCAGCATCCCCTAATATTAACATCTTAATGCAAACATAGTACAACTATTAAAAGTAGAAATTAACATTAGTATATTACAATTAAACTACAGATTTTATTGAGATTTCACCAGTTTCCCCATTAATGCCCTTCTTCTGTTCTAGGATTCTTTCTAGAATCCATTACATTGTATTTAACTATTCTCTTTAGTCTACTTCACTTTCAGTCTTTCTTGGTCTTTCATGAACTTGGCATTTTTTTTCTTTTCCAGTGCCATGTAGGTTTCACTGCCCGGGCCTGGGACAGACTAGGGATCCTCACCCATGGCAGGGTGAGGAGGGGATGGAGATGAGGCTGATAATAAAATATGGTTTGTGGTAGAATCACGGGTTCTGTCTTTGCTGAAAAAGAACCAAGGGCCTGGTTAGCTGGTAACTGCAAAGTCTAATTTTTCTGTGGACTGCACATGCAGGTGCAGCAGGAAGCTTTTCCTGCTGGTTACACCTGCAGGAAGCAGCTGGGAAGTACAGAGTCCAAAAGCTGGATGCATGGGGCACAGGGAGGAATAAGTCAGAGAAGCCAGTCTGTTAGCTACCATGTTCCACCTGCTTTTGTAAGTACAGGGCACCACCAGGCTGGAAGCTATCTGGGTGGGCTGAAAATGACCAGGCACAGCATAGGGTTGTAACTGTGGCTGAGACAGGTACTGCACTTCAGTAAATGCTGAAGGTGCTGAGCTGTTGACTAGGACTACAGGCCAGCATCTTGGGTCCATAGTGAGATGGGGGATGAGCAGTCCCATGGACGCTCATGGACTGCCTCAGGATTGCCTACGCTCTGGGCCATTATTATTGCCTCTGCAAAAAGAGCTGCTGAACCCATGTAGTGCTGGGTTGTAAGCACTTGGGAGTCTGCATCTCTGTTTGACTTTATCAGCTGCCAAAAGGAGGCCAGGGTGATTCTGTGCTCCAGGGCTCGTCCCCCGCTATGTGCTGAAGAGGTGAGATCCTGTATAAACAGTCACTCTGCTGGTATGCAGGTGATGTCGGAGTCTTTTTTCTCCTCCATTTTTCTTCACGTAAAACTTTTCTTGGGCTGTAGGAAAAGCTACTGCCTCTTCCTGTAGGGCCACAAGTTTCTCCTGCAACTTCAGGATGTGTTCTGTGGTTCCATCTACTTTCTCTTCCTTCTCTCCTGCTTTTGCTTCAACCTGTTTCATCATCTTACACACCTCTCCTTCCTACTGCAAACCACACTCCTGGCTCCGTCATGATGCGCTAGTACAATGCCCAGGCCATGGTACCAGAATCCTTGGGGCATTCCAGGAATGCAGGAATGGGATTGCTGGGGGCACCTGGGCCGAGGGAGCCCTGCTCTGTCACTGACTGCCAGACCTTGTACTGGACATGTGGGGCAGAAGGTCCTCAGGGGGTACCATGCCCAGCTGAGGCAAAAGCCCACCTATGTGCTGCCATGGTCAGGTGCGCAGCACTTGCCTCCCTGCCCTGCCAGCCTTGCAGCCAGAGGTCTACCATGTGCACAGGCCAGGGTCTCTAGCCTGAGCACTCAGCACACCTTCTTCCCCACCAGCCTCAGGGTGTATCTGACACTTCAAAAAAAAAAAAAAAAAAAAAAAAAACTGATTATTTTGTACAATGTCCTTCAAGCTGGGCTCATGTTATATGCCCTCATGAAAATGTCCAATGCTAGAAATGTTTGGCAAAAAAAAAAAAAAAAAAAAAAACACACACACAAAAATGACAATGTATCCTTCTGAGTATATTGTATCAAGGAGTATCTGGTGTCAATGTCTCATTACAGGTGACATGAACCTTAATGCTTGTTGCTTCTCCACTTTAACTTTACTATTTTTCCATTAGTATGTAATACAAAAGAGAAACGTAAACTGCGTTTCTCAAGTTTGGGCATAAATTTGAAACACCCATCAGTAAATCTTGTTTGTAACAATTATTATTATTACATGGCATGCCCACTGGTGATTTTCTCTCTCTCATTCCTTCCATACTGATTGTTGTTCTATTATAAGGAAAAGCTATCCATTGTCTTCCATTTATTTATTCATTCAATTGTTTACTTTTATCAGCATGAGCTTCTGGATATCTAATTTATTCTGCAGTTTAAAATGTAGTATTATCAGGGCTCCTGGGTGGCTCAGTTGGTGGAGCATCTGACCTCAGCTCAGGTCATGATCTCCCGGATTGGCAGTTCAAGCCCCGCATCAGGCTCACTACTCAGTGCACTTTGGATCCTCTGTCCCTCTCTCTCGGCCCCTCCCCTACTTGCACTTTCTCAAAAATATATAAAATATTAAAGAAAAAAAAGTTCTATAAGAAAAATAAATAAATAAAATAAAATCTAATACTACCATTTTTTATTTTGTTGTTGAAATTTTTCCAAGTTTGGCCATTTAGGAGCACCTTCATTGTGGCTCCTATGTATTTTCAACGTGTCTCATCTTTTATGAATATAGGTCTACTGCATTGTATTGGGTTTTGCTTTACTGCACATACAGTATTTTTTTATACAATTTTTTTTCTTTTTTTACAAACTAAGGGTGTGGCAACTCTGCAGGCTATTGGTGCCACTGTTCCAAAAGCACGTGTTCACTTTGTGTCTTTGTGTCATATTTTGGTAGGTAATTATCAAAATATTTCATTACTATATTTGTAAGGCTGATGTGTGATGATTTTTTTAAATTTTTTTTAACGTTTATTTATTTTTGAGAGAGAGAGACAGAGCATGAACGGGGAGGGGCAGAGACAGAGGGAGACACAGAACTGGAAGCAGGCTCCAGGCTCTGAGCCATCAGCCCAGAGCCTGATGCAGGGCTCGAACTCACGGACGGTGAGATCGTGACCTGAGATGAAGTCAGACGCTTAACCGACTGAGCCACCCAGGCGCCCCATGATGTGTGATGATTTTTGATGTTGCTTACTACTGTAATTGTTCTGAGGCACCACAAACCACACCCACATCCGGACAGTAAACATGATCAATAAACACTGTATAATCTAACTGCTCCATCAACGAGCCATTCCCCCCTCTCTCTCCCCTCTCTTCTCTCTCTTTCTTCTTGGGCCTCCCTACTCCTTGAGACACAACAATATTGAAATTAGGCCAATGCCTAATCCTAGAATGGTATTTAAGTATTCAAGTGAAAGGAAGAGTTGCATGTCTCTTACTTTAAATCAAAAGCTAGAAATGATTAAGCTTCATGAGGAAGGCATGGTGAAAGCCAAAAGAGACCAAAAGCTAGGCTACTTGCACCAAACAGTTAGCGAAGTTGTGAATACAAAGGAAAAGTTCTTCAAAGAAATAAATCAAAAAGTGCTACTCCACCAGCACCTGGGTGGCTCAGCTGGTTGAGCGTCTGACTCTTGGTTTCGGCTCAGGTCATGAACTCATGGCTTCATGGGTTCAAGCTCCACACTGGGTTGTGCACTGACAGTGTAGAGCCAGCTTGGTAGTCTCTCTCCACCTCTCTCTCTGCCCCCCCCCCCCCCCGAATCGTGCTATCTCTTAAAGAAACAAACAAAAAAGTGTTACTCCAGTGAACACAGGAATGGTAAGAAAACAAAATAGCCTTGTTGCTGGAATGGAGGACTTTAAGTACATTACATAGAGGATCGAACCAGCCACAAGGTTCCCTATAGACTTAATCCAGAACAAGGCCCTAATGCTATTCAATTCTATGCAGGTTGAAAAAGGTGAGGAAACTACAGGAAAAAAATTTATGAAGCTAGCAGAGATGTAGAAGCTGCCATCAAGTTATCCAGAAGATGTAGCTTAGATAATTAATGAAGGTGGCTACACTAAACAACAGATTTTCAATGTAGACTAAATAGGCTTATACTGAAAGAAGATGCATCTAGGACTATCATGGCTACAGAAGGCTGACTGTCTTGTTAGGGGCTAAGGGAGCTGGTGACCTGAAGGTGAAGCCAATGCTCACTGACCATTCTGAAAATTCTAGGGCTCTTAAGAATTATGCTCAACCTACTGTTCTATACATTGCGCAACAAAGCCTGGATGATAGCACATCTTTTTATAATGTGGTTTACTGAGTATTTTAAGCCCACTGCTGAGATCTTCTGCTCAGGAAAAAAAAAAAAAAAAAGAGTCCTTTCAAAATATTGCTGCTCACTGACAATGCAACTGGTCACCCAAGAGCTCTGGTGGCAATATACAATGACTTTAATGTTTTCGTGCCTGCTAACAACATCCATTCTACAGCCCACAGACCAAGGAGCAATTCTGACTTTTAAGTCTTATTTTTTTAAAAATACATTTCACAGGGCGCCTGGGTGGCTCAGTCAGTTAAGCGTCCGACGTCGGCTCAGGTCATGATCTCGCGGTCCGTGAGTTCGAGCCCTGCATCGGGCTCTGTGCTGACAGCTCAGAGCCTGGAGCCTGTTTCAGAATCTGTGCCTCCCTCTCTCTCACCCTCCCCTGTTCATGCTCTGTCTCTGTCTCAAAAATAAATAAACGTTAAAAAAAAAAAGTTTTTTTTTTTTAAATACATTTCACAAAGCCAGAGCTGCCCTAGACAGTGATTCTTCTGATGGATCTGGGCAAAGTAAAATGAAAAACTTCCAGAAAGGATTTCACCATTCTAGGTGCCACTAAAAACATCTGTGCTTCAAAGGAAGAAGTCTATCAACATTAACAGGAGTTTGAAGAAGTTGACTCCAACCCAACCCTCATGGATGACTTTGAGTTGAGGGGCTCAAGACATCAGTGGAGGAAATAAATGCAGATGTGGTGGAAAAAGCAAACGAACTAGAACTACAAGTAAAGCCTGAAGTTGTGATTGAATTGCTGCAGTCTCATGACCAAACTTTAACAAATGAGAAGCTGCTTCTATGGATATGCAAAGAAATTAGTTTCTTGAGATGGGATCTACTACTGGTGAAGATGCCGTGAAAATTGTTGAATTGACAACAAAGAACTTAGCATATTACATAAATGAAGCTGATAAAGCATCAGCAGGGTTTGTAAGGATTGGCTCCAATTTTGAAATAAGTTCTACTGTGGGTAAAATGCTATCAAATAGCATCGCATACGACAGAGAAATCATTTGTGAAGAGTCAAAAAATTGCCACAGCCTCCCCAACCTTCAGCAAGCACCTCATCAGTTAGTAGTCATCAACAGCAAGAAAAGATCTTACACCAACAAAAAGATTACAATTCACTGAAAGCTCAATGATGGTTAGCACTTTTTTTTTTTTCATTTTTTTAAGTTTATTTATTTATTTTGGGGCACCTGGGTGGCTCAGTCAGTTAAGCATCTGACTTTGGCTCAGGTCATGATCTCGCAGTTTTGTGAATTCAAGCCCTGTGTCAGGCTCTCTGCTGACAGCTCAGAAACTGGAGCCTGCTTCAGATTCTGTGTCTCCCCCTCTCTCTGTCCCTCCCCTGCTCATGCTCGCTCTCTCAATAATAAATAAATGTTAAAAAAAAAATTTTAAGTTTATTTATTTTGAGAGAAAGCAAGCACAAGTTGGGGGGGGGGGGGGGGAGCGGGCAGGCAGCGAGGGAGAGAAAGAATTCCAACCAGGCTCTGTGCCATCAGCACAAAGCCCAGGGTGAGGCTCAAACCCGTGAAACATGAGATCATGACCTGAGCCAAAATGAGGAGTCAGGCGCTTAACCGACTGAGCCCCACAGGCATCCTCCACTTTTTTTTTAATCAATAAGTGTTTTTTCATTAAGGTGTGTAAATTTTTTTAGATATAATGCTCTTGGCACACTTTATACACTTTATACAGTGTATAGTGTAAATGTTAACTTTTATATGTACTGAGAAACCAAAAAATTAATCTGATACTTTTTATTGCAATATTCACTTTACTCCAGTGGTCTGATACCAAACTTGCAGTATCTCAGAGGTACAACTGTACTTTCTTATTCTCTGGCACAACATTCCAGGATCATCTCACACCTTCCAGTCCAGTAATCAACCACTTCCCCACAAAGCCTTGGTTCCATTTATTACAGAATGGTGTTTAGAAACCAAAATCTGGGCACGATGTGTGTTCACCGCTTCTAGGTGAACAAGGATTATGAAATACATGTATGTATGTGAACCCACACATACACACACACATCTATATTTCTGTCTAAATTAAATATACTGAGTTCATACTAATACCTCTGATCCCAATTCAACACCCCAGGATTCATTTTAGTTTTAGCCTTTCTCTTTCTCCAACAAGGAGAAAACCTGCATTTGATTATCTACATTTGTTCATCTGTTTACTCAAAAAAAAAAATACATATACATTCTTTCCATTAAAGACCTAATCAGGGGAGCCGGGTTGCTCAGTCGGTTAAGCGTCCAACTCTTGATTTCAGCTCAGGTCAGATCTTACGGTTCGTGGGTTCAAGCCCTATGTCAGGTTCTGCACTGATAGCATGGAGCCTGCTTGGGATTCTCTCTCCTCTCTCTGCCCCCCCCCCCCCCCCCCGCTCTCTCTCTCAAAATAAATAAACAATTAAAAAAATTAAAAAGTCGTCTCAGAACTGCTAGCCCATATCCCTGTGAGAAACACATTAACTAGATTAAAATTTTGATGTACTGTTTTTCTTGCCATTGGCTTATACTGTCCAGTCAAGACAGTGTTTTCCAAAGTTATTTAGGGTCCTTATTTCCTTCCCCATACCCTTTCAGAGTGATAATGTTATTCACTTGCAATACAACTATGTTCTTTTGTTTTAAGATTTTATTTTTAAGTAATCTCTACACCCAATGTGGGGCTCGAACTTATAACCCTGAGATCGAGAACTGCATGCTCCACCAACTAAGCCAGGCCCCCATTTGTTTTTCTTTTTATGCCCTTTTATGGGTTCTCCGACACTGGTTATTTTTTTTAGCAGATGAAGGGTAGAGTACTAATTCTAAAAGTCTAGCTGTCAAGTATAAGTATCAGGGAAAGATGGAGTCATAGTTTTATGTATGGGAGGGGTGGTTTCCTTTTCTTGTAAAAGTAGAAGAGACTTTAACATATTTACATAAAAAGAAGCAACAAGGAAGAAGTTGGCAAAAGGTCCCTTGTGTAAGGAAAACATGCAGGGCATTTTATACAATAGTGGTTCTCAAGCTTTATGATGCATTAGAATCACCTGGAAGATTTTTAAGGACAGTTGGCTGGTCTCCACCCCTACCATTTCTGATTCACCAGTTGGGGGATGTGGAGGCTTGAAAATAGAATGCTGGGCACCTGGGTGGCTCAGGAGGTGGAGCGTCTGACTTTTGGTTTCAGCTCGGGTCAAGATCTCTCGGTTTGTGGGACCAAGCCCCACGTTGGGCTCTGTGCTGACGGAGCAGAGCCTGCTTAGCATTCTCTCTCTCTCTGTCTCTCTGTCTCTGTCTCTCTCCCTTGCCCTCCCTCCCTCTGCCACTCCCTCACTCCTTCTCTCTCAAAATAAATAACCATTAAAAAAAAAAATGCGAATGCTGCCTGTCAAAATACCATAATTTCAAAATAAGTAGGTTAGAGTGAAATCAGAGTAGTTCCAAGACAGAAACATATACACATTGTTTTAATCAAGCACAAAGTTAGAAAAAATACATTAAAATATACTGAATACTATCTATCTCCAGACCATACTTGACACTTATTCAAGGTTTTTCACCTTGTCTTTTATTTTTTATTTCCCACGATCACCTTACTTTCTACCACAAGCACTTACTACCTTTATAACACTTAAAAAACCAAACTTTAAGTGTGCTTAATGTATCATAGCTTTGAGGGGCACCTGGGTGGCTCAGTAAGTTAAGCGTCCAACTTCAGCTCAGGTCATGATCTCACAGTTCGTGAGTTCTAGCCCCATGTCAGGCTCTGTACTGACAACTCAGAGCCTGGAGCCTGCTTCAAATTCTGTGTCTCCCTCTCTCTCTCTGCCCCTCCCCTGCTCACACTCTCTCTCTCAAAAAATAAACATTAAAAAAGAAAAAAATTTTTAAATATATCATAGCTCTGTTTATAACATTTCCTAATTACTATGATTTTCAACAACTCTTAAAAGTAACATTTATCTCGGGGCGCCTGGGTGGCGCAGTCGGTTAAGCGTCCGACTTCAGCCAGGTCACGATCTCGCGGTCCGGGAGTTCGAGCCCCGCGTCGGGCTCTGGGCTGATGGCTCAGAGCCTGGAGCCTGTTTCCGATTCTGTGTCTCCCTCTCTCTCTGCCCCTCCCCCGTTCATGCTCTGTCTCTCTCTGTCCCAAAAATAAATAAACATTGAAAAAAAAAATTAAAAAAAAAAAAAAAAGTAACATTTATCTCATTATATTTCACAATTAAATATTTCTGGTATAAGAAAAGCTGTTAATTTTTATTTATACATCTTAGATCAACCAGTCTCCCAAACATCCTTATTTAACCTAAAATATTTTAAGTTGACCATCACAGTTGTCTATCGTATACTGAGATTTTAAATGCCCATACCCCTTTTTAATCATGTATCCCACTTCCATAAATCTTTAAGCAAATTATCAGAAGCCCGAAACAAGAAAAACTAAAACTAAGAGCAGTTAATATATAGCCATCTCTAGGAAAAAAACGATCCAGGAAATCATAATACATTCTTACAAATTATATGAAGCACTTAAGTCCCTTATGTACGTTCACAGTGAATGCAAAGTGTCCATAACCAGCTAAAAAAATAAAGGAAACATAAGAATAACAAAGAACTATGCTAGTTTATAGTCAAAATGGAAAATTTTGTTACTTTTCTGTATTTTCCAACTTGTACAATTTGTTTATAATAGGCAGTAGGGAATTTTATCAATAACACACACAACAAAAACTGGGTATGTTCACATATGTATTATGGTGATGTTCTTTTACCTCAGTTGTATTTGCTTCCGTTTTTGCAACTCTTGGTTTCTGAGTTCTTCCAATCGTCTGAGTTCTTCTTGACGCCTCATTAGATCTATAAAATAAACCACACATTAATATTTCTACCTTCTCTTTCTGTATTTTTAAATCAGTAAACATATTATTACTGACAATATATTCAGTAACGTATTCATATTCATGCACCTAGCTTCTCTTTTGTCTATAATACCATCTTATAATGAAAGATTATATAAGCTGTATAATCAAATTACTATCTTTGCTGGACCTGTTTGTTTCCTCATAGGTATGAAAATAATAAAATTCATCCTTATGTTAATAAATTAAAATGGGTAGTAATTGTTTTAACATAAGGCCTAGTACATACTAAAAATGGAATAAATATGTACATATTTTCATGTACACTCGTAAACACATTAAAATTTTTTTTCAGCAGTGAATATAAAGCACAAAAAGAGGGGCGCCTGGGTGGCGCAGTCGGTTAAGCGTCCGACTTCAGCCAGGTCACGATCTCGCGGTCTGTGAGTTCGAGCCCCGCGTCAGGCTCTGGGCTGATGGCTCGGAGCCTGGAGCCTGTTTCTGATTCTGTGTCTCCCTCTCTCTCTGCCCCTCCCCCGTTCATGCTCTGTCTCTCTCTGTCCCAAAAATAAATAAAAACGTTGAAAAAAAAATTTTTTTAAAAAGCACAAAAAGATGCTTTGGGAGACATGAACAGAGGGCACATAAGACCAGAACACACAAACAGAATAAAGAGATAAGATGCTGCTTAAAACCAAAAAAATATCCCTCCCAAAATACAATTAGTGTAAGATTCCTCCTATGCAAAGTCAATTTCTTATAAAAACAAGCAATGAGAGAATTCTTTCTTATAAGGGGAATAAAGGCTGAATTCTGATATTAACAAGATCATTTTAATTTTAAACAAGATGAGCATTCCTGCTGTCATGAATCTTTGCTATATCAAGAACAGGGGTTCCAGAGTAGTACAAGATGAGAAAAAGTACATTTGTTTTGCCCAAGTGCTAAAGAATCTTTGTAATATCTTACCAAGTTATTATGTGTGCATACACACATGGATCAAAAAATATTAAAATACTCTGCATAGCACAATTACTGGTTGCTTTTATTTCCCTTTTCCCTTATCATGTTATCTGAAATTTCTAATGTGAACATAAATTATCTTGATTAAATGTTCCTTAACAAATCACTATTATTAAGAACATTACAGGGGTGCCTGGGTGGCTACATCAGTTATGTGTCCGACTCGGTTTCAGCTCAGGCCATGATCTCACGGTTTATGAGTGCCAGCCCCACATCAGGCTTTGTGCTGACTGTGCAGAGCTTGCTCGGGATTCTCTCTCCCTCTCTCCCTGCCCCTCTTCATGTGTCTCTCTCAAAATAAATATGTAAACTTAAAAAGAAGAGAACATACCAAAATACTAACGGTCACAGTTAACATTCTATGAGTCAGTTACCCTAATATCATAACCATGACAAAGTAGGCATCATAAACCTTAACAAGATAATTATCTTTCCCATTTTTACAGACTGAAAACAGATCGAATTATGTATTAATTATATCAATGAAAAACTATTTGGACAGACGGGCCTGGCTGGCTCAGTCAGAAGATCATGCAACTCTTGATCTCGGGGTCATGAGTTCGAACCCCACAAGGGGTACACTGATTAAAGAAAACTTAAAAAAAAAAAAATTCAGACTGATTATAAATGTACTGTAGCGACACAGGTAGTAGGGACCGGGTGATTCTGTCAACACGCCAGTTGACAGAACACTTAGGTATCTTAAAAAGTCACCAAACACTACTACAATGATTTTGAACATTCAGACCACTAGTTGTCATCCTTAACTGCTCATCAGAACTACTTAAGTACCTTTTAACCACAAAATCTCTTGGGAGGTAGATATCAATATTTTTTTTTTTTGAAGCTCCCTAGTTGACTCCACTGTACAACCACCGAGAACCATACAACTATCATATAATTACTTTAGCTGGAGAAAGCTAGTAGACACCAAAAATATATTATCTACCTCAATAAGCCAAAATGTGCACAGTGTCCTTTTATCACTGATTATCCAAAAAAGTCTATTCAGTATATCCTATAATAATTTTAACATGAGTTTGTAGGCTAGCTTCTCTTAAATCATGGACAAATTACCACATATAATAAATGTAAAAATATGCATTTTCTTCCACGAAAAGGACTAAAACATTTGTTTTCCAACTAGATTTTCTCCTTTTAAGCTATGCCTGTTGAGAAAACTGCTTTACCCTCTCAGACAGTATTTCCTCATCTGCAACATTGGTAAAATAATTAGCTCAAAGAACCCAACACTAAAGTTCCTGAAATTTCACCAAAGCTTATATATTAAACACTGCCAGAGAAATATCCTTCTGGGGAAAAAAATTACAAAAAATAGAGAGAGAGCTAGAGTGTTTTTTCCTTTGATCCAGTAAATCACAGTAACAGGTATTTTCTTAAAAAAATATCCTGGGGCACATGGATGCCCAACTCTAGTAAGTGTTCAACTCTTTATTCTGGCTCAGGTCATGATATCACAATCATGAGATTGAGCCCTACATCAGGCTCCATGCTGACAGCTTGGAGCTGCTTGAGATTCTCTCTCTCCCTTCCTCTCTGTCACTCCCCTGTTCATGCTTCTCTATTAAAATAAATCAACATTAAAAAAAATAGGAATCCAAAGGCATCCATACACATAAAGACATCAGATGTAACACTACATTTTTTTTTTTTAATGTTTCTATTCATTTTTGAGAAAGAGAGCGAGCAAGAAAGAGAGAGAGCGCACGCGCGGGGTAGAAGGAGAGGGAGACAGAGGATCTGAAGTGGACTCTACACTGACAGCAAAGAGCCAGATGTAGGGCCCAAACTCATGAGCCATGAGATCATGACCTAAACTGAAGAAGGAGGCTTAACCGACTGAGCCACCCAGGCGCCCCTGAAGCACTAGTGATTACTAGACCAAATAACATTTGAAAATCCTTGCCTAATTTAATGATAAATAACAAAATTACATCTATAATTTTAATATATCAAATACATGGGAATATAAGGAACTAAAGGAGAATACAGACAAATTTAAAATTTGATTTACTAGACTGTAGAAGTGTTTCTCAACTTAATATCCTTCATGAAAACTGAATGTATACTCTCTGATCTAACAAGTCTATTTTCTAGAAATATAAGCATTGAATCTACAGATTGTAAGGGCATATTTAGCCCCAAGGAAAAGCTGAAACACTGTATTGCACAACAAGATGCATCTTGAATACAAGACCAGACAGAAAGCAGTAATAAGGTATAGTAAAATGTTAGTAACAGAATCTAAGTAGCGAACACCTTAAAATTCCTTCAACTCTATGTTCAAATTTTGTCACAAAAAAAAAAAAAAATGGGGGGTGGGGGGGGACCATATCCTAAATAAGCTACTGAACTTTACTTAAGAAGAAAGAATCAAGATGGAGTCACTTACGACAAGATGGGAAAAACTCAGGCTTACCTCAGACTTCCCCACAGAAACATTCAGTGCTAGAAGACAATGAAACATACTATCAAGTACTTAAGAAAGGAAGACAGAAAAAGATCCATGAATTTGAAGCACCAGTTTAAAATGTTAAGGATCACAGATAGTATTTTAGAACATGCAAGAACTCAAGGAATGTTGTTTCTATGAACCCTTCTTAAATCATGAGGATAAACATCAAATGATGAAAAGACAAGTCATGACTCCTCTATTTAATAGGGTTAAAGATTAAAACACATGAACATCATCAAATTAAAGAACATTAACTTGAAATGAAAACACAGTATTGAAGAGATATGTGCACTTTGATGTGCACTGCAGCATTATGCACAAAAGCAAATATACGGAAACAACCTAAGTTATCTATCAATGAAAGAATGGATAAAGATGTGGTGTACACACACAATATACATCTATCTACACACCCTCATACACACAATATACGTACACACACACAATGGAATATTATTTCAGCCACAAGAAAATGAAACCCTACATTTCCAAGAACACAGATGGACCTTGAGGGCATTAAGCTCGGTAACGTATGTCAAAAAAAGACAAATACTGCATGGTAGAACTTACATGTGGAATCTTAAAAAAAAAAAAAAAAAAAAAAATCAAACTCTTAGAAACAAACATTAGAAAAGTGGCTTTCAAGGGGCTGGAAAGTAGAGTAACCAGGGAGAGTCTGGTAAAAGGATAAAAGTTCTGCCCTTAAGAACAGTAAAGCCTGAGGATTTAATGTGTAACATAGTGGCTATGTTTTAAATAATTACTGTGTAACTGAAAACTACTAAGAGAGTAAAACTTGAATGTTCTAAAACACCAGAAAAATAAACAAAATCAGCCTTTATACTGAAAAAGAAAAAATTAAGTTAAATAAATCCAAACAAATCAGATGCAAAATAAATAAAAGTTGAGAGGAAAAGAGAATGAAAGAGGAATAAAATATGCCTATTCCATTGGTTTTCTTTCCTTCAGTTATCAGGAATCAAAAGATATTTATAAAGGCAATATACTTCTACTACTTGTTTACCAGTTTGATAGCACATATAAAGAATGAAAATACAATCATAAAAACCCAGTGGTGGAAGAGGAGAGAGTAATAACAAAATGCACGCAGAGTTAAATTTCATCTGTTCAAAGTTTATAACTCTAGGAACAAAGATAACACAAAATAACCATGAAGAAAATTCAGAAACTGCTCCTATGCTGATGATCATAAACAAATGGAGAAGGAAAAAAAAAAAACCTGTAGTAAGTATAATGGGATTTGGATCTAGAAAACATTAAATAAACACCAGTAAAGTACAACTATTAAAACGTATCGGTGTATCCAAGAAGAATTAAGATTCACAAAACTGGGGTGCTTCCGTAGCTCAGTTGGTTAAGCATCCAACTTTGGCTCAGGTCATGATCTCATGTCTCTTGAGTTTGAGCCCCGTGTTGGGCTCTGTGCTGACAGCTCAGAGCCTGGAGCCTGCTTTGGATTCTGTGTCTCCGTCTCTCTCTGCCCCTCCCCCACTTGCACACAAGCTCACTCTCTCTCTCTCTCTCTCTCTCTCAAAAACAAATGAACATTAAAAAAAAAGTCACAAAACTTTGCTAAGGTATATATACATAAACATTCAATGAGGTGCTGCTTTTATCAACAACCTGGAAAGAGAACTACAGATAAATCAACAGAGGATGAGCTAAACTAATTATACCCACTAAACAGAATATATGCAGCCATTTAAAAACTGAGACGGGGATGCCTGGGTGGCTCAGATGGTTAAGGATCCGACTCCATATTTTGACTCAGGTCATGAGCTCATGGTTCAGGAGATCAAGCCCCACATCGGGCTCTGCACTAACAGCTCTGAGCCTGAGTGGGATTCTCTCTCCCTCTCTCTCTCCCCTCCCCCACTCATGCACAAGCATGCTTTCTCTCTCTCAAAATAAATAAACTGAAAAATAATTTTTCTAATAAATTAAAAACAAAAAACCAAGATCTGGAAGTATGTACTACTGTAGAAAGTAAAATAAGAAGGTACAGAGAAAGATAAATAGAAGACTCTTTGGTTATAAATAAATACACATACATATCTACTGACATTCAAGTTTTCTTTTCATTAAGGGATATACAAAAGAAACTTAAAATATAGAAGAAACCTGTGATTCCTACAAAAAAGCAGAAGGGGGGACAGGGGAGGAGACACATTTTCTGTACTAACTGGGTTTTCTATTTCCATGAAAGGTCAACCAGAGAGCCCTGTTTCTGTTTCTGCACAGCCACAGAACACAGATTACCTAAAATCTCTCCACCACCCCAATACACCCTTGGAAATGCTGTATGAAGTATAAAATTATAGAATAAAAGAAAACTATAAATTAAAAACAGTTTTGACTAACAATGAAACAAACTAACACTGAAACAAATTACCAGCAGATATCTGCTGAAATAAATGTAAGATGTACTTCAGCAAAACCAGGAGTAATATAAACTAATCAATGTGCTTTTCTAATATTATAAACCAAAAATATTGTCAACAGGGGTTATAAAGAAACATACAAAAAACAATGAAAAAACAAAAGCTCAGGGGAAATAACTGCAAAATTACTGTGCTTCAGAACTCAAACTGGAGGTGCCAGGGTGGTTCAGTTGGTCAAGCGTCCAAATGCAGCTCAGGTCATAATTTCACAGTCAAGTTCGAGCCCAGAGTTGGGCTCTGTGCTGACAGCTGAGCCTGAAGCCTGCTTTCAGATTCTGTGTCTGCTCCCCCTCTCTCTGCCCCTCCTCTGCTCATGTTCTGTCTCCCTCTCTCTAAAAAATAAATAAATACATACATACATACATACATACATACATACATACATACATACAATGTCCTTAGAGATGAGGCAAATCTTCTAAAAGCTCAGAAGAGCTTTATGAGGCCTAAAGAAATATTGCTGTTTGTCAACACTATATCCTCAATCAAATATCTCAGTGTCTTCTTCAACTGACATTATGTGCTGAAGAAATGGCTGTTATAATACCATTTATCATCAGCAGCAACAAATAGCTTATAGTAGTATAAATGCTTCCATATTTAATCAGTTATGTGCTAAGATTATGGCATGACTGTAGACAGTGGCAAAGTGCCCAGCAGGCTCTGAGCAGAAAACAATTCATATTAGAGAGAAGTACTAGAGCAATCATGGAGCCCAAGAAACTAAATTTTTTAAAATCCCCCAGTTGATTCTCATGTGTAACCAAATGTTAAAACCATAAAACCACCAGACTAGATAAAACTGAAGGCCTCTCTTCCAGCTCTAAGCAGCAAATGATTCTGAAACCTCATCACATAAAACAATTTCAAATTTTCTGCTACATAAGAGTCTTAATCTTTAAACATAGTACATGATAATAAATGACTTCAATTTTCTGAAGAGTAAACTTACAGAACTGCTAAGTTTAGAATCCAAATGAAACCAGAAACGTCTGACTAGTTTCTATAGTTGTTGAGCTGGATTGTTTTTTAACGTATTTAATTAGCATCAGCAGTTAGTGACTTCATACATGTTCAATAAACTTTTACTGAACAGAAAAAACAAACACTGGACTTTTAGTAATCGAAACTCTACCAAAAGGATTTTAAAAAATGAATGATGATCACATTTTCACCTTTTAAAGAAATACCAGCTCTAGTATAAAAAATACTTCAGAGAAGACAAAGATTAAATAACAGTCCAATAAGAAGGCAGAAATCTAGGTAGATATCTATAGTGCCTTGATCTCTGGAGGTAGTCAAAGAAGGTAGATAAATGTTTACTAAATGCTTACTTTAAAAAACAAAAACAAAAAAATTAACACAATAGAAAGCAATCAGAGGTTTATTTTTAACAAATACAAAACTATGGGGCACACTGGTGTCTCAGTGTCAATTTCAGCTCAGATCCTGATTTCACCGTTTGTGAGTTCAAGCTCTCTGCTGTCAGCACAGAGCCTACTTCTGGGATCCTAGGGATCCTCTGTCTCCCTCTCTCTCTGCCTCTCCCCCACACTCGCGTGTGCACACACACGCTCTCTCTCTCAAAAAAAAACATTAAAAAAATATATACAAAATTATTACAGATAGTTGAAAAAATGAGTGACAGGAATTACCAGAAGAAATTATTTGGAGAATTAAAGAAGGGGAAAGATAAACAGTAAAGATAGGCATAAAAAGAAACCTAGCAAGAGGAGAGGAAAGAAGTGGGCTTCTACATATATTCAAGCAGCTTGTCTTATGTTTAGGTATTTGACCAGTAACTATGAGAATAAATTATCACCCATTATGATTGTTCTTAAAAATTCAGTCAGCTCTAGGAACACCTGGATGGCTCAACCCAGCTCTTGATCTCGGCTCAGGTCATGATCTCACGGTTTGTGAGATCGAGCTCCAAGTTGGGCTCTGCGCTGACAGGACAGAGCCTGCTTGGGATTCTCTTTCCTGTGTCTCTGACTCTACCCCGCTCACGATTCCTCACTCTCGAAATAAATTTAAAAATAAAAGTACAAGTTTTTGTTCTAGGGGACCATCATTGGCTCAGTTGGTTAAGCGTCCAACGACTCTGAATTTTGGTTCAGGTCACAATCTCACAGTTCATGGGATTGAGCCCTACATCGGGCTCTGCATTAACAGCATGGAGCTTGCGTGGGATTCTCTCTTTCTGCCCCTCCGCTGCTCATGCACATGTGTGAATGCTCTCCCTTTCTCTCTCAAAATAAATACACTTTTTTTTTTTTTTTACATTTATTTTTGAGAGACAGAGTGAGACAGAGCACAAGCGGGGAAGGGGCAGAGAGAGAAAGAGACACAGAATCTGAACCAGAATCCAGGCTCTGAGCAAGCATTCAGCACAGAGCCCAAAGCAGGGCTTGAACCCATGAATCATGAGATCATGACCTGAGCCGCAGTCGGTCACTTAACCGACTAAGCCACCCAGGCGCCCCAATAAACTTTTTTTTTTAATTTTTATTGGTACTCCACTTAGTTAACATACAGTGCTATATTAGTGTCAGGTGTACAACATTTGATATGTGACTTTTGCCAAATCCACATACCAAGAATTACCCACTGTGCTTCTTTTTGCCAGCAGAGTCATCTATCGTCTACTGGCAAAATTTAACCACTTTAATAACATCCAAGAATACTACTTATGTAGGCAAAACTTATTTTAGTAAGTTCTATGGTTTTGTTTTAATTTTTTTTTTTTAACGTTTATTTATTTTTGAGACAGAGAGAGGCAGAGCATGAACAGGGGAGGGGCAGAGAGAGAGGGAGACACAGAATCCGAAACAGGCTCCAGGCTCCGAGTTGTCAGCACAGAGCCCGACACGGGGCTCGAACTCATGGACCGTAAGATCATGACCTGAGCCAAAGTGAGACGCTTAACCAACCGAGCCACCCAGGCGCCTGTTTTGTTTTTTTTTTTAAGAAGTTCTCTTGGAAAAGGGAGATTTTTGTTTCCGATACAGTGAGTTCCAACTACCTTCTAACTCATAAACAGCAACTTAAATAGTATGTGCCTTAAGAAAAAAAAAAAATCATACTATATCTATATGAAAACCCATTTTACCTTGCCTCATTAGCATTAATTGGTGTTCATGCCTAGCTGCTTCCATTTCTGCTTCCAGTTTCTCTTTGGCTTCTCTGATGTTTCTATCAACCTGCTCACGCTGCTGCTTTTCCATTTCGTCAAGAGCCTTCCATCGAGATGCATACTCAAATTCAAATGTCCCAGGTTGAGCAAAACGTGGTGGCTGTTCTCTTTCCCTAAGAGTTTACATTTGAAAACATACAGAAATCTATGTTTAAAAGGCAAAAAAAACAACAAATAAGAACAACAAGAACTACCATTTAGCAAGCAGTTACAATGTTCATGGCACTGTACTGGGCAAGTACTCTACATGAATTACCTCATGACAATATGGTAATTCATGTTTTAACAAGCCTGAGTTTAAGAAACTGCACAAGGATGCCCAACTAGTAAGCATAGAACCAAGATTCAAAACTAAGCAATCTGATACTACCTACAAGCTGCACTCCCCTAATTATCACCTTCAATAAGGCTTTCTGGTTTTCCCTCAACAATTTTATATAAGGCAACATGCAACACAGGAATCAAATATGCCCTAAATAAATTGTCTAGAATCAAAGTTGTTCTCTAAAAGTAACTTTTAGGGGCGCCTGGGTGGCTCAGTCAGTTGAGCGTCTGACTTCAGCTCAGATCATGGTCTCACAGTTCATGAGTTCGAGCCCCACATCAGGCTCTGTGCTGACAGCTCAGAGCCTGGAGCCTGCTTCAGATTCTGTACCTCTCTCTTTTCCCCTCTTTCCCCGCTCATGCTCTGCCTGTCTTTCAAAAATAAGTAAATGTTAAAAAAAAATTTTTTTTAAGTAACTTTTAGGCATAGTAATAAAAGCGAATAGTTTATGGAGTGTTATGTGCTAGATTAATTGGCTACACCAAAAAATAAAGGCCTAAACTTATTACAATTGTAGTTATTTAATACTTGTTTTTCCTTGCTAGACTATGAACTCAATGAGGATGTGAAATATGTCTGTTAAATGCTACACCTCAAATACCTAGCACGTTATCTGGCACACTGTATATATTTAGTACTTATTTCTTGAATGAATGCATAAAAGATGAGCAAATGACCAAAATAATTAAAAAAAAAAAGAATGACGTATGAATGTACCTGAAATTCAAAGAATTTTTTCAATTATTCTTGCCTATAATAGCTTCTATTAAAAAACATTGGTAAGGTGCCGGGGTTGCATAGTCAATGGAGTGTCCAACTCTTGATTTTGGCTCAGGTCACAATCTCACGGTTCTGCACTGTTAGTGCACAGCCTGCTTGGGATTCTCTCTCTCCCCATCCCTCCCTGTTCGTGTGCACTCTCTCAAAATAGATAAACTTTTGAAAATAAATAAATAAAATTTAAAACACTGGTAAGAACATAATCCGTACCCCACCAATAAAAGTATAGATGTCTCAACAACAAAAAATATACATTTCCTGCAATCCTAAATTTTAACTTTTATTTTAGGGTGGGGAGGGAAAGATGGGTAGGTAAGACAAATTTGGGAGATAAAGGGGGAGGTCGTCAGAGGTAAAGATGTAGTCACAAGAAACAGCTTCAAATATTTTTAGAGGCACATAAAAAAAAACAAAGTTAACTATGATCTAGGTATTCTATACCTAAAAAATACTTTTTCTTTTTTAAACATGGACTGGGAAAGGGGAAAATTGGGGGAATCAACCATGCACTAATTTTTCTGAAAGAATTATTTATTATTCAGTAGTTCCTAGGTCACACTTGGACTATAATTGTAAATATTAAAAAATCTTAATTTTCTCCAGGGAAACACTACTGAAACAATATGGATTTGGGGAGTTAAACTAAATTTGAATCATGGCTCTTATGCTGTGAACATTCCCTTCTAAGTACAACTCTTTAGTAGTAAAACTGGAAATATAATGAGATCTTGTAAGGTTTGCTGGGTTAATTAAACCATTATATAAGCAAATTTTCCTATATGCGTATAAACTCCACTTTTTGTAACACTCTTACAATTCCAGTTCTCTAAACCCTGAATCCAGAAAGTATGCTCTAGTTCAAATTTGTAATGGTAAACTATAACCAGAAAAAAAAGTCAAGCATCTAGGAAATCAGTCTTTGGAAAAAAAACATATGAGAAATCAAATGGGTTCTGAATTATAACTGATCCTTCTCTCCTAAAATACGTTCTTTCCTTGCTTCAAGGACACACTGCTGGCTGATCCCCCTACACCAATGACTGTTCCCACTCCTGTCTTTGCTAATTCCTTCTGATATTCCAAACCTCTATATATTGGAGTATTCCAGGGCTCAATCCTTTGACACAGTTCTCTATCACATGTGGTAACTGCAGCCCACAGAGCTCATCTAAATTCCAGATGCAAATCCAACTACTACCTTGACATCTCCACTTGGGTGTTCAAAACCATTTCAAACTTAACATGTCCAAAACAAAGTTCCCGAACTTCCTCCCCCCAAACTGCTCCTCCTACAGGATTCTACAGATCAATCATTAGCAATTTCCTTATTTCCAGTTACTTCGGCCAAAAACCATGTAATCGTGCTTTTTAACTCTTTTTCTCCCACATCCATCAGCAAATTCCAAAGTCTATTTTCAAACTATATCTATCCAGAATCTGACCACTTTTCACCATCACCACTGTGAGCTCCTAACTCATTTATCTGCCCAATTCCACCCTTGGCAATCTATTCTTAAATCAATCGGCAGCCAAAAAGCTTCTGTTAAAATTAGGTTTAAGCCACTACTCTGCTCATTCCTTTCTCATACAATACAAAAAGCCCAATCAGCTCAGTACCCAGCAAGACACAATAATCTGCACTCCTCCCAAGGTTTTACCTCTACCTAATCTCTCCATCCTTACTCACTATGCTCCAACTAAACGGGCCTCTCTACTGTTCCTAGAATCTCTCCAGAGTCTTCCTTCTTGGACTTTATAGTTACTATTTCCTGTGCTGAGATCACTATTCTCTATTCCATCCACGTCTGATACCTACATAGCTAGCTTCCTCCCCACCCCTTCAAGCTGTTAATCAAACGTCACCCTCTCAGGTAGGCTCCCCAACCATCTATACAAAGAGCCACACCACTCTGCTCACAGCATCCACTTTCCCCTGTCTTTCTGCCATATTTGTTCTACTAACTTTACTGTTTACCTTCCTTACCACCCCAACACAGCCTGAATTTCTGGCCTATTTTGTTCACTGAAACATCTCCTGTACCAGGCATGTAATAAGCACTCATAGTTCTCATTTAAATCGACCATAAAGAAAAACATTCAACTGCCCTATAATCAAAGAACACTAATTAAAGTAACATGAATAAAATACCATTTTGAACATCAGCTGTCAAATCCTAAAATCATAACATCCATTTTTTGTCATGATAAAGAAAAACACCTTTATACATACCAAAGAGTATAAATTGGTATGTTATTTCTGGAAAACCATTTGCCAGCATTAATCAATTTTAAATATGCATACCCTCTGATCTAAGCTTTTAGACC
Organism: Felis catus; assembly: GCF_018350175.1. NCBI lineage: Eukaryota > Metazoa > Chordata > Mammalia > Carnivora > Felidae > Felis > Felis catus. The sequence continues at coordinate 904,508 of NC_058368.1, forward strand.
ATACATATACCTATAACATCGTATGTTAACCTTTAATACGGGTTTTGTAATTTTTGATTCCTTATTTCTTGTGTGACTCCACCACAAGAAATGTCAGCACCAGGAGGGCAGAAACAGTTCAGAGTTGCACTGACCGCACCTAGAATAGTGCCTAGCACAAAAGCACTCCATTATTTGCTGAATTCATGCATGCTCGTGTTTTATCTACCATAATGAACAAGTGACTGGTTAAAAGTAATAAAATATATTCATACAGGCAACTTATGTAAAAGTATTTCTAACATATCGAGCAAAAAGCAAGTAGTACACGAACAATACACATTTTGAAAACTGGCTATTTTTCTTTTTTACCACTAGGAGTGCTTATCTTGTGCCACATTATCTAACTAGGATCTCCCCTGCTTTACCCCCACCAAAAGTCTCCCTTTAACCTGTAATGTAACTAAAGCATACTAATTAAAAAATATTTTCATGGTATCTAAATTATATTGTGTCTCTGTCATAATTACTGATAGTCTCCATCTAGCTACCTACTCCGGTCCCAGTTATAAAAGCAGACTTTCCTAAGTTAATGTTCTGCCCATTATATACAAGAAGAGCATTCCATGTAGACCAGGCCACTCTATTAACCAGATTATATGACTGAACAGAAAACCTTGTAATCCAACAATACTTGATAATAAATGTCATGTAACATCCTTGAAAGCATGTATCTAAAAATACCTTTATTAGTAAAATCTTACTTATGATATTGTTGAGTTTTCTGCATTAGCTTCTCTGGCAAGCCATCTTCATCATCAAACTGCTCCATAGGCTCCACAATGACTGGACGAGGGGTCCTGGATAGGTAAAAAGCATAGGAATTAATACAATGTCTAGACTTAACAACCTCCTAGAAATTCTTTATACTAATTCCAAGATACATGCGGCGCCTGGGTGGCTCAGTCAGCTGAGCGACCAACTTCAGCTCAGGTCATGATCTCACAGCTCATGAGTTTATGTCCCACGACAGCTCAGAGCCTGGAGCCTGCATCAGATTCTGTGTCTCCCTCTCTGCCCTTCCCCTGCTCATTCTCTCTCTCAAAAATCATAAACATTAAAAAATAATAATAATTCCAAGATACATACTTGGGAAATTTCTTGAGAAAAATGTCTCAGAAGTTACCATATATATATATATATATATATATATTTTTTTTTTTTTTTTTTAATATTTATGAGAGAGAGAGAAAGACACAGAGCACAAGCAGGGGACAGGCAGAAAGAGAGAATCCGAAGCAGGCTCCAGGCTCTGTGCTATCAGCACAAAGCCCAACACGGGGCTCGAACTCACAAACCGCGAGAGCAGGACCTGAGCCAAGGTGCTCCCACCCCCCCCCATATACTCTTAAAATTAGTCAATAAACATTTGCTGCACCAGATACAAATGAACGTTAAAGTCAAACAAAAATGAACGCTTGTTTTTAGAGCACTGCCTATTCAAAGTGACAGAGGAATAAATCAACAACTGTGAACCTACATAACCACTGTAGTTAATTTTTACACAGCACGATGGAAAAGAATGAGCACCTGATTCATATTTTATGTATGTGGAATTATTATCCCCATATCCAACCACCTTCCAGCCTCCCTGCATCTAACCAGTCTTGTTCAGATAAGTCTTCCTAAAACCTAAAATGACATCTAAAACACACTGGCCAAGCGGCCAAGCAGCCAAGCGGCCAAGCAGCCAAGCAAATAGAGGAGAGAGCCAGAAGACACAACACATTCAAGGTGGAGGTTGGGGGAAAGAGGAGACAAGAGTGGATGATCAAAGATATGACTTGTAAACCCTACTTCTTTATTACTTTCCTAAGTAAAACAAAAGGATGGGAAAGTTCACTGAGGAAGACAAAACAGGGAAAGGAAATAGAATGGATGATATGCTGACATCAAAATTTTCCGGGGCGCCTGGGTGGCGCAGTCGGTTAAGCGTCCAACTTCAGCCAGGTCACGATCTCGCGGTCTGTGAGTTCGAGCCCCGCGTCAGGCTCTGGGCTGATGGCTCGGAGCCTGGAGCCTGTTTCTGATTCTGTGTCTCCCTCTCTCTCTGCCCCTCCCCCATTCATGCTCTGTCTCTCTCTGTCCCAAAAATAAATAAAAACGTTGAAAAAAAAATTAAAAAAAAAAATTTTCCTTGCTATTAAGAATTTTATAGCCAAGAGCAAGATTTAAAAACTATACCACCAAAAGTACCCATGTGTGTTTGGTACAAACATTTTCTTGTAGCTTTGACTGGACTCATTTCTAAAATGATCCAACAGTATTTTTACCATTTTTTCCAAATTAGCAAATACCAGGACTGATGTGTTTTCAGTGATAACTGAATGCACTGGATTCATTTTTGTGAAAGTGGCTTTGATGGCCTGTCCAAGGAATGGATTACAGATGATCGGCTGGATGAGAAGCACCCTAAGGATTTATAGATCCTGTCAAACTGTTGGTGATGACATCATCATTGGCACACCTGATATGTTGTCACTGCTACCATCACAGTCCCCTACATGTCATCTCTAATAATACCTCTGGAGGGCCTGGCTGCCTAATCCAGTAGAGAAGAGGCTTTGGTTCTTCCAGCTCCTGCCTCCCAATTATCACACTCAAAATATAGCATATTCATTTGACAGGATTGAACCATCATCTGTACATGAAGATCCACATCAATCTTTCTTATGATCAGTGCCTTCTACTGATAACAGAGCACCTCCTCTGGTACTTGCAGATGTTTTGTTGATTATGTTCACCTTTTGGAACTATGTAGGCCTAACCACAAATAAAAAATCTTTGCCTAAGTCTTAAAAAAAAAAAAAAAAAAGAAAGAAAGAAATTTTGTTCCTATCAGTCTCTTACCATGTAAGTAATAGTAAAATCTATACTGCCTTCAGAAAAAAACAAATCACTTAACTTTTGCAGCTTTAACATAAGAACTAAGAAGTAAAGGGGCTTTCTGGATTCTAAAAGCTTCCCTTTGCAAATAAAGATCCTGAGAGTAACAAAGATTTCAAATTCTAAACTGTTATTAAAAACGATTATTAAAAATGATTCCTGGGGAGCCCCAAGCTGGCTCAGTTGGTGGAGCATGCAACTCTGGTTGCAGGTTGTGAGTTTTGAGCCCTACACTGGGTGTAGAGATTACTTAAAATCTTTATTTAAAAAAATTATTCCGGGACAAATGAAGACATTTTAGGCAGAATAAGAAATAGAATCAAGTGCGGAATACCTTGGGGTGACGATGAGATTATAGAAACCACAGATAAATTAAGTGGGAACCCAAAAGAAAAGAGCCTTACAGGCCTCAATTTTAAGGGTGAGACCTCATATCTAACATCTAAAAGCAGAAGTGTAATAAAGAATGAGTGGGGGGCCTGGGTGGCTCAGTTAGTTAAGCGTCCAACTTCAGCTCAGGTCACGATCTCGCGGTTCGTGAGTTCGAGCCACATGTCGGTACTCACACTCCCCCTATTTCAATACCAGAAGGCCTCTACCATCCAAAAGAAAATTCAGAAAAGGAGACTCAAGAAGGAAAACGTACAAAGCAAATCATCACGCTCAGAACATGACAGAATTACTTAGAAATGACAAAATTAATTTTATGAAGTCAAGGAAATGATGAACAAAATTAGAGAATATAATGACATCTCTACTATACTCCCAAATAATGCTGAGTTTGTAACAAAAATTTTTCAATTTTCAACATACGAATATGGGCCACCAGACACAAGACATCAGAGTGAATACAGCTCTCTGAGACAGAACTTAACCAATACATACAAATGTTATGGGGCGCCTGGGTGGCTCAGTCGGTTAAGCGGCCGACTTCGGCTCAGGTCATGATCTCGCGGTCCGTGAGTTCGAGCCCCGCGTCGGGCTCTGTGCTGACAGCTCAGAGCCTGGAGCCTGTTTCAGATTCTGTGTCTCCCTCTCTCTGACCCTCCCCCGTTCATGCTCTGTCTCAAAAATAAATAAACATTAAAAAAATTAAAAAAAAAAAACAAATGTTATATATTTATACCTACACCTAGGATTCCATTTCTAAAGAGATACATGAATAAGTGAGCAAAGATCAGGCAGTCACAACCACGTTCATCACATTACATAAAACAAAAAGATCATGTGTAGTGTTCAAAAGATGTCCTTAAGAGACTCTTATTTTTGTTCGTTGGGCTGTATGTTAAAATGTGAACATTTATGGTTTCATTGTATGCACCACTGCCTGTAAAAATTCCTTTTGTCCATTATCTCACACATCTTATTTATTTCACTTTGATCTGTGTTAAAAAAAAAAAAAAAGGATTGTGTTGTTTTGTTTTTGAAAACATTTATTTTGGGGATAGAGAGCACGAGTAGGGGAGGTGCAGATAGAGAAGGGGACACAGGATCCGAAGTAGGCTCGGCGCTGACAACTAAGAGCCCACTGCAAGGGTCGAACTCAAGGATGGTGAGATCATGACCTGGGCCAAAGTCGGATGCTCAACTGAATCACCCAGGCACCCCAAAAAAGTTTTTAAAACCTAACATAAGTTCTGTTTATAGGTATAATTACTAAATTTGCTCTTTTTAGTAGTGTAGAAAAATATTTCATAGGTATAAAGACTAAAAGGAAACAAATCAGTGATCAACCATTAATGCTCAATCTGGAGGTTCTTATGTGTAGAGTTTCTTCTTCTCCTCACTCTGCTCTAAACTAATCCATCACTGGTTTAGCTGTAATACTACTGATAATTGTCCATAGTACGTTTTATAGAAGTCCTGTGAAATTCTACCATTTGGAAAGGACCTCTGATTATGTTTCATGAACATCTCTTCAGATTTTCCTTTCTGCTAGATATAATTTTACACAGAATAATTCACCTGTCCATGCTTTCTTCAGACATCCTTTATCATTCAATATAAAATGGCACCATTTCAGATGTATGCATGCACCATAATTTTTAACCATACTTATTGGTGGACATTCAAGGTTTCTATGTTTTCTGAAATGAAACAGAATGATTAACATAATTGTGACTGGGGTACCTGGGTGGCTCAGTCAGTCAAGCATCCTACTCCTGGTTTCGACTCAGGTCATGATTTCATGGTTTTGTGAGTTCGAGGCATCGGGCTCTGTGCTGGCAGTGCTTGGAATTCTCCCTTTCCCTCTCTCTGTCCCTCCCCCACTCACCCTGTCTCTGTCTCTCTCAAAATAAATAAACTTAGAAAAAATATATATTTGTGACTGATCTTTCCTCACTTGTTCAGGGATCTCTTTAGAAGCAGAATGGTGAGAACAAGGTGATGTGATGACTTAAAAGATGATGCAACCTTTTGTGTATGCAATTAAAAAAAGGATTATGTAAGGACAATTTGTTTCACTACTAAATTCTTACACACATACAGCATTTTTGCAGGGTTTTGTCAATTTTAGTCTTTAATATAGGTGAGAATTGAAGAGTAATGATAAACAATTCTTAGGATGATAAAGTAAGTTTTATGACAGAGGAAAAATAAAATCACTAGGACCTATATGATCTCAGATTACAAAATAACCCAATGGACCCATATGGTAAATTTTATGGAGAAAAAAAGTTTATTTAATATTCTTTTCTTCTGAAGACCTCTAATAAATAATAAAATATCAACCTTTATAAATACTTCTCAAAAACGAAAGTATAAAACTAAAACTGGACCCAAATGACACCAACGGTGTAAAAGTTATGGGTGTTTTTCTGGAAAGGTAAATAAATAGTAATTCATACTTCCACCACCAGCAGGTATGGCTAGATACCTCTTGTGTTTCCAATTTATATAAGCAAAAGCAATATTACAGTATTGTTTTTATTTAAGTATTTCTTCTTATTCTAAAAGAACCCCATTGAACAGAAAGATGTGATGAAGCAAATAATGTGATGGAAAAGTAATCCCTGGAAAGTAGGAATGTAAGATAGGAAAGGTATGAAAAAATTAACGTATCAATCCCTTATCTGCTTAAAGAGTTACGAAAATAGGCCTGAAACAGCTATCCCACCATGCTAACAGATAAGGCTGATTTTCTGTGCCTAAACTGTGCAAACAATGTGGTTTATGTTGAACACAAACCATCTAAGCTTTTTTCCTTCGTGAAGTCCTAAATTCTGGTATTTTGCCAGGTAAGTGGGAACTTAAAAAACCAACCACCCTCCACCCCACTCCTTATATATGGACATGGCTACTAGGATCAGTTAAACTTCACCTGGTAGTTAAGACTTCATTCTATTGTCTCAACTAGTTGCTGGCAGAATTAAGCCAAGTACTTTTCCAACTCAACTGGAAAAGGACTCTTGGAAAGCTTATACCTAGTTTCCTCCAAACTCTACCTGGTGTGCATTTTTCCATTACTGATTTTGCTCTGTATTCTTTTGCTGTAATAATCTTAGACGTAAAACTATATGCTAGGCCTGAGTCCAACTAGTGAATCATGAAACCAAGGAGACTTCCAAGATACACCTGTAAGCATACTTATCAAATATAACTTTTGCTGACATACTCACATTTTTATTTCCATTCTTTTTTTCTGATCAGTTTCTTAACACAAATTTGGATCGTAGCATACATCTAGTCTTGTCTTGCGTCTTTTTTTTTTTACTTGCTACATTGTTTTATTTATAGAAAATAAATATACATTTTTTTAAATAGGTTCCACGCCCAACAGAGGGCTCGAACTCATGACCCCGAGATCAAGAGCCACATGCTCTACGGACTGAGCCAGTCATGCACCCCTATATATATTTATCTACATGAATTTAAGTTTTTGAGCAGTAGTTAGCACAGATGCATAGCCAAAGGCCCTGCCATAAACAGATGTGGAGTTTGCAATGTGTTTAGTTTTGTTTGTATCATTAATGAGATATAACTCACATACCATAAAATTCACATTTTAAAGTGTACAGTTCAATGGGTTTTAGTATATGTAACCATCACCATGATATAATACCAGAATACTTTTATCGCCCCCCAAAAAAACCCAAATTCATTAGCTATGAATTCCCTATTTCCCTGAACCTCTAGTCTACTCTCTTCTCTGTGGTATATACTCCCTTTAAAAAAATTTTTCAGGGAACCTGGCTGGCTCAGTCAATAGAGCATGTGATTCTTCTTCTCAAGATCATGAGTTCAAGCCCCACACTGTGCACAGAGATTACTTAAAAAATAATAAAGGAATTTTTTTCATGAGTTACATTTCCTGATGTCATGAAATATTCTACACACTAATCCACTATAAATATGATATACTTACTCAATTCTCTATTAAGAAATTTAGATGTAGCCAATCATGATAAACCAGATATAAAGCGATACACCAAAGTTTTGAGTCAAATACTTACTTAAAATATACCTCTATTATAACAGTAAAACAACCTTAAGGTTTTTATACTCAGTAACTAAATACCTCCAAGTGACCAATTTCCATCAGCACCAGGATTCATAAAACACTCACGTGACTTCACTTTCACTCACTGGGTATTCTTAAACCTTTGCCAATACATAAAATTAAAAAAAAAAAAAAAAATAGGGGCACCTGGTGCCTCAGTCAGTTAATCATCTGACTATTGATTTCAGCCCAGGTCATGATCTCATGAGTTCCATTAGAAGGCTTAACTAACAACAAAGTTCCTGAGCAAGGAAGAGTCTCTAAAAAAAAAAAAAATCACTCCACCTATAGCACAATATGAAAAGAAAGGATGAGGCGCCTGGGTGGCTCAATCGGTTAAGTATCCAACTTTGGCTCAGGTCATGATCTCATGGTCCATGAGTTCGGGCCCCATGTTGGGCTCTGTGCTGACAGCTCTGAGGCTGGAGCCTGCTTCAGATTCTGTGTCTCCCTCTCTCTCTGCCCCTCCCCCACCCCCACTCCTGCTCTCTCTCTCAAAAAAATGAATAAATGTTAAAAAAAATTTAAAAAAAAGGGATGTGGCATCAGGCTAAAATTCACCATTTATTCGTTGTGCAATCTTACACAAATTATTTAACATCTCTGGGTCAGTTTTCTCATCTGAAAAATACAAAATCCAACATGCTTATGTTTATGACCATGATTATGAAACAGAATGGATAATACAATGTCAACACTTGCCCATTCCCTCAAAATTGTTTTTAAGTTATTCTAAAAGCTACCTGTAAGACATGGTTAATTGTTTTCCAATGCCTGGCTGTAACTTTTAAAAAATACCAATTAATCAAAGCTTGCAATGGAAAAAATACTAATCACATGCCTTGAGTATTTTTAGTTCCTTCCTTCCTTCATTAAATAATTGATTAGCTGGGGTACCTGGGTGGCTCAATCAGTTAAGCACATGAATTTTGATTTCTGCTCAGGTCATCATCTCAGTTCATGGGTTTGAGCCCCGTAACAGGCTCCATGCTGACAATGCAAAGACTGCTTACAATTCTCTCTCTGCCCCTCCCATGCACCCACTTTGATCGCGCTCTCTCTCTTGAAATAAACAAAAAAAAACTTTAACAAATTATTATTATTAGCTTAATTTGTAGCCAGGAATTATTAAAACACAGGTGCTAGAAGAGTATCGTGGTAGATGAAATAAGTCAGAGAAAGACAAATACCATAGCATTTCATTCATGTAGAATTTAAGAAACAAAGAAGAAAAAAAAAGAAAAAACAAAAAACAATCTTAACAACAGAGAGCAGGGGAAGTGGGTGAAATAGGTAAAGGGAATTAAGAGTACACTCATCTTGCTGAACACTGAGTAATATACAGAATTGTTGAATCACTGTATTGTATGTACACATGAAACTAATATAAAACTATATATTAACTGTACTGCAATTAAAATTAAATTTAAAAAAATACAGGTGCTAGGATTATAGTACTGAACAAGACCAAGTCCCTGCCCTCAATGGAACTTGGCATTCTCCTGCAGGGAAAGACCTACAAATTAAACCAGTAAATGCTATGACAAAAAATAAATTGGAGAGTATCAGTTGATACTGCAGAGGGGATGAATAAATGAAGATAAAGCAGCTTCTCTAAGATGTTTCTTAGCAAAATATGAATAAAGTGGAACAAGGAGAGCAAGCATTCTCTAAACAGAGTGTAAGACCAAAATCTCTGAGAACTGGCAGTGCTGTAAAACATATGTAAAACGAATTAAAGCTTTAGCATGAACACCTGACAGTCCCAAACAAATTGAAAAATGCTTTACATATCACCAAACTATGCTCCATGGGGCAGAAATGTTTTACACTGACCTTGTGTCCAACTCCCCAAACCTTAAAACATTTGAATACTCCCAACCAATAGTAAAGTAAATGGATACTTTATCTCTAACAGAGATAAAGGAATCAATGCAGCAATCAACTAAGGAACTTTTCCACCAAATCCAGTCTAAAGACTAAGGATGAACATCAAGAACACCACCCTGGGCAAATTGAAAGCAAAGGCATGTTAATACGGCAACAGGTTAAATGATTATTATAATTACTTACGAATATTTTTAAGTAAATGGATATACCATTCATGGACTAGAAAAAAGTCAGTATTATGAAGATGTCAACTGTTCCTCAGAATGACCTGAACACTCAACACGATTCTAATCAAAAGCCCAGAAGAACTTTTTTCAATTGACAAGGTGATTTTAAAATCAGTAAAGATGCAGGGGGTGCCTGGGTGGCTCAGTCAGTTAAGCGTCCGACTTCAGCTCAGGTCATGATCTCACAGTTCGTGAGTTTGGCCCCACAGCCAGTTTGGGATTCTCTCTCTCTGTCCCTCCCTCACTCATGCTCTCTCCTGCTTGCTCTCAAAATAAACTTTAAAAAATATATAAATAAATAAAATAAAATCAGTAAAGATAATCTGAAACTAAAGTAACATTGTACATTAATTACACTCAAATTGGGAAATAAATAAAATCAGTAAGGCTATACCAAAAAAAAAAAAAAACACAACACCCAGAACAATTAAAAAAAAAAAAAAACAAAACAATTCAGTTGGGTGACACTACTTGATTTCAAACCTTAGCATAGTGTGGGGTGCCTGGTGGCTCAGTCAGTAAAGCGTGCAAATACTGATCTCGGTGTTTTAAGTTCGAGCCCCACACTGGGTAGAGATCACTAAAAAATAAAATCTTTCTTTCTTTTCTTTTTAAAGTTTATTTATTTATATTGAGAGAGACAGAGACAGTACCTGAGCAGGGGAGGGGCAGAGAGAGAGAGGGAAAGAGAGAATCCCAAGCAGGATCCATGCTGTCAGCAGAGCCTGATGTGGGGCTCAAACTCACGAACTGTGAGATCATGACCTGAGCCGAAACCAAAAGTTGGACGCTTAAGCAACTGAGCCACCCAGGCGCCCCTTAAAAATAAAAGCTTAAAAAAAAAAGAGTGAAAGACAGTACTGGTGTAAAAGACACACCAATTGGTGAAATGAAAGAGTGCAGATTTTCTTCCCCTCGATTTTTGATAAACGGTAAAAAAGGAGAAATCATAATCTTTACAATTACTGGTGCTGCAACAAATGGCACTTATATGGAAAAAAAAAATCTACTATCTCACAGCATACTCAAAATGGATCACAGGTATAAATAAAAAAGCTAGGGATGCTGGGGTGGCTCAATCAGTTGAGCGTGAAACTCTTGATCTCAGCTTGGATCTTGATCTCAAGGTCATGCGTTCAAGCCCCACGTTGGGGTCCACGCTGGGCATGGAGCCTACTTAAAAAAAAAAAAAAAAGAAAAAGAAGAAAAAAAGCTATAAAATGTCTTAAGAAAGGACAAGAAAGGCTTTGCTACCTTAGGAAGGGAAAAAATTTTCATACAAGGATCCAAAAAACATAAATCATAAAAGAAAAAAAATGTAAATTATACTTCACTGCTTTCTGAAGAACACTACTAAGAAAATTAAAAAGCAAGCCACATACTAGGAGAAATAGTCCTAAAACAGACCTGTATCCAGATTTTTTATTCGGTAAGGCAAACCACCCAATTAAAAAATAGACAGGGACACCTGGGTGGCTCAGTCAATTAAGCATCTGACTCTTGATTTCAGCTGAGGTCATGATCTCACGGTCTGTTGAGATCAAGCCCCAGGTCGAGCTCCACGATGACCATATGGAGCCTGCTTGCAATTCTCTCTCCCTCTATCTCTCTGCCCCTCTGCCACTTGTGCTCTCTCTCTCTCTCTCTCTCCAAAATAAATATTTTTTAAAAATAAAAATTAGGGGCGCCTGGGTGGCTCAGTCGGTTAAGCCTCTGACTTCAGCTCAGGTCACGATCTCGCGGTCCGTGAGTTCGAGCCCCGCGTCAGGCTCTGGGCTGATGGCTCAGAGCCTGGAGCCTGCTTCCAATTCTGCGTCTCCCTCTCTCTCTGCCCCTGCCCCGTTCATGCTCTGTCTCTGTCTCAAAAATAAGTAAAACGTTAAAAAAAAAATAAAAAAATAAAAAAAATAAAAACTAAATTTAAAAAATAGGCAAAAAATTTCAAGATACTTCACAAAAGATATAAAAATAGACAAAAAGCAAATGAAAAGATGCTAATCATTAGTTGTTTGGAAAATAAAATTTAAACTCACCAGGAGACACTCCTATACTAGACTATCCAAAAGACTAAAACTATCAAGTGTTGGTGAAAGTATGGAGCAACTAGAACTCTCTCACTCATTGCTTGTAGGAATGTAAAATGATACAACCATTTTGAAAAACAATTTGGCAGTTTCTTATGAAGTTGAAAATTCAGCCATTTATCCCTAATTACCCAAGCCACATGAAAGTATAATGTTCACAAGAAGCCTGTACAGAAATGTTCATAGTAGCTTTATTCACAATGGCTAATAGTTGAGAGCATCTCGAACATTCACCCACCCTTAGGTCACTGGGCAAACTGTAATTATGTCCATATGGTGGAATAAAACTCTGCCATAAAAGTGAGCAAAATACTAATACAATGATATGGATGGAATCTCATTAACATTATGCTCAGCAAAAGATATGAGACACAAAAGAGTACAAATTATTTCACTTATATGAAATAACCAGAAAAGACAAAAGACAAACTAATTTATAAGAGCAGAAAGACCAATAGCTATCTAGGACAGGGTTAAGGGGCAGAGAGAAACTGCAAAAGGGCATAAAGGAACTCGTCAGGATGATGAAAATGTTCTAGATCTTGATTGTGGTGCTAGGTTGCATACATCTGTTAAAACTCCTTGAGTTCTATGTTTAAAATTGGGAACATTTTAATTCATGCAAATTATGCCTTAAAAAAACCTGAGTAAAATGTAATTCATCCATTCGTTATTTAAATATAAAATTTTACTCTGCATATAACATTCAGTAAACTGAATAAAAATCGTAATACAAATCATTTCTAAGATTCAAGTATGAATCAATACACTGAAGTCTGAAGTATGACTCTTGGAATCACACAAAAATTCCTGTTTATATTCACTATATACTTATTCAACACCTACTTACCATATGACAAGACAGTATGAACTGTATAAAGAAAGACAAGTTCAGCACAGAGAGAGAAGCCCATATGTAACTGCACAGGATGATGAGATGTTTAAAACTTACGTTGTTAGCAAGAATGCCCCATCACCACATCTTTCCAGAGCCTTTCGTGCAGGAGGTTTTGCTGCAAATTCTACAAAACCTTTTCCTGTAGCTCTACCACGATCATCCACAACCACAACAGCTTTCTCTACTGGACCAAACTGGGAAAATGCTTGCTCTAGAAGCTCATTGGAAACAACCGGCGAGAGGTTCTTGACAGTTAGGGCTGCTCCATGTGTAGCAAAACGAATTCGGAGAGGTCTGCTCTTCAAAATGGTGCCATCCAGCTCTGCTTTTGCAATTTCAGCCAGTGTTCTGGATTCCTTTTTAGGAGGAAAAATCACTTTTTAAAGATGATAGTAATAACACAAATACTTTTAAATAGTGGTTTCTAGGGAGAAGAGCTGGGTAGCTTTTGGAAATGGCTGATAGGGTCACTTCGTTTTTGTCTTTCAATTTTGGTATCACATGCATTTTATTAAGTGTTCAAAAAATAACTGTAAACATTTTAATTAGAAAATCCCAACCCAAATGTCCCAAGTCATCAAAGATGGTCTACTCATACACAAATTACGAGCTAGTAAATATTCACAGCAGTATCTTTTTTAAATCTCTTACATATATTAAGAGAAAATCATAATTACTTTTTGAGACCAAGCACCGGTTACTAGAAGCTATTACTGAACAGAATAATTTTCAGTATATACTGTTTTTTGATATTTATATCTTTTATTAAAACAACCCACCTCTCCAATGCTACACAAATCCCCTTTCCTCTTTCATTTTTTACATTACCTATGAAAACTACTATTAGATGTTAACGAGGTCTCCTGAAATACTTTCATGGGCTACACATTTCTCCATTATATTGAGAGAAGCAAACACATACATTCATGGGCTGTAAGAGTTATCTCCATTATACAGAAAATCAAGTGCACACCCGTTTATAAACTAGAAAATATGTTCAATGCTGAAACCACAAGAGAACTTCCTTCTTGAAGAATTCAAAGTTGGTATAGAATACAGACATCTAAACATAATCAACAAACAAGTTTAATATAAGTATGTTCTTTTCCTTTGTGTTGTGAGAACTCTACAGTGAGAATTTAAACAGGTTTTATATGCATTTGTAGTAAGAGTAAAAATATACTGTCTTATGAAAAAAGTCTTAAGGTCACAACAGATCTTTATTTAATATCTAAAATACAACAACTTTAAATTACTACAACTTACACAAAAATCTATAGAACTAATTTTACAAAGACAAGTCTAACCTTTTTTTTTAATGTGTATTTATTTTTGAGAGAAAGAGAAAGAGCACGATCAGAAGAGGGGCAGAGAGAGGACAAAGGATCCAAAGCAAGCTCTGTGCTGACAGCAGAGAGCCCGACACAGGGCTCAAACTCACCAACTGTGAGATCATGACCTGAGCCGAAGTCAGATGCTTAACTAACTGAGCCTCGGGGTACCCCAACAAATCTAACCTTTTTACAGATACTCAAAATGGCTACTTTTTAAAAATGTTTTTATTTATTTTTGAGACAAAGAGAGACAGAGCATGAGCAGGGGAGGGGCAGAGAGACAGGGAGACACAGAATCTGAAGCAGGCTCCAGGTTCTGAGTTGTCAGCACAGAGCCTGACGCAGGGCTCGAATGCATGGATTGTTGAGATCATGACCTGAGCCGAAGTCAGATGCTCAACCGACTGAGCCACCCAGGTGCCCCTCAAAATGGCTATTTTTAAAAAATTACTCTTAGAAATTTTTAATTAAAATTACTCTTAACATAGTAATACCAGCAAACATTTAATAAATATCTAACAGGGGATAGGCACTTTGCACCTCATCTGTCATATGACCCAACAACTCTTAAGAGGTAGATTTTAAGAATGAAGTCTTGAATTAAAATGCTGTTAGGTATGGAGTGCCTGGGTAGCTCAGTCAGTTAAGAACCTGACTTCTGAAGCTCAGTTCACAATATCACAGTTTGTGAGTTGGAGCCCCACGTCGGGCTCTGTGCTGACAGTGCAGAGCGTGCTTCAGATCCTCTGTCTCCCCCTCTCTCTGCCCTTTCTCTGCTCACTCTCAAAAATAAACAAATATTAAAAATAATAATAATAATGCTGTTAAGTTTAATTGGGAATGGGAAGGGACAGGGGGAAATTTCAAGAGATGATAACGTTCTCTATCCTGATAGTTTGAATTAAACAAATGTTATTTACCTAAAATCACCAAATTGTACACTGAAAATTTGTTCATTTTGCTGTATGCAGATGTCAAATACCTCAAAAATAATATTGGACTCTAGTTACTAGTAAGCATGCTGGATGGGCGCCTGGGTGGCTCAGTCGGTTGAGCATCCGATTTCGGCTCAGGTCATGATCTCGCGGTTCGTGAGTTCGAGCCCCGCGTCAGGCTCTGTGCTGACAGCTCAGAGCCTGGAGCCTGCCTCAGATTTTGTGTCCTCCGCCCAGTCTCTCTCCGCCTCACCCCTGCTTGTGCTCTTTCAAAAATGAATAAACATTAAAAAAAAATTTTAATAATAAGCATGCTGGAGTGTTTAAGAGTCAAGAACTGATGGATGAAAAGATGAATAGATACGTGAAAAACACATTATAAGAAAACTTAAGTATGAATCTAGATGGTGGATCTATGGATGTTCATTTCTATGTATCTGAAATTTTTCATAATAAAATGTTAGGGGTAGAAGGATAAAGAGAACTTGGTGAGGACTTTCTAAAAGTGAAAAGTGCTTCCAGAGGATGTCTCCTCTTCAGATTCAGTCAAGTATAATCACAATGTCATATATTTTGTTTTTCCACAGAGGAAGCAGAAAATCCCCAATTTTTATGTTAAATCAAGTAATTTTTTTTACAGTTGGCAATGAATTCAATTTTTAATACTTTTGAGCCAAATGAAATGTTTATGCTGTCAGGAATTTTCAATGCCATGATCCTTCTTCAAAGTTTATACTCTTCGTGGTTTTAAATAATTCCACACCGGAGTTTCTCAACTTTAGCACTATTGACATTATGGGCAAGATAATTCTGGGGGGGGTCTGTGCATTACAGGAGACTTAATAAGCCAACAGAAACAACCCCCACTTCTGACAATGAAAGATGTCTCCAGACATCGTCAAATGTCCCCTGGGAAGCAGAACCACTCCATGTAAGAACCACTGCTGTTGGAGCACCCAGGTAGCTCAGCTGATTAAGCTTCAGGTCTTCATCTCAGGGTAGTAAATTCAAGCCCTGCATTGGGCTCCATGCTGGGTACAGAGCCTACTAAAAAAGGGGGGGGGGGGGTTGCAATGCCTGGGTGGCTCAATCAGTTAAGCCTCCGCTTAACTCTTGGTTTCAACTCAGGTCATGATCTCACTGTTTGTAAGGTTTGTCAGATGGAAGGACAAAGAGCCTCCTTGGGATTCTCTCCCTTTCAGTAGGCCCCTCCCCCACTGGCATGCATGTGCTCAAAAACCACTGCTGTAAATCTCTACTAAAGTATCTGTAAAATCAATTAAAATTATGTGTTTGAAATGAAACCAAATATTTGTTTACTTCACGACTCAGAATAATGATAACGAGGTAACTTTTACTAAGCAGGTAGTATATTCCAGCTCTTATTTTATATATATTCACAAATATGTATGCATTATCTTCTACTGGTCTCATCAACAATCTTATAAAGTGGGTTTTTACTATCCCCACTTCACTTATGGGTAAACAGGCCTAGAGAGGTTGAAACAACTTGCCAAAAAATCTGGCCATTTGCAGCAACGTGGATGGAACTGGAGGGTATTATGCTAAGTGAAATCAGTTGGTCAGAGACAGACATATACCATATGTTTTCACTCTTATGTGGTTCCTGAGAAACTTATAAGACCATGGGGAGGGGAAGGGGGAAAAAAAAAGTCACAGAGAGGGAGGGAGGCAAACCATAAGAGACTATTAAATACTGAGAACAAACTGAGGGTTGATGGGGGATGAAGGAAAGGGGAAAGTGGGTGATGGGCACTAAGGAGGGCACTTGTGAGGATGAGCACTGGGTGTTGTATGGAAACCAATTTGACAATAAATTATATTTAATAAAAACAAACAAAAGAAATAACTTGCCAAAGATCTATACAAAATTCATAATCTCTACCAAATACATCATAAATCCCTCCTTTCAGCTAGTGTCCCAGCATGACTCTGTATAAAAAGTACAAGTACAGGTTCTTAACTAAATATAATACAAAAAGTATCAAGAAACTAGGTGACTATCCCAAGTTACAGATTGCTTGTAATAGGGTCAAATGATGTACATTGGATCCTTTCCAAAGGCTCATTCCAAAGCACCTGATATTTTTCTCATTGTTCAACTAATAGTTAAAAGTTCCCACCGTAATAGTACTAATCCACTGAGATAAATTGGAAACAGCCTTCAAGTCAATCAATAGAAAGTTGATCGGGTAAACGGCAGTCCATTCATACTGTGAAATACAATATGGTCATTAAAAATCAATCTCATGACATAAAAGATACCAGATATATTAAATGAAAACCTGAAAACACAACAGAGTATATAGTATGGTTTGATTTTTTATGGAAAAATGAAAGATTAACAGTGATTACATTTAATGTGTTAGGGGACAATCTTTCACTAAAATTAAAACTGTAGTAAGAAAACTTCCCTGAACTAAAAGAGCATTTAAATTATATGCTAGACAGGCCTACTAAGGAGATTGTGCAACATCTTCTCTAATGTTTGACATTCCATAAGAAACACACAGCATTTCATACTTAAAAACAAAAAGCACGAGGGGAAAGGGTTTAATCCGCGATGACTATATTAAATTCAGTTGATTTTTAACTCTTTAATTACAACAGTGGTTCTCAAACCTTAGCAAACATAAGAATAACATGGAGGGCTAGCTAAAACCCAAGATTGAGGGCCCCAACCCACAATTTCTGATTCAGTAGATCCTGGGTGGGCCTTAGAATTTGCATTTCCAACAAATTCCCAGTTAACTGATGAGGTGAGACAATTTTTAGATGGGGTAGTCAGCATTGCTAGCGTGAATAGTAGGGAATATAAGTGGCCTTCTGCTTACACTGGGAGGACACCTGAATCTGTTGGACAGGGAACACACATTTATAAATCACCGCTCCAGAAGTCTGGTTTACTAAAGTTAAAAGTAGGGGGAAGAAAAAGATAAAAGCAGAAACTGAGTTCAGATCAAACTAATACCAGTTTTAACAACATTAAACTAGCTGTAAAATGCACCACAGGGGCACCTGGCTGGCTCAGTCTGAGTAGTGAGCGGCTCTGGAGTTCGTGAGTTCAAGCCCCACTCTGAGTATAGAGATTACTTACATATATACATATAATACAATCTTTTTTTAAAAGATTATATTAATACATATAATCTTTTTTTTTAAAAAAATGCACTACAACTTTTCAGTTAATTTATCCAATCTAAATTGTCAGTAACAAGCCAAAACCTAAAAAGAAGCTTTTAGGTCTAAAATTCCACAAAATGTATCCAAAATAAACAGTCTATTTCAACCCTAAAGTACCACAAGCTCACATCATAATACCGCTTTATGATCTTATGAGGAAATGCCACTTAAATTCTTTTTCCCAACCATTACTATTAGCAATGCTGACCCTGTAACAGCTCAAAAATGTTGTCTCACCTTACCAATTAACTGGAAAATGACAACTACCAGTGTAAGACAATTTATTTGCATTTAGTATTTCCAGGGGCATCTGGGTGGCTCAGTCAGTTAAGCCTCCAATTTCAGCTCAGGTCATGATCTCTAGGTTCTTGAGCTCCAGACCCACATGGGGCTCTGTGCTGATGGCTCAGAGCCTGGAGCCTGCTTCGGATTCTGTGTCCTCCCTCTCTCTCTGCCCCTCCCCGTCTCAGGCTCTGTCTCTCTCTCTCTCAAAAAATAAACATTAAAAAAATTGTTTTGGGGTACCTGGGTGACTCAGTTGGTTAAGTGTTTGACTCCAGCTCAGGTCATGATCTTACAGTTTGTGGATTCAAGCCCCGCATCGGGCTCTGTGCTGACAGCTCAGAGCCTGGAGCCTGCTTTGGATTCTGTGTCTCCCTCTCCCTTTGCCCCTCCCCCATTCTCTCGCTCTCAAAAATAAACATTAAAAATTTTTAATTGTTTTTTAAATGAAAATATAATCTAAAAATATATATCAGATAAAATTACGCCACTATTTAGAGCCACTACACCACCACTACACACTACAGCCACTATATCATTACTTACGTTCCAATCAGGTATACACTATGTTGTTTTCCTAAGCAGAAAGATACATAACTCAGAAATATTTAAAGCTTTTAAATTTACCTGTTTATCATAGAGCTCAGATTAAACAGTAAAGTTATCCATAAAGTCAAATCTTTTAAGCTAAATTCTAATTTCCTACTGGCAAATTTTTAACATTCCTACACCAAAAAGTAACATGACAGGTTTAGAGGAGCATGTCCCAAAGGAGCAGACAACAGCAGCCCCTCTCACCTCCCCATTTCATAATCCCATTAAGACTTTTTTTTAAAAAAGAAACTAGGGGCGCCTGGGTGGCTCAGTCGGTTGAGTGTCCAACTTTGGCTCAGGTCACGATCTCACCGTCCGTGAGTTCGAGCCCCGCGTCAGGCTCTGGGCTGATGGCTCAGAGCCTGGAGCCTGCTTCCGGTTCTGTGTCTCCCTCTCTCTCTGCCCCTCCCCCATTCATGCTCTGTCTCTCTCTGTCTCAAAAATAAATCAACATTAAAAAAAAAATTAAAAAAACTAATAGCAATGAGTTGTGCTGTCCAACACAGTAACCACTAACCACAGGTGGCTATTTAAATTTAAAAGTAAGTAAAATTTAAAGTTCAAATCCTCAGGCACAAGTGCTACATTTCAAGTGCTCAACAGTCACATATGGCTAGTAGCTACTACACCGGACAGCACATATACATAGCATTTTCCATCACTACAGAAAGTTCTATTGGCAGGGCTAATAATACACTAAAGGAGAAAGGATTCTTAGTAGCTTTAAAGACAGAAAGGAATAAGATTTTTCCATGTTAAGATATTTACTATTGGCTTATTTTTAAGTGCAAGGCTCCCAAAACAAAGGGAAATGGAGTCCTACCATTCTTCCTCCCGAATGTAAACTTTAGAACAGACCAACATGGTGCCAGAAGCTAAAGACGTTGAATATGTTAAATAACATCCTTTTGGAAAGTTTACTAAAAGTTGCCTAACCTCACTTCCTTTAAAATAACTTTTGGATTTATATTAAAAATAACTTTACCAAATGACAAGCTGTTTCCCTACTGTCCTAAAGGTAATGATTTATAATTTTATGTTTAAAACGCACTGATTATTTAACTTGAATTTCAAGGACATTTTCAGGTCTCATTAATATTCTATGAAGATTTACCCTTCTCTTGAAGCCATTTAAGATTTTAGATGTTCAAATGTTCTCCCTAAAAAAAATACAATGTCACAAAATTACAATCAATTCTGTCTACATACTAAAATTTTGCCTGGGTCAATCATGAAGAGAAAGCAATTTTGAAAGTTAAAGTTCCAAAAAGAAGCTTCCACAAACTGCAAAGCACATAAAATTTGAGGGTCAAACTAGAAAGGCAACACACGCAGAAAAAGTACTTGTGTAAAAATGTCTCCAACAAAGTTATTTTCTTGGGGAAAAAACCTAGCATCTAAATATGAATTACAATGAAGCTGTGTAAGTGACACTGATTCACCACAAAGCACTCAGGAAAACTGAAGAGAGTTGATATTTGCCCTGTTAAGAAGAGTATACCCTCGCTGTTTGATGAATTTTTTTGTTCGATGGAAGGGAGGCACAATTTTTGCATGATATTGGAAAACTTTTTAAGATCTGGACTAAAAAAAAGGTAAAATGTGTACTCTTCCAGCAACAAAACATGCCCATAAAATATAAAATATATTTATATATGATTTTATATATATAATTCACCCCCCCCCCAAAAAAAACAACGTAGAAACTTCCAGAATGTTTGGGAGAGGACGCATATCACATTAGCTATCCAATAATCCAACGCCGTCCAGATACTGCAGCGTTTCAGAACTAGGCGGTTTAAGATGTGCTGCGCTGAGGCGGGGAGAGAAACGACACGGTTTACCTTTAAACGCTTCCAAGTCTGGCTGAAACCAGGGAGATCGTTCGGAAAACGTTTTTAAGAAGCGAGTCCGCTGGCTGCTCTTCCATGCCCCACGAAATTTCTGGTGAGACCGGAGCTTCCCTTCCAAATTCGTATCTAAGGCCCTCACGACACAGTTTCGCCGGGAGAAGTCTCACCCCAAAACACGGCGGCCCCCTCCCCTGCCGCCGGTGGGAAGCAGGCGACGGGAACCCCTAGGCGGGGGAGCCGCAGCCCCCGGAGCGCGGGCCAGCGGAGGCCGCCGCGCGCGCAGCCGGAAACGTTGGCGACGGCCACCGCGGAGGGCCGGGGAGCCCGGGCCCGCTCGTCGGAAATACGGGGCTACAACGCCGCCCGGGGGACAGGCCGGTCCGGCGCGGCGGGGGAAGACCGGGACGACAGGCGCCGCGATGCTCACAGGCCACAGAAAGGGCCGCGGCTGTGCCCAGGGCTTTCGCCGAGGCGTCCGGCGTGGAGGCTGCCTGCGGCGCCCCGCTCCCTTCACGCCCCCTTCCCCTGACGACGCTGCGGCCGGGGCCCGACACTCACCAAACGGATGAAGCCGAAGCCACGGTCCCGATTGATGAAGACCTCGCTGGGCTCGCCGTAGCGCTCGAAGAGGCGCTTGAAGTCCTCCTCCGTGATGTCCGTGGGCAAGTTCCCCACGAAGAGGCGGCAGCGCTGCGTGTACGTCTTCTCGCCCGGCTTGAGGAAGCTCTTGATGTCGATGGTGAAGCCCATCTCCTCGTCGGGGTGGTCCTCCGGGGGCACCGGGGCAGGTGGCGCCGGCTCCCCAGCCAGCGCGAGCGCCATGGCGGCCGTCGGCTCGCTCTCGCCTGCCGCAGACTCCAGAGCGCGAAGGCGGGCCGGGTTTTTCTCAATGCGTACTTGCTTCAGGTTTCCTCTTAACATCATCTTACTGAGTTCACTTATACCGGATAGAATTCTAGATCTATAGCTGTATCACTATATATACCTACAGAAACGGAATATGGAAGGACAAAGTCAGAGAAGACACCTAGGTCGCCACGCCGGCTGCCCTACCCCGAAGGACTCACGCCCGAGGCGGCTGCACGTTCAAAATGGCGCTGCCACAAGCCGCAGCTACAAGAAGAGACGCCGGCCGTAAGTCCCGCCCCACCGCAAAGGCCGGCGCCGAGCTGACGCGCCTGCGCAGTATCGGCGCTAACCGGCACGGTAGCTAGCATGCGCCGGAGCGCGACGTTACTAGAGCTGCGGGTTCACGCAACCTCCTAGGCTGGCAGAAATGCGGTTTCCTGACCTAAGTTAGTTAGCCGAGTGTTGGACTGTGTCGGGTGAAAATTTGTGCGATGTGTGCAGCAGTGTGTGAAAACACAGTGATTGGGGAACATCCATATTTTAAATATCCTGCTCAATTTTCAGTGACTATGAAAAAATGAAAATTTGCAGATTTTATGCATAGCCTTGAAGAAGATGATTCTCACTAATTGAAACACGTAAAAACACATTTATTTCAGCCCGTTTCGACAGCAAGCTTTTTATTATATTTACTGAGACTATAAAATAATTGTGCTATTGATTATTCACCTCAGAGAAGGACTCCATGAAATTGCTTATGAAATTCTGAACTCTTACGGACCACATTCCGTGAGAAGGGTCAACATTTTCTGTAAGGGGCCAGACTGCAAATATTTTAAGATTTGTGAGCCATACAGCGTGTGCCAAACTACTCGATTCTGCCCAGTACCTCTCCTGGCACATGGGCAGGTACTCTTCAGTGAGTGTTAAAAAGAAATGAATTCACACTCCGAAAAACATTTCAGTAGTTTCTCATGAAACTAAACATATGCTTCCTTTAGGGTTGCCTGATTGGCCCAGTCCCTGAAGCGGTGATTTCAGCCCAGGTCATGATCTCCATGATAGCAGGGTGGTGAGTTCTAGCAGGCATGGAGCCGGCTTAAGATTCTCTCTCTCTCTTGGGGCGCCTGGGTGGCTCAGTCGGTTAAGCGTCCGACTTCGGCTCAGGTCACGATCTCGTGGTCCGCGAGTTCGAGCCCTGCATCGGGCTCTGGGCTGATGGCTCAGAGCCTGGAGCCTGCTTCCGATTCTGTGTTTCCCTCTCTCTCTGCCCCTCCCCCGTTCATGCTGTGTCTCTCTCTGTCTCAAAAATACATAAATAAACGTTAAAAAAAAAATTAAAAAAAAAAAAGATTCTCTCTCTCTCTCTCTCTCTCTCTCTCTCTCCCTCCCTCCTCTCTCTCTCTCCCCCCCTCTTTCTCTCTCTCTCTCCCCCCCATCCCTTCCCTTCACTCTTTCTCTCAAATAAATAAAATCTTAAAAACAACACCAAACAAACAAAAAAGAAAAAACAAGAAAAAGACACCTGGGTGGCCCAGTTGGTTAAGCCTCCAACTTGGGTTCAGGTCATGATCTCAAGGTTCATGGGTTGGAGCCCCACATCCATCTCTGCGTTGACAGCTCAGAGCCTGGAGCCTGCTTTGGATTCTGTCTCTCCCTATCGCTCTCTGACCCTCCCCCGCTTGTGTGCGTGCTCGCTCGCTCTCGCTCTCTCTCTCTCTCTCTCTCTAAAATAAACATTAAAAAAAAAAAAAAGAAAAAAAGCCATATGCTTACTTTAGAAAAGCAATCCTACTCCTAACCATCCAAATGAAGTGAAAATTTGCATTCACACAAAAAAACTATATGCAAGTGTTTATAGGGGCTTTATTTGTAATTAGTAAAAACTGGAAACAATCCAAATGTCCAACTAGTGATAGGTAAACAATGGTACACTCACATAATAGAATATACTCACCAATACAAGGAATGAACTATAGAATATATATCAGTGGTTGCCAAGAGTGTGGAGGGGTGAGGGATTAACTGCACAGAGACACAGGGAAATTTTTGGAATGTTGAAACTATTGAGGTGGTGGCTACACAACTGTATTTACCAAAACCTGGTAAACTGTGCACTGAAAGGCTCAGCATTACTGTATCTAAATTATACTTTAAACAAAAAATTTCCAACTATCCAAAGAAATAAAAATAAAATACCATCAAGACTAATCCCTACTTACCTTAGTTGCCACCAAAATTCTAATCATCCACACTCTAATCCCCGTATAGCTCTGTAAATTCCTGAGTCTAACCCAATTCCCCGCAGCCCTCTCAGTTGCTCCAAAGCCTTCTGTTGAGTGCTTGGAATCTCACTCCGAAGTCATCAGCAAAATCCTCAATCTTTCATTTTTTTCTCTGAATATTTTCATCTTCCTGCTTTAACTGGAACATGGTTTTCCTCTGAGGACTGTTTCCCTAACAGCCAAGAAGGCTCCCTAGAAGGGGATGGGTTTTTTTCCTCTATTTATGGGTCACCAGACTTGAGGAAGGGATACATTTTCCATGACCCCTTGCAAGTTGGAGAACATTTTCCCTCTCCTTTAACAAAAAACCTAGCTCCAAAAAGCTCGTGACCACATAAGCATGAGTTTATGCTCCCTCTCCCACTCTCCCTCTTCTTCACTCTCCCTTCTCCCTGTAATAGCTTTCTCACCACTCTTTAAATTTACAACCACAAATGTCAGGTAAGACCTCAGCCCCTAGTTATTTCTCTCACCTAACAATTTCAGACTATTTTCTCTCTCCTCAAACCAATACTCCTCCCTACCTCTACCCTCCCTACCCATCCCTCCTATTACAAGAATGAATTGCCAATGATCCCCTCTTAAGGCCAACCCACTGGATAGCATCTTCTTTCCAAGCACTTTGCTTCTGCAGTTATCTAGTCAGTCACTTGATCTGTATTGAACTATTTCCATTTGCAAAACAAAACAAACTGTTGAAATAACTATCACCTTAAAAATAAAAAAGGAAAGGGGCGTCTGAGTGGCTCAGCCAGTTAAGCGTCTGACTCTTGATTTAGGCTCCAGTCATGAGCTCACAGTTCCTGGGATTGAGCCCTGTGTAAGTCTCCGTGCTGGATTCTCTTTCTGCCCCTCTCCTGGCTCATACTCTCTCTCTCTCTCTCTCTCTCAAAATAAATAAACTTTAAAAAAAATGTTCAAAAAATAAGTAATAAAAAAATCCTTCTTAGACCCATGTTGTTCTCTAGCTGTTTCTTTACTAGAGAGGAAGGAAGGAAGGAAGGAAGGAAGGAAGGAAGGAAGGAAGGAAAGAAGGAAGGGAGGAAGGAATGAAGGAAGGAAACCCAAGAACTGTTTGTATTTTCTGTCATTTGCTCATCATTTTATTTTTCCTTAAACCACATTAATTGGATGTCTATCCCCACATTCCATTCCTCTGAAACCTCTCTTGACACAATGGGCAACTTTATCAGATGCAATAGTTAAATCTCAGACTTTTCAGCAGCATTTGACATTGTAGATCCGTGCCCGAGTTCCACCATGGGAAATACCTACCTGACAGTTATTGTGCATAGTAAATGAATTATGGTCTAATCTTTGGAAAATATTCTGACCCCATAAATGTTACTATTATTGGCCACTTTTCTTCTACCTTCTTGAAACACAATTCTGTCTTCTGTACAATCATATTCTTCTGGTATTCTTTCTCTCTTATACTTCACTGGCCACTCCTGTCATTATGTCTTTCTTAGGAATCTTCATTTCAATTGTTGAAGAACACAGGTCTAAGTCCTTCTCTCTTCTTTAGCTACCCTCATTCCCTAGTCAGACCATCCACATCAAGGTACCTCAGAAGCATTAAAACAGGTTTTTTAAACCTGAACACTATTTACATTTTGGACCAAATAATTATTTGATGTGCAGCAGCATCATTGGCTTCTACCAACTAGATGCCTGGCAAAATCTGCCAGGCATTATTCTAATTGCTTTGCATTTATTAACTGACTAATTTTCATAACGATCTTTGAAGGTAGATATTATTGTCATTTTTTTAGACTTTATTTTTTAGAGAAGTTTTAGATTCACAGCAAAATTAAGAGGAAGGTACAGAGATTCCCCATATATTCCTAGCTCCTACATATGCACAGTCTTCTCCATTATCAGCCTAACGGACAATAATAGCACCTCTGTTACAGTTGGTGAACCTCCATTGACACATCGTGATCACACAGAGTCCAATGGGGTTCACATGGTGGTGTACGTTCTGCGGGTCTGGAAAAATTTATGATGACATGTATCCACCATTATAGTATTGTACAGAGTACTTTCAATGCCCTAACACTCCTCTGTGGGGGCACCTGGGTAGCTCAGTCGGTCAAACATCTGACCCTTGATTTCAGCTCAGGTCGTGATCTCACAGTCATGAGATCCAACCCTGACATTGGGCTCAGTGCTGGGTGTGGAGCCTGCCTGAGATTCTCTCCCTCCTGCTCCCTCTGCCCCTTCCCTGCTCTCTTAAAAAAAAAAAAAAAAGTAAAAAGTAAAACTCTGTGCTCCACCTACATCCCTCTCCCCATCCAACCTCTGGCAACCACTGATCTTTTTATTGTCTCTATAGTTTTGTCTTTTCTAGAAGTCATATAGTTGGAATCATACAGTGTGTACCTTTGTAGACTGCCTTCTTTCGCTTAGTAATATGCATTTAGGGTTCCTCTATGTATTTTCATGGCTAAATAGCTCATTTCTTTGTAGTATGGAATAATATTCCATTATCTGATATTCCATTATCCATTCCAATATACCACAGTTGATTTTTTTTTTCAACGTTTATTTATTTTTGGGACAGAGAGAGACAGAGCATGAACGGGGGAGGGGCAGAGAGAGAGGGAGACACAGAATCGGAAACAGGCTCCAGGCTCTGAGCCATCCGCCCAGAGCCTGACGCAGGGCTCGAACTCACAGACTGCGAGATCGTGACCTGGCTGAAGTCGGACGCTTAACCAACTGCGCCACCCAGGCGCCCCTACCACAGTTGATTTATCCATTCACTTACTAAAGGACATCTTGGTTGTTACCAAGTTTGGCGATTATGAATGAAGCTGCCATAGATATGTGTGCAGGTTTTTGTATGGATATAAGTTTTCAACATTTTCGGGTAAATACCTAGCAGTGAGATAGCTGGATCATGTTAACAGTATGTTTAGTGTTTGAGAAACTGCCAAACTGTCTTCCGAAGTGGCTATACTTTGCATTCCCACCAGCAGTGAATGAGTGATCCTGTTTCTCCACATCTTTACTAGCATTGGTGATGTCAGTGTTCTAGATTCTGACAATTCTGCTCAGGGTGTAGTGGTATCTCCCTCTTGTTTTAGTTTGCATTTCCCGGATAATATCCATATGGAGCATCTTTTCTTTTTTCTTTTTTTAAGTTTATTTATTTATTTTTGAGAGAGAAAAAGAGTGTGAGTGAGAGAGGGGGAGAGAATCCCAAGCAGGCTCTTCACTGTAAGCGCAGAGCCTGAAATGGGGCTCAAACCCACAAACTGTGAGACCATGACCTGAGCCAAAATCAAGAGTCAGATGCCTGACTGGGCCACCCAAGTGCCCATGCAGCATCTTTTTGTCTGCTCACTGGCCATCAATATATCTTTTCTGAGGTGTCTGTTAAAGCCATGGGCTCATTTCTCAATCAGGTTGTTTCCTTATTGTTGAGTTTTAAAAGTTATCTGTATACTTTGGATAATAGTCCTTTATCAGATGTCTTTGGCAAATATTTTCTGGCAACCTATGGCTTGTCTTTTTATTCTCATGACAGTGTCTTTTGCAGAGTAGAAATTAAAAAAAAAATTTTTTTAGGTTTATTTATTTATTTTAGAGAGACAGAGAGAGTGAGCAGGAGAGGGGCATAGAGAGATGGGGAGAGAGAATCCCAAGCAGGCTCCACACTGTCAGCGTGAAACCCGATGTGGGGCTCGAACTCACGAACCATGAGATCATGACCTGAGCTGAAACCAAGAGTCGGATGCTTAACAAACTGAGCCACCCAGGCACCCCATAATTTTTATTTTTAATGAAGTTCATCATAAATTCTTCTTTCTTTCATAAATTATGCCTTTGGTTTGGTGTTGTATCTAAAAAGTCATCACCAAACTAAAAGCCATTTAAATTTTCTTCAGGGGCACATGGGTGGCTCAGTTAAGTGTCAGACCTCGGCTCAGGTCATGATCTCATGGCTCCTGAGTTTGAGCCCCACGTCAGGCTCTGTGCTGACAGCTCAGAGCCTAGAGCCTGCTTCAAATTCTGTCTCCCTCTCATCTCTGCTCCTCCCCCACTCTCTCTCTCAAAAATAAACATTAAAAATTTTTTGTTAATGTTGTTCCATTTTTCTTCCACGGTTTTTATAATTTTGTTTTAATTTAGGTCTGTGATCCATTTTGAGTTAATTTCTGTGAAGAGTGAGTGTAAGGTTTTTGTGTGTGTAGATTCTCTCCTTTGTAGAAATATGTGGATGTCCAGTTGTTCAGCACCATTTTTTGAAAAGACAATCTTTGTTCCATAGTATGTATTACCTTTGTCCTTTGCCAAAGATCAGTTGAATTGTTTTTATGATGGTCTATTTCTGGGCTCTCTATTGTCTCACTGATTTGTCTATTCTTTCTCCAGTACAGTATTTTTTTGATTAATGTAACTTTATAGTAAGTCTTGAAATTGGGTAGCATTAGTTCTCCAACTTTATTCTTTTCCTTCAATATAGTGTTGCCTATTCTGGGTCTTTTGCTTCTCCACGTATACTTAAGAATCCGATTGTCTATGGGGCGCCTGGGTGGCGCAGTCGGTTAAGCGTCCGACTTCAGCCAGCTCACGATCTCGCGGTCCGTGAGTTCGAGCCCCGCGTCAGGCTCTGGGCTGATGGCTCAGAACCTGGAGCCTGTTTCCGATTCTGTGTCTCCCTCTCTCTCTGCCCCTCCCCCGTTCATGCTCTGTCTCTCTCTGTCCCAAAAATAAATAAACGTTGAAAAAAAAAAAAAAAAGAATCCGATTGTCTATATCAAAAATAAAATGTGTTGGCATTTTGATTGGGATTGCATTGAATCTGTGGAACAAATTGGGAAGAACTGACATCTTGACAATATTAAGTCTTACTATCCATGAACATGAAATAATTCTCCATTTATTTAGCTTTTCTTTGATTTCATTTATCAGAGATTTGTGGTTTTCTTCATATAGATCTTGTAATTTGTTATATCTAAGTATTCCATGTTTTCAGGCACTGATGTAAATGATATTGTATTTTTAATTTCAAATTCCACTTGGTCATCGCTGGTATATTAAAAAAAGTAATTAACTTTTAAAATCATTTTTGTGTCCTGCAACCTTGCTATACTCATGTCATCTGCAAACAAAGACAGTTTTATTTCTTCTTTCCCAATCTCTATGCCTTGTTTCTCCTGTTTCTGTCTTACTGCATATCTAGGACTTCTAGAACAATGTTGAATGGCAGTGGAGAGGATATCCTTTCTTTGTTCCTCATCTCAGTAGGAAACACTTGGGTTTCTTACCATAAAGCATGATGTTAGCTATAGGTTTCTTGTAGATATTCTTCATCAAGTTGAGGAGGTTACCATCTGTTGCTAGTTTACTGAGAATTTTTTTAAAAAATGAATGTTGGACTTTGTCAAATACCTTTTCTGCATCTATTAATAAGACCATGTGATTTTATTCTTAAGCCTGTTGATGTGATGAATTACATTAATTGATTTTTGAATGTTGAACCAGGCTTGCATACCTGAGATAAACCCACTTGCTTCTGATGTACCATTCTCTTTACACATCGTTGGGTTCAATTTGATAATATTTTGTCAAGGATGTTTTTATCTATGTTCCTGTGAGCTATTGGTTTGTAGTGTTTTTTTTTTCCTTGCAATGTGTTTGTCTAGTTTGGTATTAAGGTAATGTGAGCCTCATAGAATGAATTAGGAAGAATTCCTTCTGCTTCTACTCTCTGATAGAGATTATAGAGAATTGGTATAATTTCTTTCTTACCTGTTTAGTAGACTTCACTGGTGAACCCAACTGGGACTAGTGCTTTATTTTTTGGAAGATTATTAATTATACTAGCTTGGGTAGGTCAGTCAGTGGAGTCTCCAACTCTTGATTTCAGCTCAGGTCATGATCCCAAGGTCATGGGATTGAGCCCCACATTGGGCTCCGTGTTTAGCATGGAGCATGCTTAAGATTCTCTCGCTCCCTCTCCCTTTGCCCTTCCCTTGCTCATGCTCTTTCTCTCTCTCTCAAAAAAAAAAAAAAAAAAAAAAAAAAAATGCAGGCCTATTCAGATTGCCTATTAGTTTTTGTGTGATTTTTGGCAGACTGTTCCTTTGCAGGAATTAGTTCATTTTATCTAGGCTATCAGGGTGTCTGTGTGGCTCAGTCGGTTGAGCATCCCACTTCAGCTCAGGTCATGATCTTGCGATTTGTGAGTTCCAGCTCTGCATCAGGCTCACTGCTGTCAGAGCAGAGCCTGCTTCAGATCTTCTGTCCCCCCCACCTCTGCCCCTCCCCTGCTCTCTCAAAAAAAAAAAAAAAAAAAAAATCTAAAAAAAACCACCTAGGGGCACCTGGGTGGCTCATTCAGTTAAGCATCCAACTCTTTGACTCTTGGTCTAGGCTCAGGTCATGATCTCATGGTTTTATAAGTTCGAAGCCCATGTTGGGCTCTGTGCTGACAGTGCAGAGCCTGCTTGGGATTTTTTTTTTTTCTCTCTCTCTCTCTGCCCCTGCCTTACTTGCACTGTCTTTGTCTCTCTCAAAATAAATGAGTTTTAAAAAAAAACCTAGGCTATCGAATATGTGGGCATAGAAGGGTTAATGGTATATCTTCATTATCTTTTTAATATCCACGGGATCTGTAATGATGTCCCCTCCTTCATTTCTGATATTAGTAATTTGTGTCCTTTCTCTTTCTTCCTAGTTAGCCCGGCTAGAGGCTTATTGATTTCACTGAGCTTTTCAATGAACTAACTTTTGGTTTTATTGATTTCCTATAATATCTTCTTTTCAATTTAAGGTGGCTCAGTTGGTTGAGTGTCTGACTTTGGCTCAGGTCATGATCTCGCAGTCCATGGGTTCAAGCCCCACTTTGGGCTCTGTGCTGACAGCTCAGTCTGGAGCCTACTTCAGATTCTGTGTTTTCCTCTCTCTCTCTCAAAAATAAATAAACATTAAAAAATATTTTTTAAAATATCTACTTTTCATTTTAATTGATTTCTACTGTAGTTCTTATTTCTTTTCTTCTGCTTACTTTGATTTTTTTAATGTTTCTTTTGCCGGGGGGTTGGGGAGGAATGTGAGTGGGGGAGGGGCAGAGAGAGACGGAGACACAGAATCTGAAACTGGCTCCAGGCTCCGAGCTGTCAGCACAGAGCCCGACACTGGGCTCGAACTCACAAGCTGTGACCTCATGACCTGAGCCAAAGTCAGACGCTCAACTGACTGAGCCACCCAGGTGCCCCTCTTCTGCTTACTTTGGATTTAATTTGCTTTTCTCTTTCCAGTTTTCTAACATGGAACCTAGATTATAGATTAGACTTTATTTTTTAATTTATGCATTCAAGGCTATAAATTTTTCTCTAAGCAGTTTTTGCTGCATCCTAGAAATTTCGATAAGTTGCATTTTCATTCCCCTTCAAAATATTTTTAAATTTCTCTTGAGATTTCTTCTTTCACTCATGTGTTATTCAATCTCCATGTATTGTAGGATTTTCCAGTTATCTTCCTGTTATTGATTTCTGTTAATTCCACTGTGATCTGAGATAACATATATAATTTTTATTCTTTTAAATTTAAGGTATTTTTTATGACTGAGAATGTGATCATTCTTGGTGCATTCACCATGTGATCACCATGTGATCTTCAGAAGAATGTGTACTCTGCTATTGTCTGGTGAAGTAGTCTATTGATGTCAATTATATCCAGTTGAAAGATGGTAGAGTTCAACTGTGTCCTTACTGATTTTCTGCCTGCTGGATCTGTCCATTTCTGATAAAGGTGTTCAAATTTCCAACTGTCATTGTGGATTCATCTATTTCTCCATGCAACTGTATCCATCATGAATTTTGATACTCTGTTGTTAGGCACATTAAAAGTTAAAGATTATTATGTCTTCTAGGAAAACTGACCCTTTTACAATTATGGAATGCCAAGGAAAAATGGGAAAGATGGCAGAGTAGTAAGATCCTGAGGTCACCTCCTCCCATGAATCCACCATGGTTGTGAGTACACAAAGAGAAACTCTTTCTGAGAATGACCTGAAGACTAGCAGAACAGTTTTTCCACAGCTAAAGATATAAACAAAAAGCCACAGGGTAGGATGGGCAAAGACACTGTCTAATCAGAAACCAAACCCCTAGCATGGCAACCCATAAGCAAGAGGTATGTCACCTGCAAAGAGGTATTCCCTAAGGAGTAAGAATTCAAACTTCACATTGGGCAACCCCTGCCCTGGGGAATCTGAGCCAGGTAGATTAGCTCCCATAACGTCTGTCTATGAAAATGAGTGGGGCTTACCTCCAGGAGAGCCAGAGGGCTAGCGGAAACCAAAACAGTACTCTTAAAGGCCTTGCACACAATTTCACTCACTTCAAGGCCCAACAAAGAGGTACCGGTGTGAAAAGAGCCTGGGCCGAAAGTGAAAATTTATTGACTGATTTAGAAC
Organism: Felis catus; assembly: GCF_018350175.1. Taxonomy (NCBI): domain Eukaryota; kingdom Metazoa; phylum Chordata; class Mammalia; order Carnivora; family Felidae; genus Felis; species Felis catus. Next base: position 936,803 of record NC_058368.1, read on the forward strand.
ATGTGCCAGAGGGGCAGGGATCTATAGAAACTTTCTCTGGGCATGGAAGGACTGATGAGTGTCATTTTTTTGCCCTCTTTCAGTCTAGTTGCCCTAATGCTGATAAGCACCAGTTCTGACCATCTACATCTAAGTTGCTAGCACTACTCACGCCTCCAAAATGAGTTTTTGCCCTTCAATACCCAGCAGGCAGCCTCATCAGGGAACACTACCCCTCCAAGTAACTCCTGATCCAATGAACGAGGGCCACCTTAGCCCAACAGCACACCCTCAACAGTCAGGGGCCGGGGTGGGGGAAAATCCCACCTACCAGCATGTCCACAACACCTGCAGCCATGTGTTGGAAGTGAGACACTCGGTGTAGGCTAACCCAGCCACCAGCACACCCACACCAATCATGGCCAGGTCTCACAGCCCACCAGTACACTGGCAGTAGTCATGACCCAATCAATCACAACAGTAAGGCACATGCAGCCCATACAGGGAACACCACTGGAGTGCCTGGTTCTTGTAACCAGAAAGAAATTGTACCTTCTACATAAGGCCACTACCTTTAAGACCACAAGACATAGCTGACCTACCTAATACATAAAGACAAACACAGAGAGTCAGATAAAACGAGGAGACAGAGAAATATGTTCCAAACAGAAGAACAAGACAAAACCTCAGAAAAAGAACTAAAAAAAAAAAAAAAAAAAAAAGAGATAAGCAATCTACCTGATAAAGAGTTCAAAGTAATGGGGATAAAGATGCTTACCGAACTTGGGAGAAGAATGGATGAACTCAGTGAGAACTTTAGCAAAGAGATAGAAAACATAAAACAAACTAATCAGAGCTGAAGAATACAATAAGTTAAATTAAAAATACACTAAAGGAGTCAATAGTAGATTAGAGGATACAGAGAATGAATCTAAAGACAGGGTAGTAGAAATTATTCAAGTGGAACAACAAAAAGAAAAAGGAATTTCTTAAATTAGGGTAGGTTAAGGGACTTCTATGAAAACATCAAGGATACTAACATTTGCATTACAGGGGTCCAAGAAAGAGAAGAGAGAGAAAGAGACAGAAAACTTATTTGAAGAAATAATAGCTGAAAACTTCCCTAACTTGGAGAAGGAAACAGACATCCAGATTCAGAAGCCATCAAGAACCCCAAACAAAATGAACACCAAAAGATCCATGCCAAGATACATAATAATTAAAGTCACAAAAATTAGAGAATCCTAAGAGCAGCAAGAGAAAAGCAACTAGTTACATAGAAGGGATCACCCATAAAACTGTCAGCTGATTTTTCAGCAGAAAATTTGCAGGCCAGAAGGGAGTGACATGATATATTCAAAATGCCAAACAGAAAAAAAATCCCTACAGTCAAAAATATTTTACCCAGCAAGATCATCATTCAGAATTGAAGAAATAAAGAGTTTCCCAGACAAATACAAGTTAAAGGAGTTCATCACTGCTAAACTGGTCTTAGAAGAAATATTAAACGATTGTTTTAAGTCAAAAAGAAAAGGCCACACCACCAGAAGTAAGAAAATTATGAAAGAAAAAATTTCACTGGTAAAAGCAAACACATAGTGAATGTAATAATCTTTTATAAAGCTAGTATGAAGGCTAAGAGACAAAAGTAGTAAAAACAACTATATCTGCAATAATTAGTTAAGGGATGCACAAAACTGTAAGATGTGAAACTTGATGTCAAATACAGAAAATGTGTTGTGAGGGAAGTAAAATTGTGCTTTTAGAATGTGTTTGACCTTAAATGACCATTAACAAAACAGATTGCTATAAACAAAGGATGTCGGGGCGCCTGGTGGCTCAGTCAGTTAAGCATCTTGACTCTTGTTTTTGGCTCAAGTCATGACCTTATGGTTCATGTGTTCGAGCCCCACATCAGGCTCTGTGCTGTCAGTGCAGGGCCTGCTTGAGTGTCTCTCTCTCTGCCCTCTCCCCCTGTTCACACTTTCTCACTCTATCTCTCAAAAATAAATAAATAAACATTAAAAAAATTTTTTTATGTTTATTAATTTTTGATAGAGAGAGAGAGAGAGAGAGAGAGACAGAACATGAGCGGGGGAGGGGCAGAGAGAGAGGGAGACACAGAATCCGAAGCAGGCTCCAGGCTCTGAGCTGTCAGCACAGAGCCCAACGCGGGACTCAAACTCACAGACCGTGAGATCATGACCTGAGCCGAAATCAGACGCTCAACCGACTGAGCCACCCAGGTGCCCCAACAAACATTTTTTTAAAGGGTGCTATTTGCAAACATCATGGTAACCACAAATCAAAAACCTATAATAGAAACACAAAAAATAAAGAGAATCCAAGTATAACAATAAAAAAGTCATCAGATCACTAAGAAAGACAGCAAGAAAAGAATAGAGAAGAACTACAAAAACAACTAGAAAACAAAACAAAAACAACTATCAGTTATTACTTTCAATATAAATGTACTAAATCCTCCAATGAAAACACATAGGGTGATTACATGAATAAAAAAAGAAAAAAGAAAAAAAAACCACTCATGTTTATGCTACCTAAAAGAGATTTACTTCAGGCACACACATAAGAGACTGAAAGTAAAGACATAGAAAAAGATATTCCAGGCAAGCAGAAATGAAAAAATAAAGCTGGGAACCACTACTTACACAAAATAGACTTTAAAAAAATAATATGACAATGGGGTTCCTGGGTGGCTCAGTCTGTATGGCGGTTGACTTCAGCTCAGGTCATGATCTCACGGTTTGTGAGTTCAAGCCCAGTGTTGGGCTCTGTGCTGACAGCCTGGAACCTGAGGACTGCTTCAAATTCTGTGTCTCCCCTTCTCTCTGCCCCTCCCATGCTCATGCTCTATCTCTCTCTGTTTCTCAATAATAAATGTTAAAAAAATTTTTTTAATAAAAAAATACTATAACAAGAGACAAAGAAGGGCAATGCATAATGATAAAGCAATTAAGCCACTAAGAGAATATAACAATTGTAAATATCTATAAACCCAACATAAATGCAGGGGCGCCTGGGTGGCTCAGTCGGCTGAGTATCCGACTTCAGCTCAGGTCATGATCTCACAGTCCATGAGTTCGAGCCCCGCATTGGGCTCTGTGCTGACAGCTCGGAGCCTGGAGCCTGCTTTGGATTCTGTGTCTCCCTCTCTCTGACCCTCCCCCATTCATGCTCTTTCTCTGTCTCAAAAATGAATAAATATTAAAAAAAAAAAAAAAAACCCAATATAAATGCACCTAAATATATAAAACAAACATTAACAGACATAAAAGTAGAAATCAACAGTAATAATAGTAGGGAACTTTAACAGCCCACCTACATCAATGGATCAGCCAGACAGAAAAATCAGTATGGAAACAATGTCTTTGAACATTAGGCCACATGGACTTAATATATATAGAACATTCCACCCCAAACCAGCAATATACACATTCTTTTGAAGTAGACAAGCAACATTCCACAGGATGGACCTACATGTTAGCCACAAAACCAATCTCAGTAAATTTACGGAGACTGAAGGGCACTTAGGTGGGTCAGTTGGTTGGACTCAGTTGGGCTAACTCTTGATTTCAGCTCAGGTCATGATCCCAGGTTTGTGGTATCAAGCCCCACATGAGGCTCCACACTGAGTATGGGAGCCTGCTTGAGATTCTCTCTCTCTCCCTCTCCCCTGCTTGTGCTCCCTCTGTCTCAAAAAAAATTTTTTGTAAGAAGATTGAAATCATATCAAGCATCTTCACTGACTAAAGTAATAAGAAAGTAGGAAAAAAAAATGGAAAAAAACCACAAACATTTAGAGGCTAAAGAACATGCTACTAAACAACCAATGGGGCAACAAATAAATCAAAGAGGAAATCAAAAAATATATGGAGGCATACAAAAATTGAAACACATTCCAAAATCTTTGGGATACAGCAAACAAACAAAAATCTCTGGGATGAAGCAAAAGCAGTTCTAAGAGGAAAGTTTATTGCAATACAGGTCTACCTCAGGAAACAAGAGAAACTCAAATAAACAATGTACCCTTACACCTACAGTAACTACAAAAAGAACAACAAAGCCCAAAGTAGGAGGAAGTATATAATGAAGATCACAGCAGAAATCAGTGATATAGAGACTGAAAATAAAAAAATAAAAGATCAAGGAAATTAAGAACTGATTCTTAAAAAGAAAAAAAAAAAAAAAGAACTGATTCTTTGAAGAGATAAACGAAATTGATAAACTTTTAGCCAAACTCATCAAGAGAAAAAGATAAAGGGCCCAAAGGGCCCAAATAAATATAATGAAAATATAATGAAATATAAATATAATGAAAGAGGAGCAGTTACAACCAAGACCATGAAAATACAAAAGATTGTAAGAGGCCACTACAAAAAATTATATGCCAACAAATTGGGCAATATAGAAAAAATGGACAAACTTCCACAAACATACATTCTTCTAAGACAGAATCAGGAAGAAATACAAAATTTGAAGACTGATTACTAGTAGTGAAATTGAATCAGTAATCAAAAAACTCCATAAACAAAAGCCCAGGACCAAATGGCTTCATAGGTTAATTCTACCAATTTTTTTTTTTTTTTTTTTTGAGAGAGAGTGTGCAAACAGAGAACACAAGGGGGACAGAGGTTCCAACGTGGGCTCCACTGTAACAGCAGCAAGTCCGACTTGGGGCTCAAATCCACAAATCATGAGATCACCACCCAAGTGAAAGTCAGATGCTCAACCAACTGAGCACCCAAGTGCCCCAATATTTATTATTTCTTAATTTTTTAAAAGTTTTTATCTATTTATTTTGAGAGAGCAGGGGAGTGGCAGAGAGAGAAGGAGAGAGAGAATCCTGAGCAGTGGCAGTGCAGAGCCTGACATGGGCCTCAAGCCCACTAACTACAAGATCATGAGCTATGCTGAAACCAAGAGTCAGATGCTTAACTGACTGAGCGTCCCCTAACAAACATTTAAAAAATAGTTGATATCTATCCTTCTCAAACTATTCCAAAAAACTGAAGAGGAAGGAATGCCTCCAAATTCATTCTACAAGTCTAGCCTTACCCTAATACCAAAAGAAGACAAAGGCACTACAAAAAAGAAAATTACAGGCCAATATACCTGATGAATACAAATGCAAAAATCCTCAACTAAATATCGGCAAACCAAATTCAACAATACATGAAAAGAATCATTCAACATGATCAAGTGGAATTTATTCCAGGGATGCAAGGATGTTTCAATATCAGAAAATCAATCAATATGGGGTGCCTGGCTGGCACACTTATAAGAGCATGTGACTCTTGATCTTGGGGTTGTGGGTTTAAGCCCCATGTTGGATGTAGAGGTTCCTTAAAAAATAAAACCTTTAGGGACACCTGGATGGCTCAGTTGGTTATGCGTCTGTCTCTTGATTTGGGCTTAGGTCATGATCTCACAGTTTGTGAGTTGGAGCCTTGCACTGGGCTCTTTGCTGACAGTGCAGAGCCTGCTTAGGAATCTCTCTCTCCCTCTCTCTCTGCTCTCACCTCCTAGTGCTTGCTCTCTTTCTCAAAATAAATAAACTTAAAAACAAATTTTTAAAAGGCAATCCCAGCATCAAAAATTATAAAATACATAGGAGTAAACTTAATGAGACAGAAGATTTGTACATTGAAAACTACAAAACACTGTTGCTTTGAAACAACTACACTGGTTGGTTTGGTTACAAGATAAATTAGGAAAAAATATGTCTCACTTCATATTCATAAGGTAAAATGAAATAGGGATGTATTGTGTTGTTATATACATATAATTAAAAATCCATTTCCAAATTAAATTTAAGGCCTATAGAGAATGGAAGGTGATGAAACACAGTATATAAATCAGGTATGTGTGAAACATGGCTATGGCATCTGTAGAACACAAAAATTCAGCAGTGGCAGGTAGGATTTTGTTGTCACCAGCAGCAGCAAAAACAGAAGCACACATATGCTGAATTCAGTTGGAAGGAATCCATTTCCCAGGCGCAGTGTTTCTCAAAGTGTGATCTGGCAACAGCCTGCACCAGAATCCCCTAAAATACGGTAAAAGTGAAGGTTCCAGAGCCACATGTCAGACATTTGCAGTTTAAATAAGCTCCCAAGGTCTTAGGTTCTCTAAAATTTAAGAACACTTCTCCAAATCTCTGAAAACAATTGTTTTTTCTGAGAAAGCCACGGGAAATATTTGTCTGTACCAGCAAATTAAGGATGGTAACTTATTTAATGTTCTGAGATTATATCGTCTAAAAACATTATATTTTTCACTTTAATATTTTAGGCTTTGATAAAAAAATATCAAAGATATAAACTAACTTATTGTTTAGTAAAGAAAAGGTGTTTTCTTGGAATGAAACAGTTCTTCCTACCAAAAAAAAAACCAAAAACCAAAAACCAAAAAAAAAAGACCAGGATATAACAAATGTATCCCTTGTCCTAGTACTCCTTTCCTAAATCAACTCAATTTCACTAAAGGCCTGGTTTTTTGTTTTGTTTTCTGACAAACAAAATGTAGAATGAAGGTGGGAATAATGAACACCTGTACAAACTGTTGCTTCCTAACTTCTGTGTTTTCCATGTCTTGGCTCTCTGAATATGCACTAAGTTAGGGTCTCACAGGTCCTCCCACTCTGCACTAAGTCAGCTGATCACCCCTTCTAAGGCACCTTGGCCATTCTTTGCATCAGATGACATAGTACTTGTCTTTAAACTTTTCATATACCTCCCTAGGCTAATTCCTTTCACAGTAATGACTGCTTTTTTTAAAGTTTATTATTTTTTATTTTATGAATTAAAAAATATTTTTTAACATTTATTCATTTTTGAGAGACAGAGACAGAGTAGAGGGTGAGGGTGAGGGGCAGAGAGAGGGAGACACAGAATCTGAAGCAGGCTCCAGGCTCTTCAGCACAGAGCCCAATGCGGGGCTAGAACCCACGAACCATGAGATCGTGACCTGAAGTTGGACACTCAACTGAGTCACCCAGGTACACTATAACCTTCTTATGTTTTAAATGTCCATGGGATCTTGGGGCGCCTGGGTGGTGCAGTCGGTTAAGCGTTCAACTTCAGCCAGGTCACGATCTCGCGGTCCGTGAGTTCGAGCCCCGCGTCAGGCTCTGGGCTGATGGCTCAGAGCCTGGAGCCTGTTTCCGATTCTGTGTCTCCCTCTCTCTCTGCCCCTGCCCCGTTCATGCTCTGTCTCTCTCTGTCCCAAAAATAAATAAAAAACGTTGAAAAAAAAATTAAAAAAAAAATAAATAAATGTCCATGGGATCTCAAGTGATTCTTTTTTTTTTTAAGTAATCTCCAGACCCAACATGGGGCTCAAACTCATGACCCCAAGATCAAGGATTCCACACTCCACTGAGCCAGCTAGTTGTCCTTCCACTGATTCTTGATATTGGTTATTTTTACTTTTTAAAAATTATTTATTTTGAAAAAGAGTGTTTGCACACACATGAGCAGAGGAAGGGCAGAGAGAGACAGAGAGGGAATCCCAGGAATGCTCCATGTTGTCAGCTCAGAGCTCGTCTCGATCTCAAACCATGAGATCATGACCTCAGCCAAAACCAAGTCAGATGCCTGACCAACAGAACCACCCAGGTGCCCCTATTAAGTTCGTTTTTATTAATTTGTAGGCACATGAATTATTAAAGTCTTTTTTTTTTAAGCTTAAAATGTGGGGCTTGAACTCATGACCCTGAGATCAAGAGTCACATGCTCTATCAACTGAGCCAGTGAGGTGTCCCATGAAAGTCTTTTAGTATCTACATGTGTGAGGTGAGTCTGATTTCCCAGGTTTTAGGTCTCCCTTGCTTTATTTATCTGTATAGAAGCAAACCGGATTATCTGCTCTTCATTCTAGATGTGACTTCCAGAACGCTCTAGATTTAAAATCACTGTTGCTTTAAAAAAAAAAAAAAAATCATTTACAAGCTTTTGAAAACCTTTTATTGTCCTCAATATTACACCACTATTTTCCTAACCTAATTTTCTGAACACAAAGACTTGGGTACTTGGCTTAGATTCTTCTTTCAGCCATAGTTATATTCTCAAATTCTTAATCTCATCCTAACACGGGCATACTTTATAATTCAAAATTATAGAACACTATTCCATTTCTACAATTTTGTACTTCATGTTGTTTTTGTCTACAACTTTTCCCTATTATCTGCCACTCATGATTGCAGCTACCAATACATGATGTGCCAAGGAGTTGCAGTTTTAAAATAAAAGCAATGCGGAACTTCAAAGCTTTGAAACAGAAGAGTGACATGACCTGAAATTATAAAGCATTACTCTTTATTGACGTCTTTACTTCAATCACTTATCCACTTTTCCATCCTATGTAGCAAATTTTACCTTGTATATATAAAATAGCTATTAGCGGCTCTTACTGGCTTTCAGCACTGAGATGGGGCAGGGGTGAGTCTAGGAATCACAGGAAGAAAATGGCAAAATGTAAGAATTTTAAAGACAGAAAATCTGAAAAAATTTACAAAAATATTTTCACTTGCCTTCTGTGAAATGAGAAAACCAATAGATTGCCATTTCTTTTCTTTTTTTTTTTAAGTTTACTTATTTTGAGAGAGACAGAGACAGCACAAGTAGGGAAAGGCAGATAGAGAGGGGGAGGAGGAAATCCTAAGCAAACTCATGAACTGGGAGTTCATAACCTGAGCTGAAACCAAGAGTCAGACGCTTCACCAACTGAGCCACCCAAGTGCCCCTGCCACTTCTTATGGACTGTTATTCTGAATTGTCTTTACTAATTTTTGATATTAAATTAGTGGCAGGAGATAATATTTCCTAATGCCTGTTCTCAATGAAATTAAAAAGATGAAAACAAATGCTGGGTATAGTCCAGATCACTGCTGACAAATTCTTCTGTAGGGAAAGTAGGAGATGGTAACAAGACTTGAACTGTTTTCTTCCTTTTATAGTGAGAACATACTCATCTTATAAAAAAACAAAACAAAACAAAACTTGGGGCACATGGATGGCTCAGTTGGTTAAGCATCTGGCTTCGGCTCAGGTCATGATCTCATGGTTCTTGAGATCGAGCCCTGTGTCCAGCTCTGCACTGATGGTGCGGAACCCGTTTGGGATTCTCTCTCTCCCCCTGTCTCTCCTTCCCCACCCCCTCTCTCTCAAAATAAATAAATAAACTTAAAAAAACAAAAACTTGATAAGGCGGAAAAAAGTCATTCCCCTGCCTGGAGATGTTTGTTTTTATTATGTTCTGAATTTAGTTGATTTTTCCCTCAACATTTTATGAATATTATGAAAAATTTTACACAGCAAAAAGTTGAATGAGAAATTTACAGTAAATATGGAAAAACCCAGCCTCTAATTTTTTTTTTTTTTTTTTTTAAGATTTTGAAAGAGAGAGAGAGAGCTGAAGGGACAGAGAGGGAGAGAGCAGGAATCCCAAGCAGACTCCACACCATCAGTGTGAGTCCCATTACAGGGCTCAAACTCACGAACCATGAGATCATGACCTGAACCGAAATCAAGAGTTGGACGCTTAACTGACTGAGCCATGCAGGCACCCAAGCATCTACGTCTTTTGAATTTTTTCAATGTTTATTATTATTTTTTTGAGAGAGAGAGAACACATATGCACATATGTGAGCAGAGGAAGGGCAGGGAGAGAGGGAGAAAGAGAATCCCAAGCAGGTTCTGTGCTATTGGCACAGCCTGATGCAGGGCTCCAACTCATGATCACGAAATTACGACTTGAGCCAAAATCAAGAGTCAGACACTCACCAATTAAGCCATCCAGGCTCCCCCAAATTTTTCACATTTAACTCATTACTACATCAAGAGCTTATGGTGCCTCATAGTATGTTGAAAAAATAAATAAGAATACATAAATAAATAAATAATTAATTAATTAATTAAAATAAGAATTTAAAGGACAGGATTTAATTTTGTTTTCTCAATGGATAAATTTGATGTTTTTGCAAATTATCTTAAGTAGCCACTGGTTGATTTAATTAGTTTGCTCAGATACCACTGATAGCAAGCGTCTATCGAATATAACCATATAATGTCATTCAATTAGCGGTAAGTTTTAGTGAAATAATGGGCACATTAAACATTTGGAAAGGAACTTCAAATCCTGTGTTATATTCTCTAGAGTATTCTCTTAGGCCTTTAAGAGTAAATTGGATTTTTGGTAACGTCCCAAAGCCTCATTCAGATCCAACTCTGAAAGACTGAAATGGTCGAGTTGTCAAAAAACAAAATGGTTATAATACATTAATGATAATGATTTTTGTGGGTCCTCTAATAATAGTTTTAAGCACTGGCATCAGTGACAGAGTCTCCAAGTACTCCTAGTGTCACTCACCAAAAAGAATACACCTAGTTCTGCTCTAGTCATTGTTCATTTGTCATTCTGTTTCAAAGCTTTGAAACAAAGCCCAGAATATGTAAGAATTTAATATATGATAAAGTCGGTATCCGAAATCAGATATAAAGGGAGAATTACTAAATATATAGTAATGGGAGCACTGATCATTTGAAAAAGTGGACAGCCTTAATTTTCATTAGTGTGTTTCTCAAATTTCAAGCATGTAGTCTTCAGAAGAAAAAAAAAATTGCCACAAAACCTAAAGGTTAACTTAATATATTTTTAATATTTCTTATATTTGTACTAACATAAAAATAGGTATACACTCTTTATTCTTATACTTCTCACACAAGAATAAAATCTAAAATATTTATAAATTAAAGTAAATAAAATGCAAAGTAATCACCTTAATATGAAGTAACAAATAATGCCATTTTGCCCAAATAATAAAACAATGTTTTGCCCAAAAGAAAGAAATCGCAGGTATTTGGTTTAATAGCAAAAAGCTGCAGTTTCGGATTCCATTCTACTCTCAAACTGTTTCTAAATGTTTTTACTTTAATAATAATGAGAATGTTCACATAGTATCTTGTTCAAACTATTACTGATAAATCTAAGCCTTTCTCTCCTTTTTTCAAAGTAATCAGAACAGAAAATTAACCAAACCTGTCAAATGTTAGCCCTCAAATGCCAATTTTAAAAGGTGTGAATTGATAGAATGAAAAAGTAACAATTGCCTTTATTGAAACCTGCATTAATTACTATTGAATCCAATTAGCTTTAGAATTTGAAACAGAAACATTCTTTACTAGTTGCTATTATACTTATTGCTAATGAACTGTTGAAAGTTATAGGAGCTTCACAACAACAAATGGTACTGTTAGGGTTACAGATCTTTTCTGAATAAATGTATAACTTTGTTATGTCAAAACCACATCAGGTATATTATGTGTACAACAAGAGCACACCATCATTTTTCTCATTCTTATGTAATCCATGTACTGCAGCTTCCACAGTTTTATTTTTTTTCAAATCAGATTTTAATTTTGAATACTTAACACTATTGTTAATGTGCATTTCACTTTCCTCATGTTTGCTAAGAATATGTGATAAATGCTGCCAATCTTTGCACCCGTTCTCATTCTTCAATTGATTTTTTCCTTCCCCAAAGAGTTTGCAATACAAACAAAACACAGAATCTTTTGAAGTTGAATAAAGTAACCAGGATCTAGTGGTTTTATCACCATTTGGAAGAATTCGTGTATAATAAGTTTCTGAAAACTTCCTCCCTGTATTGTCTTTTGGAAAGTTAAAATTTCTTACTTGAGGTGGATCGTTTTCAACAAGAATGTCCCGTTGTTTAATATTTAAAACACGGGGCCATGTACCTGGGTCTGCAGAAAGTACAACCGATAAAATGGAGTCTTCTGATTTTTTCTCCTCCAGTTGCTCTTGAAATTTATCAGCTATGGTTATAGAAGGTAAATTCACATCCTGTTTGATCAGTGATGTATCATCTGTCCTACATTCTGCCAACACCTGTAGCTCTGAAGTCTTTTCCTTTTTTTCTGGTATTCCCTCTTTTTTTTCTAAAAGAGTATTCAATGATCCATATAATTTCCTTTCATTTTCTTCTCTAATAGCATTCCTTTTTCTGTTTTCTGATGCTGATAAATTTTTTGATTTTGTTTCCATCATCTGGGAGAAACAGATTACAATTTTATGTTAGAATTGTTAAGATTAATGCATATGCCAATGCTCAATAAGCACATGAAAAGTTGCTCATTTGTCACCAAAGAAATATAAATCAAAACCACCACATCCCACTTCACATCCACTAGGGTGACTATAATAAAAGATATGTGATATAATGGCAAGTGTTGGCAAAGATGTGGAAAAATTGAAAGCTTCCTAAGGTGATAGTGCAAATGTAAAATGGTACAGGTACCTTGGAAAACAGCCTGGCAATTTTTGAAAAGTTAAAGAGTTACCATATGACCCACCAACGCCAGAGTGAAAATGGAGGTCTACACATATTTGTACAAAGTGTTCACAGCAATGTTATTATTCATAACAGACAAAACGTAGAAATAATTCAAATGTCCATTACTGATGGATAAACAAGAAATGTGGGAAAGGGTGTCTGGGTGGCTCAAGAGTTAAGCATCTGACTTTGGCTCAGGTCATGATCTTGAGGTTTGTGAGTTTGAGCCCTGCGTTGGGCTATGTACTGACAGCTAAGAGCCTGGAGCCTGCTTCGGATTCTGTGTCTCCCCACTTCTGTCCCTCCCATGCTCATGCTCTGTCTCTGTCTCTCAATAATAAATAAACGTTAAAAAAAAATTTTTTTTATATGTGGGTATTATCCATACAATTAAATAGTATTTGGCAATAAAAACAAGTGAAGTTATATGCTACAACCTGGATGAAACTTGGACACAGTACGATACGTGAAAGCCAGCCACAAAGTATCATATTGTATGATTCCATTTAATAAAGACATAGAACTGATTTTAGAGTCCATAAAATAAAATTTTAAAAAATCAAAATAACAAAGATGTATATAATGTGAATGCATCCTATTAGCTATAATATTTTTCTACAAAGCACAATTGAACACTGCGTTCAAGTTTAAAAAACTTATAAGAATTTTGTTTTGATTTAATCCTGAAAGCAATATTGGCGGCACTGAGGTAAAAAAAGCAGGAGCAACATAACCAAGTTTGTACTTAGACCGCTCTGATGGTATTATCATTTCTAACTGTAAGGAAGACGAAATGGTACAGAGACAGCCAGGAAACTGTGGTAGTCATTCTGGAAAAGATGATGGTGGCTTCGTCTAGGATTATAGGAATAGAGATAGGATAGAGTTGAGAGACATTTAGGAAGTAGAATCTGGATTATTGGTAACTGAGTGACTCTGGAGGTTGAGGAAGGAGGAGTAAAGAATAGCCCTAAGTTTCTGCCTAGGCATCTGACTGAATGGTGAGATAAGGATATGGGAAACAGAATGAAAGCAGGTTTGGAGTTTCAGCTTTAGACATGGAATATGAGGTATTTGTGGAACATTAAAATGGAGATTACAGATGGATAGAATAGTCAAATTGAAAGATATATCTACACACAAAACAACCTTCAAATAAAAAAAGAGGAAAAAATATCATCTGCAGATATATTTTAGAAATCATCAAAATATATTAATTAAAACTATGGGATCAAAGGGGCACCTGAGTGGCTAAGTTGGTTAAGCGTCTCACACTTGGTAAGATCAAGTCCCACTTCTCTCAAAATAAACATAAAAACAAGAAAGATCTTACTTTTCCCATAAAAATGATCTGGTACCAACTGATGGAGGATCTTGACCTCACCTCGTTCCACGGACACAACAAGAGAACAGCTACATCTACACAATGAACTCTGAAAATGACCTAAAGACCGCAGCTAATCACAGAGATAAGTCCACACTGACGAGATGTGCTTGGGAACCAAATAAATACCTGGTGTAACTAACCACAAACAAGAGGGACAACACAAGCATGGAGAAAAGAGAGGCTCAGACCCCACACTGTGCGCTCTTGACACCGAGGATCTGAGTCACTATAACGTGTGGCCTTGAAAACCAGCAGGGCTTAACTCCAAAACCTTTAGAAACCAGTGGAGCTTAGCTGAACCACTGTAAGACTAGGCTCCTTTATTTGCACCCCATTTTCTCTCCCTCCTGTCAGCTGGGAAAGGCTCCTCTCAGAGGAGGGGGCTGTGGTGGTCCTTGTGATAGGGCTCGCCAACCCCCTCTCCACTCACTGCACCCTCTTGGGGTGACTGGGTGAGGGTGTGCTTCCATGTCCTGACCCCCTGTATTTCTGCCATGTTGTGTCTGGCTCATCCCTGCCTGAATAAAGTAATGCCTCTGCCAAAAAAAAAAAGAGAAAGAAAGGAAGGAAGGAAGGAAGGAAGGAAGGAAGGAAGGAAGGAAGGAAGAAAGAAAAATTCAGTAGGGCTTAAGCCTTGGGAGCTTCAAAAACCAGTGGGTTTAATGCTGGGATAGCAAGAAGATGATAAGAAATGAAGTCCACCCCCTTAAAGGAGTCTATATACTAAATAACTTGACCTGAGACACACCAGAGAAGCAGCAGTTTGAAAAGCATCTGAGGAATACATGAAGATTTACTGACTCCTCTTGGAAAGTGTGCCAGAATAATCTGCAGATTACTCTAGGAAAAGTGCTGATGGGTAGCATTCCCCACCGCCCCCAACCTAGATAACTGGTTGCCTGCAAAAGCTAACGCTAACACTCTCCCTCTAACTTGCTAGCACCGTCTGCCCTGCCCCAGCCAGGACTGGGACCACTCTAAAGTGATTCCTGCCCTAGGGAAGCGGGAGAAATAACACGCCTGCAGTTTCTGCAACTGGGATCCTTACCTGGCTGCACAGGGAGCAAGCCCTGCCCTGCAGCTGTGACAGAAAGGCTAACTGCAAATTGCTAGGCTGAATGCCACCCCACCCACAAATGAGCCCATAACAACTATGACAGGCTTCTCAATGGCATCAGAAGCAAATCCTGCCCATTGGGCCCACAGGAAACAAAGTAGGTCATTACAGATGGTTGGGCCAAAGGCAATCACAGCTCTGTCACAACAGGAGGGCACACACAACCCACACAAGGGACACCTGGAGCACCTGATTCTGGTGGCCAGAAAAGACTGGCCAGAAAAGGGCACCACAGGACCTCTTCTGCATAAGGCCACTACTTTCAAGACGAGATGTAGCTAACCTTCGTAATACATAGAAACAAACACAGAAAATTAGACAAAATAAGGAGATAGAAGAACATGGCCCAAGTGAAAGAACAGGACAAAATCACAATTAAAAAGCTAAATAAAATGTAGATAACCGATACGCCTGATGAAGAATTCATGAATGGTCATAAAGATACTCACTAGACTTGAGATAAGAGTGTATGGACTCAGTAAGCACTTCAACAAAGAGATAGAGAATATAAAAAAGAATGGACTCAGAGCTGAAGAATTTAGTAATTGCAAAAGAGGGAATCAATAGGAGATGAGAGGAAGTAGAGCAGATCAGTGATCTAGAAGACAAAGTAATGGAAATCATTCAAGCTAAACAGCAAAAAGAGAAAGGAATAATAAAAAATGAAAAAAAATTAAGGGAATTCTGCAACATTATTAAGGGTAATGACATTTGCAATATAGGGATGCCAGAAAGGGGAGTGGGTGAGCAAAAACTTATTTCAAGAAATAATAGCTGAAAACATCCCTAATCTGGGGGAAGGAAGCACCGAGAGCCCTCAGGTCTAGGAAGCACCAAGAGCCCCTTACAAGATGAATTCAAAAAGGGCCACACCAAGACACATCATAATGGAAATGGCAAAAAGTAATGATAAATACGGAACTTTTAAAACAACAAAACAGTTACATACAAGGGAAACCCCATAATGCTACCAGCTGATTTTTCAGCAGAAACATTGCAGACCAAAAGAGGGACAAGATACATTCAAAGTGCTGAAAGAAGAAATCTATAACCAAGAAGACTTTATGCAGCAAGACTATCATTCAGAATACAAGAAACAGTTCCAGACAAACAAAAGTTAGAGTTCATCACCACTAAACCAGCCTTATAAGAAATGTTAAAGGGAATTCTTTAACTGGAAAAAAAAGGCCATAAATGGAAGAAAATTATGAAAAGAAAAATTTCACATGTAAAAGCAAACATACAGTAAAGGCAGTAGGATTAATCACTATGAAGCCAGTATGGAGGTTAAAACACAAAAGTAGGAAATCTATTAGATCTACAAAAATTAATCTAGGAATACACAAAATAAAAGGATATAAAATATGACACAGACATAAAACGTGGAGAAGGTAGTAAAAATGTAGTGCATTCAGAATGTGTTTGAAATAAAGCAACCATCAACTTAACAGACTGCTATACACATAAGATGTCATATATGAACCCAATGGCAACCACAACTCAAAACCATCCATACACAATAAAAAAGAAAGGAATCCAAGCATAACATTAAAGAAACCCATCAAGGGGCGCCTGGGTGGCACAGTTGGTTAAGCATCCGACTTCAGCCAGGTCATGATCTTGCAGTCCGTGAGTTCGAGCGCCGCGTCAGGCTCTGGGCTGATGGCTCAGAGCCTGGAGCCTGTTTCCGATTCTGTGTCTCCCTCTCTCTCTGCCCCTCCCCCGTTCATGCTCTGTCTCTCTCTGTCCCAAATATAAATAAACGTTGAAATAAAATAAAATAAAATAAAATAAAATAAAATAAAATAAAATAAAATAAAATAAAATAAAATAAAATAAAATAAAATAAAATCTTAAAGAAAGAAAGAAAGAAAGAAAGAAAGAAAGAAAGAAAGAAAGAAATCCATCAGACCACAAGGAAAGAGAGCAAGAGAGGATGTAACAATTGTAAATATCTATGCACCAAACATAGGAGCACCTAAATATTTAAGGCAAATGTTAACAGACATACAGGAGAAATTGCCAGTAACACAGTAACAGAGGGGACATTAACATCCCACTTGCATCAATGGATATATCATCCAGACTGCAAATCAACATGAAACTGTGGCTTTGAATGACACATTAGACCAGATGGATCAAACAGGTATATATAGAACATTTTATCCCAAACCAGCAGAATACACATTCAAGTGCACATGGAACATTCTCCAGGACAGATCATATGTTAGGCCACAAAATAAGTCTCAGTAAATTTAAGAAGAATCAAATCGTATGAAGCATCTTTCCTGACAACAACAGTATGAAACTACAAGTCAATTATAAGAAAAAAATGGGAAAAAAAAGAAACACATGAAGGCTAAACAACATGCTACTAACCAATCAATGGGTCAATGAAGAAATCAGAGGAAATAAAAAAAAAAAATACATGGAGACAAAATGCCAGTAGTCCAAAATCTTTGAGATACAGCAAAAACAGTTCTAAGAGGGAAGTTTACAGCAATACAGGTCTATTTCAAGAAACAAGCCAAATCTAAAACAATTTAACCATATACATAAAAGAGCTAGAGAAAGAACAGTGAGCTGAAAGCTAATAAAATAATAAAGATGAGAGTACAAATAAATTTAAATAAGGATTGGAAAAACAATAGGGAAAAAAAAAAAACAATGGGTGGCTCAGTCAGTTGAGCATCTGACTCTTGATTTTGGCTCAGATCATGATGCCAGGGTCATGGAATAAAGCCCTGTGCTGGGCTCCACTCTGAGCATGGAGCCTGCTTGAGATTCATTCTCTCCCTCTCTCTCTCTCACCCCCCTGGCCCCTCTACCCCCTTGTACGTGCTCTCTCCAAAAAAACAAAACAAACAAACAAAAAAACAATAACAAAACCAGGAGCTGGTTCTATGAAAGATAAACAGAATTGATAAAGCATTAGCTACTCATTAAAAAAAAAATACTCTGGAATACTACGTGGCAATGAGAAAAAATGAAATATGGCCTTTTGTAGCAACGTGGATGGAACTGGAGAGTGTGATGCTAAGTGAAATAAGCCATACAGAGAAAGACAGGTACCATATGGTTTCACTCTTATGTGGATCCTGAGAAACTTAACAGAAACCCATGGGGGAGGGGAAGGAAAAAAAAAAAAAAGAGGTTAGAGTGGGAGAGAGCCAAAGCATAAGAGACTGTTAAAAACTGAGAACAAACTGAGGGTTGATGGGGGGTGGGAGGGAGGGGAGGGTGGGTGATGGGTATTGAGGAGGGCACCTTTTGGGATGAGCACTGGGTGTTGTATGGAAACCAATTTGACAATAAATTTCATATATTAAAAAAAATAAAAAAATAAAAAAAATAAATAAAATCAGAAATGGGAAGAAATAATGACACTACAGTAATACAAAAGATTATAAGGAGATACAATAATAAAAAATTAAATGCTGACAAACGGACAACATAAAAGATATGGGTAAATTCCAGAAACATATATAATCTTCCAAAACTGAATCAGGAAGAAATAGAAAATTTGAACAGACTGATAATAACTAGTACTGAAATTGAATCAACATTCAAAAAACTCTCAACAAAAGTCTAGGACTCACTTCACAGGTGAATTCCATCAAGCATTTATGTTAATACCTATTCTTTTCAAGCTATTCTAAACCACAGAAGAGGAAGGAAGACTAGCTTGGAACAATCAATTGATTTCAATACTCGTTTGAGATGCGACAGCTCAGTGACTGACAAAAATGGAACTAAATGAGATTCTAAGATAAATCTGGTTAATGTAAGCTAACAGGGAAAAGCTATTGTATACTTAATCATTTAAAATGCATTGAAAATAATTACCTGTTTATATTCATTAACACAACTTTGGCAGCAAAATCTTGTCTGCTGACCTTCAATCATCAGGACATGGTTTCCAGCACTTTTACTAGGCAAGTACTCTCCACACTGTTCACAGCAATTCATTATTAGACCATTGGCTAACCTGTACTTATTAAAGCACTGGTTACTGCACAGTTTATGTACTACATTATTAACGCTGACTTCATGACGAATCTAAAAGAAAAGCCAGAATTTATTAAATAAATGAGCCAGATTAGCACAGTAAGCAAGGAGATAACTAGTTTCTTCAAAAGAAACAATCTCTAATAATTTCTCAGTGGAAGAAATATTCAGGGAAAAGAGTAAAAATTACATTTTGTTATTCTTTCATTTTTATCTTTGATCTTACAATAAAGTAAGATTCATGGAACAAAAAGCTATAAGGTCAGTAATAACTTCCCCAGAGACACTTAAAAACTAGAGGAAAACAAACTGTTTAGAAGATTTTGATACGACCTAATTAAAAGAAATGGATTGGTAATTTTTGTTATTATAAACTTCACTGCCCTAGAAAATTCATGGAAGGTGCTAAAAGAATCAGTATTACTATATTCAGGATGGTGTCTGTATATGCATAAATAAGATGGTTCTCGCTTTGCTCAGCTCTGTGGTAACTGAGATAAAATCATGCCCTCAATTTGCATGGCTCCAAGGAACACCAAATTCAGTTGCCAAGGCGTTTGTTACGTAAAGACTGCCTGTATGCATGTTTCTTCTTTAGGCAACTGGAAAGATGGCAATACCACTTAAGAAACGTGAAGTTTTCAACACACTTACATTCCACTCATTCTACATATTCTTGTACCAGGATTGGTTGCTTCCTTCGTGTCCTGAAACTACACTTTATTATTTAGAGTGGCTAGTAAGAACAAAATTCACCATTACTTTGTTTAGGAGTATATCCACTTCCATGGAAATAGCTGTGTACTTTCCATAGCATGCAAATGGGCTATTTGTTCACAAAACAGTTCTAACATATCCTCATCCTTTCCTTTAACTTCATTGTGTAGATCCAGGACGTGCGTGTTATGTAGATGGCAGAACATATAATAACACTTAAAATTATCCTTGTTAACCTACATAGTAGCTTAAATACGATATAAAAATCCAGACCTCTGTTAGTTTACTACAGATTATACATCTTGATTTATTAACTCTTTTTCTAAGATTCTGGTTGTCTTCACAGGGAGGCAAAGATGTACGACAAAATTCTTGGGAGGATTCTTTTGACTCAACTTGAACAGTAGTAGCTTTTTTTGTAGGTGCATCTCTGAAACACAAGGGACAGATGAAACTTAAGAATATTACATTTTAATAAAAGTCAAATATATGAACAAGAAATGACATTTTTCATTTTCTCATGATTTAATCCTAGGAATCAACTGTAATTTTTGGATCTAGCAAAACCCACCTTTGGTTTCACTGTCAAGAGTTCCTAAATAGTACAGCAACAGATGATTTGGAGTTAAAAACATTTTGTAGCACAAGAACCTTCTCACAGGTTATTATGATTTTTGAAGGACTCAAAAAAGGTGGTAGCAACTTGGTAGAACGAAGGTAAAAGATGGGAAGGAGCAAGGCAAAGTCAGTGGCAGAGAGAGGGTCAATTTTTACATTTTCCTTTCCTGCCAAGAGTAAGGACAGCACAAATGAACTCACAGCTCTGACACACTCTAGGCTAACTCAAGCTCAATAAACTTGAAGATATCTCTGCAACAACTGTATCCATGAATCTATACAGCTCTCAATTACATTCAACCCACATCTATACTGCCAGTATTCAATTATATGGAGCCAGGTTGAAAAGTACAGCTTACTTTTTACATATTACATTGCGTTTCTTTGGAGTGCGCTTATGAGAGAAGGAAGAAAGGCAGGTGGTAGAACAAAAGAGGTGAGCTGATCCTTTTCGTTGATAAGCTGTCTGTCCCTTCTGTAAAGGTTTTTTGCAGTGTGCGCAAGTGATTTTAGCTGGTTTAGTAAGTTGCTGTTGGACTGAAGACTGGAAAATCTGCTTAGGAAGGGAGGCCACTGGTGATAAAGAATCCACCCCTGGCTGTTTCTGATTACGGGGAAATGATGCTGACTGGGAGATCCAAGAATCTTAAAAATAAAACATACAAGAAAAAGTCATGGAACAATTCAAAATTCACATCAGAAAAATATTTTAAAGTTTTCATTTTGCAAGTTTAACAGAATAGTGAGGCAGCCCTATAAGCAAATGGTCAGAGCCAGGCAACCCTGTGGCACAATCCCAGGGGAACTATCCACTTTGAATTCTTTTTTCATTTCATTTTATTTAATTTACATTCAAGTTAGTTAGCATATAGTGCAATAATGACTTCAGGAGTAGATACCAGGGATTCATCACCTATGTATAACACCCAGTGCTCATATCAACAAGTGCCTTCCTTAATGCCCCTTACCCATTTAGCCTGTCCCCCCTCCCGGAGGCAACCCCTCCAGCAACCCTCAGTTTGTTCTCTGTAGTTAAAAGTCTCTTATGTTTTGTTCCCTTCCTTGTTTTTATATTATTTTTGCTTCCCTTACCTTATGTTAAGCTGTTTTGTATCTTAAATTCTTCATATGAGTGAAGTAATATGAGATTTGTCTTTCCCTAATTTCGCTTAGAATAATACCCTCTATTCCATCCACATAGTTGCAAATGGCAACATTTCATTCTTTTTGATTGCTGGGTAATACTCCATTGTATATATACCACATCTTCTTTATCCATTCATCCATCGATGGACATTTGGGCTCTTTCCATACTGTGGCTATTGTCGATAGCGCTGCTATAAACATTGGGGTGCATGTGCCCCTTTGAAACAGCACACCTATATCCCTTGGATAAATACCTAGTAGTATAATTGCTGGGTCATAGGGTAGTTCTGTTTTTAATTTTTTGAGGAACCTCCATACTGTTTTCCAGACAGGCTGCACCAGTTTGCATTCCCATCAGCAGTGCAAAAGAGGTCCTCTTTCTATGCATCCTCACCAACATCTGCTGTTGTCTGAGTTGTTACTGTTGTTCTGACAGGTATGAGGTGGTATCTCATTGTGGTATTAATTTGTATTTCCCTGATGATGAGTGGTGTTCAGCATCTTTTCATGTGTCTGTTAGCCATCTGAATGTCTTCTTTGGAGACATGTCTATTCATGTTTTTGTCCATTTCTTCGTTGGATTATTTGCTTTTTGGGTGTTGAGTTTGGTAAGTTCTTTATAAATTTTGGATACTAACCCTTTATCTGATATGTCATTTGCAAATATCTTCTCCCATTCTGTTGGCTGCCTTTTAGTTTTGCTAATTGTTTCATTCGCTGTGCAGAAGCTTTTTATTTTGATTAGGTCCCAATAGTTCATGTTTGCTTTTGTTTCCCTTGCCTCCAGAAACGTGTTGAGCAAGAAGTTACTGCAGCCAAGGTCAAAGAGGTTTTTGCCTGCTTTCTCCTCTAGGATTTTGATGGCTTCCTGTCTTACGTTTAGGTCTTTCATCCATTTTGAATATGTTTGTATATGGTGTAAGAAAGTGGTCTGGGGTCATTTTTCTGCATGTCGCTGTCCAGTTTTCCCAGCACCACTGGCTGAAGACACTATCTTTATTCCATTGGACATTCTTTCCTGCTTTGTCAAAGATTAGTTGCCCATACATTTGTGGATCCATTTCTGGGTTCTCTATTCTGTTTCATTGATCTGAGTATCTGTTTTTGTGCCATTTGTTTATTTTAGAGAGAGAGTAAGCAGGGGAGGGCCAGAGAGGGGGACACAGAATCCAAAGCAGGCTCTAGGCTCCGAGCTATCAGCACAGAGCCTGATGCAGGGCTCGAACTCACAAGCTGTGAGATCATGACCTGAGCCGAAGTCAGAAGCTTAACCAACTGAGCCATCCAGATGCCCCTATCCACTTTGTATTTGAACGATACTCTATTGTGCCCAAATTGTAAATGGTGGCCCTTGAATCGTGCAATGCGGTAGTTATCAATTCTTAAGGACCCTAGGTTCAAAATGCATCTCCTGACTTACTAGATGGTGCAAGTACATTAAATTGTGTTTTGGTTTTCTCAACTACAAACTGGAAATGATATCTAACTCATCAGAGTGTTATGAAGACTAAATGAGATAATGCATATAGTAAAGCAGTATGTTTGGTACACAGGGCATCTGCAAAAAAAATATTTAGCCACTTTTTTGTCTCAAAGAGGAAAGTATTAATATATTACAAAATAAAGCAAATATGCAAATCAAAGATAAGTACAGAATCTGGTATGTGATGTCCATTTTCAAAACCACTTCCTCCCTAATACGAAAAATATAAAGCATAGAAAAGAAAAAATTTTACAGTGACCACTCATATGCCCACCAAGTCTATTCTCTCCTCTTTTACTATTTTTGCTTTATCAACATCTATTCATCCCTCTAAACAATATGTTTTGTGTATTTCAAGCAAATGCAGAACATCATTATACTCCCCTCTAAAATACTTCTTATTCATTTTATTTTAGAGAGCGAGAGCAAAAGCAGAAAGGAGGGACAGAGGGTGGGGAGCAGGGAGAGAGAGAGACAGAATCTTAAGCAGGCTTCATGCTCAGCACGGAGCCCAATGTGGGGCTCGATTCCACGACCATGAGACCACTGACATAAGCCAAAATTAAGTCGGATGCTCAGCTGACTGGGCCACCCAGGCACCACTACTTATTTTAAATTTCATTTATTCATTTTAAGTAAGCTCTACACCCAATGTGGGGCTTGAACTCATGATCTCAATATGAACAGCTGCATGCTCTACCAACTGCACCAGCCAGGCACCCTTCCAAAATACTTTTTAAGCAACTCTTTCTACAGTTTCTTCTCAGCCTTCTAAATATTATTTCATAATCATTAATATAGGTGATGGATTATTCTGCAAAGTCTCAGTTTTCCTAACTTCACACACGGACTCCTCCATCATATATTATTGTTAGCTTCAAAATGGTACAATATTATGTACAGGTAGTAATGTTTCTCAAACTTTAACATTCACGAGATCACCTAAGAATCTTGTTTAAACAGAGACTCTAAGGGTGCCTGGCTGGCTCAGTCGGTAGAGCATACAACTCTTGACCTCGAGGCTGGGAGTTTGGGCCCCACAATAGGTGTAGAGATTACTTAAAAGTCAAATATTTAAAAATATATACATACATATATGCACATAGATTCTAAATCAACAGGTTTAGGGAAGGGCCTGAGGTTCTGCATTTCTTTCTCTTTTTTTTAATGTTTATTTTTGAGAGAGAGAGAGAGCAAGCGAGCACATGAGCACATGCAAGCTCAGGGGAGGAGCAGAGAGAGGGAGACAGAAGATCTGAAGTAGGCTCTGTGCGGACAGCAGAGAGCCTGATGCAAGGCTTGAACTCACAAACCATGAGATTATGACCTGAGTTGAAGTCGGATGCCTAACCGACTGAGCCACCCAGGTGCCCCAGGGTTCTGCCTTTCTAACTAACTCTTGCATGATGATGAAGCTTTGAGGCCCTAGAGTACTGAATTATTCTGTCACCTCTCTTCAAAAATAGCTTTGGTCATTAACAAGAAGTCTATGGCCCCCCTCCACCTATCACATCCTCAAAGGCCTTTCAAAGTACTACTAACATTAACAACTATACTTTCAGTTTTAAATTACCCACCTACTGCTTCTAATTTTCTTTGTCCTATTTCAAGATACCTTTATCTTACAAGCAAAAATAGAATGGAACAAGTAACAAAAGCAACTCTCTCAGACCACAGGATGACATGCTGGCAAATACAGAATATAGTACAATGAACTTTTTTTTTATCACCTAGTACTCAGAAGTTTCATTACTACTCAATTTTCCTACTTCTGAACCATTCCAAAGAAAACAAAAATTACATATTCATCTATATAACAAATATAGGTTGTGTATCATCTTCTTCTGGGATCAAAGTTCCCTGCGTATCATCTAGATCCCAAACTAGATTTAATAAATGACAGAAACAAAGGATAGGAACCATTATAAGATTTGTTATTACCATTAATATGGGAGAAATAAGAACCCCAAAGAAAAAATACTGGTTTTTGTAATTTTGGGGAGTTATCCATACTTAAGGGAAGCATATTTATATACAACTACGGAATGTGAGACATCAATGTATGCTCAGGACAATAATTAGATTCTGAAATTTCTTTTTCACTTTAGCTTTGGTGCATAAAGCAAATGCTTCCTTTGTTAATACCACAACTATGTGTTTTCTGGAAATTTCAGAGTTTCTTATTTCATCAAATTTTTATTTTATTTCATTTTATTTTTGGTATTTGTGTCTACAGGTTAAACTTAACCTCTCAATCAAATTCTTCCATATCCTACCCCAAGTATGTTTTAAGAGAAGGGGCCAAGTAGATTATTTGGTACAAACCCCTCATTATATGCAAGGAAAATTAAGACCTAGAAGTTACATTACTTATCCAAAAATCTAATAAATATTAGACACACTATTGACTTTCAGGTGTTCTTCATTTCTTCCTGCATCTAAACTCTTCTGCCTAAAAAATATTTTAGTATTTCTTTAGTGTTGGTCTGCTAGTGAAAAGTTCTTTTGGTGTCTCAGTGGGGTTTGTTTTTGCATGTTAAAGAATAACATGTATGCATAAAGTTTATAAATCTTAAGTGTGGAGCTCAATTAAATTTTTTATAATGAATATACTTGCATGACTACCATCCAGAAGCCTGGTCTTTTCTCACTGAATAATTTCCTGCCTTTCCCACAAGCCATCCGTATTATGACCTCAAAGATTAGTTTTCTCTTTTTTTTTTTTTGAAATTCACATACATAAAATCATATAGTATGTACTCTTTTGTGCCTGATTACCTTAACTCAACATCTTGTCTGTAAATTTCATTCACACTGAATATATAGTTCATTATTTTGCACTGCTGTTGAAAATTCCATTATGTGGCTAGTACTATTTATCTGCCCTATTTTTTTTAAGTTGTATTTATTTAAGTAATCTCTACACCCGTTGTGGGGTTCAAACTCACGACCCCAAGATCCCAAGCTGCTTGCTCTTCCAACTGATCCAGACAGGCGCCCCATCCATCCTATTGTTGATGGACATTTGGATTGCTTCCAATTTTGACTATGATTTCTATATATGTCTTCTAATAGTTTCTTAATGTATTTATCTTGCTTGGGATTTGGATTTGTAAATGTTCTTTAATTTTTAAGTTAATGCTTTCTCTCCATTTTAGAAAATTCTCAGTTGTACCTCTTCTGTCTTGTTTCTTTCCAGAACATTAAATACATGTCCTCTTCATCAAGTGTCATACATCTTTTACATTCTTTTCTGGATTTCCACCCTTTTGACTTCTCTGATTCAATCTGGATGATTTTCTCTGAGATTTCTTCCAGTTCACTTACAACTCTTCAGCTTTGCCCAGCCTGCAGTTAAAATGATTAGTTCCTTAGAATCTTTGTCTGATAATCCTATGATCTGGATCCCAAAATCTTGCTTCTATTGTCTGTTTTCCTCTTGATTTCTGGCATATGGCCTTGGATCTTCATGCTGCTGATTGCTTTTCATTCTGTTTGTATGAAAAACTGAAGGGCACCTAGTTGGCTCAGCTGGTTGAGCATCTGACTTTGGCTCTGGTCATGATCTCACAGTTCCTGAGTTTGAGCCCCCACATCAGGCTCACTGCTGTCAGCGCAGAGCCCACTTCAGATCTTCTGTCCCTCACTGACTTGCACTCTCTCAAAAATAAACAAACAAATAAAAAACTGAAAAAAATTTGAGGCTTTGGATTAGGTCAGCATCCCAAATTAAAGGTTGGAAAGGTTGTGTTTGTTGGTTTGGGTTTTGTTTGTTTTTAAAAAATGTTTTAAAGTTTATTTTGAGATAGAGACCATGCGAGTTGGGGAGAAGTGGGGGGGGGGGAGACGGAGACAGAGAGAGAGAGAGAAAGAGAGAAAGAGAGAAAGAGGGAGAAAGAGAGAAAGAGAGAGAGAGAGAGAGAGAAAGAGAGAGAGGGAACCCCAGCCAGGCTCTGTGCTGCTAGCACCAAGCCTAATACAGGGCTCGAATTCACAAAACAGAGAAATCATGATCTGAGCCCAAACCAAGAGTCAGATGCTTAAGCAATTGAGCCACCCAGGTGCCCCATGTTTGTTTTTTACCAGTATCCCTCTTTGTGGGCCTCTGTGAATCTACTCAAAGTTCCACTTAGATTTTCAGCCTTTCTCTGCAGTTTTTTCTGGAACTGAACACACACCCACAAGAGAAAAGCAGCCACAAGTAACAGATTACTTCTCAGAGGCTCCTTCTCTTAGATCTTAGAGCCCTCATTTTCCCACGATATTTATATGAGCAGAAATATAATGCCCTAAAATCAGAATAATGGCCAGAAATGTTTATAATGCAATAAAATATAAAACAGATGCAAGAGCAATTTCTACATTATAGGTATTTTCTGTGATGAGATTTTTGCTGTTTATATAAAGATAGGTGATGACTATATAACTTTCACTGAAATAGAGTCAACACTAAAAGTTAATGTAAGGATTAAATGATTCAAAGGTCCAGTCAATGGACAACAATCTTATTTTTATAAGATGAAATGCAAAATTTTATGTGTACTTTATGCAAAGCCATAATTTTGTATGATGAAATTTGAACCTATAAGCCCTGGATTTTTATGTAACTCAACTCCAAAAATCTTCATCTTGCTCTTTTTTTTTTCTTTTTCCTTTTTTAGAAATCCTTCAATTTTTAGACGTAGAACGCACAGATAAACTAAAATAAGACACTCTGGAGAAGCTCTAAGTAACAAAAATTATAATAATAATGTAATTGGTGCCATCTTCTTCTAGAAGTCCGGTAGAAATTAGTTTTACTAATGCTAATAGCAAGCAAAAGCAAAAACAAAACCTAGGGCCAATACTAAAATTAGACAACTATTACTATGCTTGCTGTATTCAAGTTAAAGAGGGAAAAATAGCAACAATGACAAAAAGACTGTCCTTTTCACAGTTGACTTAACACTTAAGAAAGCTTCAAACATTTACAAATTTTTTAAATTTATTATTTTTTTAAAGTAATGTCTACATCCAACGTGGGGTTTGAACTCACAACCCCTAGGTCAAGAGTTGTACACTCCAACAACTGAGCCATCCAGAAGCCCCAGCTTCAAACATCACTCTTCACTTGACAACTTGGTAAACATTCTTTTTAGAATTCTACACGGTTATTATTTAAAGGATATAGTTCTGTCACTTTTGTCCCCAAAAACAGAATTTTAGAGAGCTCAGGAGCACTGTAAATTTATCCACCCTTCATAAACAATAGAAATTTGTTGTCATATATCATAAACAGTTTAAACATATGTAGTTAAGAACATCTCCGTTTAGATGAATGAGTGTCAATTGAGCCATGTAATGTTTTCTTTGTTGTATTTTAAAATCACTGATACTTTAAATGATAAAAAAATATAAAAATGTAAAATACACTTTGAATTAGTGAGATAAAGGGATGACAAGCCAAGAGTAATCAAAACCACTTCCAAATAACATTTGCAAGTCTCAATTATAGCCACAATTTCAGTGGAATGATGGTATAGCATCTAACTACAGGATGCTTTTTATATTATCAGTCTATGCTATGCTTTTAAGTTGAAAAGCATCTTACTTATCCACATTTGCCAATAAATACACAACTTAACTTATTCAGAAGGTGAAAAATGGCCAAGGTTGAAACATAAAAATACATGGCAAGGTTTCTGGTTTTAACTGCACTTAAGAGCTTATATATACATAAGATGGAATTCATGCTTACACAAATTGCTATTTAAAATTTAATAAATAATTCTAAAATAAAATGTAAGTAAAAGAAATACACAGATCCAAAAGGATGATTTTCAATGGACATTATTTCAAGTCTTCAACATCTTCAATTATTTCATCAAAGAGATCACAAGTTTTCATGATATGATTTCTCAGGTTTAATTCTTATTCAATAAACAAAAGATGTACATAATAATAAATAGATGCAAACATAAATTCATAAAAAGTATGCAAATACATTTTTAAAAATTCAATGATGTGTAAATTAAGATGACACCACCTTTTAATGATCAGTTCAGCAAACATTAACACTCCTATCCCCAAGCTTACAATATGGAGAAAAAATTTATGCTGTAAGGAAAGTAATACCATTTTTTGGTGGGGGCAATTTTGCATTAACCATCAAAACCTTTAAAAATACATTGATGAGGAGGCACCTGGGTGGCTCAGTCAGTTAATCATCTGACACTTGACTTCAGCTCAGGTGATAATCTGAGGTTGTGGGCTCCACGCTGGGAAAGGAGCCTGCTTAAGATCCTCTCTCCCACTTTGGCCCCTCCCCCATACATGTGCTCTCTTTCTCTCTCAAAAAAAAAACAACTAAAATTATTAAACTAAATGAAAAATAAAAATATGTTGACACTTTGACTTAACAATTCCACCTACAGAAACTTTTCTAAAGAAGTGTGTCAACTTACAGAGATATTCATGAAAAACCTGTTTACAATTGCAAAGACTAGAAACAACTTCAAATAACAAATGATTATATAAACATAAAAAAGATAATTATATCTGACAAGAACTAATAATGATGAAATGTCAAATGCCCCCCTACCCTAACCCCAGGTCAAGAACAAAGCAAGGCTCTATACTCTCACCATTTCTATTCAACACTGTATTAGAAAAAGAAATAATAGGGGATCTGTGAGGCCAAACTATTTCCATAATAATACTAAGATTATTTGCATTTTTCACTGTTGGCATTTACAATAATGGTAACAAAAGCAGCGATGGGTATAACTGCTGGCAATGGAACTGAACTGTATTTCTTCACTACCATATATCTGAGAAAAGAAAAAGTATCACCTTTACTTATTTATGGTTGTTATTCCAACACCAAATGGTCAATACAATTCTAATACTAACCAGGAGTTAGCATCAGACCCCAAAGGTTTAAATGGCATAGCCCCCAACAAGATTGCCAGTCATTTCAGATGCCACCCATACTTCTGCCCAACTGGCTATAAATCAAGGAGGTTCCCGATTTAGTTATCCTCTCGGCTTTGATAATTTGCTAGAATGACTCACAGAACTCAGAGGAGCTCTATACTTACAATCACAGTTTTTTTTCCCCCAAGTTTTATTTATTTTTGAGAGAGAGAGAGAGAGAGAGAGAGAGAGAGAATCCCAGGCAGGCTCTGTGCTATCAGCGTAGAGCCCAATGCAGGGCTTGAACCCACAAACAGTGAGATCATGACCTAGGCTGAAATCCAGAGTCAGAGGCTTAACGGATTAAGCCACCCAGGTGCCCCACAATCACAGTTTTAATATAAAGGATACAAACAAGGACCAATCAAATGAGATAAAGAAGGGTAAAGTTTGGAAGGTCCCAAATGCAGAGCTTCTGTGCCTACTCTCTCTGGAATCAGGTGTGTTACCTACCTGGCACATTGATAAGCTCAACAACCAGGAAGCTGCATTGAGTTTCAGTGTCTAGCTTTTATTGGTGTTTCATTGCATAGGTATGACTGACAGACTTATTCACTGCATGTGACTGAACTCAATCTCTAGCCTTCCTCTCCTCCCTCGAGGCTGGACTGGCTAAAAGCTCCAACACTCTAATCACATGATGGGTCTTTCTGATGACCCTCTCTCAGCCTTCCTCTGATCAAAGTCTTAGCCCAAACAAATTCAGATGTGATCCAAAGGGCACATAAATAGAAAAGACAATCCCAATACTTGGGAAATTCCAAGGACTTAGTCTCTGTCCTAAGACCTAAGGACAAAGGCCAGTGTTATTATTTATTAAACAGATGTCCACGATGAAATAATAAAAATTGGTACCGATTTTACTAGATTTCAGCCTTTGACTACATCTTAATATTCTGTGTGATGAACAGGGAAGCATGCCTAAAACACTTCTGTTTCATACCAAAATACAATGGTTGTCTGAAGGCAAAGAGGAAAAGCACTTATAAAACAGTTACATTGCAAGCTAAACTAGGCTTTTTTCACGAAATACCATTTTTACTTAAAAGAATAACTAACAAACTGATTACTGACATTTTCTTGAAAACAAATCAAGAAAAATTCACTTCAAGAAAAATGACAGTATTTGTTGCTAAGAGAAAATTTGAGCTTTCAAGTGGAAATCAACATCTTTGAAAACCTGTATCCACCACTGTCACCTTGACAGCTTTCTAAAGTGTCAACATTTAAAATAACACATCAACATCTAGAAGTTCAATGAATGGATATTTTCAAAATATATATATTTTTTATTTGACCAAAGCACAATGTAACCGAATCATACAAAGGTAAAAGATCCATCCACAGATCAATGAATCTTAATGTGATAAGTATGAAAACTTCATTATATGATTTCAGATTCCACATTGTTAAGAACCTGTAAGAAACTGCCACTTATCAAGTTTTGGGACTGTTATCAAAAAACCCGTAACTATCCATAATTCTCTAAAAAGATCACTAAAACAGTACTCCCTCCTACAACCAAATACCTATGTGAGGCCAGATTTTTTTATACTTCAAACAAAACAAGATATTGCAACAGATTCAATGTAGAAATAGATAGATGTGAGGAGATACCATACACTTCACTATCTTCTATTAAGCCAGACCTTAAAGAGATTTGCAGAAATGTGAAAAAATGGCACTGTTCACTAAATTTTGAAAATAGTTTTCATTAAAAATTATATTTTGTCATATAATATGTAATTATTGTTAAATACTTAAGAAAATGTCTTACACTTTAATTTCTAATAACATAATTGATATAAATTAAAAAATCTTGGGGGACCCCGATTATTTTTGAGAGTGAAACTGAGCCCAAAATGTTTGAGAACTGTCCTGTAGAAATAATAAACAATGTAGACAAAGAAATTTAGTGGACAGTTTCAACAGTAAAAAATGGGATACTATACAAATGCTAATAAAAAGGTAGAGGAATGTGTTATCTTAGACAAAAATCTTATACACATGGAAAATTCTATTTTTAAAATGATGTGAAAATTTAGATTAAGTAAACCAACAGAAACACAAAATTATATATAATGTGCTCTAAATTATATTTTTTAAAACCATGGAGGCAAAAGACTGAAAACAAAATTTTAGGAGTAGTCCTTGCTAGTTGGTAGGATAAGGTGAAAGATACTTTATTTCTAGCCATAATTTCTTACAAATATTCTGTAATAATCATGTAGTATTGTCATAACCAGAGAAAAAGATTAATTTAAAAAAAGAAAAAAAATTCTGGCATTCCATTAAAAGCAGTAAATGAAGCTCTTAAATCTAGTTCCTTTTCAGTCCTTTCCTAAACTTCTAAGTTGGTCAATAGCTTAAAGCACTAAAATGACCAAAAACCAATACCAAAACAAAAATTTTAACTCTCAAACAAACACCACACTAAATCATGACAAAGCTGCCAAAAAGATCTGCTAAGTTTTAAATAATTTTCAATATATTTTAACTTTATCAGAAAAAGACTGTCCATATAAGCTTTAAAAATGTAGGCCTCTATACGTGCCTCGGTGGCTCTGTGGGTTGAGTGTCCAACTCCTGATTTCAACTCAGGTCATGATCTCAGGGTCATGGGTATGAGCCCTGCACTGGGCTTTGTGCTGATTGTGGAGCCTGCTTAAGATTCTCTCCGCCCGCCCCCCGCCCCACCCTTCTCCCAAATGCTCACCTGCTCCCTCTCAAAAATAAATAAATAAATAAATAGACAAAAAAATTAAAAAACTATATAGGGTTTTCAAAATAACTTTTAAAATAAAGGAACTAATAATATGCTGATTTTAAAACAAAAATAAAGAGACAAGCAGTCCAAAAGTAAACATTTGAAATGCAAAAATTGAAATTTCAAGTTATGTTACTACAAGTTAAATAAAATTAAATCATTACATATTACTTTATTTCTTCAATTCACTATCCATTTTTTTATTCTATGATTTGAAACTAGGGGCACGTGGATGGCTCAGTCAGTTAAGCGGCTGACTTCGGCTCAGGTCATGATCTCGTGGTTCATGGGTTCAGGCCCCACGTCAGGCTCTGTGCTGACAGCTTAGAGCCTGGAGCCAGCTTTGGATTCTGTGTCTCCCTCTCTCTCTGCCCCTCCCCCGCTCATGCTCAGTCTGTCTCTCTCAAAAATGAATGTTAAAAAAAATTAAAAAAAAAAAAAGAAACTAGGTAGGTGGTTGTAGTAATTATGGAGGTTTTCAATTAAAACACTTCAGATGTAAAACGCAGTGGGTAAAACAGATTTAATTTCTGAAAAATCAGGGACCAAGTAGATTGCAAGTAAAATATTCTATCTTAATATGAAAGTCAAGAAAAAAAAAGTATTTCATGTATAGAAGATCAATAAAATCACTTACTGCTTACCAGGACTATGATGAGTTGTAAATCCTTCATTCTGAAATTCACCTCCTGCCACATTCATTCTACCAGGATTAAAAGGTCCTACTGCAGTCTTGGTCTGTGAAGTCAAAGATGGGGCGTATGTTTGTATATTAACACCAAAATTACTTGACTGAAGTCCTTTAGCGACATCTCCCAAGTTGGTATTCTACAGTGATGTTATACGTGTAATCATTAAGTTCATATCTCGCCCAGCATTCAGAGCTTATACCTGTTTCTAAGGTTGTAACATTAGCAATAGGAATTTCAGAGTCGATTCTGTAGTGATAACATTATTACCCATTCCTGCATTTACCTTACTTCTTGAAAGACTGGAAGTGGAGAAATCCAAATCTTTGGTTCTATTTTTAGTTCCAGGAAGTCCCCATTCGATATAATTGGAAGAATTTTTCTTGTCTTCTCCATTTGTTTCTATGTCCTCTTCATCATCGATAATTATTGTCTCACTTATATTTCCCTTCTGAGAAGCTGAATCTCTTGAGGAAGGAAGAATTATGGAATAATTTCCTTGTAGACTTTCATTTCTTGATGAAGCAAATATAATATTTCTTTGATCAGTTACTGTTGGAGCAGAAGTTGAAGGAGGTTGTATAGATTCAATAAATACAACATCATCATCATCATCATCATCATCATCATCATCATCATCATCTTCCACTGATGAGTTTCTAGATCTATTAACTAAAGAACTAGTTGGGCCACCAAATGAATTTCCAACATCCATGAGGCTAGCTGCCATGGCTTTACTCTTTAATAAAACAGGAGTCTGTTCAGCCAAGTCTAATCCTCTCACTGAACATTTATCCATGCCAAAGAACCTGTAACAGAGGAAAGTAAATAACAAAAGTTCTAGTATATTATGATCATTGTGTTTTATTGCAATGAAATAGCACAAATGAAATTTTAAATTCTGGTGAGTTTTATCCAACCCTCAGGGAAAATATTGTTACTCATTTTGTTTTTCCTCTCTCATTAACCATTTAATGCCTACCTCAGAGTTTGATGGAAATTAATCATCCAATTTGTAGTAGTCCTTAAAAAATGCACTCATAGTACTCAATTTAACTTACCCTTTACAATGAAAAAAAAATCTAAGCCTTCTTTTGAAATAGGAAATAGTAACAAAATCATCCTATCAAATACCAATCACCCAGGATCCAAATACAATCACTATACTATACTTTTGTCTACTAAAATAAGTGACTATCATCTAATCCTTATTGCTCTAGCGTCTTTGTCACTGTTTTTCAAATTCTCCGCTTCTAACATAACTTTGATTAAATCTTCCTTATCCTTGTCCAGAAATTGCCAGACATTATGCTACGGGTTTTTCATGTAAAATTCTGAAAACAGCTCCATAATATAGGTATAACTTAATCTACTTTACAAATCAGGAAAGCAAAACCAACTAAATTGTTCTAGGTAAGACTGAGTAGAACTTAAACCCCAGGCCCTAACTCTAGGCCTCAAATTCTTAGCATTCATTTATATTCAACAAATACTTCTGTGAACCTGCTCTGCACTAGGGTATGACGAAGGAAAGGATCCAGCAGACAGACATAATTGAAGAATCTGGAAAAGTAAATAACCAATGAAGCAAGGATCTTAAAAGTAGACAGGAGACCAGGCGCCTGGGTGGCGCAGTCGGTTAAGCATCCGACTTCAGCCAGGTCACGATCTCGTGGTCCGTGAGTTCGAGCCCCGCGTCAGGCTCTGGGCTGATGGCTCGGAGCCTGGAGCCTGTTTCCGATTCTGTGTCTCCCTCTCTCTCTGCCCCTCCCCCGTTCATGCTCTGTCTCTCTCTGTCCCAAAAATAAATAAACGTTGAAAAAAAAATTAAAAAAAAAAAAAAAAGTAGACAGGAGATATGTGCACAGGTGGTAATGAAACTGATTATGAGTAAAAAAATCACCTCTATCTGAAAGACAAGGAAAAGCTAAGTATAACTGGAATATTTGTAAGTACATAGAAATGATAAATGAAAAGCTGAGGTAAGTTTATATATGACAGCCTCAATGTTCTTAGAATTTCAAGAATAAAGAACGTGGGAACTGTATGGATATTAAATTAAGTAAACTCATTTCATATGGCAGTCTTCATTCCATTTTAAACAACTCATACTGAAATATGTTACATAACATTTCTATTAAAAAATTTTCCCAACTAATTTTAATTGATAATAAAATCATGCAATATGTAAAGTTTATTCTTAGTATGTGTTATATCTTTAAATATTAACTCAGTTAATGCTTATAAAAGTGAAGTGAAACTATTCTTTTTCCCATTTTACCCATTAGGAAATGAAGACTCAGAAGATACGTAATCAGCATAGCCTGTTCAAATGTCCAAAGGATAGAGTTAGGATTGAAATCTAAGAAATCTGACTCTAGAATCGATTTCATAGCCAGTATATTATATGCAATTAACGTATAAAACAATTTTTAGAAATTACTTATCTTTTATTAAGAGGAATTTATTAAAACAAAATCAACATTCAGAAAGTCTATTTTAAAGAAAGGATAACAAATCTAAGAGACTACTTTAAAAGGGTTATAGAAACCACAAAAGTTGGGATCATGATTAACATTCATCCAGTAAACTGGTTACATGGTTGATTTTCAAAGGAAAGAGGCAATAATTTAGCCTAAACTGAATTATGACATATAAGAGCTGTTATACATGAATTCTCTTAGTCCTTTCTATCTATATTTGAATAAACCTACAACAGAGAAGAACAACTTCTGGAAAAGGGCTATTGCTGACGCCACAGTATCCTCTGGTGACATGTCTTAATCTTTTCAAAGAAAATAAAAGAAAGACCATTCTTCATGCTTTGCTCACTGCAGTCCTCCATCTCTGAAAAAAGATTTAAGTATTCATCTACTCTCAAATCACAGATTATAAAAAAGTTAAACTACTGCTAAAACTCACTGTGCATATAATTTGACCAAATACTTTAATTTCAGAAACAGAAGACTACAGAAAAGTTTTGACTACTTCTATAATATCCAAAAACAGAAAAAGTTACTTTAGCGATTAGTTGTGTGGCACTGAGCAAATTACTTCACCTCATTAATTAAGTTTTCTAAACTATAAACTGTAAATGGGGATAATATACAATTCCAAGGTTTTTATTCAGATAACTGGGCATGTAAGTCCCTGGCGTCTGCTTGGATCATATTAAAGAAAGTAAAAAAAGTTAAATCCCTCTCCTATGAGAAGGTATTCAGGCAAATACTTTGCTTACATCCTGGGATTTCAACAAGTGTCTAATCTTAAACATTTAGCTAGTCTCCTTTGGTATCTTAATCATCTACAACTGATAACCAATGTTTAACATATTTTCATTTTGATACAATGAAAATTAATATAATCTCAAGTAATGGAAAAGGAAAGGAAAATCTGCACAGAGAAATTTGATAAAAGATTATAACACCACCATGCAAAAAAGTTAGGCTGCAGACAGACTATCTCTAGGTAATTGGTAACAACTTTGTAAAATTAACAGGGTATTTAATTAGGGGTACAGATAAGACTTATTAAAACAAAGAAAAGAGGGGCGCCTGGGTGGCTCAGTCGGTTAAGCGTCCGACTTCGGCTCAAGTCATGATCTCACAGCTGGTGAGTTCAAGCCCCACATCGGGCTCTGTGCTGACAGCTCGGAACCTGGAGCGTGCTTCCGATTCTGTGTCTCCCTCTCTCTCTGACCCTCCCTTGTTCATGCTCTGTCTCTCTCTGTCTCAAAAATAAATAAACATTAAAAAAAAAAAAATTAAAAAACAAAAAACCAAGAAAAGAGTGTTTTGCCCTTTTGTATTTACCTTTAGTGACATCTCAGTTGTTTTTATTTCCTGAAGGAAATTAAAAATTTGTGGCAAAATATATATAACATAAAACTTGCCATTTTAACCATTTTTAAGCATACATGGTCAATTTTTAAAATATGCTTTTTAAAAGTTGCAAAAGTTTTTGTTATATTCTTATCAGTTGAGTGATTTAATAGCCATTCAATTTTCAATGTTTACATACAATTACACAAAATTTACATTATTACAAAGAATCTGTCAGTGGTTTAAAGCTAAAATAGAAACATTGAGATGTTAATATGACAAGATTAGCACATATAAGAAAGGTAAACTAACTTGCTCTATGAATCTACAAAAATTAAAATCAACAGTAAAGTATTTAAAAATAATTAATTATTGGGGTACTTAGCTAGCTGTCACTAGAGCATGCGACTCTTGATCTCAAGGTTGTGAGTCTGAGCCCCATGGTGGGTATAGAAATTACTTAAAAATAAAATCTTAGGGAAAAAAATGACACCATAAAAAAAATTATGGTTTCAAAGGTTCATTTTTTTGGCCATCTATATTCTGTAGGCTCTATAAAAGATAATTAGGACATAGGTTACAAAAACGGTTAAGAATTTTTTTTTAATGTTTATTTATTTTTGAGAGAGAGAGAGAGAGATTGAGAGACAGAGCATGAGAATAGGAGGGGCAAAGAGAGAGGGAGACAGAATCTGAAGCAGGATCCAGGCTCTGAGCTGTCATACAGAGCCTGACGTGGGGCTCGAACTTGTGAACCACAAGATCATGACCTGAGTCAAAGTTGGATGCTCAACCGACCAAGCCACCCAGGTGCCCCACAAAAACCGTTAATCATTAATTAGTCCTAGAACATGTCCTACTGCATCTTTGTGGACTTATATTGTCACAGAACAGGTCTTACTATAAAAATATTTATATATTTACATAAAAAGAATCTCAACTCGAAAGCCAACTCATGTTTAGTGAGTATCTGCTATAAGCATTCCCATTTGAGATCAGAAACAAAATAAAGGTGTGCTATGATTCTGGAGGTATAAAAATGTAATCAGATAGGATAAAGAAGACTCAAATGAACAACTACAACAAATAGCAAGAGAATTAGTAAAGTGTCCAAGTACAAAATTACTATCTAGAAATCAATAGCCTGGTAGGGATTCAGTCGGTAGATTAATCACACACAACTAACTTCACTCCTTTCTAAAACCCCCATAAACAATGGTAAGGTTCCTACACACAAGGAAAGGAAGAACAAGAAAAAAAGCAACAAGATTTTGTAAGCTGAAGAGCAAATGGATGAGTAACTACTTCGGTGGATCTGAGACAGCCAAACTAAAATAGTGATGGAACAAGCTAAGAGAAACTTCCTGATTATGCCGTAGAATCTTCAAAAGGCTCAGAAACCAGGAGGTGCAGGTATCTCTGGAACAGGGGATGGGGGAGCTAAAATGAGGTTGGGAGATCCTAGAACTATATTGTCTCCCTCCATGTTGATGATGACAGGTTCTTCCCTACCCTGGCACAAGGTTCTAGACTTTTATTCTTTGGATAGAACAGAAGATTTTTGTCTGGGGTTCACCAAGCATGGATGAATGGTTCAATATCATGCATACGAAATGTTTCCTCCCACTTGATTCCCACAGAGGTGGCATCCAGACCTTTATCTTTCAGGACCTGACTCTTCCCTGGAAGACTTCTTTCTCAGGAACACTCACCTATGTTTTAAAAACAAAAATCGTTTTAAGTTTATTTGAGAGAAGAGGGGACAGAGGATCCGAAGGGATTCCCCTTAAGCAGGGGAAGGGCAGAGAGAGAGGAGGACAGAGGATCCGAAGCAGGCTATGTGCTGACAGCAGAGCCTGATGCGGGGCTCAAACTCATGACGACCTCAGCTGAAGTCAGACGCTAAACCGACTGACCCACACAGGCGCGTCAGAAACACTCTTCTCTATGAAATTAGGAACCAACAAAAACAGGAAAAGACCTAAAGATAATGACTCTAGAGATTCTCCATCAATTGGCCAAAAGAACCATTCTACAGTGAAGTTCCCAAATTGAAAGCCCAACCACACTTTTCTGATTTGCTTTCTAGTTCCGAATTCTTAATCACAAGTAGACCAGTCAAGAATTATGAAATATCTGAGGAAAGCTTCTAATAGGAATAGTTAAAAGAGGAAAAAAAAAGAACGATAGATAAATGCAGGAAAAACAAACGTAAAATGAAAAACTACAAAATTATCAGTACTCTATCTGGGTGATGAGTAAAGATCATAGAAAATTAACTTTTTTTTGTGGTTTCTATGTCTAATGTGGGGCTTGAACTTACAACCTCTAGATCAACAGTTGCATACTCTACCAACTAAGCCAACAGGTACCCCCCAAATTAACATTTCTAACATAATAAAGAGCCTCTAGATATTAAAAGCTTAGCAGAAAGGAAAAACTTATGGGAAGCTTGGGTGGCT
Organism: Felis catus; assembly: GCF_018350175.1. Taxonomy (NCBI): domain Eukaryota; kingdom Metazoa; phylum Chordata; class Mammalia; order Carnivora; family Felidae; genus Felis; species Felis catus. Next base: position 976,327 of record NC_058368.1, read on the forward strand.
CAGTCAGTTAAACATCTGACTTCAGCTCAGGTCATGATCTTATGGTTCATGAGTTCAAGCCCCACGTGGAGCTCTGCGCCATTAGCATGTGCGCACGTGCACTCTCTCTCAAAAATAAATAAATATTTTAAAAATAAAACAAAAGGGAAAACTTAGTTTTAAGTTGAAAGATAATCCTGAGGAAATCTCATGTAATAAAAAAAACAAAAACACAAAAACCTAGAGGATAAGAATTACAGTTACCATTAACAGTATGTATGTGTATATGTGTGTGTCCCAAAACTTATGGACCAGGCACTTTACCTATTTTTATAGTCAATTAAATCTTAACAGCAATCTTGGGAAGATATACGTAATTTACTCATTTATAAAATGCCCATAATAAATGTTCATTTATTTACCTTTATTTAGTTTGCACTTTCCAAATATATAAGATAGCAGAAATTTGTTGTTAATGTTTTGAAATTTTATTTACTTTTTAAGTATTCTCTTTAAAAATTTTTTTTTCATGTTTATTTATTTTTGAGACAGAGCATGAGCATAGGAGGGGCAGAGAGAGAGGTAGACACAGAATCAAAAGCAGGATCCAGGCTCTGAGCTGTCAGCACAGAGGCCGACGTGGGACTCGAACTCATGAACCGTGAGATCATGACCTGAGCTGAAGTCAGACGCTCAACTGACTGAGCCACCCAGGCACCCCACTTTTTTTTTTTTAATATATGAAATTTATTGTCAAATTGGTTTCCATACAACACCCAGTGCTCATCCCAAAAGATGCCCTCTTCAATACCCATCACCTCCCCTCCCCTCCCTCCCACCCCCCATCAACCCTCAGTTTGTTCTCAGTTTTTAAGAGTCTCTTATGCTTTGGCTCTCTCTCACTCTAACCTCTTTTTTTTTTTTTTTTCTTCCCCTCCCCCATGGGTTTCTGTTAAGTTTCTCAGGATCCACGTAAGAGTGAAAACATATGGTATCTGTCTTTCTCTATATGACTTATTTCACTTAGCATCACACTCTCCAGTTATATTCATGTTGCTACAAAGGGCCATATTTCATTCTTTCTCATCGCCACGTAGTACTCCATTGTGTATATAAACCACAATTTCTTTATCCATTCATCAGTTGATGGACATTTAGGCTCTTTCCACAATTTGGCTATTGTTGAGAGTGCTGTTATAAACGTTGGGGTACAAGTGCCAGGCACCCCACTTTTTAAGTAATTTCTATGACCAACATGGGGCTTGAACTCATGACCCTGAGATCAAGAGTCAAATATGCCTCACTGACTGAGCCTGCCAGGCACCCCAAGATAGCAGCAATTTTAACTCCAATCTGGCTGGCACTAAACCCTAGTTCTTTATACTACATCATGCTGCAAATACCTAGGAATACTCTGAGAAAAATGGCTTTTCTAAGTGATAATAACTGAGTCAGTGACTTGTTACCCTGTCAAACTCACCCCTCACTGGTTCCCTTTTTCTATGAATACCCAGCAGAGCTCTAGAACAGTGCCTACATCCCATCACCTCACAAAACTCCAGGGAATGTGAAATATCACCACGCAGGGATTATAGAAAAATTACTGAATTAAAACAATATCCATTCCTGAAAGCTAGACAGCAGTCTACATCCTGACAGTGTCCTCGATCTAACTAACTAAAAAGGTGTACTGTGAAGAATAACAGCATTAAGTGCAAAGACAAGACTGGTAAGGAGAACAAGGCCAAAGAGAAGGCAGGAGTACTACCATGTGAGTTATTCTAATCACAAGTTTCATTTCAATCGCCAACTGTAAGGTGTTGGAACAGCTTTAAAGAACAAAATAGGCAGGACCTAAAACTGTACTGAATCCCAGATAATAGATGTGGAATCAGTGATTCTTTTTTTATAGTCATCATCTTCAGGGGCGACTGGGTGGCTCAGGTCATGATCTTGGGGTTCGTCAATTCGAGCCTCATGTCAAGCTCTCTGCTGTCAGCACAGAGCCCACTTGGGATCCTGTCTCCCCTTTTCTGTCCCTCTACCGTTTGCGCACGCGTGCATGCACACTCTCTCTCTCTCAAAACTAAACATTAAAAAATCATCATCTTCAGACTCCTAATAAAATTACTGATTCAAGCAAGGATTGGTGTTAAAAAACAATTAACTGACAGAGAATTGGGCATTTTATTGCACCAAAATGAAACATTACATAGATTACTTCCTGGTACAAAGAAAAATACATTAACATCATAATGGAGAGATCCAGCTGTCACTACCAATTCGTGGTCAATCTCAGAACTAAAAGTAGTGTGACAACCAGATTATGTACCTCCTGATGTGATGCTGGCTGGAGGACTATCAGGGCACTTAAATAGAAAGCTTTCTCAGATGTAAGACAAACATACAAAAAAATACTCTCTTCATCAACCTTAAAAGAACAGAAAATTCAGAGTATTTTTCTTTCTTTTTTTAATGTTTATTTTTGAGAGAGAGAGAGCACCAGTGGGGGAGGGACAGAGAGAGTGAGGGGGACAGAGGATCCCAAGCAGGCTGTGTGCTGACAGGCTGACAAGCAGCAAACCCGATGGAGGGCTTGAACACACAAACCACCAAATCATGACCTGAGCCAAAGTCGGAGGCTCAATTACTGAGCCACCCAGGTGCCCCTACATTCTTTCTTAATCCAACAGCAAAGAAAAAAAATATTTTTATCCACTGAGAAGGTGGGGAAAAAAAGTTACACTCAAAGCATTTAAAGTGAAACATACTTTAAATCCTATCCAGTGGTGTAAGTATCAGCATACATTCCCAGTGCTTTCCCAGGGATTACCCTGACTTGGCTCTGGGGACAGGGCCCATCTAAGCAGCTAGCTCTCTGCCATCAAGATAACAGAAAGATAAATCGACTAACCATTGCACTAAGTGCATTTAAATTAAAAAGCAGGATAAAATTACTCACAAATGGTATGTCTTCTTCCTTAATTTCTGCCAAAGCCCCACCAGACTGGCCTGAAGGTGATTCCTGATCCTAGAATGACAGGAGAGAGAGCTGCGAAACTATTTAATTACAGCCCATCTGGACGTAGCACCAACTCCTAACCACCAGAGGGAGGAAGCAAAGGGTAAGAAGTCAAGGAGTTTCCGTGCTCTTCTTCCCTCCCCCAACCCAGAGCGGTGGAGAAGCGAGGTTTAAAAAAAAACACACAAAAACTACTATAGGGATCTAAACGACTAGATGTAGCTAAATCTCGTTCCTCAAATTACAGAATGGGAGGTGGAGAACAAGCCTGCTCTAAGGGAAGGGGAGGGCGGGGTTGGTGGAAGGCAAAAGGTTCCCTCGACGCCAGCAAGAGAGTTGTATTCCCTCCTAAATTTGCCCACCCAGCGCTATCCCGGTCAATCGGGACACCAGTTCGGAGGTAAGGAGCGGCTCACGTCACCGCCGGGTGAAATCTCCTACATTTGCCCCAAGCAGTTGCTCTGACTCGGAGACTTTGCAGTCCCTGTCCGCCATTAGAACTCGCCCAAATTAGACAAGACGAGAAACTCCAGGGAACAGAAGAGGGACGGAGGGGACCCGGTGGGGGAAGAGGCAGCACCCTCGCCCCGAAAAACTTGGGGACCTCGGGCTACCGCGGAGACAGTGGGAGCGCAGCCCCGAGAGCGGGAGAACGAACTGAGGCGCCCCTCCCCCACCTTTCTACCTCCTCCGCCCCCCCCCCCCCGCAAGAAAGAAAGGGAAAAATACCCCGCGACCTCCCACCGCCCCGGCCCGGGCAACCCCCGCCCCCCGAGCGACCCCCGCCTCTGGCGTCCGCCTCACCCAGCCCTCCCGGCCTCGCCCTCACTCTCGCAGCCCTTCGGGCCGCACGCGAAGACGCCTGTGACAAGAGCGGAGCCCGGAGCAGACCCCGAGGCCCCGACGCGGTAGCGGCAACTGCGGCGGCGCCGCGGGGTATTAACCCCGGGTCTGTGGGAGGCTCACGCATCTCCGCCTCCCCAGTCGCCTCCACCTCCTCCTCCCGAGGCTGCGCTGCACCCAGCCACCCCTACTACCGGCGAATCTGGACTGCAAAGACAGCGGGGTAAGCCTCACCCGGTTCTGGCTGCGGCTCCGCGGAACGAACCCCCACTCCCCTGACCCACCCCCAGTCCCACCCCGCCATCCGCCACACGCACAACTCCGCTTGGTCCAGTCCCGGGTTTAGCGCTGGTGAGGAGGAGGCGGAGGAGACGGAGGCGGCGGCGGTGCGGCCGAGCCCGGAGAGGCCCCGCCCTCCGCGCCCTCAATGGCTGGCCGGAAAGGCGGGCCGCGGCGCCTCGGGCACGTCCATTGGCTACATCTGCCTTCCTTCAGGACCCGCCCTCGGGGGGTGGTCCGAAAGGCTGTCCGTCAGGCGCAGGCCACACCCCCCCGGCGTCGCCTTTCCACTCCCCCCCTCCGCCCGCTCTCGGCCCTCGGCCGCGTCCCCTCCCCTCCTTACCCCCGCCTCCCACCCCGCCCCCACCCCCGGGTCCGTCAGGGTCAGGCAGCCCGAGTTTCGCCGCCCGCTGCACCGGCCACGGGCTCCGGCCCTGGGCGCCCGGGGTGCCCTCCAGGGCCCGGGACGGCCCGCGAATCTGAGGCCGTGGCCGCCTGCCCTGGCTCGGGCCTGGGCGCCCAGGCTGCTGCAGCCGCTCCCAACGACCCTGCCCGAGGAGAGACACGGCCTCGATGTCCCCAACGCCCTCCCTGTCCAGTTCCTGAAGGCCCCCGAGAGGGGCGAGCCCGGGCACGGGCTGGAGCGATTGAAAGTGGGAGGTCGGGGCAGCGGGTGAAGTGGGTTCCCGAACGTGCCGCGGGGAGTGGGAGCGCTTCCACCCTCGCCTCACCCCCGTGGGGAATAGTCCCCCCACCTCCCGTCATGGCTGCGGGAGGAGACGACGTCCTCCATTTTGTCGGGACTGCTGTGGGAACTTGGGACCAGTTCAAAACCAGACCCCGTGGGGCTGGGAAACTTGTTCCCGCGAAGCCCCAACTGGGCTCCGCCATTCGGCCGGGGGGACGGCCCCTGATGCCGGCGTCTGCGTCTGAGGGGCCCTGGGGGACGGGCGCCACGGTGGAGGGACCCAGACGCCGCTCCCCGCCTCCATCAACCAAGATGGAGGAAGCTGCGGGCTCCCCTGGAGCTGGGCTCCCGCCTGTTGGAAGGGCCGGAGCCTCCCCTCGGTGCGTCCCTCGCCGCTGCCGTCGTCCTCCTCCGCGGCCTCTTTCGGTTGCCCTCCCCCAGCCTCTACCCGGCCTCCCCACTGCCTTCCACCATCGCCTGGTCCTCAACGGTCGATGGGGTCTCCACTCCACCGCCTGCTCCATCGCTTCGCCCAACCGGGGCCGGCCTGGCTGCGGGGAGCCGAGCGAAGGTGCGCGGCGTTGCGGCGCGCCCCGGGGCGGGTGTGCCCGGAGAAGCCACATCGACGATGGGGCTTCTCTTTTGTTCATCGTCTACACCTACGTCTTCGGCGCACGTCAGGGTGCCGTGCGACATCCAAGATTCCATGTAAAGATGAAAGCGAGGCCTCTTTCGTCTCACCCTAGCGGTTGTTCGTGGGATTACAACGGACGGTGTTGACAAGTTGGTAAAAAACCATTACAGATGACACAAACGGATTTTAAAAACCGATTGAACCCCCTCATTACTTTTTCTGGGATATGGTAAAGACACAGGCCTATTGAGTGACAGACACAAATCATCTAAGGCAAAAGCATGGTCATAGATGGACGAGAGTCTTTATATGTAGTGCTGGATTGCATGGACGTCCCTAATGTCACCAAGATTTTTATGTTTTAACTCCTCAATTATTGTTTGGAAATAAATGAAGCAACAAAATGTATTACCAACATTTCAATAACTGTGCAAATTATAACCATCCCTATCCTGTTTAAGCACGTGGTAAAGGCAAGCCAGAGAGGTACGTTGGATTAACAGGGTAGAGTTGTATAGACAATTTAAAGTAAGGTCTGTGTCAGAGACGTTAGATACTAGATTCAGTAGTCACACGTCACGTATTTCTGGAGGCATTATCTTGCCCACAATTCTCTGGCACTGATACTGTTCAAAGATGAAAAAATGATAACATTTGTTTCTCTATAATGACAAGAGTAAGAGGTCCATAGATACTTTCCTTGATATGCTGCCGTGATTTCAAGGAATGTTGAATTAGAACAACAAAAGTCGACATTGGTGATAATATTTACTTCAGTACATTTGAAGTATTTTCTGAATAACTTTTCATTATTAAAGGTAGACACAATGATTCCTATACAGACCACAAGAGCAAACCTAAGAGGCTCTATGATAAATTACATCGAGCTTCCAAGGACAGAAGAGTTGCATTCAAATTCTTGTCTGCTACTAATTACAAACCCATGACTATCCTCACTTCCACCTCACTTGCTATTTTGTAATTAAATAATGCAGGATGTTGTAAGGTCCAAATAAAAAAAAAATGTGACACTGATAAGTAACTACAAGGCAATGCTGTTTATTATGGATCTTTTGATAATTAAAGACTGACTGCCCATGGAAAGGCAGAGAGACATTGTGATTAAGAGTACACTTTCTGGAGTCAGATCACCTGCCTTTGACTATCATCAGCTAGCTAGGTACTTAAACTCTCTCATTCTTAGTAGCTGCTATATTGGACAGCATAGATAAGAAATATTTCCACCATTACATAAAGTTCTATAGTAAATCACTGCAGTCATCTTAAATATTGGGAGAGTGGGGGGAAAGACAGAAAAACCAATCGGCCATCTTAAGCTTCCAATCTGTTCCTTCTTTCCTAGTCTTCCTTATTTTATTGCCTAAAATATATTTTTGTTTTGTTGGTGGTGGTTTATCAGGATAAGCATTTATTCCCTCAGTCACTTTTCTCATCTATCCTTCACCCCACAAGTGTTTTGATCCAATATTCTATGAAATACTTGGATCATGATTTTTTGTTGTTGTCGTTGATCATGATTTTAGAATTATATACTAAGCCACTTTCCAGGAGTAAATTTTGGTTTCAAGTATATTTTCTCAAAGCTTCTTCGTTTTATGTACTGATTCCAAGCATTAAATCTTTTCTTCTTCTTTTTTCAAATGTTTATCTATTTTTGAGAGAGAGAGCTAGTGGGGACAGGGGATAGGGAGGGACAGAGAGAGAGAGAGGGAAACAGGATTCCAAAGTGGACTCTGTGTTGACAGCAGACAGCCTGATGAGGGACCTGAACTCATGAACAATGAGATCATGACCTGAGCCAAAGTCAAAAGCTTAACCGACTGAGTCACCCAGGCACCCCAAATCTTTTCTTTTGTATTACAATAAAATACATTAATTTTACATTAAAGATATTTTTGTTTCATCAAAGTATTGTTATGAAGAATTTTTTTCTTTTTTCTAATGTTTATTTATTTTGAGAGAGAGCCAACCATCAGGTGGGAGTGGGGGAGGGGGAGAGAGAGAAGAGAGAGAAAATCCCAAGCAGGGATGCAGGGCTCAATCTCACCAACCATGAGATCATGACCTGAGTTGAAATCAAGAGTTAGTCTCTTAATCAACTGAGCCACCCAGGCACCCCAGAGAATTTTTTTTTTTTCAACGTTTATTTATTTTTGGGACAGAGAGAGACAGAGCATGAACGGGGGAGGGGCAGAGAGAGAGGGAGACACAGAATCGGAAACAGGCTCCAGGCTCTGAGCCATCAGCCCAGAGCCTGACACAGGGCTCGAACTCCCGGACCGCGAGATCGTGACCTGGCTGAAGTCGGACGCTTAAACAACTGCGCCACCCAGGCGCCCCAGAGAATTTTTTTCTTGATGTACCACTGAGACACTTGGGAATTAATAATAATAAAAGCTAAAATTTATGAATTTCTTACAATGTTATAGGTGTAATTCTAACTGCAATATGTGTGATAATTCATTAAATCACAAGGAAATGCTCTAAAGTATTTTTATTAATCCATATTTCAATATTACCCACATTTAAAAGATGATTAAACTGAGACTGAGAGAGTTTAAGTAACTTGCCCATGATCGTACAGCTAGCTGGTGACAAAGTTAAGATCAAACAGGCAATCTGGCTCTAGGGAATATATTCTCAGTCACAATGTTTGCCTTTCCATGAGCAGTATGTCAAAAGATCAATATTTAATAACATTGCTTTGTTGTTCTTATTAAGCAGTTATTAAACAGAGACAAAAGACCCAAGTGGTCACATATGATAACAGAATTAAGGTTACGCAAATTCTGTTTATTTTTTTACAATGACTGTGTTATTATCACTTATTTATAACCTGTTGTTTAAATGAAGTAATATGTAGTTTCCCAAAGGGTTGCAGACCTGAACTGCACAGGAAGCAAGCTTTAAAGGTTTAGAATTATTATAAACTCACTCTTAAAACAAAGATGTACAAATAAGTTGATGTGTATTATAGGGTGATAGTGGTATTGGGAGTTTTCTGAATTAACCTGTATGTAAAATACAATGTTTGTTAAATGAAAACCAATAAAAACATGTTAATTTGAATTTACATGTTTATTATTAATACTCAACAGTACCTGCAGTAATTATTTTGTACCGAGGCCAACAAAAGAGATCATTTTAAGAATATTTTACCACTGATATTAATTAAAATTGCCTGACCATAGTGATAATAAAATGCAGACTAATTCTTAGATTTTATCATTGTCTTTAAATTCCCTACAGACACTGCAACTCCCAATTGAAAACTCCCACTGCTGGGCACCTGGGTGGCTCAGTCAGCTAAGTGTCCAACTCTTGATTTCAGCTCAGGCCGTGATCTAATGGTTCAGGAGTTTGAGCCCTGAGTTGGGCTCCATGCTGACTGTGGAGCCTGCTTGGGATTCTCTCTCACTCCCTCTCTTTCTGCCCTTCCCCTTCTTGCACATGCTCTCTGTCTCTCAAAATAAATAAACTTTAAAAATTTTCTAACAAGGGGCGCCTGGGTGGCTCAGTCGGTTGGGCGTCCGACTTCGGCTCAGGTCATGATCTCATGGTCCGTGAGTTCAAGCCCCGCGTCGGGCTCTGTGCTGACAGCTCAGCTTCGGATTCTGTGTCTCCCTCTCTCTCTGACCCTCCCCTGTTCATGCTCTGTCTCTCTGTCTCAAAAATAAATAAACATTAAAAAAAAAATTTCTAACAAAAAATTCCCACTGCTGCCTACCCCTCCACGGCATGATATAAGACGTATATAATTGTATACATTTGTGTATATGCATTTTATATAGTTATGTATATACATATAAGTAAAATAATGGGCATATTATATACAGTCAAGTAAGAAGGTACAACTGTCATATACATACATGTACCTTCAATATAGCACTTTCAGTTGTTTGAAGGCTGCCCTCCCCAAAAGATATGTTCATCCAGAACCTGCAAAAGTAATCTTATTTGGAAAAAAAGGTCTTTGTACATATACTTAAGGATCTTAAAACAGAACGCACAAAGGAAAAGTCCATGTGAAGACAGAAGCAAAGATTGGAGCTATGCTGCCACAATATAAGGAATGCTTGAGAAACCAGAAGCCGGAAGAGGCAAGAAATAATTCTTGAATTTTGGAGGGAACTCCAAAACTAGAGTTTTGGAGGGAGCACGGCCCTGCTGACAGCTTGATTTCAGAATTCTGACTTCTAGAACTGTGAAAGAATAAAATTATGTAGTTTTAAGCCACTAAGTTTGTAGCAATTTGTTATGGTAGCTCTTAAAAACTAATATATAGCTACAATATAGCTATAAAGCAAAACAAGGAAATGAAGTAAGACTTAGATAAATCAATGAACAGTTATTATTTGAGGATTTTAACATACCCACTCTCAAAACCTGATACACCGAGGAAATTAAAAAATATGATGAGATTAAAAAAAAGGATCTGACTAACCCAGTTAATGTGTATATGAAGAATTAGCAAAGAGAAAATAGATATTTTTTACATTAAAAATATTTACAACAATAGATCAGATTTGGCCCTAAAGTATCCCTAATGAATTCTAAAAATCAATATCATAGATACCATATTCTCCCACCGTAATCTAATAATACTTAGGATTAATAACAAAATTAATAAGCCCTAGATATTTGAATACTAAATAAATGATTATTAAATACTATTGGGGTAAAGGGAAATTATCAAGAAAATGAAGAAATACTTAAGAATGAAATGGTAGTAAGAGTACAAAATGTTAGGGGCGCCTGGGTGTTTTAGTCAGTTGAGCGTCCAACTTCAGCTCAGGTCATGATCTTGCAATCTGTGAGTTTGAGCCCCATGTTGGGCTCTGTGCTGACAGCTCAGAGCCTGGAGCCTGCTTTGGATTCTGTGTCTCCCTCTCTCTCTGCCCCTCCCCTGCTCATGCTCTGTCTCTCTCTCTGTCAAAAATAAATAAACATTAAAAAAAAATTTTTTTAGAATACAAAATGTTAAAATATATGAGAAAACCCGAAGCAAATATAAAGGGAAGTTGTAACTTAAAATGTATTTATCGGGAAATTTTTCCTCTTCAAAATCTTCCAGCCTTCACACAGTCAAATTCCAAAGCCATTTGCACATTTTTAGGAATTTATAACAGCGTCACCCCCTTCCAGGCGCCAAAATCTTGTTTCATTTATCTTTTCTTTAGTTTGCTAATTTATGAACTATCCTTATTAATATCTTCCTTTTTATTTATTTGCATTTTCTCTGTTGACCTTTTCTACTTACTTATTTAAATGTTTCACAGATTACTCCTAGTAGAAATTTGGACTTTCAGGACACTATTGGTAAGGGATAAGAAAAAAGTTAGAAACATGTTAATGTAATCACTACAGGGGAAAACGTATTTTATACATATTTCTACTGGCAGAAATATATATTTCTCTGATACAACATAAGAGAAGAATTGGCAAAACAGGTAAAATCACATACAGTTTATATTTTATTTTATTTTTTTCCTTTTAATTATTTTTTAAATTTAAATCCAAGTTAGTAAACATATAGCACTAATAATGGTTTCAGGAATAGAATTTAGTGATTCATCACTTACAGATAACACCCAGTGCTCATTCCAACAAGTGCCCTCTTTAATGCCCATAGACCATTTAGCCCATCTACCCGACACCCTGCCAGCAGCCCTCCTTTTTTTCTCCATATTTAAAGGTCTCTTATGGTTTGTCTCTCTGTTTTTATCTTACTTTTGCTTCCCTTCCCCTATGTTCATCTGTTTTGTTTCTAAAAATTCACATATGAGTGAAATCATATGATATTTGTCTTTCTCTGACTTATTTTGCTTACCATAATACATTCTAGTTCCATCCACATTGTTGCAAATGAAATAGTTCTATTTTTAATTTTTTGAGGACCCTCTTTACTGTTTTCCAGAGGGGCTGCACCAGTTCCCATTCCCCCCAGTAGTGCAGAAGGATTCCTCTTTCTCTGCATCCTCGCCAACATCTGTTGTTGACTGAGTTGTTAATTTTAGCCATTCTGAGAGGGGTGAGGTGGTATCTCGTGGTTTTGACTTGTATTTCCCTGATGATGAGTGATGTTGAGGCTCTTCTCATGTGTCAGTTGGCCATCTGGATGTCATCTTTGGAGAAGTGTCTATTCATGTCTTTTGCCCAATTCTTCACTGGATTCTTTCATTTTTGGGTGTTGAGTGTGACAAGTTCTTTATACATTTTGGATACTAACCCTTATCTAATATGAAATTTGCAAATATCTTCTCCAATTCTGTTGATTGCCTTTTAGTTTTGCTGATTATTTCCTTCACTGTGCAGAAACTTTTTGTCTTGATGAGGTCCCAATAGTTCATTTTTGCTTTTGTTTCTCCTTGCCTCTGGAGATGTGTTGAATAAGAAGTTACTGTGGCTTGGCAAAACAAAAACAAAAACAGATACTCAGATCAATGGAACAGAATAGAGAACCCAGAAATGGACCCACAAACATAGAGCCAACTAATCTTTGACAAAGCAGGCAAGAATATCCAATGGAATAAAGACAGTCTCTTCAGCAATTGGTGCTGGGAAAACTGGACAGTGACATGCAGAAGAATGAACCTGGACCACTTTCTTACACCATACACAAAAATCATCTCAAAGTGGATGAAAGACCTAAATGTAAGACAGGAAGCCATCAAAATCCTAGAGGAGAAAGCAGGCAAAGACCTCTTTGATCTTGGCCACAGCAACTTCTTATTCACCACGTCTCCAAAGGCAAGGGAAACAAAAGCAAAAATGAACTACTAGGACCTCATCAAAATAAAAAGATTTTTCACAGCAAAGGAAATAATCAGCAAAACTAAAAGGCAACCGACGGAATGGGAGAAGATATTTGCAAATAACATATCGGATAAAGGATTAGTATCCAAAATCTATAAAGAACTTATCAAACTCAACACCCAGGGAAATACAAATCAAAACCACAATGAGATACAACCTCACCCCTCTCAGAATGGCTAACATTAACAACTCAGGCAACAACAGATGTTGGCAAGGATGAAGAGAAAGAGGATCTCTTTTTGCACTGCTGGTGGGAATGCAAACTGGTGCAGCCACTCTGGAGAACAGTATGGAGGTTCTTCAAAAAATTAAAAACAGAACTACTCTATGACCCAGCAATCGCACTACTAGGTATTTATCCAAGGGATACAGGTATGCTGTTTAGAAGGAACACATACACCCCAATGTTTATAGCAGCACTACCAACAATAGCCAAAGTATGAAAAGAACCCAAATGTCCATCGCTGGATGAATGGATAAAGAAGATGTGGTATATATATATACAATGGAGTATTACCCAAGAATCAAAAAGAATGAAATCTTGTCATTTGCAACTACATGATGGAACTGGAGGGTATTATGCTAAGCAAAATTAGTCAGAGAAAGACAAATATTATATGACCTCACTCATATGAGGACTTTAAGACACAGAACAGATGAACATAAGGGAAGGGAAGCAAGAATAATATAAAAACAGGGAGGGGACAAAACATAAGAGACTCTTAAATATGGAGAACAAACAGAGGGTTATTGGAAGGGTTGTAGGAGGGGGAACGGGCTAAATGGGTAAGGGGCCTTAAGGAATCTACTCCTGAAATCATTGTTGCACTATATGCTAACTAATTTGGATGTAAAATAAAACAAAATAAAATAAAATAAAATAAAATAAAATAAAATAAAATAAAATGTTATCGTACTAGTATAACAATGGTTGAAAAATTCCCATCTTATTTATATTTTTTGGCAATGCAAAACTTATTTGGGGAGGTTTCAAAGAGAAAAACAATGTCTAGCATCAGTTTCATTCACTGAATTTTATTGCATTTTGGATATGAAAATTCCTTTCACACTTTTTTCCATCTCAAGAGATTGTGACTCAGTTTTTCTCCCAGTTTATATAGTTGGAGAACTCTGGAGAACCAGGCATGACTGTGGTTTGAAACACTTTGGTGCAGCACAGTAAAGAAAGCTGTGCTGAAATGAGAAATAGATGCAAAACCATGATCAGTGTTCAAATACGCCTAATAAAACATGGTACAATATTAAAAAAAAAAAAAGAAGAAGTTGCCACAGCCAAGGTCAGAGAGGTTGTTGCCTGTTTTCTCCTCTAGGATTTTGATGGCTTCCTTTCTTATGTTTAGGTCTTTCATCCATTTTGAGATTATTTTTGTATGTTGTATAAGAAAGTGGTCCAGGTTCATTTTTCTGCATGTCACTGTCAGGTTTTCCCGGTACCACTTGCTGAAGAGACTGTCTTTTTTCCATTGGATATTCTTGCCTGCTTTGTCAAAGATTAGTTGGCCATAGGTTTGTGGGTCCATTTCTGGGTTCCATTGATCTAGTGTCTGTTTTTGTGCTAGTCCAATACTGTCTCAATGATTATAGCTTTGTTATACAGCTTGAAGTCTGGAATTGTGATGCCTCCAGCTTTGGTTTTCTTTTCCGGATTGCTTTAGTTATTTGGGGTCTTTTCTGATTCCATACAAATTTTAGGATTGTTGTTCTAGCTCTGTGAAGAATGCTGGTGTTATTTTGATAGGGATTGCATTGAATATGTAGATTGCTTTGGGTAGTATTGATATTTTAATAATATTTGTTCTTCCAATCCTTGAGGATGTAAGGTTTTTCCATTTTGTTGTGTCTTCTTCAATTTCTTTCATAACCTTTGTCTAGTTTTCAGTGTATAAGTTTTTCACCTCTTTGGTTAGGTTTATTCTTAGGTATTTTATGGTTTTTGGTGCAATTGTAAATGGGATTGGTTCCTTGATATTTCTTTCTGCTGCTTCATTATTGGTGTATAGAAATGCAACCAATTTTTGTGTGTTGATTTTATGTCCTGCAACTTTGCTGAATTCATGTATCCATTCCAGCAGTTTTGGGGTGGAATCTTTTGGGTTTTCCACATAGAATATCATCTTGTTTGCAAAGAGTGAAAGTTTGACTTCCTCCTGGCCAATTTGTGCCTTTTATTTCTTGCTGTTGTCTGATTGCTGAGGCTAGGACTGCCAACACTATATTGAATAACAGTGGTGAAGAGTGGACATCCCTATTGTGTTCCTAACTTAGGGTGAAAGCTCTCAGTTTTTTTTTTGAGGATGATGTTAGCTGTGGGTCTTTCATATATAGCCTTTATGATCTTGAGGTATGTTCCTCTATCCCTACTTTCTTGAGGATTTTTACCAAGAAAGGATGCTGTATTTTGTCAGATGCTTCTTTTTCTGCATCTATTGAGAGGATCATGTGATTCTTATCCTTTCTTTTATTAATGTGATGTATCATGTTGATTGACTTGCAGATATTGAACCAGCCCTGCATCCCAGGCATAAATCCCACTTTATCATGGTGAATAATTCTTTTCATGTATTGTTGGATCCAGTTTGTGAGCATCTTGTTGAGAATTTTTGCATCCATGTTTGTCAGGGAAGTTGGTATGTTGTTCTCCTTTTTAGTGGGATCTTTGTCTGGTTTTAGAATCAATGTAACGCTAGCCTCATAGAATGAGTTTAGAAGTTTTCCTTCCGTTTCTATTTTTTGGAACAGCTTCAAAAGAATAGGTCTTAACTCTTCTTTAAATGTTTGGTAGAATTCCCCCTGGAAAGCCATCTGCCCTGGACATTACTTTGTTGGGAGGTTTTTGATTACTGATTCAATATCTTTCCTGATTAGGGGTCTGATCAAGTTTTCTGTTTCTTCCTGTTTAAATCTGTTTAAGTCTGGTAGTTTATATGTTTTTAGGAATTTTTCCATTTCTTCCAGATTGCCCAATTTATTGGCATATAATTCCTCATAATATTCTTTTATTATTTGTATTTCTGCATTGTTGTTTGTTATGTCTCCTCTTTCTTTTATTTTTAATTTTTAATTTTTTATTTATTTTTACATTTATTTATTTTTGAGAGACAGAGAGAGACAGAACACAAGAAGGGGAGGGGCAGAGAGAGACAGACACAGAATCTGAAGCAGGCTCCAGGCTCTGAGCTGACAGCACAGAGCCCAACGCGGGGCTCGAACTCACAAACTGTGAGATCATGACCTGAACCGAAGTCAGACGCTCAACCAGCTGAACCACCCAGGCGCCCCTGTCTCCTCTTTCATTCGTGATTTTTATTTATTTCTGTCCTTTCCTTTTTCTTTTTGATCAATCTGGCTATGGGTTTATAAATTTTGTTAATTCTTTCAAAGAATTAGTTCCTGGTTTTATTGATTGGTTCTACTGTTGTTGTTTTTTTTATTTCGATATCATTGATTTCTGCTCTAATCTTTATTATTTCCCTTCTGCTGCTGGTTTTTGGTTTTATTTGCTGTTCTTGTTCCAGCTCTTTTAGTCGTAAGGTTAGGTTGTGTAATTGTGTATTGTGTATTTGTGTATCTTTAGGAAGGCCTGAATTGCTATATACTTCCCTCTTATGACTACCTTTGTTGCATCCCTGAGGTATTGGGCTGTCGTGTTTTCATTTTCATTGGCTTCCATGTACTTTTTAATTTCCTCTTTAATTTCTTGGTTAAGCCATTCATTCTTCAGTAGGATGTTCTTTAATCTCCAAGTATTCATGGTCTTTCCAAATTTTTTCTCATGGTAGATTTGAGTTTCACAGTGTTGTGTTTTGAAAAGATGAAAGGTATGATCTTGATCTTTTTGTACTTGTTGAGGGCTGATTTGTGACCCAGTTTGTGATATATTCTGGACAATTTTCCATGTGCACCGAAGAAGAATGTGCATCCTGCTTCTTTAGGAGGAAATGTTCTGAATACATCTGTTAAGCCCATCCAGTCCAGTGTGTTATTCAAAGCCACCGTTTCCTTGTTGATTTTCTGCTTAGATGATCTGTCCATTTCTATCAGTGGGGTTTTGAAGTCCCCTACTATTATTATGGCATTATTATCAATGAGTTTCTTTATTTTTGTGATTAATTGATTTATGTATTTGTGTGCTCAATGTTGGGGACAGAAATATTTATAGTTGTTAGAAATTCTTGGTAGATAGACCCCTTAATTATGATATAATGCCCTATTTCATCTCTTGTTACAGTCTTTATTTTAAAGTCTAGTTTGTCTGATATAAGTATGGCTACTCCAGCTTTCTTTTGATGACCATTAGCATGATAGATAGTTTTCTATCCCCTTACTTTCAATATGCAAGTGTCTTTAGATCTAAAATGAGTCTCTTGTAAGCAACATATAGATGGGTCTTCTTTTCTTATCCATTCTGATACCCTGTGTCTTTTGATTGGACCATTTAGTCCATTTACATTTAGAGTGAGTGCTGAAAGATATGAATTTATTGCCATTGTGTTGCCTGTAGAGACGGAGTTTCTGGTGGTATTCTCTGGTCTTTTCTAGTCTTTGTTTCTCTTGGTCTTTTTTGTTTTGTTTTGTCTTTTCTGCACTCAAAGTGTCCCCCTTAAAATTTCTTGCAGGGGTGGTTTAGTAGTCACATCTTTAGTTTTTGTTTATCTGGGAAACTCTTTATCTCTCCTTCTAGTTTGAATGACAGCTTTGCTGGATAAAGAATGCTTGGCTTCATATTTTTCCAGTTCAGCATGTTAAATATATCCTACCACACTTTCTGGCCTGTCAAGTTTCTGTGGACAGGTCTGCTGTGAACATGATCTGTCTTCTCATATAGGTTAAGGACTTTTTTTTCTTTTGTTGCTTTAATAATTCTTTCCTTGTCTGTGTGTTTTGTGAATTTGACTATGATATGCCTTGGTAATGGTCGATTTTTGTTGTATCTAATGGGAGTTCTCTGTGCTTGTTAGATTTTGATGTCTGTGTTCTTCCCCAGATTAGGAAAGTTTTCTGCTATAATTTGTTTACATAAACCTTCTGCCCCCTTCTCACCTTCTTCATCTTCTGGGGCTTCTATGATTCAGATGTTATTCCTTTTTTTTTTTTTAATGTTTATTTATTTATTTTTGAGAGAGAGAGAGAAAGAGAGGACACAAATAGGGGAAGGGCAGAGAGAGGGAGATACTGAATCTGAAGCAGGCTCCAGGCTTTGAGCCATCAGCACAGAGCTCAATGTGGGGCTCAAACCCATCACCTGTGAGGCTCATGACCTGATCTGAAGTTGGACGCTTAACTGAGCCACGTAGGCACCCCAGATGTTACTCCTTTTTAATAAGTCACTGAGTTCTCTAAGTCTTGTATTGTGATCTTTGGCCTTTGTTTCCTCTTCATAATTCTCCATAAATTTATCTTCTATATCGCTGATTCACTGCTCTGCTTCATCCATCCTTGCCGTCATGACATCCATTCAAGATTGCATCTCAGTTACAACATTTTTAATTCCAGCATGACTAGATTTTATTTCTTTTATCTCTGAAGAAAGGGATTCTCTGGTGTCTCCTATGCTTTTTTTTTTAACTCCAGCTAGTATTCTTATTATCGTGGTTTGAAATTCTAGTTCAGACATCTTATTTATATCTGTATTGATTAAGGCCCTGGCTGTCATTTCTTCCTGTTATTTCTTTTGGGGTGAATTCCTTCATTTTATCATTTTGGAGGAAGAGAAACATTAATAAAATAAAAAATTAAAATTAAAAAATTAAAAACAAAACAAAAAATCAAATAAAGGAAATTAGATCCTAGGTGTGTTTCAGTCTGTTTGTTGAAAAAAGCTTGATATAATAGATTTAAAAGGGAAATGAAAGAAAAAAAAGGTAAGAAAAAAATTTTAAATTAAAAAATTTTATAGTAAAATAGAATGAAATAAAATAAAGAAAATGAAATAGAATAAAAATTTTTATGAAATAAAAAATAAAGTGAAAAAATATAAAATTTTCTCTTTCTGTATCTAAGAAAGAGAAAGAAAAGAAAGAATAAAGAAAACAATTTAAGCAAAAACAGAAGCAAAGAAAACAAGGAAATAAATGAACCAACAAACACAATGAAGCCTGGATGAAGTTACATCCAGTTTCCCCTAGAACTGAAACTATGTAGCACTCTATAGTCTGTACGCTAAGCAGGTAGAGTGAGTTGTTCTGGTCTTCTGGAGAATGTGCTTTGGAGAGTATAATTGGGCGGGGCTTAGTGTAATGGCTCTGCTCACCATTAGGTGGCACTGCTTAGCTTACTGGGCTGGATTAGTGTGCCTGCGTGTATGCATGTGCATGCATGTGTGGCAGAGGTGGAAATGGCTTCACCCAGCACCCCAGTCTCTGGAACAGGAACCACAGTCTCTCACTGACTGGTGATCAAGCACCCCTTTTTAGTTTCATGCCTCTGTCCACACCTGACCTCTACCCTGTCCATGTCCAAGCTGCCTGCCTATCAGGGAGCACCTCCTTCCAGAGTTTTATCTCAGATGGAGCTGTGTTTCAAACCCCACACTTCAGAAACCTCCACGATTTGGACCCACGCCGACTCTTGCGGGAGGGTCTCACTGAGCAATAGCCAGGTGCCGGCTTGCCCCAGAAAATATTCATGTGATCGTGCAGTGGCAGAGGTTCAGAGATTATGGCAAATCACAACACACAGTCCCCACCAGGTTTAGCCATGCTCTGGCATCTTTGTTTCAATACCAGCAAATATGGCTGCTCTCTGGGATCCACTGGGACCTTTCCCTGTGAGGAGCCCTTATGGTCTCTACCAAATGCACTCCATGCAGGGGAATCACTTCTCCCTATGTCGCACATGGAACCCTCAGACTCTGCTGCCTACTCCTGGGGATTCACCCTCCTTCCTTACCAGAGCACCTCCAGGCACTCAGCCTCAAACCTTCAGACTCTGTGCTGCATTGTTTATAGAATCCTGGTGGTATTGAAACTTTCTCCTTTCTCCTTGTCAGTGGTTTTGGGGAACAGATTTCTTATTCAGTCCCCTGAGAGTGTTTTCACTCTTACTCTCTCTTTCTCTCCAGCTACTTTCAGGGGGAATGTTTTTCTTGCAACATCCCTATGTGCCTCACTCTCCCCCTTTCTCCTTCTCTTTATGTTCTCTCTCTGCAAAAATGGCGCCTTACCCTCTGTGGCTTTTCTCTCCCCCAGTTCACCTCTCCACACCATGTACCTGCCCAGTGCCCATGTGGCTCAAGTTATGCAGATTGTTGCATTAATCCCGAGATCAATTTGCTAGGTGTTCAAAATAGTTTGGTGTTGATCTAGGTGTGTTTCAAAATTTACATTTAAAAATAGAAATTCACTTCTAGGAATCTGTCTTGGAGATATACTAACAAAATACTGACACACTGATGCACAAGATTGTGGCTTTATTTCTAATAGCAAACAATAAAGGAAACCAAATATCAATAAATTGGGAACCAGTTCTTAGAATTATGTTATATCAATGCACACTGTCCTCCACCCCCTTCATTTTTCACATTTAACCTTTTGGAAGCCAGACATTAAAGACTGAAATATTGGGGCACCTGGGTGGCTCAGTCGGTTAAGCATCTGACTTCGGCTCAGGTCATGATCTCGTGGTCTGTGAGTTCTAGCCCCGCGTTGGGCTCTGTGCTGACAGCTCAGAGCCTGGAGCCTGTTTCATATTCTGTGTCTCCCTCTCTCTCTGACCCTCCCCCATTCATGCTCTGTCTCTCTCTGTCTCAAAAATAAAAAATAAACAGTAAAAAATATATATATATAAAAAAGACTGAGCAATTAAAAAACAACCACATATGTGAGAAAAATTAGACAGTGACCATGTATGCCCATGGGAAGGCTCAGAAAAAAATGTGAAAAGACCTTAAGCATTTTAACTGACCTCAAGTTGATTCTTGGCACACAGACTACAAAAATTATAAACAGGGGTACATGGGTGGCTCAGTTGGTTAAGCGTCCAACTTCAGTTCAGATTGTGATCTCATGGTTTGCAAGTTCAAGCCCTGCATCATCTCTTTGTTGTCAGCTCAGAGCCCACTTCAGATCCTGTGCCTCCCTCTCTCTGCCCCTTCTCTGCTCCCTCCCCTCTCAAAAATAAACAAAAACATTAAAAAAATTAAAAACTACTGTTACAATAACAAAGCCCAGTAAACCCTGACAAAGGGGGAGAATCTGATCCCCAGAGTTATCACATAGTCAGATTGAAATGTCCAGCATACTACAAAACATCACAAAGCACACAAGAAAGAGGAAAGTACAGACCAAAGGGAAAAAAAAATTAATCAATATTAACTGCTGATATAATGGCTGCTATAGTAGACAAAACTTTAAAACAATCATATTAAAGATGATCATGGGGCGCCTGGGTGGCTCAGTTGGTTAAGCATCTGACTTTGGCTCAGGTCATGATCTCACAGTTCGTGGTTTTGAGCCCCGCGTTGGGCTCTGTGCTGACAGCTCAGAGGCTGGAGCCCCCTTCAGATTCTGTCTCTGCCTCCCTCTGTCCTTCCCCTTCTGGTGCTCTTTCTCTCTCTCTCTCTCTCAAATATAAAAAAACATTAAAATTTTTTTTAAATTTTATTGTAGAGGTGCTACAAGTTAAAATACACACCAAATTTTGAAGACTCAGTAAAAAATACAGAAAGTAAATCTAAATCTAATGAGAAATAGATGCAAAACCATGATGTCATATCAGTGTTCAAATACGCCTAATAAAACATGGTACAATATTAAAAAAAAAAAAAAGAAGAAGTTGCCACAGCCAAGGTCAGAGATCATGTTCTGCATCATAAAACATACCTTATCAAATTTAAAAGAATAGAAATTATACAATGTCTTGTCTCAGACCCCAGTAGAATCAGCTAAAATTAAATATTGGAAAGAGAACTGGAAAATTAAAAACTGCATGGAGAGTAAACAACACATTTCTAAACACATGGGTCAACGAAGAAATATCAAGAGAAACAAAATGTTTTGAAATAAAGGAAAGTGAAAGTACAACTTATGAAAATTAGTGGATATAGTGAAAATATACTTAGAAGGAAATTTATAGCACTGAATTCATATGTTAAAAAGAAATAAGACCTAAAATTATTTATCTAAGAGGTGCCTGAGGGGCTCAGTCAGTTAAGCATCTGACTTTTGATGTGGGCTCAAGTCATGGTCTAGCGGTTTGTGGGATCAAGCCCCACATTAGGATCTGCACTGACAGCACAGAGCCTGCTTGGGGTTCTCTCTCTCCCTCTCTCTCTGCCCATTTCCTTCTTTCCCTCTCTCTCTCAAAATAAATTTGAAAAGTTAAAAAAAAATAAAATTAATTATCCAAGTTTCCATCTTAGGAAACTAGGAAAAAAGGCAAATTAAATCCAGAGTAAGCAGAAAAAAAAAGCAATCTGAGCAGAAATCACTTAAGTTGAAAACAAGAAATCAATGAAATTAAAAGCTGGTTAAGAGCTGGTTCTTTGAAAAGTTCAGTCAAATTGATAAGCCTCTAGCCAGGCAACCTAAGAAAAAAATAGAGGACACAGATTAATAACATCAGAAATGAAACAGGGTGGAGCACATGGGTGGCCCAGTGGGTTAAGCATCTGACTCTTGGTTTCAGCTCAGGTCATGATCTCAGTTTCGTGAATTTGAGCCCCACATCTGGCTCTGTGCTAACAACATGGAGCCTGCTTGGGATTCGCTCTCTCTCCTTCTCTCTCTGCTTCTCCTCTGCTTGCACTGTCTCTGTCTCTCTCAAAATAAATAAACTTTAAAAAAATAAATGAAACAGGGAACATCATTACAGTTCTTATGGACATCAAAAGGATAACGAAGGAATACTATTAACAACTCTATGCCTACACTTTTGATAACCTAGCTGAAATGGATTAATTCCTTGAAAAATACAGTCTGCGAAAACTCATGCAAGAATAGGCAATTTGAATACTGTGAAAAAAATAGTAAGTAAATAAATGTATATATATATATATATATATATATATATATATATATATATACCAACTTTAAATACTACTCACTAACTGTAGTAGACCGAACTATGTCTCCCAAAGATATCAGTCCCTGAAATATGAATGTTTCTTATACGGCAAAGAGTTGCAAATGTGATTAAATTAAGGATCTTGAGTTAGGGAAAGTATGGGGCAATCAGTGTTGGCCCTAAACACATTCATACATATTCTTATAAGAGGGATCCTTATAAGATTTGACACACAGAAGAGAAGAAAGCAATGTGACCACAGAAGTAAATATTGGAATGGTATCACTACAAGTTAACATATGTGGTAGCCATCAGAAGTTATAAGTGTGGTAAGGAATGTATTTTTTTCTAGAGCCTCCATAGGGAGAACAGCCCCACTAACACCTTGCTTTGGACCAGTTAACCTGATTTTGGACTTTTGTCCTTCAGCACAGAGAAAGAATACATTTCTTTCCTTGCTAATATTTTAATGTTTATTTATTGATTTTGAGAGAGACAGAGTGCGTGCGTGCGGGTGGGGGAAGGGCAGAGAGAGAGGGAGACAGAGAATCCCAAACAGGCTCCATGTTGTTAGTGCACAGCCTGACTTGGGGTTTGATCTCAGGAACTGTGAGATCATGACCTGAACCAAAATCAAGAGTGGGATGCCTGGAGTGCCTGTGTGGCTTAGTAGGTTAAGCATCCAACTACAGCTCAGGTCATAATCTCATGGCTCCTGAGTTTGAGCCCCACCTTGGGGTCTGTGCTGACAGCTCAGAACCTGGAGCCCGCTTTGGATTCTGTGTCTCCTCTCTCTCTCTCTCTCTCTCTCTCTCTCTCTCGCTGCCCCTCCCTTGCTTATGCTCTCTCTCTATCCTTCAAAATAAACATTTAAAAAAAATTAAAAAAAAAGAGTGAGATGCTTAATCAACTGAGCCCCCCAGATGCCCCTTCTTGCTATTTTTAATGCAATTATTATATTCCCTAGTTTCTGAAGGCTAGAAATGCAGGTATGGCTTAGCTGGGTCCTCTGTTTCATAACCTCACAAGGCTACAATTAAGATATTGGCCAGGCTATATTCTCACCTGTAGCCTTGACTGGGGAAGAATCTGCTTCAAAAATCATTCAGGTGTTTACAGAATTAATTTCATTGAGGCTGTGTGACCGAGTGCCCCAGCTTTTTGATGGCGGTCAGCTTAGAAACTGACTGAAAATCCTAGATGTTGTCCACAATTTCTTGCCATGTAGGCATCTTCAAAATGGCCACTTACTTCATTGAGCCAGCAAAGAGTATCTCTCTCCAATCTGCTGAAAGGGATCATTACACAATGTAACCTAATCGAGAGAATAACGTCCCATCTCCTTTGCCATATTCCATTGGTAAGAATTGAGTCAGAGGTTCCGCCACATAGATGATCCATAGGTATATGATAAAAGAATGAGTGACTGACTTTGAAGACCTGTGACTTCCAATCCAGCTCCTGAAGGGGAGGAAAAGGGTCCTGGGCCAAACCTTTTGAAGGTCAACAACCAAGCTTTAAATCTGCAAAAACCCTTGAAGAGCATGTAGTCCAACCTACCCTCAACCCCCACAACTAGGCTGGCAGAAGGGAAACATGATCTGGAGAGGTTAAGTCATTGCCCAAGTTAGTCACTGGTATAGGCGGGCCAGAAGCCCCGGTGTATACAGCTCCCAAGTCCAATTTTCATTAAGCCCCTACAGGATGCCAGGTACTGAGCCCAGTGTGAGTGACACAGATGACTAGAATGTGGACCCAGCAGTACCTTGAGAACAGGATCCAGCACATCTCTGTGGCTGGGGAAGAATGGGCAGCTCAGGCAGAAAGAACTCTCTGAGTTAGTGATTCTTAAATTACAGAGGGCATCAGAATCACGGGGGTAACATCTTTAAAATTCATTCACTGCCAAATCACTGACCTGGGCTCTTCACTTAACTGACTGAGCCACCCAGGCATCCCTGGCCTGGGCTCTTCAAAACTGTCATGGTCATGAAAGACAAAAAAGGCCAAGGGGCTTTCACAAGTTGAAGGAGACAAGAGACATGGCAAATCAATACAATACTTGCTTCCAGACCAGATCCCCGCTGGGGGCAGGGAAAGGGAGAATTGCCATAATGGAAAATATTAGGACAATTAATAAAATTTGGATTCTAGGAATCGTATTCTAACAGTGGAATTTGATACTTCATATATATATATATAAATTTATACATATATATGCATACATACATATGCATACACATATGCATACATATATGTATATATATGTATATTTATATGTATATTTATATATACATATATAATATATACATATTTATATATAAATATAAGTATATATTTAAATATTTTATGCATATTTTTACAGACCGATTTATTAGCTGAATAAATCATGAAAACCATGATAGCACAAGATTGTACACTTTTTAGTGTATATTTGAATGTTGAGAAAATGTCTTTTTTGATCATTATTTTTTAATATATTTTTAAGTGTTTGTTTTAATTCCAGTTAGTTAACATACAGTATTATATTAGTTTCAGGTGTACAATATAGTGATTTGACAATTCCAAATATTACTCAGTGCTCGTCATGGTAAGTGTCCTCTTAATCCCCTTCACCTATTTCACCCATTCCCATCCCCTTCCCTTCTGGTAACCATCAGTTTGTTCTCTATAGTTAAGAGTCTGTTTTTGCGGTGGGGGCACCTGGATGGCTCAGTTGGTTGAGCAACTGACTCTTGGTTTCAATTCAGGTTATGATCTCATGGTTTGTGAGCTTGAGCCCCACCTTGGGCTCTGCTCTGGCAGCATGGAGTCTGTTAGGGATTCTCTCTCCCTCTCTCTCTCTGCCCCTCCCTGCTCACTGTCTCTCACTCTCTCAAAATGAATAAATAAAACAAATCTGGTGTTCGGTTTGTCCCTTTTTGTCTTTCATCGTTTGCTTCTTAAATTCCACAAATAAGTGAAATCATATGGTATTTGTCTTTCTCTGACGTATTTCACTTAGCATTATACCCCCTAGATCCATCCATGTTGTTGCAAATGGAAAGACATCATTCTTTTTTTATGGCTGAGTAATATTCCATTGTATGCATATATTACATCTTCTTTATCCATTTATCTATCAATAGACACTTGGGTTGCTTTCATAATTTGGCTATTGTAAATAATGGTGTAATAACCATAGGGGTGCATATATCTTTTTGAATGAGTGTTTTGTATTCTTTGTGTAAATATCCAGTAGTGGAATTACTGGATCATTTGGTAATTTTATTTTAAATAATTTTATGTTTTATTTTAATTCCTCTTAGTTAATATTTAGTGTTATATTTTTCAGGTGTATGATATAGCAATTCGTTTCCATAATCACCTTGTGCTCATCATGACTATTTTCAATTTTTTGAAGAACCTCCATAACATTTCCTACAGTGGCTGCACAAGTTTACCTTCCCACTAACAGTGCACAAGGGTTCCTTTTTCTCCACATACTTGCCAACATTTGTTATTTCTCGCTTTTTTGATTTTAGCTATTCTGACAGGTGTGAGGTGATATCTCCTTGTGGTTTTGATCTGCATTTCCTTGATGATGAGTGATGTTGAACATCTTTTCATGTGTCTATTGGCCATCTGTATGTCTTCAATACTTCATTTATATTTATGAAAGAGAATACCCGTATAATTTAATACATGCTGAAGCATTTAAGGACAAAGCAGCATTATGTCTGCAACTAAATCAAATCATTCTGGAAAAAAAAAAAACAAGTATGTGCATATAAAGAAAGAAAGCAACAAAGCAGATGATGCAAAATGTTAGCAATCAGTGAATCTGAGTAGAAAAGTTAAGCAGGAAATTTTTGTGTGAATACAACTCTTTATAGTTTGAAATTATTTCAAAATAAAAGACATTATCTTAAGCGGCATATCAGTGCCACATCAGTTCCAACCTCAGGAAGAAATGGAGACTATAGGTATTAGCCTGACTACTGGAAGGGGTTCTTGACTAAAAGCCAGCCACATGGGCAGTATGTGATTGATCACTAATAAAAACTATGGACACCAAAAGCTTGATGAGTTTCCCTGGTTGACAGTACTTTGTGCACACCTCATGGCCAGGGAAAGGTAATACTAATCATGTTTCTATATGGAGAGACCAACCGGAAGATTTGCATTTGGACCCTTCCCAGACTCTGCTCAATATGTCTCTTCCCTTGTATACGTATATACGTTTTTCACGTATATCCCTTGTAAACGATATACATTTTTCACGTATATCCTTTCCCTGTAATAATCTATGAATATAATAACTCTCTGTGAATTCTGTGAATCCTTCAGCAAATTATTGAAACTGAGGGTGGTTTTGGGAACCCCCTGCACTTACATTTGGTTTCAGAAGTGAGGACAGTTCTTGTGGGAATTGTTTCCTCAGACCTTGCAGTTTGACTTTCTCCTTACCACAGAAGATTGGAATAACAAGGGATTAGCTAGTTAAAAGTGAAGAGAATGCTAGAAAACACAGGAATATCAGATGTCACGAGTAGTTACCACCTTCAGGACTAAGATAGAATGCCCATGAAAGATACCTCTACCCACCCTGCCAGACCTTATTGGGTGGAGTGTGACAATAACTCACAGGATGGCAGAGAATGCACTATGGTGGTGCGGAGGTGGAATTTTCTGGAAATCTTTTTCCTGGAACTTAACTAGAATTCCCAGTGTTGTGGAAGTGCAATTTACAGGAGTCCACTGTCTGAACTTGCTGAGATTCAATCTTCAGGGTGCTGGGGAAAGTTAAAAAAAAATTTTTTTAATGTTTATTTTTGACACACACACACACACACACACACACACACACAGAGTATGAGAGGGGAAGGGGCAGAAAGAGGGAGACACAGAATCTGAAGCAGGCTCCAGGCCCTGAGCTGTCAGCACAGAGCCTGACATGGGGCTCAAACTCAAACCTTGAGATCATGAGGTGAGCCGAAGTTGGACGCTCAACCCACTGACCCAAGGGGAAAGTTTTTAACAGGGATCTGTCTTAGCAGGGTAATTCCTACAAAATCTCCTAAGAGGATGAATTCCAAAGGAAGCTACATCCCTCATTGTCGGAAGCCTCACACTCACAGGAATACCTTTCCTAACAGGCTTTTATTCTAAAGACCTAATCATTGAGACCACCAACACATGGTATGCCAACGTCTAAGCCCTACTAATAACTCTCATCAGCACATCTCTAACAGCTACCGAATCATATTAGTATCTGAATCATATTCTTCTCACTCCTAGGACAGCCTCGTTTCAATTCCTTAATTTTAATCAATGAAAATAATCCCCTCCTAATCAACTCTATCCAACGTCTTTTAATCAGAAGTATTTTTGCGGAGTACCTAATTACTTACAATATCCTCCCAACAATTCCACAGATAACTATGCCTAATTATCTGAAATTAACTGCCCTTGCCATGACTATTACAGGTTTCATTCTGGCATTAGAAATAAACCTTGCAACTAAAAGCCTAAAATTTAAATATCCTTCAAACCTCTTCAAATTCTCTAATCCTCTAGGATACTTCCCAGTCATGTGCACCGCCTCCCACCAATAGCAAACCTAACTATAAGCCAAAAATCCGCATCAGTGCTACTAGATATAATCTGATTAGAAAATGTATTACCAAAATCCATCTCCTACTTTCCTATAAAAACATCACCTGCTGCATCTGGCCAAAAAGGATTAATTAAACTATACTTCCTTTCTTTTATGATCATCCTAATTCTTGGCCCATTCCTACTTAATTTCCACGAGTAACCTCCATAATTACTAACATACCAGTAAGCAAGGATCAACCAGTGACAATAACTAATCAGGTTCCATAGCTATATAAAGCTGTGATTCCTATAGCTACTTCACTAAAAAATCCTAAATCACCTGTATCATAAATAACTTAATCACCTGCACCATTAAACTTAAATACAGCCTCAACCTCTTTTAAAATATAACAAGCCGTTAACAATTCTGCTAATACCCCTGTAATAAATATTCCTAACACAGTCTTATCAGATGCTCAAACATCAGGGTATGGTCCAGTAGCCATAGCCGTAGTATAACCGAACACCGCAAGCATACCCCCCAAATAAAAAGACCATTAAGCCTAATAAAGAACCCCCCCCAATTTAATACAATTCCACAACCAATACCACCAGCCACAATCAAACCAAATCCACCATCAACTGGAGAAGGCTTTGAAGAAAAACTGACAGACCTAATCACAAAAATAGTACTTAAATAAATACAATGTACGTTACCATTATTCCCACACGGAATCTAACCATGATGAATGATATGAAAAACCATCGTTGTATTTCAACTATAAGAACTTAATACCCAACATCTGAAAATATCACCCACTCATCAAAATCATCAATGAATCATTCATCAATCTCCCAGCTCCATCCAACATTTCAGCATGATGAAATTTCAGCTCCTTATTAGGAGTCTGCCTGATCCTACAGTTTCTGACAGGTCTATTCCTAGGCATGCATTATATACATCAGACACAGCAACCGCCTTCTCATCGGTAACCCACATTTGCCGCGATGTAAACTACGGCTGAATCATTTGATATATACATGCCAACGGGGCTTCTATATTTTTCATCTGCTTATTTATGCATGTAGGCCGAGGCATATACT
The DNA here is from genome assembly GCF_018350175.1 of Felis catus. Classification (NCBI taxonomy): domain Eukaryota; kingdom Metazoa; phylum Chordata; class Mammalia; order Carnivora; family Felidae; genus Felis; species Felis catus. The sequence continues at coordinate 1,005,316 of NC_058368.1, forward strand.
ATGGCTCCTATACCTTCTCAGAAATATGAAACATCGGAATCGTACTGTTATTTACAGTCATGGCTCCAGCCTTCACAGGTTAGGTTCTACCATGAGGCCAAATATCCTTCTGAGGAGCTACTGTCATCACCAACCTCCTATCAGAAATCCCCTACATCGGAACTAATTTAGTAGAATAAATCTGAGGAGGATTCTCAGTAGACAGAGCCACCCTGACACGATTCTTTGCCTTTCGCTTTATTCTCCCATTCATTATTTCAGCCCTAGCAGCAGTCCACCTTCTATTCCTACACCAAACAGGATCTAACAACCCCTCAGGAATAGTATCTGACTTGGATAAAATCCCATTCCACTCATACTACACAATCAAAGACATCCTGGGTCTTTTATTCCTACTCCTAACCCTACTTGTCCTATTTTTCACCTCATCTAGGAGACCCAGACAACTACACCTCCGCCAACCTCCTAAACATCCACCACACATTAAGCCTGAATGATGGTTCCTATTCGCGTATGCAATCCTACGATCCATCCGTAATAAACTAGGAGGAGTCTTAGCCCTAATCCTCTCTATCCTAATTCTAGCAATCATTTCCTCACTTCACACTTCAAAATGAGAAATGATATTCCGACCACTTAGCCAATGCCTATTCTGATTCTTAGTAGTGGACCTACTAACCGTAACATGAATTGGAGGACAGCCAGCAGAATATCCTTTCATTACCATTGGTCAATTAGCCTCCATCCTATACTTGTCAACTCCTAATCTTCATACCTATTTCTGGCATTATCGAAAATCATCTTTTAAAATGAAGAGTCTTTGCAGTATATAAAATACCTTGGGTGTTGTAAACCAAAAAAGAAGAATATCTGCCCTTCCCAAAACTTCAAGGAAGAAACAGCAGCCCCACCATCAGCACCCAAAGCTGAAATTCTTTTTAAACTATTCCTTGCAATACCAGAAATCGACACGATAACTTTCATAATTCACGTATTGCATACTCTCGTACTGTGCTTGCCCAGTATGGCCTCATTTCCCGGTGAGGACGCAGACCTGAGCATGTACAATATATCTATTCATATTACATAAAACACACTATGTATAATTGGGCATTAACTGATTTCGTGGACGATTAATTCCTCTATGGACCTCAACTGTCCATAAGAGCTTCATCACCTAGCCTCGAGAAACCAGCTATCCTTGCTTGAATGCATACCTCTTCTCCTCCGGGCCCATTTCAACGTGGGGGTTTCTGTATTGGAACTATACCGGCCATCTGGTTCTGACCTCAGGGCCATCCAATTATTTACTCCAATCCTACAGTTATCTCAAACAGGACATCTCGATGGACTAATGACTAATCAGCCCATGATCACACATAACTGTGGTGTCACGCGTTTGGTATTTTTTAAATTTAGGCCGGGGGGGGGGGGGGGGGGGGTACTTGCTATGATTCAGCTACGACCGTAAAGGTCTCAAGGCAGTCAAATAACTTGCAGCTGGGCTTATTCACTATGCTACGTCTCCACATTCACACAAACAAGGTGTAATTCAGTCAATGGTCACAGGACATACACTTTAACGCTTCAACCGGACATACGTCCACGTACACACACACGCACACATACACGCACGCACACACGTACGTACACGTACACGCACGCACACATACACGTACGTACACGTACACACGTTTTTATCCGACCGATAATTAGCTTAACCAAACTCCCCTTATCCCCCGAAACCTTATGATGAGAATATGTATTCATTATTGTCCTGCCAAACAACAAAAACAAGACTAAATTCGCATCCAAACATAAGGCTCAAGTACAAATCTTTATGAACACTCCAAAAATCCCAATTAAACATCAGGCGCAAATACCAGTGTGACACCTTGATTCACAGCTATCTATAGATACACAACCTTGAGCTCCAATTCGTCCCTATTGAGCAATATTCTCTCACAACTAATCCCATAAATCAATCGACCAGCCCAGCATATTCCCTGTTAACGTAGCTTAAATACACAAAGCAAGGCACTGAAAATGCCTAGCTCATCTAGGCATCAGACTCCATAAACAGAAAGGTTTGGTCCTAGCCTTTCCATTAAGTAAATAGGATTGCATGTGCAAACCTCTGCACCCCGGTGAAAACGCCCTCTAAACCGTTAATGATCTAAAAGAGCGGGTATCGAGCACACAACAATAGAGCTCGTGGCGCCTTGCTTAGCCACATCCCCACGAGATACAGCAGCGATAAAAAGTAGGCCGTGAATGAAAGCTCAATTAAGCCATATTAAATGAGGATTGGTAAATTTTGGACCAGCCACCGCGGTCACACAGTTAAGCCGAACTGATAGACCCATGGCATAAAGCGTGTTATAGAGGACCCCCACGCTAACGTTAAACTTTAACTAGTCTGTAAAAAGCTACAGTTAACATAAAAATATAGCACGAAAGTAACTTTAACACCTCCGACCACACGATAGCGAAGACCCAAACTGGGATTAGATACCCCACTATGCTTAGCCCTAAAGTCAGCTAATTAAACAAATCTATCCGCCAGAGAACTATTAGCAACAGCTTAAAATAAAAAGGACTTGATGATGCTTTATATCCCTCTAGAAGAGCCTGTTCTATTATCGATAAACCCCGATCTACCTCACCATCCCTTGCTGATCCAGTCTATGTAGCGCGATCTTCAGCAAACCCTAAAAAGGAAGCAAAGTAAGCACACGTATCTTAACACAAAAAAGTTAGGTCAAGGTGTAACCTATGAGGTGGGAAGTAATGTGCTACATTTTCTGTACTAGAACACTTTCCACGAAGCCCTTAGGAAATTAAGAACCAAAGGAGGATTTAGTAGTGAATTGAGACTAGAGAGCCTCACACTGCCCGTGCCCTCCTCAAGTGACAAAACCCAAAGACCATCTATTCAAACTATAAAAACACAAGAGGAGACAAATGGTAACAAGGTAAGCATACTGGAAAGTGTGCTTGGATAAAGCAAGATGTAGCTTAAACAAAGAATCTGGCCTACACCCGGAAGATTTCACATCAAACTGACCATCTTGAGCCAAAACTAGCCCAAACAACCATATGTTCAACTAACATAAAATAACAAATCAAAACATTTAGGTAATTCTTAAAAGTATCGGAGATAGAAATTTAACTTGGCGCTATAGAGAGAGCACCATAAGGGAAAGATGAAAGAAAAATTAAAAGCACCATACAGCAAAGATTACCCCTGATACCTTTTGCATAATGAATTAGCCAACCTAACAAAGAGAACTTAAGCTAAGCCCCCTGAAACCGGACGAGCTACCTATGAACAATCTTTACAGGATGAACTCATCTATGTTGCAAAACAGTGAGAAGATCTGTAGGGAGAGGTGAGAAGCCTAACGAGCCTGGTAATAGCTGGTTACCCAGAACAGAATTTTAGTTCAACTTTAAACCTACCTAAAAAACCCCAAAATTCTAATGTAAGTTTAAAATATAATCTAAAAAGGTACAGCTTTTTAGAATGAGGATACAACCTTCTTTAGAGAGTAAGCATAAACATAACCATAGTTGGCTTAAAAGCAGCCATCAGTTAAGAAAGCATTCAAGCTCAACAATTAAAACATCTTAATGTCAAAAATATGCAACCAACTCCTAACTTAATACTGGTTAATCTATTTAACAATAGAAGCACTAATGCTCGTATGAGCAACAAGAAATATTTCTCCTTGCATAAGCTCATATCAGAGCAGATAACACTGATAATTAACAAGATAAAAATAATCTAACTATAAACTAAATATCAAACCAATTGTTGACCTGACACAGGCATGCAACTAAGGAAAGATTAAAGGAAGTGAAAGGAACTTGGCAAATGCAAACCCCGCCTGTTTACCAAAAACATCACCTCTAGCATTTCTAGTATGAGAGGCCCTGCCCGCCCAAGGACGTTCATTAATCGGCCGTGGTATCCTGACCGTGCAAAGGTAGCATAATCACTTGTTCCCTAAACAGGGACTAGTATGAATGGCCACATGAGGGTTTTACTATCTCTTACTTCTAATCCTTGAAACTGATCTTCCTGTGAAGAGGGGGGAGTAGGACAAGAAGACCCTAAGAGGCTTTAATTCACTGGCCCAAAGAGACTACACCAATACAACCAATAGGGACAACAAATCTCCCCATGGGCCAACAATTTAGGTTGGGGTGACCACGGAGAATAAAATAACCTCCGAGGGATTTAGATCTAGACTAACCAGTCAAAAGTATAACATCATTTATTGATCCAAAATACTTGATCAATGGCACAAGTTACCCTGGGCATAACAGCACAATCCAATTTTAGGGTCCATATCGCCAGGAGGGTTTATGACCTCGATGTTGGATCAAGACATCCCAATAGTACAGCAGCTATCAAAGGTTTGTTTGTTCAACGATTAAAGTCCTACATGATCTGATTTCAGACAGGAGCAATCCAGGTCGGTTTCTACTTATCAAACAATTTCTCCCAGTATGAAAGGACAAGAGAAATGAGGCCTACTTTACCAAAGCACCTTCAACCCAATAGATGATTTAATCTCAATCTAAACAGTTCACCCATCTACATTGCCTGAGAGTTTGCGTTCATTCGGGTGGCAGAGCCCCATAATTGCATAAAACTTAAACCTTTATAATCAGAGGTTCAACTCCTCTCCCTAACAAAATGTTTATAATCACCAATCTTTCATTAATTATTCCTATCCTCCTCACCATAGCTTTCCTAACATTAGTCGAACCTAAGCTATCAGGATATATACAACTTCGCAAAGGACCAAACATTGTAGGGCCATATGGGCCATGTGGTCTACTCTAACCTATTGCAGACACCGTAAAACTCTTCACCAAAGAACCCCTCTGACCCTTCACATCCTCTATATCCATATTCATTAGAGCACCTATCTTAGCTTTCTCATTAGTCCTAACCATATGAATTCCTCTACCCATACCATATCCACTCATCAACATAAACCTAGGAGTACTGTTTACACTAGCTATGTCAAGCCTTGCTGTCTACTCAACCCTCTGATCAGGATGAGCCTCAAATTCAAAATATGCTTTCATTGGAGCCCTATGAGCTGTAGCCCTAACAATCTCATACAAAGTTACATTAGCCATTATTCTCCCATCAGTATTGCTAATAAATGGGGTCTTCACATTAGCCACACTAGTTACCACCCAAGAACACATATGACTAATCCTCCCACATGACCCTTGGCCATAATATGATTCATCTCAACATTAGCAGAAACCAATTAAGCCCCATTTGATCTAACAGAGGGAGGATCAGAACTCATTTCCGGATTCAACGTTGAATATGCAGCAGGCCCCTTCGCCCTCTTTTTCCTAGTGGAATATGCTAATATCATCATAATAAATATTCTCACAACAATCTTATTCTTCAGAGCATTTCACAACCCATACATACCAGAACTAGATACCATGAACTTTACCGTCAAAACCCTATTCCTAACATTCTCCTTCCTATGAATTCGAGCATCCTACCCACGATTCTGATATGACCCACTCATACATCTTCTATGAAAAAATTTCCTACCCCTCACCCCTATGCACATGACATGTATCTTTGCCCATCATCACAGCAAGTATTCCACCCCAAACATAAGAATGAAATATGTCTGATAAAAGAGTTACTTTGATAGAGTAAATAATAGAGGTTTAAATCCTCTTATTTTTAGGGCGCCTGGGTGGTGCAGTCGGTTAAGCGTCCGACTTCAGCCAGGTCACGATCTCGCAGTGCGTGAGTTTGAGCCCCGCGTCGGGCTCTGGGCTGATGGCTCAGAGACTGGAGCCTGTTTCCGATTCTGTGTCTCCCTCTCTCTCTGCCCCTCCCCCGTTCATGCTCTGTCTCTCTCTGTCCCAAAAATAAATAAGCGTTGAAAAAAAAATTCAAAAAAAAAATCCTCTTATTTCTAGAATTAATGGGACTCAAACCTAATCCCAAGAATTCAAAAATCTTGCTACCTTATTACACCATATTCTACAGTAAGATCAGCTAAATAAGCTATTGGGGTATGGGCCCAGTTGGAAGCTGCTGGTCACCATTCACTACAGGACCTAGGCCCTCTAGCAGTTGCAAGCACTGTAAGAGCTTGATTCTGGAGAAACTACCTATGTTGCAGGAAGCGGGCACTGGAGTTGTATGTACCTAGGAGCCTGGTGAGCAAACAACTGGACCACATACAAAACCTTCTCTTCCTGCAATTAACTCCTGAAGCACCTCTACAGACCCATCTTAACATTAAGCCAGCTGGAGAAGGAAAAACAAGGGACCCGATCCATTTCACAGAGTAGGCCAAAGGGTAGATTTGAAGCTAAGAAGGAATAAATTGGTAACTAACATAGGTGATGTCAGCTTACGTCATCCATTATAAAAATCCACATTTACCTAGTGGCTTTATCATCTGCTGAGGCCAAATCGCCTAGGTCCTTTATTTCAGAAGGAGTTGCCTTAACTTTAACTCCTCTCGATCTAAACATGATCCTTATTATTGTTTTATTTATATAGTACATAGTTATTATATTTTCTGACATATATACCCATATTCTTTGTTTGCCATTGCTTCCCAAATGACACTCTTTGACTCTTGTTTAGAATTCTGTTTATTGGCAGAAAATCAACTAGGAAACGATGGCTTAGAATTACACACTGGACCAGATGAACTTCACAGATATATTCAGAACATTTCCTCCTAAAGCAGCAGAATACACATTCTTTTCAAGTTCACATGGAACATTCTCCAGAATAGATCACATACTGGGTCACAAATCAGCCTTCAACAAGTACAAAAAGATTGAGATCATACCATGCATATTTTCAGGACACAACAGTATGAAACTTGAAGTCAACCACAAGAAAATATTTGGAAAGACCACAAATACATGGAGTTTAAAGAACATCCTACTAAAAAATGAATGGAGAGGCGGGGAGTGGGTGTGTGTGTGGGGGAATCCCCGGATGACACAGTTGGTTGAGCATCTGACTTTGACTCAGGTCATGATCTCAAAGTTTGTGAGTTCAAGCCCCACATTGGGCCCACTGCTGTCAGTGCAGAGCCTGCTTCAGATCCTCTGTCCCTCTCTCTCTGCCCCTCCCCCACTTGTGCTCTCTCAAAAATAAATTAAAAAAATTTTTTAATGTTTATTTTTGAAGGAGAAAGAGACAGAGTGTGAGTGGGGGAGGGGCAGAGAGAGGCAGACACAGAATGTGAACCAGTCTTCAGGCTCTGAGCCGTTAGCAAAAGAGTCCGTCATGGGGCTCGAACTCATGAGCTGTGAGATCATGACCTGAGCCGAAGTCAGATACTTAACTGATTGAGCCCCCCACCCCTCTCAAAAATAAATGAAAAAAAAAAAAAAAAAGAATGCATTAACCAGGAAATTAAAGAAGAAATGTAAAAGGACAGGGAAGCAAATGAAAACAAGACACTCCAACACCTTTGGGATGCAGCAAAGGCAGTCCTCAGAGATAAGTAGATTGCAATATAGGCCTAAATCAAGAAGCAAGAAAAGTCTCAAATACATAACCTAACTTTATGCCTAAAGGAGCTAGAAAAGGAACAGCAAATAAAGCCTAAAGCCAGCAGAAGAATGAAAATAGTACTGATTAAAGCAGAAATAAATGATGTAGAAACAAAAAAATTGTATAACAGATCAATGAAACTAAGAGCTGGTTCTTTGAAAGAATTAATATAATTGATAATTTCCTAGCCAGACTTACTGAAAAGAAAAGAAAGGACCCAAATAAATAAAATCACAAATGAAAGAGGAGAGATCACAATCAACACTACACAAATATAAACAATTAGAAGGGAATACTATGAAAAACTATATGCCAACAAACTGGGCAATCTGGAAGACATGGACAAATACCTAGAAACTCACACACTACCAAAACTGAAACAGGAAGAAATAGAAAATGTGAGCAGTCCCATAACCAGCAAAGAAATTGAATCGGTAATCAAAACCTCCCAACAAACAAAAGTCCAGGGCCAGATCGATTCCCAGGGGAATTCTACCCGGCATTTAAAAAAAATTTTTTTAACGTTTATTTATTTTTGAGACAGAGAGAGACAGAGCATGAACGGGGGAGGGTCAGAGAGAGGGAGACACAGAATCCAAAACAGGCTCCAGGCTCTGAGCTGTCCGCACAGAGCCCGACGCAGGGCTCAAACTCACGACGCAGGGCTCAAACTCACGAGCCGTGAGATCATGACCTGAGCCGAAGTCGGCCGCTTAACCGACTGAGCCACCCAGGCGCCCCTACCCGGCATTTAAAGAAGAGTTAATACCTATTCTTCTCAAGCTGTTCCAAAAAATAGAAATGGAAGGAAAACCTGCAAACTCTTTCTATGAGGCCAGTGTTACCTTGATTTCGAAACCAGACCAAGGCTCCACCAAAAAGGAGAATTACAAGGCAATATTCCTGATGAAACTGGATGCAAAATTCTCAACAAGATACTGGCAAATCAAATCTAACAGTATATTAAAAGAATTACTCACCATGATCAAGTGGGATTTATTGCAGTGGGCTGCAAGGGTGGTTCAATATTCATAAATCAATCAACATGATACCCCAAATTAATAAAAGGATAAGAACCATATGATGCCATCAATAGGTGCAAGAAAAGCAACTGACAAAAATATAACATCCGTTCTCAATAAATACCGTCAACAAAAGTAGGGAGAGATGGAACATACCTAAACATCATAAAGGCCATATACGAAAGACCCACAGTTGATATTATCCTCAAGGAAGACAAACCGAGAGCCTTTCCCCTGCAGTCAGGAACAAGACAGGGATGTCCACTCTCACCATTACCATTTAACACAGTACTGGAAGTCTTAGCCTCAGCAATCAGACAACAAAAAGAAATAAAAGACATCCAAATTGACAAGGAAGAAGTAAAGCATTCACTATTTGCAGATGACATGATACTCTATGTAGAAAACCCAAAAGGCTCCACCAAAAAACCGCTAGAACTGATATATAAATTCAGCAAAGTCACAGGATATAAAATGAACTTACAGAAATCTGTTGTATTTCTATATACCAATAATGAAAAAGAAATCAAGGAATCCATCCCATTTGCAATTGTACCCAAAACAATAAGATATTTAGGAATAAACCCAACCAAAGAAGAAAAAGTTCTGTACTCTGAAAACTATAGAACACTTCTGAACACTTATGAAAGAAATTGAAAAGGACACAAAGAAATGGAAAAACATTCCGTTCTCATGGATTGAGAGAACAAACATTGTTAAATGTCTATTCTACCCAAAGCAGTGTATACATTTAATGCAATCCCTATCAAAATACCAACAGCCTTTTTCACAGAGCTAGAACAAGCAATCGTAAAATTTGTATAGACCACAAAAGCCCACAAATAGACAAAGCAATCCTGAAAAAGAAAAGCAAAGCTGAAAGCATCACAATTCCAGACTTCAACATTTCCTTTAGCCATTGTTTCTACATTTTGTTGTATCTAATTTTTAGAGCATATATTCATGAAATACTATATTCTCTTCCTTATATCCCCAATATATTCTTAGTTCTCCATTGAATTCAATTCTTATTACTCTTTGGGTCAGTTAATGTCATTCCAGCCATTGTGGTTGTCCAAAGATCATTCTCTAGTAGATTTGGAAATAAGGGCTCATAGCAACAATATTCCTTGAGTTTTTTCCACAAGTTGTTGACAATTACTCTACATCCTTTAGATCTGAAAATTAAATTTGCTGGCTATAAGATTCCTAGCTGACATTCTTTTCTGTGACTCTCTTAAATCTATTTGTTGTCTATTGGCATAAAGCATTGCTATCAAGAACAGTGACAATAAATTTTTTTTAATATATTTTTTTGACAGAACATAAGTGGGAGAGGGGCAGAAAGGGGGGACAGAAGATCCACAGCGGGCTTTGCACTAAGGGACTGACAGCAGTGAGCCTGATGTGGGGCTTGAACTCACAAACCGCGAGATCATGACCTAAGCTGTAGTCAGACTCTCAACTGACTGAGCCACACAGGTACTCCAATACATTTTATTTTATCACTTGTACTTTGAATCTCCAAAGAATATTTTCTTTTTCTATTTCTTTTATTTATTTATTTATTTATTTATTTATTTATTTATTTATTTATTTTTCAACGTTTTTTATTTATTTTTGGGACAGAGAGAGACAGAGCATGAACGGGGGAGGAGCAGAGAGAGAGGGAGACACAGAATTGGAAACAGGCTCCAGGCTCTGAGCCACCAGCCCAGAGCCCGATGCGGGGCTCGAACCCACGGACCGCGAGATCATGACCTGGCTGAAGTCAGAGGCTTAACCGACTGCGCCACCCAGGCGCCCCCTATTTCTTAAAATGTCTAATAATTTGTTTTTTTAAAGTAGGCTCCACAATCAACATAGAGCTTGAACTCACGACCCTAAGATCTAGAGTTGTATGCTCTACTGACTGAGCCAGCCAGGCACTCCCAAAGTCTAATAATTTTGAAAAATATGTTTTAGTATTTGTCATTCAGGGTCAGTTTTCCAAGATATGTAGGTGTCCTGTCAATGTTTTAATTTTGGTATAGAATTTTCTTGAATTATATTTTAAAGTATTTATTCTTTTTCCTTGCTTCGATTTTTTTCTTTGATGACTCTTATGAGAGACAGATGTTATTATACTATGTATTATATTTTATTGTTTTATAATATTTACGTATTATTTATTGTACTCATATTTATATACATATAAGATCTTCCCTGCCTGTCTTCTCTATTTGCTCTTTCTCTTGAATATTTTTCATTTTTCTTCATTTCTGTTTGACTTTCCCCCTTTTCTTTTTTTCCTCTTAAGACATTTTACAGAGCTTCTTCACTTTATGTTTCTTCTAGTTTTTCCTCTGTTTCCGAAGTGATTCTTTTCTGAATTGCTACCTTATTTCTGATGTTTTTCTGGTTCTTATGTTGTTTTTTCAATTCTTCATAGTTTTTAATGTCTTTTAACGAGTTTTAAAAATATGAAGGTGTTGTTTCTATCTTGTGTTCCAAGCATAAGTTCCTGATGTCTTCTTATCTTCTTTTGGGAACTTATCTGGTTTCTTAATCTCTATTTAACAAAGTACATTAACTATGTACAAGATTTAACACGGATCTATTTTTGTTTTCTATTTTTACTTTAAATTCGTTGTGTAAACTTTAAGAGAAGAGGTAGAATTTAATGGTTTTGACAATTTTACAGCTCTATAGCGCCATCTTCTGTTGTTTTTATGAGAAGTTACGGAGCAGCTTACTTTCTGAGATATCCTGATCCTGTCTCTGCACTGTAACTTGTTTTGTCTGTATCCTCTTTTTCCTCTGTGTTCTTTGTCTATGAACTGCTTAAATCTTCAACATTCCCAGGAGGAGAGATTTAGCTGGTTATTTCTGAGAGTTTATGAGACCATCTCTCTCAGTACCTTTTTATCTTTCGGAAGACACCTGCGCAAAATACTGGAGTTGCAGATTTTATTCTCAAACTGTTTCATGGGGGCTTCCCAATAAATACCTGTTAGTAACTGAAGATTTTAGTTCTCTCTGGTCCTCTATTTCTTCCCTGGTTCCTCTTGCACAGATGCAGATACTGTTTATCTCCAACAGTTTTCGGTGGTTTGTTGCTATTTGCTTATGCTTTGGCGGTCATGGCATTGCTATATCACCTCATTTTGTTGTAGATGTTATTCGAGGGTTGTTTTTATTCATTCTAGTTCTGTGTGGGCTTTTTTTTAACAGAAAAACATTAATATTAACATTTTCTCTGAACCAATAAAAATATGATTTTTGCTTTGTTTTTTAAATTCAGGGCTTGAACAGTCTTTGTCATTGAGTCCTTGGCGTGCAATATACTTGTCATCTTTTCATGGAATGTCAACAGCTATCAATAGGATATCAGTATTTTCTTTAAAATTCTTTTTCGTAACTTTTATTCAATTTTGAGAGACAGAGCCTGAGTGGGGGAGGGGCCGAGAGAGAGAGGGAGACACAGAAGCCAAAGCAGGCTCCAGGCTCTGAGCTGTCAGCACAGAGCTTGACGTGGGGTTTGAACTCTTGAACCCGAGATCATGACCTGAGCTGAAGTCAGATGCCTAACCGACTGAGCTACCCAGGTGCCCCGATATCAGTATTTTCAATCCTGCTGGAATTTTTTTTTTTGAATTTTTGTTAAAGTTAATTTGCTTCTTTTGAGAGAGGGGGAAAGAGAAAGAATCCCAAGCAGGCTCTGCAGTGTCAGCACAGAGCCCAACACAGGGCTCAAACTCATGAACCGATTAGACCATGACTGATCGGAAACTGAAAGTCAGACACTTAACCAACTGAGCTGCCCAAGTGCCCCGTTAGGATTGTTTTGATCCAACTAGATTAGAATGCACATAGGATGGGGTGCCTAGGTGCCTCAGTCAGTTAAGCGTCTGACTTCAGCTCAGGTCATGATCTCACAGCTTGTGAGTTCGAGCCCCGCATCGGGCTTTGTGCTGACAGCTTGGAGCCTGGAACCTGCTTCAGATTCTGTGTCTCCCTCTCTCTCTCTGCCCCTCCCCTGCTCACACTCTGTCTCTCTCCCAAAAAATAAATAAACATTTAAAAACATTAAAAAAAATACACAAGGGATTACACCTAAAACTGTCAAAATTTATTAAAAGCTCATGGCAACAACATTTAAATTGGAATATCTTATTTCCTTTGATTTAGATATCCCTGCTTTGTGACTCTATCTTACAATAATAAAATCATCAGTATCAAGAAACATATATACAAAGATATAAAAACAGTATCACTTTTAGTGTAAAAAGTTGGGGGAAAAAAACCCAGTATGGGGAATAGATTATCTGTAGAACATTTACACTATGGATTGATTATGCAGCTATTAAAATGAATTAGAGTCATGTTAATTCACCTGAGGAATATCCATAATCTATTCTGTTTAGGGATACTTTGCAAAGTTTGGAAGCAACAAAAGATGATTACATGACTTAATATCCTGTTATAGCACTTTCTAGTTCTTCTGGAAATGTAACTTGACTTACTGTTTACAAATGAATAGGGCCCAGATATTTTACAACATTGCAAAGTTAGAGGCTAACTTGTAGAACACTAGTAAGATGTGTCATATGGACTGAATTGTGTCCCTATATCAAATTCATACGTTGAAACCCTAACACCTAATGTGACTGCATTTGGAGATAGGACCTATAAGGAGGTAATAAAGGTTAGGTGAAATCGGGTAGGGGCTTAGTCCAATAGAACTGGTGTCTTTACAAGAGAAAAGACATGAGAGCGTCCCCCACACTGCGTGCCCAGAGAACAGATGCTATGAGGACAGAGTGAGAAGGTGGCTGTCTGCAAGCTGGGAGGAGAGACCTCATCAGACACCAATCCTACTGGCATTTTGATCTTTGACTTCTAACCTCCAGACTATAAAAAAAATAGATTTCTGTTGTTTAAGCCACCCGGTCTGTGGTATTCTGTTTTGATAGCCTGAGCTGAATAATAACACAATGTGATTATTGTTTTCTGTTTACTGAAGACTATAATCCCCAAGGTTATGATTTTATTTTGCTATAAGATATTGATTTTATACAATTGACCCTTGAACAACACAAAAATCAACTGCACAGGTCCACTTATATGCAGGGTTTTTAATATACTCTATAGTACTATAAATATATTTTCTTTTCCTATGATTTTCTTAATAACATTTTCTTTTCTCTAGCTTACTTTATTATAAATAAGGATACAGTATATAAGACATATATAAAATGTGTATTAATTGACTGTTTATATTATCAGCAAGTGTCCCAGTTGACAGTAGGCTATTAGCAGTTCAGTTTTGAGGGGGTCAAACATTACACATGGATTTTTCAATCGTGTAGGAAGTTGGCACCCTTAACCCCCACCGTGGTCAAGAGCCAACTGTGGAGCACCTGGTTAGCATCCAACTCGTGGATGGCTTAGTTGGTTAAGCATCCAACTCGTGGTATCAGCTCAGGTCGTGATTTCATAGTTCGGGAGTTCATGCCCTGCATCGGGCTCTGTGCTGACGGTCAGAGCCTGCTTGGGATTCTCTTCCTCTCTCTGCCATGCCCCTGCCTGCATCATGTGCTGTTTCTCTTTCTCTCTCTATCTCCCTAAATAAACTTTTTTTAAAAAGCCAGCTGTATTTAATCTAGCAATTATCTTACAGCATCCCTTTTATCATCGTTGATACAAATCCAGGTTTCTCACATTTGAAGTGAACCAGAGTTCTCACTCTGCTGGTTTTCACATTAATGATTCAAATACATTTTTGACACGTGCTCAGTACTACCGATATGAAAATTTTGTTTTCACTAATTTGAGATATAGGTGGTTTTATTCCCTTTTTAGAAAATGATGGTAAAATATATTTAACTTAAAACTTGCCCTTTTCGGGGCTCCTGGGTGGCTTAGTCAGTTAAGCGTCCAACTGGCTCAGGTCATGATCTCACAGCTCGTGAGTTCAAGCCCCACCTCGGGCTCTGTGCTGACACCTCAGGGCCTGGAGCCTGCTTCAGATTCTGTGTCTCCCCCTCTCTGCCCCTCCCATGCTTGTGCTCTGTCTTCCTGTCTCTCAATATAAATAAATGTTAAAAAAATTTTGTTTTAATAGACTTTATTTTTTAGAGCGGTTTTAGGTACACAGCAAAATTGAGTGGAAATTACACACATTTCTCATATGCTTCCAGCCCCAACACATACACACATACATATGTGTGCATACATGCACACACACACAGTCTTGGGCACTATCAACAACACAAACCAAAGTGGAGTATTTGTTACAGTCAATCAACAAGCCTACATTGCTGACGCATCCTCATCACCCAAAGTTCATAGTTTATCCCATTAGGGTTGACTCTTGATGTTGCATGTTCTGTGGGTTTCCATATTTGCCTAAAGACATGCACATACCACACAGAATCGCACAGAATAGTTTCACTGTCCCCAAAATCTTCCTGTTCACCTCTCCCTTCTCCAATCCCCTGGCAACTACTTTTTTACTTTTTTTCTTTTTTTTTTTTTTTAATTTTTTTTCAACGTTTATTTATTTTTGGGACAGAGAGAGCCAGAGCATGAACGGGGGAGGGGCAGAGAGAGAGAGGGAGACACAGAATCGGAAACAGGCTCCAGGCTCTGAGCCATGATCAGCCCAGAGCCCGACGCGGGGCTCGAACTCCCGGACCGCGAGATCGTGACCTGGCTGAAGTCGGACGCTTAACCGACTGCGCCACCCAGGTGCCCCACTTTTTTACTTTTTCTACCTTCATGGTTTTGTCTTTTCCAGGATGTCATATAGTTGGAATCATAAAACATGTCATTTTCCAGATTCATTTATTTCACTTAGCAATATACACTTAAAGTTGCTCTGTGTCTTTTCATGGCTTCATAGCTCATTTGTTTTTAGCACTGAATAACATTCCATAGTTTCGATGTAGCACAGTTTATTTATCATCTACTGAGGGAGAAGGTTCCAAGTTTTGGCAATTATGAATAAAGCTGCTATAAACATCAGTGTGCAACTTTTTGTGTGGTTGTAAGTTTTCAACTCATTTGGTCAAATACCACGGAGGGTGATTGTTGGATCCAATGATAAGAGTATGTTTAGTTCTGGGCACCTGGCTGGCTTAGTTCGTGGAGTGGTGTGTAACTCTTGATCTCAGGATTGTGAGTTCAAGCCCAACGTTGGGTGTAGAGATTACTTAAAAATAAAATCTAGGGGCGCCTGGGTGGCGCAGTCGGTTAAGCGTCCGACTTCAGCCAGGTCACGATCTCGCGGTCCGTGAGTTCGAGCCGCGTCAGGCTCTGGGCTGATGGCTCGGAGCCTGGAGCCTGTTTCCGATTCTGTGTCTCCCTCTCTCTCTGCCCCTCCCCCGTTCATGCTCTGGCTCTTTCTGTCCCAAAAATAAATAAACGTTGAAAAAAAAATTTTTTTTAAAAAATCTAAAAAAAAAAAAAAAAAAGAAAGAGAATATACTTAATTATGTAAGAAAAGTTTGTGTCCCCCAAAAATTCTTATGTTGAAATCCCAAACCCCAATGCAATAATATTAGGAGATAGTGCCTTTGGAAGGTCAAGTGCTCTTGAATGGGATTAGTGTCCTTATAAAAGAGACCCCAGAGAACCCTCTCACCCCTTCTGCCACGTAAGGACACAGTGAGAAGATTGCTGGCTATAAAACAGGAAAGGCCTTCACCAGACACCGTATCTGACAATACCTTGAGCTTGGATTTCTCAGCCTCAAGAACTGTGAGAAAAGAATTTCTGTGTTTACAAGCCACCCAGTCTATTTTATTCTGTTGTGACAGCCTGAAAAAGACCAAGACAATTGCCAAACTGTCTTCCAACGTGGCTGTACCATTTTGCATTCCTACAGGCAATGAATAGGAATTTCTGGTGCTTCACATCCTCACCAGAATTTGGTGCTGTCAGGTTTTTGAATTTTGACCATTCTAAAAGATGTCATTGCTGTTTTAATTTGCAATTCCCAAA
The DNA here is from genome assembly GCF_018350175.1 of Felis catus. Taxonomy (NCBI): domain Eukaryota; kingdom Metazoa; phylum Chordata; class Mammalia; order Carnivora; family Felidae; genus Felis; species Felis catus. The sequence goes on from NC_058368.1 coordinate 1,021,906, forward strand.
TGACATAGGATGTTTAGATGATGGTGAGCACCTTCTCAAATGCTTAATTGCCACCTGTACGTTTTCTTCAGTAAGGTATTTTTTCAGGGGTTAAATTGGTTTGTTAATTTTTTAATTTAAAGAGTTCTTTGTATATTTTGGATAACAGTCCTTTACAAGGTACGCCTTTTGCAAATATTTTCACCAAGTCTGTGTCTTGTCTTCTCATTCTCTTGAACACCGTGTGTAGTTTTAAGGTGGATATGGATAGAATAAAAAAGTATGTCACCATTACCACCAGTTATTCAAAAGTGCTTCTGAAGTTTTCTTGAAGTTAATTTTTACTTACACATTAAATATATGAATATATTCTATTCGTCAAAAAAAGCTTTAAAACAAAAAGATGAAGTGCCTTTGATCACCCCTCTAACCCCTACCCTCTATTTATGTATTTTTTTCTATAACACCGAGTTATCTCCTGTGCATTACATACATGTATATGTACCTATATGAAACATTTAGTACATACATGCTTCTTTCGGACATCACTGTTTCTTTTGGACATTAACTGCTAATTCAGACTTTGTAATATCTGCATCTTGTTTTTATCCTTTTATCATCGAGGTTTTTATTCCCCCTGAGAGTAATGTAGATCTGCTCCATTTATCTAAAATCCCCAACATACCCACTTTAGTACATCACCACCGTTGTCCTGCTGGGTAAAGCCACATTTATCTCTCAGCCCGTCTCTATTCTTGCTCCCTTACAAACAGTTTTCTACAAAACAGCCTGAATTATAAATAAATAAGTAGTATATTTTTAAAATCAGGTTTTGTAATCTAAAGACTCAGAGCATAGAAATAGCTTTTCATTGCTCTTAAAATTAAATCCAAAGTTTCTTCAATAGAATGTAAATACTCTGAAGGCAGGAATTTTTAATTTCTATTTCTATTTATTATATTTTTATTGTGGTAAAATATATATAAGACTTGCCATTTGAATCATTTTTATGTGCACACTTCAGTTGTATTGAGTAAATCCACATTATCACTACATTATCACTGGATTGTACATCCAAAACTATTACCAATATCTACCTCCAGAACTTTTTCTTCATCCCAAAGAGAAACTACACCTATCAAGCAATAACTCTCCTCCACCAATAACCACCTCCAGCTCCTGGTAACCACTATTCTACTTTATGTCTTTAATTTGGAAGGCAGGATTTTTTTTTAATTCGTTGACAAACATTTATAAACCATAATGAGAATTACTGCTATTGTAGGACACTCTCGAACAATCACAGGTGTGCATTCCAGGACAGCTACCCATTGGTAGTGCAGTTTTTGTTCAGAATTTTGTAGTCTCCAAACCACTGAAAAGTAGCACTTGATTTGCCTGTGAAGTTATCCATTCTGAAAGATACAATTAGTAGTCTCCACCTTTTGAAATGTGGACCATAATATGTCAGTGTAAATATGATGCTCCATATAATCAGCAGTCTGCTTCTGAAGCTCTAAGACTTGGACCATGTGGAAATTGTACTTTGTATTACTTTCTCTGTTGTACTTGTTGGCTACAAACAGCATCATGATAGTCACAGCAGTTTTTGTTGCTGACACCTTGACACTCATAAAAGTTTTCTTCCTTGCTTTATAAATGAGACCACCAGATCACCAGAATGGCCAGCAGGAGCCGTGTGGCCTGCCATGGTCTTGCCATGGTCCCTAAGCTGGGGAGGAACAGGAAGAGTCCCCTTCTTGTTCTCCAAGGGGAAAAGAAAGGCTGAAAATTTTATGTTTTGTGTATTAGAATAACCCAAGCCCCTAGAAAAGCTTAGCACATTCAGTAAATTGAGTGAATTTAACAGGAAAAAACTACAATCATTTCAATAGATTTAAAGTAAGTATTTTTAAAAGTTCACTGTATTGCCATAATTCTTTAAATCCCATCAATTTGTAATAAAAAGGAAGTTTCTAATTTCTGAAACCAATAAGCTATTATAGCAAGGTGGCAGGATACAAGGTTAATATACAAATGTCAGTTGATTTCCTATATGTTAGCAATGAGCAAGTGGAATTTGAAATTAAAAACATAACACCATCTACATTAGCACAACCCCAAAATAAATACCTCTGTATAAATCTAACAGAATATGTACAAGATCTGCATGAGGAAAACTACAAATCTCTGATGAATAAAATCAAAGAAGAATGAAATAAATGGAGAGATATTCAATGTTCATGAATAGGAAGACTCATATTGTCATGATGCCAATTTTTCCCAATGTGATCTATAGATTCAATGCAATCCCAATAAAAATCCTAGCAAGTTATTTTGTATATATGAGCAAACTGATTCTTTTTTTAAAAAGTTTATTTATGGGGCGCCTGGGTGGCTCAGTCGGTTAAGCATCCAACTTCAGCTCAGGTCACGATCTCGCTGTCCGTGAGTTCGAGCCCCGCGTAGGGCTCTGGGCTGATGGCTCAGAGCCTGGAGCCTGCTTCCGGTTCTGTGTCTCCCTCTCTGTCTCTGCCCCTCCCCCGTTCATGCTCTGTCTCTCTCTGTCTCAAAAATAAATAAACGTTAAAAAAATTTTTTTTTAAATAAAAAAAATAAAAAGTTTATTTATTTTGAGATAGAGAGTGTGAGTGGGAGAGAGGAGAGAGACAGGGAGAGAGAGAGAGAGAGAGAGAGAGAGAGAGAGAGAGACAATCCCAAGCAGGCTCTGCACTGTCAGTGTAGATTCCAACACAGCTGACAAAGGGTTCAAACTCATGAACTGTGAGATTATGACCTGAGCCAAAATTAAGAGTCAGACACTTAAACATCTGAGCCACCCAGGCACCCCATGAACAAACTGATTATTAAGTTTATACGGAAAGGCAAAAAGACCCCAAATAGCCAACACAATACTGAAAGAGAACAAAGTTGGATTGATATTAAACTTCAACACTTACAAAACCACAGTAATCTGAACAATGTGGTATTAGCAACAAAATAGAGAAAGAGATCAATGGAACAGAATGTAGAGCCCAGAAATTGACCTTCATGAATAGGGGTGCCTGGCTGGCTCAGTTGGTAGAGCACGTGACTCTTGATCTTGAGGTTGTAAGTTTGAGCCCCATGTTGGATGTAGAGATTACTTAAAAATAAAAAAAGAAAAAAAAAAGAAATTGACCTTGATGAATATAGATCAACTAACTTTTGACAAAGAGCAAAAGCAGTGCAATGGAGTAATAATTGTCTTTTCAACAAATGATTCTGAAACAACTAGGCATCCGCATACAAAAAAATAAATAAATAAGAATAAAAGAAGCTATCCACACACCTCACACACTTCACAAAAATTAACTCAAAATGGATCACAGGCCTAAATGTAAAATGCAAAATTATAGAACTCCAAGAAGATAACGTAGCAGAAAAACTAGATACCTTGGGTACAGAGATGACATTTTAGATATAATACAAAAGGCACAATCTAGGAAAAAAATAATAAATAAAATGAATTCTATTAAAATTAAAATCTTTTGCTCTGGGAGAGGAAATGTCAAGAGAATGAGAAGAGTACCCAGATTGGGAGAAAATATTTGCAAAAGGTTTGCCTGATAAAGGAATGTTGTCCAAAACAGACAAAGGATTCTTAAAACACAACAATAAGAAAACACACAACCTGATTAAAAAGGTGGGCAAAGGTCTTAACAAACCCTTCACCAAACAAGATATATAGGTGGAAAATAACCATATGAAAAGATGTTCCACATCATATGTCATTACGGAAATGCAAACAAAACCAGTGGGATATCACTACACACCTATTAGAACGGCCAAAATCTGGAATACTGACAATATTGAATCTGGCAAGAGTGGGTAGCTGTAGGACCTCCCACTCATTGTTTTGGAAGACAGTTTGGCAGCTTCTTACAAAACTAAACACGCTCTTACCATAAGATTCAGCAGCCATGCTCTTTGATATTTACCCAAGTGATTTGAGAACTTATGTTCACACAAAAACCTACATACAGATATTTATAGTAGCTTCATTCATAATTGCCAAACTAGGAAACAGCCAAGATGTCCTATGGTCGGTAAGTGAGTAAATAAAACTTTGGTACATACAGACAATGGAAAATTATTCTGTGCTAAAAATAAATGAACTAGAAAGCCATGAAAGGACATGGGGGAAACTTAAGGCATATTACAAAGTCAAAGAAGCCAATCTGAGAAGATTATATACTGTATGATTCCAAATATGTGACATTTTGGAAAAGGCAGAACTGTGGAGACAGTAAAAAGATCCGTGGTTGCCAGAGTCAGGTGGGAGAGGGATGAATATTAGCCTGAGCACAGCGTTTCAGGGCAGTGAAAATCCTCTGTATGATACTATAATCATACATTTTTCTAAACCCATAGAATACTCAAAGCAAGGGTGAACCCTAAGGTAAACTACAGATCTGAGGTAATAATAATGTGTCAATATAGGTCCATCAATTGTAATAAATGTACCACTCCAGTTGGAGATGTTGATAGGGGATGATATGTATGTGAGGGGACAGAAGGTGTATGGGAAATCTCTGTCCCCCTCCTAATTTTGCTGTGGATCTAAAACTGAAAAAATAAAGGCTTAAAAAGAAGAAAGTTTCTTAATGTAATAAAGGGTTTATTATTCAGGGTTTAATGAAGGTAACAGGTACCCTTCTAGGAATTGTAGTCATGAAAAGATTCTGCTGTACATCTATTTGCTTCTTAACATCCATTTTCCACTTTTTTCCCATCTTATTCCATGACCTGGGTAGGTGAACTTATATGGAATGCATCACACAGGCTCCCATGCCCTCTAACCTGCAATCAAGTTTCAAAGGAAATTGGAGGGAAGAAAAATGTTGCCAGATAAAATATCTGGTTAAATTTGAATTTCAGATACATAACAATCTGTTTTTTAGTGTAACTGTGACCCAGGCAAAATTTGGGACACAACTTAGCTAAAGTATCATTTGTTGTTTAACTTGAAACTCAAAATTAACAAGGCTTTTTTGTATTTTTTATTTGCTAAATCTGACAACCCTATGGAGAAAGAAAAGTGAAGTGGGAATATCTCTGTAGGGTCACTGTGTGTGGCTGTGTCCCTTATCACAGTACTACCATTTGAACTTCTCCATTCAGCCTTCTTTCTTAGGGTTCTAGTAATGCAACCGAGCTAACGTGAATTCACTCTCTGGTGAGTCACAGACAACTCCAAGTGGAGTCATCACACAAAGTAAATTTATTTGCAGCAAATGAGGTCACAGGGAACAACTTCCAAAGCCGTGACTCCTTGAGCAATGGAGAATGGCTTCCTTTTTTAAAAAAACGTTTTAAATTTATTTATTTATTCATTTATTTGTTTGTTTATTTATTTTCAAAAGAAGAGAGTTTTTTTAAATTCCTTTTTTTTTTTTTTTTTACATTTATTGATTTTTGAGAGACAGAGTGAGACAGAGCACAAGCAGGGAGGGGCAGAGAGAGGATACACAGAATCTGAAGCAGGCTCCAGGCTCTGAGCAAGCATTCAGCACAGAGCCTGATGCAGAACTCAAACCCACTTAACTGTAAGATCATGACCTGAGCCAAAGTTGGTCACTTAACCGACTGAGCCACCCAGGAGCCCCTTAAATTGATTTTTGAGAGACAGACAGCATGACCAGGGGAGGGGCAGAGAGAAAGTGAGACAGAGAATCCCAAACAAGCTCCATGCTGTCAGTGCAGAGCCTGACATGGGGCTTGAACTCATGAACTGTTGAGATCATGACATGGGCTGAAATCAAGAGTGGAATGCTTGACTGACTGAGCCACCCAGACATCCCAAATAACTTTCTTTTATGTAGGGTTAGGATGAATATTTAGACAGAAAAGCCTTGTAATCACATGTAGAGGCAGACATAAAGTCACATGTGCACCTTAAAGAAACATGCCTATGAATACATAGCACGTTACGTAAATGAGGCCTGTGCTTCCCCTTGGGTGGAGTGTAATGCCCCCAATTTCGAATCCGAGAGACCACCAAGGAGCGGATACCGATGCAAACGCACGAGCGTTTATTTGCAAGCTCGAGCTTGGACCCAAGTATACCCGACACAGCGGAGCAGGGACTTGGACCCCTAGGTTAAGAGGCATAGCAGTTTTATAGGGGCCAGTGGCCAATGAGATTGTAACACACCCAGAAAAGTTGCATAGTGATGTCAGTCCACACGCAGGTGGCCAATTGTATTACAATTTACCCTATAGTAACTGTTTGAACTAGCCTATCATTCTGGTCAGAATTGGCGCGCAAGTTTGGCGGGCAAAAGGCGGGGTTTAAGAATTGGAGCGCAAGTTTGGCAGGCAAAAGGCGGGGTTTACATCTTTGGCGGTTAGGGGTTCTGCATTCCTATATGAACCGGTTTCCAGTAAGGGTGTGCTCAGCAGCTAGACCGGGGGGGGGGGGGGGGGGGGAGTGTCTTAAGCAATAAGTAGATCATGTGGGGGTTATACACAAGATGATGGGTGTAGCACAAAATGGAGTTAGTCTTGCTCTGCTTGTCCATGGGTGGGGGATTTTTGCTAAATTCCTTGGGTCCCACAGGAGATGTTAGTGTTAGAACGAGGTAGAGATTATGGTTGGTTATTCCAGAGGTTACTGAGGTCCATCTGCGCAGGCACGAGTTAGGGGTTAAGCTCAAACTGTTCTGGGTAGTCTGCGCCCCTGGAGTTCTTCCTTGGGCCAGTCAGTATTGCTTGAGGGGTCGTTTCAGTTTCTATCATGGCATGCCATGTCTGTAGGGTCCTCTGCCTCAGTTAAGACATGAGCTGGAAGGAAGAGCTGAAGGAAAAATGTAAGACAAAGGTTGGTGAGTACAAACAGGTGGGCAGTAAATGTCAGGTCTTGGGGTCGAGCTAGTGACAGTGACTACCCCTTCTACTAGCTTCTTCAGGGCACACGTAGTGCCTAGCTCTATTTATTATACGATCCTTCCTGGTTTTCTTTTACCTTGTAGTTTTTCTTCATCTTTTGCTTTTTATTTTTATTTTAAGTTTATTTACTTAGAGAGAGAGAGAGTGTATGCACGTGGGAACGCACACGAGCAGGGGAGGGGCAGAGAGAAGGCAAGACGGAATCCCAAGCTGGCTCTGTGCCATTGGGGCACAGCCTGATGTGGGGCTCCAACTCGTGAACTGTGAGATCATGACCTGAGTTGAGATCAAGGGTCCGATACTTAATGGTTTGTGCCACCCGGGCACCCCTCTCTTCATCTTTTAAAATATTACCTTTATAAAACATCCTCCAGTTACTGAATTTCAATGTTCCATGTTTCTTATCAGAACTGTCACTGATACAGGATTCAGTGCAAGGAATTAGATGCTTTTCACATCATCAGAAGTGTTTGGGGGGGTGGAAGCTAGGGTGTGATGATTTAATGTATCGACGTTGCGGCCATAGGGTGCCCAGACATTTGGCTGAACATTATTCTGAATGCATCTTTAAGGGTGTTTCTAGATAAGATTGATATTTTGTTAGTTAATTAATTAATTAAGAGACACAGAGAGAGAGGGAGAGAGAGAATCCCAAGCAGACTCGGCACAGCTAGCATGGAGCCTGACTCGGGGCTCAGACTCACAAACCATGAGATCATGACCTGAGCCCAAATCAAGGGTCAGTCGCTTAACCAACTGAACCACCCAGGTGCCCTGAGGTTGATATTTGAAACAGTAGACTGAGTAAAGCAGGTTGCCCTCCTCAGTTGGGTGGGTCCCATGCAATCCATTGAAGGCCTGAATAGAATAAAAGGGCTGAGAGTAAGGGAGAATTTGATCCACCTGCCTATCTTCAGGCTGGGATATTGGTCTTCACCTGTCTGTGGACTAGGACTCTGGTTGGATCTCGCGTGATCGGCTCTTCCTGTTCTCCAGCTCTAGGATTTGGGCTAGACTCACACCATGGTCTCTTCTGCTTCTTAGGCCTTCAGACTTGGACTTAAACTATGTTATGGGGTCTCCTGCATCGCCAGCTTGCCTCCTGCAGATCTCGGAACTTTTCCGCCTTGTTAAAATGAAACAACAGGTCCAAAGTGGAGTCATTTTTGCTAAGCCCCACAAGGTTTAAGACTTACATTTTCAGGTTCTCCCAGGAGTGGAGTTTTAAAACATTTTTTTAATGTTTATTTTTGAAAGAAAGAGAGAGACACAGTGCGAGCGGGAAGGGGTAGAGAGAGAGGGAGACAGAGAATCCAAAGCAGGCTCCAGGCTCTGAGCTGTCAGCACAGAGCCCGACACGGAGCTCGAACCCACAGACTATGAGATCATGACCTGAGCCAAAGTCGGATGCCCAACCAACCGAGCCACCCAGGCGCCCCAGGGGCGGAGTTTTAAACCCATCAACCTGGAAGGTACTGATAGCATTAGTCAGGTAATCTGCATGACAAGACTCCCTGTTTTTCCCCCTAAAAGAAGGTAACCCTGCCCGAAACAATCTTTTCTTTTGCTAATTAATCTCCTTATCTCAGCCTGTTTCTGCCTATAAAATCCTGTCATTTTGTACATCTCCTTGGAGTTACCTTAGATTTGCTGGATGGGATGCTGCCCAACTTATGAGTCTTTAAATAAAACCTATTAGATCTTTAAATTTTCTTTGAATTTTGTTTATTTAAACAGCCCTCACAGTCTCATAAGCCAATTCCTTAAAATCTTTCTCTTCATACGTTCCATTGCTTTTGTTTCTCCAGAGAACCCTGATTAATACAGATTTTGGTACGAAGAATGGTTCTAGAGGAACAGAATGTTAAGGGGGAGTTTTCTTTTTCCTTTTTTAACGTTTATTTGAGAGAAAGAGAGACAGAGCGTGAACAGGGGAGGGACAGGGAGAGAGGGAGACAGAATCTGAAGCAGGCTCCAGGCTCTGAGGTGTCAGCACAGAGTGGGACGCAGGGCTCGAACTCATGAACTGTGAGATCATGACCTGAGCCGAAGTCGGTCACTCAACCGACTGAGCCACCCAGGCGCCCCAAGGGAGAGTTTTCTGAATTGGTTCTGGGTTTTCTGAAAATGGCTCTCTTATCTAATTAGATATAAAGATGCTAATCACTAAAAAGAGCTTACTAACAGTTCACGGTGCGATCTGCCAATACAGATACACAAAATATCTCCATTGGATACTGTAACTAATCAATTGCTTATGAGAAGCAAGGAGGTAGGTGACTGTATGATATCTTTGAGAATTTTTGAAAAACCAGTGAGTACAATGAGATTTGACTCGTTGCTCCTAATGTCACTGGACAAAGTAGTGAAGGAAAAGGATGAGTTCAGGGATTCACATCCCTACCTCAAGAGCTGTATAATAACCTGAAGACTCCTACACATGCCCTGAAGGAGACCCTTGTCTCTTGTAGCCACAGGGGTGAGATTACTGAAATGTACAATCTCATCCTGTGACTGGATGAACTACATACAAGTCGAACCTCCAGCCTTGCAGTGTGTCTGCTGTTAAAGCAAGGTCACCGCTTGGGAAGAACAGGATACTGCAGGTTGGAATAAGGATGTGTGGGAAGACCTGATGAAGGCAGGGACAGGACGATGAGTCTTTTTCCACCCATGGAGACCTCACACACCCAGGGGAAGTAGGTTCCTCACCCACAGTGGAATTGGACTCTTCACTCCTTGTCTGAGAGAATTAAACCTGCATTGCCTGCGGAAACTGTAGCGGCTTCCCCGAGACAGCTGCCGTGTAAGCCAGTGCTGCTTCTCAGGACCCACCCCCAAGGCCACTCTTTGCTTCTAGACCCGTAACTGGACTCAAGTTCCAGCACCTGGGGAGGTACAAAGCATGACTCCTGAGGAGGTGCACTGCACTCTAAAAGAACTCCCTGAGTTTTCTAATTTAAATAGACAGAAATCCGGGGGAAAGTGTGAGAATGGATACTAAGAGTGTGGGAAAATTGTGGAAAGAACATCAGGTTGGATCAGGCTTAATTTATTGATGTAGGCTCTAAGCAGAGATTCTGCACTTAACGTTGCAGCTTGGGGAGTTAGAAAAGGCTCTGTTTTGTGGCTCGGCTCAAACATGGACCCAAAGGTGATCTATAGTGAGTGAGTTGGAAATACCAGCTCTGCCTTAGTTTAATGTAAAGGAGGGGATTCGAAGGCTTGGGGAGATCAGAATGTCCATCGGCAGATGAATGGATAAAGAAGATGTGGTATATATATATATATATATATATACACACACACACACACAATGGAGTATTACTCAGCAATCAAGGAGAATGAAATATTGCCATTTGCAACGATGTGGATGGGACTGGAGGGTATTATGCTAAGTGAAATTAGTCAGAGAAAGACAAAAATCATATGACTTCACTCATATGAGGACTTTAAGAGACAAAACAGATGAACATAAGGGAAGGGAAACAAAAATAATATAAAAACAGGGAGGGGGACAAAACAGAAGAGACTCATAAATATGGAGAACAAACAGAGGGTCACTGGATGGGTTGTGGGAGGGGGGATGGGCTAAATGGGTAAGGGGCACTAAGGAATCTACTCCTGAAATCATTGTTGCACCATATGCTAACTAACTTGGATGTAAATTAAAAAATAAATACATTATTAATAAAAACAACAACAAAGACTTAGGGAGAGTAGAATGTTAGAGTGAATTTGTCTATTAAGATTTACTCACCAACACTGGGAGGGCCCAGAAAACATACCTTTCACCTATACTATGATTTCACAATATATTTGTGGAGGGAGCTCTGGCATCCTCGAAGAGCTCTCTGATCACTTTTCTCTATTGGCCAGACCCTCCAGTGGGATCTGTAGTCATTGCATGGGGAAACTTAAATGCAATGGGAAATATTTGGATCCTGGGTGGGAGGGGCCAAGCGGTGGCATTCAGTTGCTAAGGGCAAGATGAACTTGTTTGCTGTAATGGGCTACAGAATCAAAGCAGCAGTCAGAATAGTCTAACTCATGTGGAGTTAGCAGACATATGGAATCGGCTAGCTGATCATGATGTTCCTAAAAATTAGATAGAGAGAAAACCTACTAAATTCTTACTCGATATGTGTAATTGGAAAAATTTTAGGTCGATTGTAGAAAGTCTAACCTGAATCATAAAATCAGAGAGTCATAGGCCCTAATCAATTCTCACACTTGAGCTAATTACAGACCCTAACCTCTTAAATAAGGGAGATGCCAGGTCCTTGTAAGGAAGGATCCTAGTACACCGCCAGAAATTTATACTGTTAATATTTCTCCCAGGCTTCACCAAGGGGACCTATAGCTTTTTACCAGAATAACTGTTTTGGGGACAAGGAAATAATCCGACCTTTCAGGGACTACTGGATACTGGCTCTGAATGGACACTAATCCTGAGAAAGCCAGTATGTCACTGTAGTCCATCAGCCAGAGCAGAGGCTTGTGGAAGTCAAATGACCAATGGACTTTTAGCTCAGGTCTGTGACACTGCGGACCCACTGGGTTCCCAAGCACATCTTATGTTTTACCTCCAGTTCTGTAATACATAACTGGAATAACATACTTAGTAACTGGCTGAATCCCCTTACTGGTTCTCTGACCTGTGGAGTGAGAGCTATTTTGGTAGGAAAGAACAAGGGAGAGCTACTAGAATTGCCCCTATCTAGGAAAAAAATTATAAATCTAAAGTGATACTGCATTTCTATGAGAATTACAGGAATTAGTGACATAATCAAGGACTTGAAAGATGCAGAAGGGGTGACTCCCTCTCCCCCTCCTCCCCCACTTTCATGCTCTCTTTCTCTAAAATAAAAAAATAAATAAAGATGAGCTAACACCAGTGCTTCTCAAACTCTTCCAAAAAATTGAAGAGGAGGAAACACTTCTTAATTTATTCACTCAATAAGACTACCATAACCTGGTAACATAGCCAAACAAAGACACTACAAGAAAAGAAAATAAAGACCATTATCTTTTATGACTATCGATGCAAAAATACTCAACAAAATACTGGCAAACTGAATTCAACAACATATTGAAAGGAGTAATGAAATGACCAGCTAGGATTTTATCCCTGAAACTAAGAAGGGTTCAACATGTGAAAATCAATTAATGCCGTACATTCCATTAAGAGAATGAAGGGAAAAACAGCAATTCATTATCTCAAATGATGCAGAAAAAACATTTGATGAAGTTCAGCACTTTGTTATGATAAAAAAGCCCAATAAATTAGGGATAGAAGGAGACTATCTCAACATAATAAAAGCCACTTGTGAAAAACCCACAGTTAACCTCATACTTAATGATGAAATATTCAAAAATTTCCCTCCCCAATCAGGAACAAGGCTTATAAACAAATTCAGGAAAGTAGTTGGATACAAAATCACACACAAAAATAATTTACGTTCCTATACACTAACAATTGACAATCTAAAAAGGAAATTAAGAAACAATTTTATTTACAATAGCATCAACAAAAATACAATACTAAGGAATTAGGAATTAACTTAATCAAGGAGGTGAAAGAATTTTATAGTGAAAACTATAAAACTTCACTGGCATTAATTAAAGAACACATCAGGAAATGAAAAGACATCCAATGTTCATGCATTTGAAGACAATACCATTAAGATGACTGTATCACCCAACGTGATTTACAGATTCAATACAATCCTCATCAAAACCCAATATTTTTGAAGAAATAGAAAAATCCATTTTAAATTCATATATAATCTCAAGGGACCCCAAATAGCCATTACAATAGAAAAAGAAGAAAACTAGGGCATTCACACTTAATTGTTTTTAAAACTCACTTAAGATGAAAATAATTAAAACAGTGTGGTACTGACATACAGACATAAACAAATGAAATAAAGTAGACAGCCCAAAAATAAACCCTTTCTTACATTGTCAAATGATTTATAAGGGTGCCAAGATGATCCCAGTAATTTTTATTTTATTTTATTTGTTATTTTAGAGAGAGACAGAGAGGGAGAGAGAGAGAGAGAGAGAGAGAGAGAGAGAGTGGGAAGGAGCAGGGCAGAGGGGCAGAGGGGGAGAGAGAGAGAGACAGAGAGAGACAGAGAGAGAGAGAGAGAGACAGAGAGAGAGAGAGAGAATCTTAAGCAGGCTCCATGCTCAGTGCAGAGCCTGATGAAGGGTTCGATCTTGAAACCCTGGGATCATTACCTAAGCTGAAATCAAGAGTTGGATGCTCAACCATCTGAGCCACCCAGGTGCCCCTATCCCAGTAATCTTTTGACAATTTTTTGTGGCTTAGAGTTCTTCCAAAATTGATTTTGGTGGTGAGGGAAGCCAGCATCCTATGATAGTTCCCCATCTTAACAGAAACCCAAGTATGATTTGTTGTCTCTTTCCAGCTTCTTGGCATCAAGAAAGTACCAAGTTCAAGTGCAGGTATTTTCAGATCAATCAAATGCTGATAATCTACCACACAACTTACTTGTCTCCATGTAGAGACATTCCTGGCTAACAAGATCCTATCTTTGTTAATTTTGTCAAGCATTGTAGTACCTTTCCATCGTACATCCTTTTTAAGGGAATGATGTCTCTGCTATTATGTGAAATCCATTCTACGACAAGTTTCTTTACCCTCCCCCCCGGTCCCTAAGTCATATTGTCTCCAGCTCAGCTATAAATAATGACAGTTAGATTGAGATTTTCCATCTCATTTCTCTGGGTGAGAGTCACTACTCCATAATCTGCAGCCACTTTGTCTGACATAGTATATAGAGTAACATCCCAGGAAGGGTTATCAAGTAATACACAAGTCTAGGCTATCTGTCCTAGCGTTCTGTTTTATTGAAATAAAAAAAAAATGACTCTATTAGCAAACACCACTTAGCTATGTGAACTGCAAGAGTTTTAACCTCCCCATAACCCTTTTCAGCGTCTATGTTAGTAAGTAAAAAACATTATGAGGAGGGTTTCAAGAGTCTTTAAAATTCTAAGTATGATTTATACTTGTTATGTAGAATAAGGGCCTCTCTAGCAACAATAAGATTCTTGAAAGTTGTTTTCTTTTCTAGGCCTTTAATTAATTCTCCATGTCCAACATGTAAAGGATATAACATATGAAGAGAAGGACTTCTCTGTAACACTATTTTCTTTTCATGTATTTTAGAGTATGTGCACACATGTGTGTGCAGGAAAAGGAGGCAGGGGCCGAGGGAGAGAGAATCTCAAGCAGGCTCCACACTCAGCACAGGGGCCCAAAGCGGGGCTCCAAGTCACCACCGTGAGATCAAGACCTGAGACGAAATCAAGAATCAGATGCTTACCCAACTAAGCAACCCGGGCGCCCCTGAAATGCTATTTTCTGAAGAGTAAACTACGTCATGAGGAGTTCTGTTTCAGACTTTTCCAGAATTAAAGGGTTGTGGTCTCTGTAATTTTTTCCATTAAAGAACCTCATGGCATAGACCTTAGGAAGAACATTTTGAGGCTTTATAACATAAAATATTTTATTCTTGTCTGCTTTTTTAACCATGAATATTACTAATAATTAGAAGCTAATTTTTACAAATGAGGGATTTTTTAAGTCAGGAAAAGGTATACAATTTTTTTCAAAAGAAAAGGAAAAAACTATTTTTTATATTTTTAATGTTTTTATTTATTTTTGAGAGAGAGGGTGTGTGAGTTGGGGAGAGGCAGAGAGAGAAGGGGACAGAGGATCTGAATCAGCCTCTGGGCTGACAGCACAGAGCCCAATGTGGGGCTCAAACTCAGGAATCTGAGCCTAAGTCAGATGCTTAACGGACTGAGCCACCCATGTGCCCCCAAAGGAAAAAAACTTTGAAAGAATTGATGAGTAATCAAGGAAGGGAGGTTTCCCTTCAGTTCCTTTCCTAGTATCTACTAATTGCTACAATTTCATAGATTTACTAAAATATTACAAGTGGGTTGGTGAATGTGTTATAGGAAGTAAATAGTAATTTTGGATTTTAGTTTTTATGGTATACTAGGTTATAAATGAACTAACTTAGAATTTGACACTCATTCAAAGATTATTAACATTGTCAAGATTTTCTGATCTAAATAATTTTTCAACTGAGTCTTTTAATAAGGTGTAATATTTTCAATTAGTAGCTTTGGTAATATGAAATCTAAATAAATTTTCCAGTAAAGCAATCTCTTAAGACTGAAATCATATGTGGTTACAAATAACCTAAATTACTGTTCTACTTTGGAAAGAGAAAAAAAAGTACATTTGGGAGAATTTTTCTTATAGATATTTAATTTAGTACATGAAATGTAATAGTTATCCAAAATTTGAAAAAAATATATATATTTGTGTAGAGTTCTAAAGTTAGAATGATAGATCACAGTATATGCTAATTTTAATTTTAATACTTATACTCATTTACTAACTTATACTACAACTTTTGATAGATGCGAGTAAATCTTTTCTCATACTTCATCAGTACGGGTTGTTTATAATTTTTTGTTGTTATTTAAGAAGTAAAAAATTATTAAGAAGTGATAAGTTGTAGAATTTTTGTTTCAGATAATTACTGCAGTTAAATTTGTGATAGCAAAGAATTGGAAATGTCCTAAACATTAATCAATATACAAATAGTTACAAATTAGGGAATATACTTATTATGGAATACCTACTCTTTGCCATGAAAAAGAATGACGTAGATCTATTTTTAATTATTTCCCCAAAACTTAATTTTTTTAAAATGTCTTACTTATTCTAAAGAGAGAGACAGACAGAGCAGGAGCAGGTGAGTGGCAGAGCAAGAGAGAATCGGAAGCAGGCTCCAGGCTCTGAGCTGTCAGCACAGAGCCCGACGCGGGGCTGGAACTCAGGAACCGCGAGATCATGACCTGAGCCGAAGTCGGACACTTAACCGACTGAGCCACCCAGGTGCCCTGTTCCCCAAAACTTAAATGGTGTTTCTATGTGCCAGAACAATGTGAAACACTTTACATGTATAGACTCTTCTAATTCTCATCACAACCCTATGTGATAAGCACTATACCTATCTCACAAATGAAGAACCAAGGTAGTACGTCATAGCAATACTATAGACTACTATGCAGCAATTAAAAAGAGGTAGGTGGGCCTATTTGTATTGATCTGGAGCAATATCTATAATGTACTATTAATTGCAAAAGCCAAATGTGAGAGCAATATGAATAACATAATTCCATTGTATATTTTAAGAATATAAAGTTTTATATGGGGCGCCTGGGTGGCTCAGTCGGTTAAATGACTGTCTTCAGCCCAGATCATGATCTCACGGTCGGTGACTTTCGAACCCCGGGATGGGCTCTGTGCTGACAGCTCAGAGCTTGGAGCCTGCTTCGTATTCTGTCTCCCTCTCTCTGCCCTTCACACTCTCTCCTTCCCTCTCTCTCTCTCTCTCTCTCTCTCTGTCTCAAAAATAAACAAACATTAAAAAAAGAAGAAGAAATAGAGTTCATCCTCAATGGTGAACCAAAATAGGGGCTAGACAATGTAGTAAACAGTCCTTTTCTTCCACCTAGTGATGGAGGGGTGATTTATTAATCTACTCTGAAATTGGAAGCATTCACAGAAAACCTACCTCTGGTTTGCTTAAACAAACTCACTCAGGTTCTCCCAAACTTGCCGTTTATTATATGGTCTGATATTTGCTACATTACAAATTGTTAATCACCGCACCACTTTCTTCCCATTCTTTACTTGCAGTACTAGCCTATAGGTGTTTTTTTCTCTGAAAACAACAACAAAATATTTTATTTTTTTAATGTTTATTTATATTTGAGAGAGAGAAAGAGAGAGAGAGTGTGTGCGTGTGAGGGGCAGAGAGAGAGGGAGACACAGAATCCTAAGCAGGCTCCAGGCTCTGAGCTGTCAGCACAGAGCCGAACACAAGGCTTGAACTCAGGAACCACAAGATCATGACCCGAGCCAAAGTGGGATGCTTAACCGACTGAGCCACCCAGGTGCCCCAAAAGATTTTGTTTCTTAATTTTTTTTAATTTGTATTTATTTTTGAGAGAGAGAGAGACAGAGTGAGAGCAGGGGAGGAACAGAAAGAGAGAGGGAGACGCAGAATCTGAAGCAGGCTCCACATTCTTAAAAGTCTTTTACTGATCATCTTATTATATTTCTCTGCAACAAAACACAAAAATATGTGAATAAATAGTTGAAATTAAAAATTTTCTAGGCCCATAAAACTAAGTATTAAACATTTTGTATCAGTGAATATGAAATAAATTATGAAATAAATTGATAAATTTTTATCAATAAATTACTAAACCAACATGACGTATTATACATTTTTAAAAATGTTTATTTATTTTTGAGAGAATGTAGGCAGGGGAGGGGCAGAGAGAGAGGGTGACAGAGGATCCAAAGCAGGCTCTGTGCTGACAGCAGAGAGCTAGATATGGGACTCAGACTTATAAACTGTGAGATCATGACCTGAGCCGAAGTTGGATGCTCAACATACTGAGCCGCCCAAGTGCTCAATTTCAATTAACAATTACACATTTTTGATTAACAATTTTTGAAAAGTTGAATTTCATAAAAATATCTCAATTGCATAGAAAGGAATTTTAAAAGTAGCTCATGAATCTTTGGATGAATATAATTTTTGCTATAATGAGCCAGATTCTATTTTCCCCCTTTTCAGTTTTATGGATGTAAATAATGAGAAAACTGGTTAACATAAATAAGTAGATTAAAGTAGGAGTAGGGGGAGAGGGGCGAATGGGTGATGGGCACTGAGGGGGGCACTTGTTGGGATGAGCTCTGTGTGTTGCATATAAGCAACAAATCATGGGAATCTACCCCCAAGACCAAGAGCTTACTGTGCACACTGTATGTTAGCCAATTTGACAATAAATTATGTTAAAAAATAATAAAATAAAATAGGTTATATAAAAAAGTAGGGGTTTCATTTAATGCAGTTTCTCAATTATTTTTAACTCTTTGGAAATTACCTGCTAAAAGCTATACATAGAAATCTGTGTTCATTTCCTAGGGCAGTTTTTTTTTTTAACTTTCTAAAAAAGTTTACTTATTTATTTTGAGTGTGTGAGAGAGAGAGAGCTCTGAAGGGACAGAGAGAGAGGGAAAGAGAAAGAGATTCCCAAGCAGGCTCTGTACCATCCACACAGAGCCTGATGTAGGGCTTGAACTCAAGAACTATGAGAGCATGACCTGAGCCGAAATCAAGAGTCAGTCACTTAACTGACGGAGCCATCCAGGCGCCCCTCCTAGGGCTGCTTTAATAAAGTGCTAAAACTTGAGTGGCTTAAAACAACACACAATTTTTTTATCTTATAGTTTTGGAGGCTAGAAATCTGAAATCAAGTTGTTGGCTGAGCCAAGCTCTCTGCGGACTCTAGAGGAGAATCCTTCCCCGCCTCTTCCAGCTTCTGTGGTTTGCTGGTAACCCTCTGCATTCCTTGCCTTGTAGATGCATCATCCCAGTCAAGTGGCCCTCTTCTCTGTGTCTTCCCATTGCCTTTTCCTCTGTGTGTGCCTCTGTGCCCAAATTTCCCCTTTTGACAAGGAGAGCAGTCTTATTGGATTAGGACTCACCCTTGTGAGCTTTTAAAAACTTGATTACCTCTGTAAAGGCCCTATTTCCAAATAAGGTCACATGTAAGATACTCGGGGTTAGGATTTCTGAACACTTAGGAGCAAGGGACAAAATTCAACTCAAAACACCACCTGTTATCAAAAGTTATTTTAAGGACTTATCAGTTGACATCCCTAAGTTTTGTTGAAAATAAAGAATCTTTAAAAAGTTGTTACTCAGTCGTAAGAGCCATCAATTTACATTAAAACTTACACCAGTATTTCAAATTGCCCTTTCGTTGGGCACCATGCCTGCCTTTTGTTTTCAAGTGGGAGAAGGTGGATGTGAAAGCACAGCTTTACCCTAAGGAGTTCTCAGGCGGGTCAATTTTAGGAAAGAGTACTGCTGAACTTGAGGATGTGGAAACTGATCTGGTGAAGCTGTTTTTGCCCCTGTACTATTTGGAGAGTGTTTGTAAATCCCAGGGGTATGTGTACCCAAATATGAAGTTTCTGACTTAAAAGTGAAATAGCTCACCAGACTGAGTGGAAGTCAAGTTTTTACTAGTTTGAGGATATAGAACAAAGTCAGTGTCTATTAGAAGTTTCTGGAATGGTTGGGGAAGAATAAATCATCCAGGGTGCTTAGCATGCTGGCTGTGTAAAAAAATTTTTTTCATGTTTATTTACTTTTGAGAGGGTGGGGGTGGGTAGAGAGAGAGGGGACAGAATCTGAAGCAGGTTCCAGGCTCCGAGCTGGAGCCCGATGTGGGGCTCGGGCTCACAAACCGTGAGATCGTGACCTGAGCCGAAGTCGGGGCCACCCAGGCGCCCCGACATGATGGCTGTTCGAGAGGAACCAGAGGGGAGTTGAGGGTGGATTAGTGGGCAGCACTGTGAAGTATTTATGGCCATTAAAAGAACTTTGGATTCTATATCCTTTGGGCAGCCTTGGAAGACACGGGTCTTTCTTTACTACTTCTCTTTTGAATATTTAAAAGCTCTTCTCTTCACCCTCATCTTTGGTCACTCTTTCCCTCCATCTATCACTCTGCATTCTGTGATCGTCCAGTTCCTAAGATGAGTTTAATTCTTGCCTTTCCTGCGATTTAGGACAATATTCCTTTGGTTATTCAAAATAGTCGTTCCTTTGGCAGATCTGTTTAAATGTTACTGCCTCAGAAAGATCTTCCATATGACCATGAGTCTCCCCTGTTATTCTCTATAAAGAAGTTCTGTTTGCCAAAGCATAAGAGACTCTTCAAAACTGAGAACAAATTGAGGGTTAATGGGGGGTGGGAGGGAGGGGGGGGTAGGTGATGGGCATCTTTTGGGATGAGCACTGGGTGTTGTATGGAAACTAATTTGACAATAAATTTCACATAATAAAAAAAATTTAATTTAATTTAAAAAAAAGAAGTTCTGTTTATTTCCTTCTTAGCACTCAAGTGTAATTATTTTATTTATTTTGCAGGTTCTGTGCTTGTTGTCTCCTTCTAGTCTAGGCTGTACATTCCATGAGGGTAGGGATTACATCTTATCCACTGTTCCATGCCCAGTACTTTTCATCGTCTCTGACATGACATAGACGCTCAATATTTATGGAATGAATGAACAAAGATCTTAATACAAGTTCCACGCTAAGCTAGTAACAATGACAACTTTTTATTACCACCACTAAACATTACTTGATAAAACCTTTCTGTCACATCAAGTTTGATAACTCTAATGTTGATTACAATTCTTTTTTCCTTGTTACATTTAAAAAATGATGATCAGGCAGACAGCCTCTCCTTTGCTGACCTGACCTCTACTCCCTTGCAGTATATTCAATGAATTTCTATCTCCTTAAAAAAATAATAATAATAATTAGATCCAAAATTAGTTCCTTCCCACCAAAGATATAGTCTCAAAAGCATTTTCCACAAACTATTTTGTATCACATCACACAGTAAATAAGTATGTCTAGTGTTTTTATCTTCCTACCAATTATGAGTATGCGGTGTATCTCAAAGTGCCACTTTTTCATGGGTGGATCCGTAAACCCGATTTCTTACCCAAAATTTACTGGTAGAAGGAAGCTAAAGTGCAATTCTTTTTGTAGCTTCATATTAGTCTCTACTATATGCATCTCATCTTAAAGTCTCTTTACCCGTCTGACAAAAGCAAAATGAAGATGATGACCCTATTTTCACAGGCAATTTTATTCCTCTGATCTCACCAGTTCCTTAGAGAAACTTTTCTTCATGTCTATGCCACACCATAAAAAAGTTACCGAGAGATAGTTTTGTGAGTGTTATAAATATTTTTAAACTTTGTGGAAAAGGGGGCACCTGGGTGGCTCAGTCTGTGGACCAGCTCTTGATTTTGGCTCAGGTTATGATCGTGGGGTTGTGAGGATTCTCTCTTTCTCTGTCCCTCTCCCGCTCTCTCTCCCTCTCTCTCTCTCTCTCTCTCTCTCTCCTCCCCTCACACATTCTCTCTCTCAAATAAGATTAAAACTTTTTTTTTTCCCTGTGGAAAAATAAAGTCATAAAATATTGGTATGTCAACATGTCGACCATGTAAAACGAGATACCACTATACATCTACGAGAACGGTAAAAATCCAAAACACAGATAACACCAAATGCTGTTGAAGATGTCCAACAACAGGAAGTCTCATTCATTACTGGTGGAAATGCCAAATTCCAATTTGGAAGACTTTTGGCAATTTCTTATAAAATTGCACATACTCTTATAGTCATATCCAGCAATCTCACTTCTTGTGTTTATCCAAATGAATTGGAAACTGACGTCCACACAAAGACCTGAACATAGATGTTTATAGCAGCTGTATTCATAATTGCTAAACTTTGGGAGCAACCAAGATGTGCTTCAGTAAGTGAATGGATAAATTGTGGTATATCTAGACAATGGAATATTATTCAGTGCTAAAAAGAAATGAGCTACCAAGCCAGAAGAAACGTGGAGAAACGTTAAGTTCTTATTGCTAAGTAAAAGAAACCAATTACAGAAGGCTACATTAACATATGATTCCAATTATATGACATTCTGGAAAATGCAAAACTATGGACTAAGTAAAAAGGCCAGTGGTTGCCATGAGTTAGGGGGCAGGGAAGGATAAATAGATGGAGAACAGGGTATTTTCAGGGCAGTGAAACTATTCTAGATGATACTATAATGGTGGATACATGTCATGATACATTTAGCAAAACACATGGAATGTACAATACCAAGAGCGAACCGAACCAATGTAGTGATGTAGTCTATGGACTTTGAGTGAATACGATATATCAACGTAGGTTCATTCATTGTAACAAATGTACCACTATGGTGTGGAATGTTGTGAGCGGGGGAGGCTATGCAGGTGTGGGGACAGGAGGAATATGGGAACTCTTTGTACTTTCTACTCAATTTTGCTATGAACCTAAAACTGCTTTAAAAAGAAAGGTGTTGAAAAAGATGTTAACAATAGTTATCTTTGGGTGCAAGGATTATTGGTAATTTTTTTTCCTTCACATTTTCAGGTTTTCCAAGTGTTTGGGTTTTTTTTTTTCCCCACTGTGGAGACAGGAAAAATATTTAAAAACATAAATACATAAATTCAAACTGTTAGACCTGCTTAATTTTAGGTTTTAACGTCTTAGAGAATAACTACGTAGCACACAAACTCAAAAAATAATAGTTGTTAATATGAGGAACCCATAATGGGCAAAATTAAACTTGAAATCATTATTTTCAGCTTATGATTTTATAAGATCAGATAACTGAGTTACAGGAAAGGACCTCCATAGTCATCTAATATATATATTCTCTCTTAAAATTTGCTTCTATTTTCCAGTGAGTACCTCTAAAGCTTAGAAGGCACTTGGGTGGGCAAAACTGTCGGGGACATAAAATGAGGAACATGAGGGCTTCCCAGACTCCAGTGTGAACCAGGGAAGGAGGAGTGAAGAGCCATCTTTGCAAATAATATAGGGTAACCATATTTTATTATTTCATAAAATAGCCATAGAAGCTGACATGAAAGGATGGAGTGTTCATAATAAGCTGGAAAAGTAAGAAAGGGTTGGTTGAAGGTATTGGGATCCCAGGGGATAAGAAAGGAAAGGAAAGGAAAGGAAAGGAAAGGAAAGGAAAGGAAAGGAAAGGAAAGGAAAGGAAAGGAAAGGAAAGGGGATTTTTCTTTACAGGCATATTGTGTACAATTCATTCTATTGAAGAAGAAACTGAAGCTCAGAAAGGTCTAGGGTCACAAAGCTAATGAGTGGTGGGATCAGTGTCCACTCCAACTCTGCATTCTTTCTAAATTGATACATTGCTTTTCCAGAGACATTGTTAATCAGCTGCATTACAGTTTTATCAAGTGTAAAGCTTGTCGTTAGGAGGGAATAAGGAACTCATATATTTAGGAAAAATGACAGCTTAAATCTCTATTTCTAAAAATGAATTTGGGGCGCCTGGGTGGCTCAGTTGGTTAAGCATCAGACTCTTGATTTCTGCTCAGGTCATGATCTCCAGGTTCGTGGGATCAAGTCCTGCGTCAGGCTCTATGTTGAGGGTGGAGCCTGTTTGGGATTCTCTCTCCCTCCCTCTCTGCCCCTCCCCATACATGTGCACACGTTGATGTTCTCTCTTGCTCTCTTTTCTGTTTCTCAAAATAAACTGAAAAAAAAAAATGAGTTTTTCAACCCATAGTTGATTCTGGATTACTCAGTTTCTGACATCATCTTGTGTTTTTACTTCTGTTTTAGAACTTGATTTTATCCCTGATTTGCTTTCTTCAGAGTAGTGTTTTTCAAACCACAGTTTATAATCCATGAAATCAACTTGGAATGATGAAACCACTATTTATTTTTTTAAAAATGGAAGAAAACAGTATAGACTAGATTTAAATAGACTAGAATAGAAAATATTGAATTCCATCTTAGGTAATAAAGGAAATAATTCTACTACTTAGGTAATAAAGGAAATAAAGGAAACTTTTGTTATCCAGTAATGAATATAGGTGACTTTGCAATTGGTCTCTACGCATAATATATATCCTAGTGGTTGTCATGGTCAAAAAGTTTATAAGCCACTGCTCCAGAGTGTATTATTGGACTGTGTTTTGAATTATCTAAGATGATGTATTTAAGAGTTTAATTTGAAGAATTAGGAGAAGACTATCCTGGAGGGGCAGAATGCTGAGGTGGTTAAGAGTATGACTGTGGGGTCAAGAATCCTGGGATCATGAGTCCCTCTCCATCACTTTGTAGCTATGTGACCTTGAATAAGTTCCCTAACCTTTTTTTTTATTCTTCTTTTTATTTATTTATTTTTAAACAGCAAATGCTACACCCCATATGGGACTTGAACCCATGATCCCAAGATTGAGGATAGCTTGCTCTACCGACTAAGCCAGCCAGGTGCCCTGCCCCTCTAACCTTTTTTTGCTTCGGTTTTCTCATATGTAAAAGTGGGAGAGTGATATTTACTTCGTAGAGTTCAGAAGATAATGAGTTATTATTCACAATGAACATACACAATTCCTGGAACTATAAATACTATACAAGCAGTTTATTAAGTAAAATTGCACAATTGACTTGTTTTAATTTTTCAGGACTTCATCTTTTCTTCTCAATGGTAGAACAACATTATTAAGATTTTTATTGGTATAATATGATACCAAGCATCGCCCAGTATAAGCAAATTAATAAAAGTCAAACATGCTAAAACTAACAATTTTTATTTGATATTATTTTTAATTCCACTAGAAGCAGTCTACCCAGGTGTACTATTCTTGTAAAGCAATTAGCCATGTTGAGCTTCTTTCACTTTCTCTTCCTTCTCCCACAGAAAAACTTCCCCAGTGCTTCAACAGTTAAATTATTGCTTTTTATGTCCTTCTCTTTTTTTTTTAAAGTTTATTTATTTTTGAGAGAGAGAGAGAGAGAGAGAGAGAGAAGCAGAGTGTGAGTGGGGGAGGGGTAGAGACACAGGAGGAAATAGAGAATCTGAAGGCAGCTCCAGGCTCTGAGCTGTCAGCACAGAGCCTGATGTGGGGCTTGAATTCTGGAACGGTGAGATCCTGACCTGAGCCGAAGTCGGAGGCTTAACTGACTGAGCCACCCAGGTGCCCTGCTTTTTAGTTCCTTTTCAACAGTAAAAGTTAAAATGTTAGTCTGCATTAGCTCTCCAATCCCCAGCCTCAATCAAGTCTTCTTTCTGAACTTCTAGTTTCCTACTATCCATACTGGGAAGATGAGACATACTATGTGATTATACTAAGCTCCTTTCCAATAAAAAAAAAAGGACTTTGATTTGAAATACATTTTTTCTAAGATTTCTGATGGTGATTATGATTATGATTGTGTGTTTTACATTATGCACTAGCATAGTATTGATGGTAGATATATCAGTATGTTTCTCTTCCTTACATAATATTATAAAGAATTTAAAAAATATTCCACTAAATCAGTTATCAGTAATAAAAACAGCTAAAGCTTTGAGGTCCTAACAAGTATGAGGTGCAAATTTCACATGTGTATGCCCATTGAATCCACCCCCCGAAAAAAACTATGTGAAAGTGAAATTATTATCTACATTTTACACATGTTAAAACTTAGAAAGTTAGCACATCACTAAAATCACCCAGCTGGTTGTGGATAAAACCAGAATTCAAACTTGGACATTCTGGCTCCTAAGCTGTGCTCTGAATAACTACCATATTGCATGTCAATTACTGGTGAGCTCTTCTACACACACAAAAACACACACACACACAGTATAACTGTATTGATATATACAGAGAGAGAGAGAGAGAGAGAGAAAGGGAGAGAGAGAGAGAGAGAGAGAAATGATCACCACAGTAAGTCTAGTTAATATCAATGACCACACAATTGCAAATTTGTTTTTCTTGTGATGAGAACTTTTAAGATATACTCTCTTAGCAACTTCTAAGATTTTTATGTTCTAACACTTGAACAGAAGTTATTTGGTTGTTACAACAACGCTGCATTACTTTCTTTTATAAGTGACTATGGGGCACCTGGTTGGCTCATTCGGTTAAGTGTGCAGCTTCGGCTCAGGTCATGACCTCACAGTTCCTGAGATTCAGCTCTGCATTGGGCTCTGTGCTGACAGCTCGGATCCTGCTTGGAATTCTCTCTCTCTCTCTCTCTCTCTCTCTCTCTCTCAAAATAAATAAACATTAAAAAGTGACTATACTGAGGCTCAGAGAGAAGGTAATTTGTTCAAGGTTTTGAGTGGCCAACAAGTTATTTATGTTGCCTTCCTTCAACATTTAGTATGCTTTTGTGATTAGTACTGAATAATTCCACAAACGCGCACACACATATGCACACATTAAGCAACAGCTTTATTGAGTTATAATTTGTACCATAGAATTCTCCCACTTAAAATGAACAATTCAATGTTTTTAGTGTATTCATAGATGTCCAACCCTCACTACAGCTAATTTTAGACATTGTTCCTTCTCCATTCACTCCCTACCTCCCTATGCCTAGGCAACCAATAATCTACTTTCTGTCTTTATAGATACACTTAGCCTAGACAATTCACATAATCATACAATGAGTGGTCTTTGGACTTCCGTTTATTTCCCCTGGCATAATGTCTTCAAGGTTCATCCATCCTGTACCGTGGATCAGAACATCATTCCTTGTTACAGATAAATAATATTTCATTGTATAGATATTCCACTTTTGGCTTATGCATTCAATCAGTTAATGGACATTTGTGTTGTTGCTACCTTTAAGGAAATTAAATAATGCTGTTATAAATATTCAAATATTTATTTTTAGAAGTACTTTTATATAAAATTAAGTGTAATTTTTATTTAAATTATGACATACAAAGTTGTTGTTTTTTTTTCCCTACCAGTTCTAAGCTTTCAACTAGATTTCTCCGTGATATTATGCAGGCAACCCAGTGAACATTTTCTTTGACAAATAGATTTACTTATTTTTGTTAAAAATTTTTAAGTTTATTTACTTATGAAAAAAATTTTAAATGTTTATTTCTGAGACAGAGAGAGACAGAGTGTGGGTGGGGGAGGGTCAGAGAGAGAGGGAGATACGGAATCTGAAGCAGGCTCCAGGCTCTGAGCACAAAGCAGGGCTTGAACTCACCAACTGCGGAGATAATGACCTGAGCTGAAGTAGCATGCTTAACTGACTGAGCCACCCAGGCGCCCCAAGTTTATTTGTTTCCAGAGAGAGAGCAAGCAAGCAGGGGAGAGGCAGAGAGAGTGAGAGAGAGAATCCCAAGCTGGCTCCACACGGTCAGTGCAGAGTCCAATGCTGGAACCCATGAACTGTGAGATCATGAGCCGAGCTCAAGCCAAGAGTCAAACTCTTAATGGACTGAGCCACCCAGGTGCCCCTTCCTGGGCACATAGATTTAAATGAAGGGATACAAATGTGAATAATATATCCTACTGTAATTATCATTCGTATTAATTAATTATAAAATGGCAATAATGCCAGGAATTGGTAGCAGTTTAGAACTTCCTCAAATTAGGGGTACCTGGGTGACTCGGTCGTTAAGCGTGGGGCAGTGATCTCATGGTTGGTTAGTTCAAACCCCACATTGGGCTCTGTGCTGACAGCAGGAGCCCACTTAGGATTCTGCTTCCCTCTCTCTGCCCCTCCCATCCTCATGCTCTCTCTCTCTCTCAGAATAAATCAATAAACATTAAAAAAAAAAAAAAAAGAACTTCCTCAAATTGAACAACATGTGGAAGTCTCTGACAGAGCTTACTGGAAAGTATCGGTATTCAAGCCTTTCAACTATAAACTCAATGAGTACTGGCTATTGCCATGGTATAAGGTTACGGAAGTGGGATGGTGTAAGTTTTCAACAGAATTATTACAAGGATGCCCCGCATCTGGTAATAGAGGGTGTTTCTGTTGTGAAGATAGTGACATCAAGAACGTCAATGTGAAACAGCACTGTGTAATATAATATAAAGTCTTGCGAGGATATTGTATTGAAAACTGACAAAAATTTCAATTATGAAATAAAATGCTGAAAAATAAAAGCAAGCAATACTGTTCTGAGCTGGTTGACATACATGCTGGATATTCTCCAACTTAAATAAAGAACGGTGTATTTATTGCAATTAGCTCTAGGTGGAAGGATTATTTGATTTTTCAAGTCACAGTGAATGAATAAATTTCAATTTCTGCTAGATGATGCTATGTAGTCAACGTCTAAAACACGTTTAACGGCAGTCTTTACTGAGAACTTGGATGATTAACTCATTAAAAAACTCGTGTTCCTCATCATCGTGTTGAACTTTAAATTGTAACAGAACACGTCTACGTATTAATAGGCAGTGTGTTAGATCATCATGAAATTGAGAAGTCTAATTTATCCATCCATTTATTACACCAACACCGTCCGTTGTAATCCCACGAACAACCGCTAGGGTGAGACGAAAGAGGCCTCGCTTTCATCTTTACATGGAATCTTGGATGTCGCACGGCACCCTGACGTGCGCCGAAGACGTAGGTGTAGACGATGAACAAAAGAGAAGCCCCATCGTCGATGTGGCTTCTCCGGGCACACCCGCCCCGGGGCGCGCCGCAACGCCGCGCACCTTCGCTCGGCTCCCCGCAGCCAGGCCGGCCCCGGTTGGGCGAAGCGATGGAGCAGGCGGTGGAGTGGAGACCCCATCGACCGTTGAGGACCAGGCGATGGTGGAAGGCAGTGGGGAGGCCGGGTAGAGGCTGGGGGAGGGCAACCGAAAGAGGCCGCGGAGGAGGACGACGGCAGCGGCGAGGGACGCACCGAGGGGAGGCTCCGGCCCTTCCAACAGGCGGGAGCCCAGCTCCAGGGGAGCCCGCAGCTTCCTCCATCTTGGTTGATGGAGGCGGGGAGCGGCGTCTGGGTCCCTCCACCGTGGCGCCCGTCCCCCAGGGCCCCTCAGACGCAGACGCCGGCATCAGGGGCCGTCCCCCCGGCCGAATGGCGGAGCCCAGTTGGGGCTTCGCGGGAACAAGTTTCCCAGCCCCACGGGGTCTGGTTTTGAACTGGTCCCAAGTTCCCACAGCAGTCCCGACAAAATGGAGGACGTCGTCTCCTCCCGCAGCCATGACGGGAGGTGGGGGGACTATTCCCCACGGGGGTGAGGCGAGGGTGGAAGCGCTCCCACTCCCCGCGGCACGTTCGGGAACCCACTTCACCCGCTGCCCCGACCTCCCACTTTCAATCGCTCCAGCCCGTGCCCGGGCTCGCCCCTCTCGGGGGGCTTCAGGAACTGGACAGGGAGGGCGTTGGGGACATCGAGGCCGCGTCTCTCCTCGGGCAGGGTCGTTGGGAGCGGCTGCAGCAGCCTGGGCGCCCAGGCCCGAGCCAGGGCAGGCGGCCACGGCCTCAGATTCGCGGACCGTCCCGGGCCCTGGAGGGCACCCCGGGCGCCCAGGGCCGGAGCCCGTGGCCGGTGCAGCGGGCGGCGAAACTCGGGCTGCCTGACCCTGACGGACCCGGGGGTGGGGGCGGGGTGGGAGGCGGGGGTAAGGAGGGGAGGGGACGCGGCCGAGGGCCGAGAGCGGGCGGAGGGGGGGAGTGGAACGGCGACGCCGGGGGGGTGTGGCCTGCGCCTGACGGACAGCCTTTCGGACCACCCCCCCGAGGGGGGTCCTGAAGGAAGGCAGATGTAGCCAATGGACGTGCCCGAGGCGCCGCGGCCCGCCTTTCCGGCCAGCCAATGAGGGCGCGGAGGGCGGGGCCTCTCCGGGCTCGGCCGCACCGCCGCCTCCTCCGTCTCCTCCGCCTCCTCCTCCTCACCAGCGCTAAACCCGGGACTGGACCGAGCGGAGTTGTGCGTGTTGCCGAAGGGGGGTGGGCCGGGGGAGGGGAGGTTCGTTCCGCGGAGCCGCAGCCAGAACCGGGTGAGGCTTATCCCCGCTGTCTTTCCAGCCCAGGTCCGCCGATAGTGGGGGTGGCTGGGAGCAGCGCAGCCTCGGGAGGAGGAGGCGGAGGCGGAGGCGACTGGGGAGGCGGAGATGGGTGAGGGCAGCCTCCGGAGCCTCCCACCGACCCGGGATTAATACCCCGCGGCGCGGCCGCCGTCGCCGCTGCCGCGTCGGGGCCTCGGGGTCTCCTCCGGGCTTCGCTCATGTCACAGGCGTCTTCGCGTGCGGCCCGAAGGGCTGCGAGAGTGAGGGCGAGGCCGGGAGGGCTGGGTGAGGCGGACGCCAGAGGCGGGGGTCGCTCGTGGGGCGGGGGTTGCCCGGGCCGGGGCGGTGGGAGGTCGCGGGGTATTTTTCCCTTTCTTTCTTGCGGGGGGGGGGGGGGGCGGAGGAGGTAGAAAGGTGGGGGGAGGGGCGCCTCAGTTCGTTCTCCCGCTCTCGGGGCTGCGCTCCCACTGTCTCCGCGGTAGCCCGAGGTCCCCAAGTTTTTCGGGGCGAGGGTGCTGCCTCTTCCCCCACCGGGTCCCCTCCGTCGCTCTTCTCTTCCCTGGGCTGCGCTGCGCGGCTCTTGCTCTTCACGTATTGTTTGGCTGGGTCTCTAATGGCGGACGGGGAGGCAGCGCTGCCGGTCGCCGACTGCAGGGGGGGGGGGGGCAAGTCTCGGGCCCAGGGCAACTGCTTGGGGCAAATATGGGAGATAGCAGCCCAGCGGTGACGTGAGCCGCCCCTTACCTCCGAATTGGTGCCCCGAGTGACGGGGATGACGCCGGGTGGGCAAATTTAGGAGGGAGTACAATTCCCCTGCTGGCGTCGAGGCAACGTTTTCCCTTCCCCCCCCCCCCCCCCTCCCTTCCCAGTAGCAGGCTTGGTGCCCTCCAGCCTCCTCCCTCCGGATTTTGCCTTTCACGTGGGCTTTGGTCCCAAATATATGTTTTGCGCCGTTTTGCTCCACTTTACGTAGGAGGGGATTGTTGGTCGCGGGCTGTGGAGTAATAATAGAGGGGCCAAACCTCCTTGACCTCCTACTCCCGTCTCGGCCTCCTCTTGGTGGAATGGGCTTTGGTTCTCCCACCTGGTTAGATGTTCCTGATCCATTTGCCATTTTTCCTTTTACCCCAGGACCAGGAATCGCCTTCAACCCCAGCTGGTGCATCTTTGGCAGAAAGTGAGGAAAACACCCCCATTGTGAGTCCTTCGCCTCTAATTTGTTGCTCTTAGAGGACGTGGTTGGGTTGTAGGGGTTTAGCCAAAGGACTTGTCTCTCCCCGTTGTTTTGAGGGGGAGGAGCCTTTCCTTGGGTGGCAGCTGCCCCCGGGGTGAAGCCTGGGTAATGGCTGGTGAGGCAGCTGGGAGTGGGCGCTGCTGTTTCCACCGCTGCAGACATCTCTCCTGCTGCTGCAATACCAACCTCAGCAACCAGACGACGGGCTCCTGCAGCTGCTCACGTTACCCGGGAGGAGGGGTGGTGCAAAGGAGGGCATATTTCTGGTGCCCTCTAGAGTTCCAAAGTGGGAATTGAAGGTACTCGTTGGAAATGCTGTGCATGCAACCATCTTTAACACTTTTTCTTCCTTTGCAATGGATAATTGATTGTAGGGATTGGAAAAGTAGGCTCCCTGAACTTTTTGTTTGTGTCTAATTTGAAAGACGAATTTCGACTCTTAGGGCTCATGAGTTGATGGACGGCGCGAAGTCCACTCTTCTAGTGTTCTAGCTCATCCAGGTGGTTGACCAACTAGTATGCCGATGACACTGGTCCACTGCTCCAGTTAAATCTCCCCCCGCCCCGTCTTCGGTGTTGATTGGTCTTCACTGGAGCCATTCTTGGATGTGTCACCTGAGTTATTGTTTAATGCTTGTAATCTGTTGGTTTCAAGGAAACGGTCTTGTAATATGCGAGCTAGTAGAATAAACATGACTTGTCAGTTGAAATTAGTTACAAAATATCAATGAAGCCAGCACTCTGGACACATTGTCTTTCCTGAGCTCTGGTCACATTGTATCTCATGGACAGTTGATATTGTAACTTGTAGATTTCTGTCAGAGGTGACATAAATACAGTAGCTTATGCTTAGATATTAAGTCCCTAATGGTTCAAAAGATAGCTAATTGAAGATGAATATTTGCCGAATACTGATTGCGAATGATAACGTGAGGATGTTAATGTATATTTTAATACACAACATTCTAGGCACACTGCAGGGCCCTTTCATGTATTACTTCCTTTAATCTTAGCAGTTATCCTGCGGAGTAATGAAAATAGCACATATTGACCCCTTAGTATATGGCAGTATAATTCTGAGTTTTAAAAAAATGTTTGTTATGATGACTTAAATTTGTGAGTGAGGATAGTATGCTGAACCTTTGTGTGCCTGTTATTTATATTCTATAATTATCAACACATATCCAACCTGATTTCTAATATGCATTTAATAATTTAATCCTCACAAAATGAGGTCCTCTCTGATAGTGTGACACTGTGAGAGATCAGTGATATAAGTAGTTTATATTCCTAATTTGTAGAGGAGGAAACGGGATACCCAGGTAGAAGTAGTATTAGTATAAAACAGGCAGTTTGATTACAGTGCCCAAGTTTAGCTCCTATGCTGTTCTGTTTCAAAGTACTTAATATTCTTGTTTTACACATTTAGAAATTGAAACACTGGAAGAGCCAAGGTTAGAATTCTCTCAGCTTCTGTTCTTTTCCTAGAGAAGAGGGTGTAAACAAATAGCAAATGTTTGAATCTTACTGAGTATCTTTTTAAAAAGTTCTAGAACTGCAGTTGTCGATTAGATTATTTTACTGTCTTATTTAAAAACTGTATTTGAATCAGAAGTAATATGTTCCCTTTTTTCAGTATGTCTGTATACATTTTAGGGTCTATAATTGTTTCCTAAATACTGCAACTTGAATGAGTATAACTTGTCTCGCGAGTTTAAAGCTCTTTTCAGGTATTAGATCATTCAGATAAAATGGATCAAGGATCAGATCTTTCACATAAAAGGGCAAAGCTTATATTATTAACACATAGTTTCATGAAAGATTTAACTTTGTCATATTTTTTTCCTTTGTTCTCAGCTGTGATGTGGGGAAGGTTGGTAATTGGTTTATATTTAATAGACATTTGGGGAGGAGGACGTAGAAAATGTATAATCTGGATTATCTGTAATGTCAACACATATATACTAATGAAGGCCGTGGTTCGTTCTGATAATACCAAAATGTTGTCCTTGTTCTGCTTAATGATTTAGCTCAGAATTTAAAATTCCTTTGCTTAAAAGACACCAACTAATGGTGCTTTAATGTACCAGGTAGTAAGATGAAGATAACATGATTTTTAATTGACCTTGGCTAAATAAGTTCTTTATTATACTTACTGTCAGACACTTAATGTGAGTTAGGTGCTTTTATGTGTACTTATGAAGTGTTTTGGCAGTTAAAAATACGTTGCATATTAATGGCATCTTTCTTCAGAGCATCCTTAACAGTATGTATTCCCATCTCCTGCCTGCCCTTTTAAACACTTGGAAGAAAGATACAGGGTGGTTTCTACTTTTCCCTGTTATATATATAATCTCATGGGCTGGACCTTTGTATCTCATGTGGTGGGACAACCCCGTTTCACTCAAATATCAAGATATCACACAGGTGCTGACATGAATGTTTCAAACTTGCGTGATACGGAGCTTAATGTATGTACCGTCTTTGTATAACAGTGTTATTAAAGATTCTTCTATTTTGCCCTTGTTTGAGGTACATAAGTGCATACTCTTAATACATTTGAGACAAAGTCTTAAAATCAGATGGTATGGTATATTACTGTGATGGAAAGAATATATATGAAATCCTGGAACACTCTCTTCATTGTCAAAAGGTGTATAATCGGAAATTTTATATTTTTTGTTTTCTAGGCGTTAATATCTCTGTCTATCCCCTTAGCAGTGTTACTAATGTACGTATTATTATATCGAATAATATTTATTTTAAGAAGATTGGCATATTCAGTTTGCCTGTATTTTTTAGGTGAGCACAGTGGATTCTCAAATAGTATTTTGTGAAGGACATTTTAAATTAGGAAACAAGCATAGAGATTACTTTGTCTCTGCATTTCCCATTTTTTAATTTCAGTTTGTTAATTTTCTCCTGTTCCTGTGAGATCATAGAATTGGGATTAAAAAAAAATTTTTTTTTAATGTTTATTTGTTTTTGAGAGAGAGACAGAGTGCCAGTGGGGCAGGGACACAGAATTTGAAGGAGGCTCCAGGCTCCGAGTTGTCAGTGCAGAACCTGACAATGGGCTGGAACTCAAAAACCGCGAGATCATGACCTGAGCCAAAGTTGGATGCTCAACTGACTGAGCCACCCAGGCGCTCCTGGAATTGGGATTTTAGACTTGAACAGGAGTTTTGAACTATTCAAATCTAAAAGTTCTCATGCGCAACTAATCTGTAAGACCTATAAAGTCTGTGAGAAAAATTGCTGTTGGATAAATTCATGAGTTTGAACTATGGAATTCTGGGTAATAACTGTAGTTTATTTTTTATTTTGGTTTGGCAAGAAAATTGTTTTACATAGTTGCAGTTGCACATTTTTTAAATCTGCAACCTGTTTTTTAAACAATTCACTTTGTAATCTTAGGTTTCTGTTATTAAAATAGAAATGGGAAGGGAATTATGCGGGCCAGCACCATTCACATACTTAGTAATAAGATAAGTTGGTCATCTTAAAATGTCTTAAAATTTGGATCGCAACACATTTTGAGCTTTTCTATTTTATTGCCTATTTTAAAATCTATTAATTTTTTGCCTCAAGTTTCATTCAACACTAGTAGCACTCTAGAACTGCAGAAAAAAAATTGTAAACCAATGGAGAAATCTATTGTAGAGTTAAAAATTGATGTGTAGAGAGGTTTGCAAAATCACTTGGTCACATGATTAGTTTGGGATTTGTTCTTAGTTCTATTTTATTTTTAACTTCATAGCAGTACATTGAAAGAAGTAATACAATTGAATAAAAATTCATGGTCTTTAATTTGAAAGAAGGATATGACCATTGGGGTTTTATTGTTACTGATTTGATTAGTGTCCTGTAAGTATTGATATTTACTGTTACAAGATATGATTTAAGAGTAAACTTCGGATATTAGGATAAGTAGGTAATGAATATTTCACAGCTCTGATTTAAGAAAAAACTTCTGAATAAGTGTTTCATTATCCTGTTATCTAGTTTTTGTTTATCCTTCTTGAAGAGTTACATTACTGTTAAAGAATTTTAACCACTCTTATTTTTATTTATTTTTTTAATGTTTTTCTTTATTTATTAAAAAAATTTTTTTAACATTTATTTATTTTTGAGACAGAGAGAGACAGAGCATGAACGGGGGAGGGGCAGAGAGAGAGGGAGACACAGAATCTGAAGCAGGCTCCAGGCTCTGAGCCATCAGCCCAGAGCGCGACGTGGGGCTCGAACTCACGACCGCGAGATCGTGACCTGAGCTGAAGTCGGACGCTTAACCGACTGAACCACCCAGGCGCCCCTTATTTATTTTGGAGAGAGCATGAGCTGGAGAGAGAGAGAGGGAGACACAGAATCTGAAGCAGGCTCCAGGCTCTGAGCTGTCAGCACAGAGTCTGATGCAGGGCTTGAACTTGTGAACCAGCAAGATCATGACCTGGGCCAAAGTTGGGCGGTCAACGCAGGGTGCCACTAACCACTCTTTTAGTGTCAATAGACTGCCAAGGGTCAGGTTTCTCTTCTCCAGAGGGTTCTAGATTTTTTTTCCTCTGGTGTTCTTAGTGAATTCAAAGATCAAATTTGTTACGTGAATTTAAAATTTAAAGGTTAAGGGATGCCTAGGTGGCTCAGTTGGTTGTGTCTGACTTTACCTTAGGTCATGATCTCGCAGTTTGTGAGTTTGAACCCCGCGTCGGGCTGTGTGCTCACAGCTCAGAGTCTGGAGCCTGCCTGGAATTCTGTGTCTCCCTCTCTCTTTGCCCCTTCCCCACTCACGCCCTGTCTGTCTGTCTCTCTCTCCTTCAAAAATAAACATTAAAAATTTTTTTTAATTAAAATGTTAAAAAATATACCTAAACTAATAAAATGTTATATGTCAATTTGATCTTAAGTTTTAAAAGGTTTTACAACATTTTATTCTTAAATTATTAAATATTTTAGTATGATTCTGATATTTAAAATTAATATTAAATTGTAATTTAAGATAATTGTAATTTCCTAGGAGTAGAATTGTTGCAACCTCATTAGAATAATTGAGAATGATATTATAATTCTTAGAGTAAACTTCTTTTTAACTGTACCTTTAGGTTGGATTAAAAAATACTTAAATGGCTATTTTAAGTAAGATTGTGGTGCTTACTTCAGATGGAAGAAAGTTCCCAAAATGTGACAGAATGAGACAAATTCTTCAGTTGTTTTACTTTGTGGCCGTGCCATGTGTATATTACTTTTGCCGTAGTCACCTAGATAGAGCTGTTGTCTGGATTTAGTGTTACAAGAATTTGGAACTGATATTATGGTTCTGTAACCAAAAGACATTAAAGTTTGAGACATTTTTTGTAATACTATAACAATTTTATAATTTATTTCTAAGAAGCATGTCTTTTGACTAAGAAGAGGGATGTTTCTTGGATTATTGAGTTCACTGGACCAGACTGAATATAGTTTAGGGTAATCAGAAATCACTTATTAAAAAAAATTGTGTATTATAACATTTACTATATATCAAGTAATTGTAAGAAATGTGTTCTGTTAAGAGTTGGCCAGCCCTCTCTTTGCCTCAGTGCTTGGAAGAGCATTTCATTTAGACTTCTAATGCTATATTCTAGGACTTTAATTTGGAATTTGTAAGCTTTTGGTTAGGCCAGTGATGATCAGATTAGTTAATTGTGTTTCCAGTTCTATAGCATTAAAGAAATGTCAGAGTAGAAGTAAAAATTCAGTTTAAATAAAATTTTAAGGGGTACCTGGGTGGCTCAGTCAGTTAAGCATCTGATTCTTGGTTTTGGTTCAGGTCATGATCTCATGGTTTGTGGGATCCAACCCTGCGTCAGGCTGTGCACTGGCAGCACAGAGCCTGCTTGGGATTTCTCTCTCTTTCTCTCTATTTCTGCCACTCCTTGGACTTGTTCTCTCCCTCTCTCTCTCTCTCTCTCTCTCTCTCTCTGTCTCTCAAAATAAACATTAAAAAATGAAATTTTTATTTTATCCTTTTGTTTTAGATCTCTTTGTATTTATTATGTATTGTCATATTTTGTCTGTCTATCTATCTATCTATCTATCTATCTATCTATCTATCTATCTATCTATCTATCTATCTATCTATATCGAGAAGAGAGGCAGGGAGAGGGAGAATCCCTAGCAGGCTGTGCACTGTCACCTTGGAGCCTGGCGTGGGGCTTGAACTCATGAACCGAGCTGAAACCAAGAGTCGGACACTTAACTGACTGAGCCAGCAGGGGCCCCTTTATTGTTATATTTTAATTATTTCAGTTTATTTTAATTAATTCTGGCCCTCACATGGTATCTAAATTCTTACATGTTCATGGTTCTGTTTCTAAAGTAATGAAAATTTTGTTTTTGTTTCAATTTTATAAAATCATTACTATAAAATTAATCTAGTTTTAACTTTACAACTTTAATTATTATGCATATTGTCTCACTTTGTGTTTTTAATTTTGTTGGAGTCTCTTAATAGTGTATAGTTCTGGTTCTTAAGTTTTAACTCTTGCCTAGGAAGTCCTGTCATTCCAGTTTTATGTTGCATATCAAAGAGAAGCTTCTGTTTAAGTTAGTCTTTGTCTTTCATGACCCTGACTCCTGACTTCTCTGATGCCTTATTTTCTTCATTTGTATATCACATTTTCCATCCTTATGTCCTTGCCCAGCTGTTTTCATCCTATCTTTCTCCTGGATTTAAGTGTTCATTTCTCTTCTTCATTTCTAACTCCTTTTGCATTTAGAAAAAAAAATACCGCATAGTCTGTGTACTTTTTTTGCTGTACTTGTATGAGGCATATCCAAATTTTAGTAAACTTTTGAATTTGCTGAAATCGTGGAATGTGGGTGTGGTTCTAGTGGTATGTTGGGGCCTCACATGGAAGGGGGACTAGTGGGACTTAATTTTAGAGTTTTTTCTGCCTAAAATTTTTATTTTTGTTACTTGATGTTGCTAGGGGATTTGCAGTGTGACATGAGTTTGAAGATGAGAGATTTGGGTTCAAATCTACCCTTATGAGGGAATTTTGGGGTGATGAAAGTTTTCTTAAACTAGATTGTATTGATGACTGCATAAGTATATAAATTTACTAAAAATTTTCACTAAAATGAATAAATTTTTATCACATGCAAATTATGCCCTGATGAAACTGTTAAAACCAATTTTGCTCTACCATTTATTTACTAGTTTGTGATCTCTGGTAAGTTATTTAACCTATGCGCCTTGGTTTACCCAATTGATAAATGTGTATGATGATGCCTGCTTTTTTGTGATTGTTATGTGATAAGAATTAAAAATAATACAGAGTATATGACTGGCCAATAGATGTGTGGTTAACAGCAGCTAAGATCTATAATCTGTTTGAATGGACCAAATATCATGAGTTTCTTGCCAGTAGACTCACTGAATTGAATGCTTATCTGATCGAAGGAATTCTCTTTATCTTCACTGACTTCTCTCTGCCTGCTCCTTTGTTGGTCTATAAGAATGCTAAAGTGCTCTATCCTTCAGCATCTCTACAGAATCTTTTGCACATCTTCTGCTTCATTTTCCCATACTTTTCAAAAGAAATTTCACTGATTTCACTCACAACACTATACAGATACTTTTTTTGAGATCACTGGTGATTTAATAGTCAAATCCTTAAGTGCTTCATTTTTGTCTTAATTCTGTAGCATTTGGAATTAAATACTCCTTGAAACTCTTGATTTCTGGGTCTGTGAAGTAACATGGTTTTATATTTCTGACCGTCTCCTTCACCTACCCTCGTTAGACTCTCAAATGTTGAGACCTTTAAGTGTTCTTTTATTCTAAGGCACTCCACTCTCTCTAGTTTTGTTTTGTGTGTTGACCATAGTCCGTTTTGTTAGATAATAGGGATTTATATATACAAAGCAACTTTCATTCTATTCCTTATTCCAGTCTACAACCAGATTAATTTTTTCTAAAACCCGGTCTGATCACATCTCTTAGTTTGTAAAAACTTCAGTGATTCTTGTTGGCATGTGAAACAAAATAGGAACTAAGCTTTAAAACCCTTAAAAAAAAAAGCAATTAGGAAATGTCATATGTGATTTTTAGGTAGGTTCTCTGTGTTCATTTTGAGGAGACAATCATGTAAATGAATGAATATAAACGATGCATAATAGAAAATATACAGACATGAATAGTTACATGCATGTCAGAAAGGACAGTTCTTTCCTTATTTATTTTTATTTTATTTTAGAGAGGGAGAGAGCATGAGCAGGAAGAGGGGCAGAGGGAGGGAGAGAGAATACCAAGAAGGCTCCATGCTCAGAGGGGAGCCTGACTCTAGGCTTGATCCTACGAATCTGGGATCATGACCTGAGCCAAAATCAAGAGTTGGTCGCTCAACTGGCTGAACTACCCAGGCGCCCCAGAAAGGAGTTTTTAATACTTTGGTTATAAAAATAAAACATGCCCTAGTGGTGCCCGGGTGGCTCAGTTGGCTAAGTGTCCAACTTCGGCTCAAGTCATGATCTCATGGTGCATGAGTTCAAGCCCCACATCGGTCCCTGTGCTGAGAGCTCAGAGCCTGGAGCCTGCTTTGGATTCTGTCTCCATCTCTTTCTGCTCCTCCCCTCCTCATGCTCTGTCTCTCTGTCTCAAAAATAAATAAACCTTAAAAATAAATAAAAACAAATAAAACGTGCCCTTAAGTACTAAAATCTTCAAGTACTAAAAAAAAATGTGGTGGAGAAAATGGAAGTTCCTCCTAATCCCATTTTATATGAGATGTTTCTGTTTTTAAATGTATTCCTATAATTGTTTTCCGTTTAGCATACTAATATTTCGCATGTATACTATTATCAGTAATTGACATTTTCTACACAAGTCTGACATTCTTGTAATTCCTTCCCTATCCTTAGGTTGCAAAAGTCTTCAGTTGATTAATGTTTGAATTCTAGTGGTCGGTATATTAGAATGGTTCATGAGTCTCAGTTCTTTGTCATTAAGGGATGGTGTATAATGAAAGGTATGTGGACTTAGGCACAAAGTCCTAACAGTTGTTTGTACCTAACAGTTACAGTATACCATAGGAAAGCTACCTGATTACACAAAATAGCTTACTCATCTGCCAAGTGGGGTAATAATAATATATTTAAGATATCTATTATGAGGTATATTTTAAGGTAGTTGTAATGAGTATGGTACCAAGTATGTCTTTTAAAATTGGTAGTTGTTATATTAGGTGTGTGATAAAATTCAGAGAGAAAAAAGTAGAACTCAAGTCATGAAGGGGCTGAAGAAAAGGGATAAACTGAAATAAGACTGCCTCTGCTTCAGAGATTCACCTATTTATTAGACAGTTTAAAAAACAAAAAACTGTGGCCGTTGGGTGGTCAGTCAGTTGAGCGTCTCACTTTGGCTCAGGTCATGGTCTCATGGTTCGTGAGTTCAGTCCCCACATTGGGCTCACTGGTGTCAGCCTGTCAGTGCAGAGCTTGCTTCGGATCCTCTGTTCCTGTGTGCCCCTTCCCTGCTTGCGTTCGCCCAAAAATAAATATTTTTTAAAAAGTAAAAAAAAACCAAAAAAAACCCAACTACATTGAATTGTAAATGATAGGTAGGATTGTATACTTAGTTTCCATAATTTGTCTACCAAGGAGAAGAAAACACAGATTTTCTTTGTATACTCCATGTTCTTTTTGTATTCCTTTCATTTTAAGAGCAATCAGTGAATCTCTGAGGAACATATCTCTAGGAAAGAATTCTAGTAATAAATTGAGTCTTAAAAAACACAGGGAATAGATTTTTATTTAGTAGTAATCTGTATTGGAAAGGTAGACTCAGTACCTGAAGCTTTTTTGAATCTGTGGTTTCATTTGCTTATTGATGCAGTTATTATTGTGTCTTTAGGTTAGATGAGTCAGTCTTTTTTTTTTTTTTTTTTTTTTTTTTTTTTAAAGTAGGCTCCATGCCCAGCATGGAGCCCAATGTGGAGCCCAACGTGGGGCTTGAACTCACTACCCTGAGATCAAGAGCTGAGCTGATACTAAGAGTTGGACGCTCAACCAACTGAACTACCCAGGCGCCCCCCCTCTATTTATTTATTTATTTTTTTAGTAAGATGGGTCTTAATCATGGGACTTTTGAATTCATGTAAAGAAGATACATTCTTTTTAAAGCCATTTACTCAATCGTGTTAAAAAACATTGGGAAACAAAGTGATTACACTAGATCATAGATTAGGAATACCAAGTGTTTTAAGAATAAATGAATGTTTGTTTCCAAATTGACATATGTAGTTGAAGTTTACTTGTGTTGTTGTAGATTTTAAATTATGTTTGGAGAAGGAAGTGTGGGCTTATTTAGCTTCTTTGGTTAAGGGTTAAAGAAGCTAGGGTAGGATAACCTTTTATTAGGGTCTAAGATTAACCATGTTACCAATTATGTATGTTGAGTATGGAAGTAGTAAAAAGTCATAACCAAAGATATGGGGCAGATTTCAGTTTTTCATCTTTTGAGGACTTTATTTTAATTTCCTATTCTATAATGGGTAAACTGAAGCTCAAGGGTGAAATGATTGTGCTTTGGACAACAGGAAGGGAGGGGGAGATAGAGTTAGAATTCACTTGTGGGGAGGTAATAGTGGGATAGCAGAAAAACAAAACAAAGAACAACCCAGAAAAGTTATTTGTTACCTCCCTTTATTAGAGAAAAATAGTAAATTTTGGCCAGACATTACGTTAAGTATGGAGGATGCAATAATAGACAATAAGGACATAGGTCTTTGCCCTCATGGAACATACAGTATAATGGGGGATACAGATGACAAAGTAAACTAAATTACAGGGGCCCTTGGGTGGCTCAGTCGGTTGAGCGTCCGATTCTTCATTTTGGCTCAGGTTATGATCTCATGGTTTGTGAGTTCGAGCGTTGGTTCCAGGCTGTGTGCTGACAGTGCAGAGCCTGCTTGGAATTCTCTCTCTCTCTCTCTCTCTCTCTCTCTCTCTCTCTCTCTCTTTCTCTCTCTCTCCCTCCCCCTCTCCCCCCCTCCTCCACTCGTGTCTCTCTCTAAATAAACTTTAAAAATCGAAAAAAAGCCCATAAAATTGCAAATTCGATAACTATAGCCGAGGAAATATGTGTGATAATATAGTAAGGGAGAACTTACTTAGACCAGGGATGATGGGTTAATTAAATGTTTGACAGAGAAAGATCTTGGGAGAGTGACATTTACCTTTATTTTTTTAAGTTTTTATATAAATTCCAGTTAGTTAACATACAGTGTAATATTAGTTTCAGGTGTATAATACAGTGATTCAGCACTTCCATACATCACCCAGTGCTCATCACAACAGGTGCCCTCCTTCATACACCATCACCTGTTTCACCCCTCCCCTCCCCCATCCACCTCCCTTCTGGTAACCATCAGTTTGTTCTCTGGAGTTAAGAGTCTGTTTCTTGGTTTGTCTCTTTTTTCCTTTTGTTCATTTTTGTTTTTTAAATTCCACATATGAGTGAAATCATACTGACTTATTTTCCTCAGCTTAATACTCTAGATTTCATTCTTTTTTATGGCTGAGCAGTACCCTCCTGTGTGTGTGTACCACAACTTCTTTACCCATTTGTCGTGGACACTTGGGCTGTTTACATAATTTGGCTGTTGTAGATAATGCTGCTGTAAACATTGGGGTGCATGTATGCTTTTGAATTAGTATTTTTGTAATTTTTGGGTAAATACCTAGTAGTGTGATTGCTGGATGAAAGTTTTAACTTTTTGAGGAACCTCCATACTGATTTTCAGAGTGGCTGCACCAGTTTGCATTCCCCCCAGCAGTGCAAGAGTCTTCCCCTTTCTCCACATCCTTGCCAACACCTGCTGTTCCTTGTGTTGTTGATTTGAGCCATTCTGACAGGTGTGAGGTGACATCTCATTGTAGTTTTGTTTTGCATTTCCCTGGTAAGTGATGTTGAGCATCTTTTTACATGTCTGTTGCCATCTGTGTGTCTTCTTTGGAGAAATGTCCTCTCATGTCTTCTGCCCATTTTTTAATTGGGTTATTCATTTTTTTTGGGTGTTGAGTTTTATAAGGTATTTATTTAAACACTTTTAAATGTTTTTATTTATTTTTAAGAGAGAGACAGAGCGCGAGCAGGGGAGGGGCAGAGAGACAGGGAGACACAGAATCTGAAAGAGGCTCCAGGCTCCGTGCTGTTAGCACAGAGCCCCACGCGGGGCTTGAACCCACGAACTGTGAGATCATGACCGGAGCCGAAGTTGGACGCCCAACTGAGCCACCCAGGTGCCCCTAGTTTTATAAGTTATTTATATATTTTGGATACTGACCCTTTCAGATAGGTCGTTTGCACATACCTTCTCCCATTCCATAGGTTACCTTTTAGTTTTGTTGTTTCCTTTGCTATTGAGAAGCTTTTTATTTTGATGTAGCCCCAGTAGTTTGTTTTATTTATTTATTTTTTAAGTAAGATCAAGGCCCAGTGTGGGGCTTGAGTTCATGACCCCGAGATCAAGAGTTGTATGCTTTACCAGCTGATCCAACTAGCCCCTCAGTAGTTTTTTGATTTTGTTTCCCTTGCCTCAGGAGATGAGGGAGTGACATTTAAACAGTGCCTGGAAAGATGTTCAGGAAAGATTGTTTCAGACAGAGGAAGATTGTGTGCATAGGGTCCCTTGAGCCAAGGAGGATTTTGGGCTCTTCCATGAACTAAAAGAAAGCTTAGTTTAGCAGAACCTTAGTGATCGAAGTGGGGAAGAGCAGTGCTGAAATTGAGCCTAGCAGGTAGGCAGGGATCAATCAGGCAGGAATCGGGGCACCTGGGTGGCTCAGTCGGTTAAGCCTCCGACCTTGGCTCAGGTCATGATCTCAGGGTTCGCGGGTTTGAGCCCTGCGTCTGGCTCTGTGCTGACAGCTCAGAGCCCGGAGACTGCTTCGGATTCTGTCTCCCTCTCTGCTCCTCCCTGGCTCACACTCTGTCTCTGTCTCTGTCTCTGTCTCTCTCTCTCTCTCTCTCTGTCTCTCTCTCTCAAAAATAAACATTTTTTAAAAAGTTAAAAAAAAGTTAAGAATGTTACAGGTCAGGGGGAAAATCTTAGCTTGTCTCCTTAGTACACTGGAAAGTCACGTAAGAAGTAATTGGCATTGTCTGATTTAATTTTTAAAAGGATCTTTGGGTACTCTGGGGAATATGGTAGATAATGTC
Organism: Felis catus; assembly: GCF_018350175.1. Classification (NCBI taxonomy): domain Eukaryota; kingdom Metazoa; phylum Chordata; class Mammalia; order Carnivora; family Felidae; genus Felis; species Felis catus. The sequence continues at coordinate 1,065,758 of NC_058368.1, forward strand.
AGTAATCCAGCATCAAAATGATGGCGAATTTTTAGGGTTAGAGGGATATCAGAAGAGATGGATTAAAGTGGACAGTTTCTTGAAATGAAAAAAAACAAAAACTAGAATTTAAATAAAAATTTGAAAAGAAAAAAATGGACATTTTCAATATTTATTTTGGAAGTAGGATTGGATTTGGGGATGACATGACTGGAAGTGAAGAAAAAAGAAATTGAGAATGACCTCCAGATTTCTGGTATGAATAGCTAGACATAGCTGGCAACGACTGGAGGAGTTGCGGCTACAAGAGTGAGAAAGCGAGTTAAAAGAACTAGATGTAGGAAGCAGACAGTTTTGGGCTTTGAAACCACTTGATTGAGATAAATTAAGGAGACTAGGGTATTGGTAATATTTAAAATCAAGGGAATGGATGAAATCCCCACAGAAAGTTAAAATTACTTGAAAGTACTTTGCAGTTAAATTGTCCTGTGGGAAAGAAATGATTCCATATGCCTAGAAATTCTGTGCCCTAGAGATAACCTGAATGAGTTAATTGATTATTCAGTTATTAGATCAAAGAGATATTTGTTTAGATTCTATCATAACTCTTGAGTGGATTTTAGTATATTAATGATTTTCTATCAGTTTCTAAAACCACAGTAGCATCATTTTGAGTAACTGATGAAGAACTGTTAAAAAGAAACTTGTGGCTATATTGTAAGCATCATGAGGGTATTGATCTATCTGTTAAATCGTCAGTCAGTGGTCTCTTGGCCTCTTTCTTCACTTCCTCAGAGATTAGTAGTAGTATTACCAGTTTAGTGTTTATTACTCCAGATACTTTTCAGTGCACATACTAATATGTACCCATAAGAATTATAATTTCATGTGTGCATTTGTGTGTGTGCGTGCGTGCGCGTGTGTGCGTTTTAAAAACGTATACTGTATATATCTTCCTGCTACTTGCTCTTCACTTACTGGTATGTTTTCTGTATCTTTGAGTTAGTACATAAGGATCTACTCGTAGCTGTTGTGTGATATTTCTTTTGGTGGATTTAATAACATAGTTTAGACATTCTTCTGGTGGACATTTAGTTTATTTGCAATTTTTTATAACAGTGCTGCACAGAATATATGTGTAGTAGTTTCTCTGGGTTCATGTGTGGTTTTGCTGGGGGAAATTCTGATGATAGGTGTGAAAATAGGAATTGCTGAGTCAGAGTATATGTTTATGTATTTTAATAGATAATTGCCAAATTGTCTTCCTCTGGACCACTGTATTGACCGCATTTCCACTAGTTTCTCCACATTCTTGTGAACACTGGATATTATCGAATAATTAAATTTTTGTCAGTTTAATTTGTGTTCTTTCTAAAGTATAGATGTCAATTCTTTGTTATATCTATTAAAAAATATATGTAAATATAGAATGTATATTTTTTATTTTCTACATTTCTACACCTTGTTTTTTGTTTTTTTGCTATGTAAACATTTTATAAGGTAATGGGAAAAAAATCCATGTTAGTATTGCAAGATAGAATAATTATAATGAATATGCAAGGCTTTTATGAAGGAACTTATAAAATAATACCATAGGACATATAAGATAACCATAATGGAAAGGCATGCATATGTCTGAATGGGAAGGCTTCAATAATGTCAAAACGTTAATTTTTTTGTCTCTAAATTAATCTCTAAATTCAGTGAAACCCTAATCAATTCCAAGGGTATATGGAAATGGTACCAAATTTAAAAGATAGAAAGGATAAACAGTGAGAAGGAAGACTTTCCTCTTCTCCCAACCCATTGGCACAGTTCTCTTCCCTAGAAGCAAACAACTGTTATCATTTTCTTAGATATTTATCTAGAGATAATATACGCATACGTGTGTGCATATGCTTCTCTGTGTGTGTATGATGTTTGTGTTTATCCATTGTTCTGTACCTGGTTTGCACTTAATTTAAATGAGAAGTTGTTCCGTATTAGTATGTAAGGAGATTTTTAGAGCTGCCTTGTGTCCAGGACTGCAAAATACTGTATTGTCTTCATCATCATTCAATTTATCAGGCTTTTAAGAGAAATTTAGGGTGTTTCAATCTTTTTACTTTTCAACAAGTATCCTTTGATGTTTTGTTTTTAAAAAATGAGATAATGTGTCTGTAGGAAGGATGCTTAGAAGTGGAATTGCTTGGTTAAAAATATTTTTTTGAGGTGCCCTCCATAAAAGTTATACCAGTTTACACTGACTTATGGTATGAGGCTCTTCCTGTACTGTTAAGCCTTTATTTTTCTTAAGTTTTTATTTAAATGTTTATTTTGAGAAAGAAAGATTGCATGCACATGTGAGTGGGAGAATGGCAGAAAGAAGGGGGGAGAGAATAGACCCCGGGCTTATCCCATGACCATGAGATTACAACCTGAGCTGAAATCAAGAGTCGGACACTCAACTGACTGAGCCACGCAGGACCCCTCTTAAGTTTTTATTTAAATTCCAGTTAACATACAGTGTAATACTAGTTTCAGGTGTATAATGTAGTGATTCAACTCTCCTGTACGACACCTGGTGCTCACTATGACAAGTGCTCTCCTTAATCCCCATTACCTACTGAATCTCCCCCATCCACCTCCCTTCTGGTAACCATTAGTTGTCTATAGTTGAGAGTCTGTTTCTTGGTTTGCATCTCTCTCTTTTTTACCCTTTGTTTTGTTTCTTAAATTCTGCATATGAGTGAGATCATAGATATTTGTCTTTCTCTGACTGACTTATTTCCCTCAGCATAATACTCCCTAGCTCCATCCATGTCCTCGCAAATGCCAAGGTTTCATTCTTTTTTTTTTATGGCTGAGTAATACTCTATTGTGTGTGTGTATAAAGATACGTATATGTATGTGTATGTGTGTTCATATACATACATACATATATTTATATACATGTATATATATACATATACACACACACAGACCACAACTTCTTTATCCATTTGTCAATCAGTAGACACTTGGGCTGGTTTCATCATTTGACTGTTGTAAATAATGTTGCTATATAAACATTGGAGTACATGTATGGCTTTGAATTAGTATTTTTGTATTTTTTGGGTAAATACCTAGTACGATTGCTGACTCGTAGGGTAGTTTTTAACTTTTTGAGGAATGTTTTGATCTTTGTCAATGTAAGTGAAAAGTGGTTTCCCTTTAGAATTTAAATTTGCATCTTATAAATATTTCATATATTTAAGAGCCACTGTATTTCTTTTTCTACTGAACTGTATTCTTGTTTTTTTTTTTTTTTTTTTTTTTGCCCTTTATTCTCTTTGGTTGTTGGTTTTCTCTTATTGACCATAGGACCTTTTTGTCTTGATTTTTTTTTTTTTAGGATATGAGTTGCAAATAGTGCATCATTGAGGCATTCCACCCCCCCCCCCCCCCCCTTAAATGTCTGGTAAAATAAAGGAATGTAAAATTTATCATTTTTTTTCTTTTAAGTATACAGTTCAATGGCATTAAGTATACTTACAAATGTTTTGCAAAGATCACCATTATCCTATCTAGAACTTTTTCATCATCCCAAACAAAAATTTTGTACTCTTTAAACAATAATACCCAGTACCCCTTTCCCCCACTTCCTGGTGACCTCTGTTCTATCTTTTTGTCTGTATTAGTAGGCACCTCAGATAAGTAGAACCATAAAGTATTTGCCCTTTTTGTGTCTGAATTAGTTCATTTATTATAATTGTTTCCAAGGTTTTCTGTGTTGTAGCATGTATCAGACTTTTTAGGGCTGAATAATATTCTGTTGCGTGTACATTTTGTTTGTCCATTCATTTGTTGACAGACTTTTGGGCAGTTTCCAGCTTTTGGCCATTGTGAATAATGCTGGTGTGAACATTGGTTCACAAGTAATCTATATGAGTCTCAGGTTTCATTTCTTTTAGGTATATACCAGGAAGTGGAATTGACTGATCATATGTTAATTCTGCATATAACTTTTTGGGGAACCCCGAACTGTTCTCCATGGTGGCTGTACCCCATTTTACATGACTCTGGCCAGCAATGCAGAAGTGTCCAAGTTTTTTTCAGAAGTATTCTAATTTTTGTGCATTTTTGCCTTGTTATTATTTATAAAAAAAGAACTCCTTCCTAATTGCTGTGAAGTGGTTATCATTTTGTTTTTTTTTCCCTTATTTTGTTTTAAATTGCATAAAACACATAAAATTTACTGTCTTAACCATTTTTAAGTATATAGTTCAGTAGTGTATAGCTCAGATATCCACATTATCACACAGCGGATCCCCTGAACTTTTTCATCTTGAAAAACTGACACTGTACTCATGAACCAATTCCCTATGGATCCCTCTCCTAAGCCCCTGGTAACCACTCCTACTTCATATTTGTATGAATTTGGTTTGTTTAGGTATTTCATGTAAGTGTGATCATACAGAATTTTGTCTTTTTTCACTTCATGTAATATCCTCACTATTCATCCATGTCATAGCACATAATAGGTATTCCTTTCTTTTTATGGCTGAATAATATTCCATTGTATGTGTATATACACATTTTACTTAGCTATTCATCTGCCCATGGACATTTGGTTGCCACCTCCTGGCTATTTGTGAATAGTGGTGCCATGACTGTAAATGTGCAAAAATCTCTTGGGAGATCCTGCTTTCATTTCTTTTAGATATATTTCCAGAATTGGGATTGTGGTATCATACATATGGTTATTCAGTTTTTAATTTTTTGAGTAACCTTTGTACTGTTTTCTATAGCTACTGCTCCTGTTTTAACCATCAACGCACAAGGCATCACATTTCTTCAGCCAGCCAACCAACCAACTGACCAGTTGCCCCTCACCAACAATTACTACTTTTTGTTTGTTGTAGCCATCCTTATGGAAGTGAGATGATATCTTCTGGTTTTGATTTGCATTTCTCTAATTAATAATGTTGAGCATCTTTTCACGTGCTTATTGGTCATTTGTATATCTTTTTTTTTTTTTTGGTATATCTTTAAGATACAGAAAGTACTTAAGTCTTAAGGCCCATTTTTAAATTTTTTGTTGTTGACTTGTATGAATTGTTTATATATTCTAGATACAAATCTCTTTATCAGATGTATGAGTTGCAAATACTTTCTTTAGCATTTTTTCACAGAAGTTCTAAATTGTTTTCAGCTTTACCAGTGAATTTTATACTTTTTTTTTTAAGTTTATTTATTTGTAGAGAGAGACAGCATGAGCAGAAGAGGGACAGAGAGAGCAAGAGAGAGAGAGAGAGAGAGAGAAAGAAAGAGAATAGATCCCAAGCAGGCTCCATGCCCATTGCAGAGCCTGACCTGGGGCTTGAACCCATAACTGTGAGATCATGACCTGAGCCAAAATCAAGAGTTGGATGCTTATTTGATTGAGCTACTCAGGCGCCCCTGAATTTTATACTTTCCATATGTTTTCCTGTTATTTTAATTTTTTTTTCAATGTTTACTTATTTTTGAGAGACAGAGACAGAGTGTGAGTAGGGAAGGGGCAGAGAGAGAGGGAGGCACAGAATTCAAAGCTGAGCTGTCCGCACAGAGCCCGACGCAGGGCTAAAACCCATGAACCGTGAGATCTCGATCGGGCCGAAGTCGGACGCCCAACCGACTGAGCCACCCAGGCGCCCCTGTTTTCCTGTTATTGTTTTAGATGAGAATTCTCTTTAACATGTCTTTTAAGGTCAGACTAGTGATGATGAACTCCAGCTTTTGTTAGTTTGGAAAATTCTTTATTGTCTTCAATCCTGATGGAAAACTTTACTAGGTAGAGTATTCTTGATTGTCAGTAGTTTTCTTTCAGCATAACATTTTTAATTTTGATGATGTCAAGTTTATCTAGTTTTTCTTTTATTGCCTGTGTTTTGATGTTTTGTATCCAGGAAATCATTAACAAGTCCAAAGTCATGAAACCTTTCCTTTATTTGAAGAGTTCTATAGTTTTACTTCTTTAAATGTAAGTCTTTGATCCATTTTGAGTTAATTTTTTATATATGGTGTAAGGGTTCTGTTGCACCTTTTTTTTGAAATGACCTTTATCATTGATTGATCTTGGCATTCTTGTGAATTCACCTATCTGGAGATTTCTTTCTCGGCTCTATTGTTTGTCATTGGCCTATATATTTGTGTTTATGTCAGTACCAAGCTGTTTTAATGTACTGTAGTAGCTTTGTAATAAGTTTTGCAATCAAAGTGTCAGACCCCTCTGGCTTTGTTCTTTTTTTTCAAGATTCTTGTCCCTTGAGATCCACATGGATTTTAGGATGACACTCTGCAAAAAAAATTTGGGTTTTGTTAGGGATTGCATTAAATCTGTAGATTACTTTAGGTGTAATATCGTCCTCTTCATGTTAATCTTTTCATCCATGAACATGGTATATCTTTCCATTTATTTGTGTCTTTAATTTTCTTTTAGCAGTGTTTTGTAGTTTTCATAATACAAGTCTTTCAACCTCCTTGGTTAAATTTATTTCCATGTATTTTATTATTTTTGATGTTACTGTAAATGGAATTGTTTTCTTAATTTCCTTTATGGATTGTTCATTGTTAGTGTGTAGAAATGCAACTGATTTTTCATGTTGATTTTGTGTTCTGAAACTTTGCTTATCTTTTCAAAATATAAGATTATGTCATCTGCAGAAATGATTTTACTTTTTGCTTTTCCTATTTGGATGCCTTTTATTTCTTGCTTAATTGCTCTGGCCAGAACTTCCTGTACTATGTTGAATTAAAATGGTGAGAGTAGGCATCTGTGTGTTCTAATCTTAGAGGAAAGACATTCCATCTTTTACCATTGAGTGTGATGTCAGCTGTGGTTTTTTCCATATGTGGCCTTTCTTATGTTGCAGAAGTTTCCTTCTCTTTGTAGTGTATTATTTCTATCATGAAAGCATGTTGTATTTTGTCACAAAACTTCTTTGCCTCAATTGGGATGATGATGTGTTTTTCCCCCCTTTTTATGTATTAATATGGTATATTATTTTGATTTTCTTACGTTGAATTACCCTTGCATTCTGGGATAAATCCCACACGGTCCTGATACATAATCTTTTTTATGCTTCTGATTTTCTCCTGTTTTGTTGGGGATTTTTGCATCTATATTCATAAGGAATATTGGTTTATGGCTTTCTTGTAATGTCTTTGTCTGGATTTGATATCAGAGTAATGCTGGCCTTGTAGAATAAATTTGGAAGTGTTCTCCCCTTCAGTTTTTTGGGGAAGAATTTGAGAGGGAGCAATGTTAATTCTTTAAATGTTTGGTAGAATTTATCAATGAAGTCCTCTGTTCCTGGGCATTTCTTTGTTTGGAGATATTTGATGACTGATTTAATCTTCTTGCTTGTAGATCTGTCTAGGTTTTACATTATCTTATCCAATCTAATCTCTACACCCAGTGTGGAGCTTGAACTCACAACCTGGAGATCAAAAGTCTACCAACTCTGCCAGCCAGCTGCCCCTAGATTTTGTATTTCTTCCTAGGGTAAGTTTTGGCAGTGTGTGTATCTAGGAATTTAGCCATTTTATTTTGGTTATCTGATTTTGTTGGCATATAATTGTTCATTGTGCTCTCTTATAATTGTTTCTATAAAATCAGTAGTGATGTCTTACTTTAATTTCTGATTTTGATAATTTGAGATTTTCTTTTGCTTCATAGTCTAGCTAAATATTTAATTTTTTCAAAGAATCACCTTTTAATTTTGTTGATGTCTCTTTTTTTTTCTCTATCTGTGCACTAATCTTTTGCATTCTTTCTGCTAGGCTTGGGTTTAGCTTGCAGATTCTGATTTCTTAAAGTATAAAAGTTATTGATTTCGGATATTTTTAAATGTAGGTGTTAATAGCTGTAAGTGTTCTGCTGAGCACTGCTGTCATTGCATTCCATATTTTGATATGTTTGTTATGTTTGTGTTTTGTCTTGTAAATTATAGGAAAAAAGTACTCATAAATTAACAGTACAGTAATACTGGCTTTCTGTTGATTTATGTAGGTAATTTCACTTACATTCTTTATTTCTTATGGCTTCAATTTATTCTGTAGTGTGTTTTTATTATTGCCTGAAGGGTAGCATTTCATGCAGGTAGTAACATTTCATGCAGGTAGTAAACTCCTGCTTTTGTTCTCCTGGAAATGTCTTAATTTCTCCTTAATATTGGAGGAATTATTTGCTGGATTTAGAATTGTTAGTTGACGTTTTGTGTTGTTGTTGATCACTTTAAATATGTCATCTCACTAGCTTCTGGCGTCCATGGTTTCTGATGAGAAATGAACTGGTAATCTAAATTATATTGAGCATTCATTGCACGTGATGAGTTCTTTCTTAAAATTATCTATCTTTGGTGTCTATAATTTGATTATTATGTGTCTTGTTGTGGATATCTTTCAGTTTATCTGACTTGGAGTTTGTTGAGCTTGTTGGATGTGTGTCATCCAGCATTTGGGGCTTTTTTTGCCATTATTTCCTCAAATATTTTTTCCTGTCCCTTTCGTTCTGTTTATGATACATATGTGGGTATGTTTGGTAATGTTTTGTAGATTCCTCAGGCTCCATTCATTTTTCTTCCCTTTTTCCCTTGCTCCTCAGACTGGATAGTTTCAGTTATTCTCTCTTCCAGTTTACTGATTCTTCTGCCTCTTAAGATCTGCTATTGATCTTCTCTAGTGAATTTTTCATTTGTTATTATATTTTTCATTTACAGAATTTTTACTTGGTTACTTTAAAAAAAATTTTTTTTTTTTAACGTTTATTTATTTTTGAGACAGAGAGAGACAGAGCATGAACGGGGGAGGGTCAGAGAGAGGGAGACACAGAATCTGAAACAGGCTCCAGGCTCTGAGCTGTCAGCACAGAGCCCGACGCGGGGCTCGAACTCACGGACCGCGAGATCATGACCTGAGCCGAAGTCGGCCGCTTAACGGACTGAGCCACCCAGGCGCCCCACTTGGTTACTTTTTATAATTTGTATCTGTTTGTATTTTCATTTTGATTATGCATTGTTTTCACATTTCCTTTTGTTCTCTGTCAATGCTTTCCTTTAGCTCATTGAGCATATTTAAGATAGTTGATTTAATGTCTTTGACTACTTTTTCCAATGTTTGGGATTTTTCAGGGATGGTTTCTGTCAAATTCTTTTATTACTGTGAATAGGACATACTTTTTCTGTTTCTTTGTATGTTTTACAACATTATGAGTATATTATGTGTAACTCAGGATGTCTGACTCTCCCAGTCTTCACAGATGGCTGAGTTTTTACTTGTTGAGGGATGGAGCCATTTGTTTTTTACTTTTTCTAAGTAACTTTTTAACAAAATGTATATTTCTTGTTGTCATTGAAGTTTCTGTTCCATTATTCCTATGGTGAACTAGTGACTGGACAAAAATTTCCTTAAGTATTGGGGTGAAAAAAAAATGAGATAAAGGGTCATGTCTCATTAGATAGATGCTTTTGGGAAAGCTGCTCCTGCCTTATACAGATGAAACCAGGAGAAGATCTGCTCCAGACCACCCAAACACAGTCCCAAATTTTTAGAAGTTCCTCACTGCCAGTCCTCTGACAAGCCAGACTCTCCAGGAATGCAGGATGCTAACCCCATAGCCAAGTGGGGGTGAGGAATGGGGGATGGTTGCCAGTTCATGCATTTGCTCACTTGTGAATGATCAGCGTTATCTTCCTCAGGCACTACCCTGGTGATTAATGAGTGCGTTCAGTGGGGTTTCAGGGATCTATAATTGGTTCCAGTCACTCTGTCCAGCTCAGTGGTTACTTGGGTGGAGGGACCCTTACTTAGAACTTCCCACTTTGCCATCTTGTTGATACCTGTCTTGATTTATTTTTCATATTGTACTTAAGAGGACCTATTGCTTTGTTCCTCTGAAAATTTTGTGGTGATCGGGATACTTTTTACCTTATGACACTTGAATCTTAACTACAAGTTTAACTTTACTTGTAATTTAGTCATTTCAAAACTTTATTAGGTGTTAAAAGAATTTTACCTTTTTGAGGCATTCAGTCATGATGAATCCATGCTGTTCTGTTTTTCCTTTTCTAACATTTTTTATTGTAAATTTATGTTGTCTTCATTTTATTTTACTTATTGTTTATTTTTTTTTACATTTTATTTAATTTTGAGGGAGAGAGAGCACAAGTGGGCCACCTTGAGGTGCAGAGAGAAAGGGAGACACAGAATCTGAGGCAGGCTCCAGGCTCTGAGCTGTCAGCACAGAGCCCGATGCGGGGCTCGAACTCACAAACCGTGAGACCATGACCTGAGCTGAGCCGAAGTTGGACGCCCAACTGACTGAGCCACCCAGGCACCCCTCTTTATTTTATTTTATATATTTTTAAATATAATTTATTGTCAAGGTAGCTAACATACAGAAGTAAAACAATTTGCTCATTGTAAAATAGCTAATTAGAATTGACTCGGTGCAGAAAAGGGCCTAATGATATAGGCTTTATATAGATAATGTAGAAGTGGTTAACTTTTAGTCAGATTTAAATCAGATTTAATCAGGTCAACTTTTAATCAGATAAAAGGAGTAAATTAAGTGTTTGGTGGTTGAAACATTCTCAGTGACATATAGAGGTGGCGAAATTTATTTACAGTCTAGGATTTGGGAACAGTTGTTATAGTTGAGTACTTACTCTGTTTTTGAGAAGTTGATTACTGCAGAGAACTAACTGTGGTAAAGAAAGTTCTATTCTCTGCTCCACTGTTTTTTTCCGAGAAGAATGAATTGGTACCTAGCAGCCAGCCACCAGAGGGAAGTCAGTTCTAGCTTTTCTGTCTTGGAAATCGTCTTCTGTTTTAGGTGTGCTAAAACCATAGAAAGGATCCAGAGAACTCCTGCATTAAAAGCCTATACATTTCATATCATAACATCAATAGATTTATGCCTTATTCCTCCGAAAATTGTTACCTTGATAAGGATATTTCCTGCCTTATGGCACATGAATAGTAACTGCAAATTAAAGTTCATTTGTTTTTTTAAATCCCTTTTAGCCTGGCACTTGGGCTTGATACCTCTTTTTTTTTTTTTTTTTTTTTTTTTTTATTTTTAATGTTTATTTTTGAGAGAGACAGATACAGAGCATGAGAGGGGGAGGGGCAGAGAGAGAGGGAGACACAGAATCCGAAGCAGGCTCCAGGCTCTGAGCTGTCAGCACAGAGCCCAACGCGGGGCTCAAACCCATGAACTGTGAGATCATGAACTGAGCCGAAATCGGACGCCCAACCATCCGAGCCATCCAGGTGCCCCAGGCTTGATATTTCTTCTTTTGGATACTTGCATATTTTGAATATTGAGTTGGTTTTTGTGTTACTGAATTTTTTATTAATAAGAACTGTGCTATATTATCTTATTGTTTAATATTTAATTACATACTGGATATCATGAATATTCAAATCCTGACATCTAACTTCTTGTCTGTGGTCTTGGGCAACTTAGCTTTGAAGATGATAATGATTATTTTTTTAAGTAAGCTCTAGGCCCAACGTGGGACTTACACTTACATCCCTGGGATCAAGAGTTGCATGATCAACCAGCTGAGCCAGCCAGCATCTCTTGTTTTTAGATCTGTATAAAGAAGACAAAGTGATTTCCTTCATGGATTTGCTTTAACATGAATATTTGGCTCATAACAAGCATCAAATAAATGTTAAATATTACTGGATGGATGCACTAATTTTTAAAAAATTTCATTGAGTTATGAAAATTTTGAATCAATGTTATTCAGCATATTTCAACTTTTAATACCTTCTGTAGACTGGTAATGTTAAAAAATTTTTTGATGTTTACTTAAATTTATGTGAAGGCCTTATGTGAAGGTTTCCCTTAGTATATATTATTGTTTTACCATGAAGAAGTCTTCCTTAGTGAGGAACTGTTTTAGAGTAATGGTGTATATATATTTTAGTTTTTGGAAATATTTAAAACATCTTAGAGTGTGGAATGGTAATTTGTAGATCTTTGTGAAAGGCAAGTAGTCACCCCTTACAGTTTTAGATACAATTATCCATTTTCTTTAAAGCAGATATAAATGTATCTTCTGCCATTTTTCAGTATTAGCATGTCATCCACACTGGTGCACATACAGCTCTTGCTCTCAGAGCAATGATTTTGAGACTGGTTTTGGAATTCACCTTTTGTTTTTTTTTTTTTAATTTTTTTTTTTTAATTTACATTCAAATTAGCATATAGTGCAACAATGATTTCAGGAGTAGATTCCTTTGTGTCCCTTACCCATTTAGCCCATCCCCCCCCCACCCCCTCCAGTAACCCTCAGTTTGTTCTCCATATTTATGAGTCTCTTCTGTTTTGTCCCCCTCTCTATTTTTATATTATTTTTGTTTCCCTTCCCTTATGTTCATCTGTTTTGTCTCTTAAAGTCCTCATATGAGTGAAGTCATATGATTTTTGTCTTTCTCTGATTAATTTCACTTAGCATAATACCCTCCAGTTCCATCCACGTAGTTGCAGATGGCAGGATTTCTTTTTGATTGCCGAGTAATACTCCCTTGTATATATAGACCACATCTTTATCCATTCATCCATCAATGGACATCTGGGCTCTTTCCATACTTTGGCTATTGTTGATAGTGCTGCTATAAACATGGGGTACATGTGTCCCTTCGAAACAGCACACCTGTATCTCTTGGATAAATACCTAGTAGTGCAATTGCTGGGTCATAGGTTAGTCCTATTTTTAGTTTTTTGAAGAACCTCCATACTGTTTTCCAGAGTAGCTGCACCAGCTTGCATTCCTATGGAATTCAGCTTTATACATAGTACTTGAATTCTGATGTCTTGGAACCATGGGTAGTTTTAATGTATTGAAGTATGGCTTTATTATAGAAAAGTTAAAATCTATTTTATTTAACTCAGAAGAGGTTTTTGTCACAGTTAAGTGAAAATACAATAGCCATTCCTATAAAATACTGTTTGTTACTACAAACATTTCATTACTATGTTAAATAGGATGTGATGCCCTCTGGAAACTAAACTTGGTTTAAGTAAGATGCTTAATGGTTAGAGAATAGCACAATATATATCAAATAAGGGATCCGAATTTTATAAGTAAAGGTTACTTAAAAATAACTCTGGTAATCAAAGTTAACATAGGGGTTTTTGACTTCTTGCCTTTCCACAAATATTTGGGAAAACTGAGTGTATACTCTGTGCCCAGGCACTATTTTAGACATGCAGTGAGAAGAGCAGTTAGTTATGGTCTATCTAGTGTTTTCATAAAATGGTTGATATACCCCTATTTAATGTCTATGAAAAGTGCTTAACCTGTATTCCTCTTATATCTGGTGATAATTCCTTCATCTTTAATGCTTTATCAACTTTTTATTATTTTCTGTACTGACTCCTGTCTTCCCCATTATTTGTTTTTAAAAAACATTTATTTATTTAAATAATCTCTACACCCAATGTGGGACTCGAACTCATCACCCCAAGATCAAGAGTCACATGTTCCTCTGATTGAACCAGCCAGGTGCCTGTTTTTTCCATTATTCATTCGGGTGCTTAGCTGCCTGGAATTCTTTTTAGATTAATGTTGACTCTTAAGTACAATCTTGTGGGACTCCTGCGTGGCTCAGTCAATTGACTGAGTCTTGATTTTGTCTCAAGTCATAATCCCAGGATCATGGAAATGAGCCCTGTGTTGGGCTCTATGCTGAGCATGGAGCCTGCTTGGGGTTCGTTCTCTCTCTCTCTCTCTCTCTCTCTCTCTCTTTCTCTCTTTCTCTCTTTCTTTCTCTGTCCCTCTACCTCTCTACCCCTCTGCCTCTCTCCTCTGCTTGTGCGCTCTCTCTCTCTCTCTCTCTTCTCTCTCTCTAAAAAATATAAATAAATCTGAAGTGCAACTTGTTGGTCACCTCTCTTACTCAGACTCCCTGCTTCTCCCATAAGCAATGTCTATCAGTATAGTGTGATCCTTACAGAGTTTTTTTTCATGAATTTACATAAAAGTTATGTAATTTAGGAAAAATAGAATATGTGTGTGTATGGGTTTTTGGGGAATGCATAACGTTGTAGTAATAATACTCTGTTTTCTTGTAACTTTTTTTTTGGTCCACAGTAATCTTACTGATCTTTTCATGTTAGTAATATCTGCTTTTTAAAAAACCCTAATCTGTTCAGTTTTTTTCCATCTCCTGTTGTCACCTTTGTTTTCAGCTACCATCATCTCTCAGCTGGATCAATGGCCTTCTAGTTTCTTTGCCTCTAGTCTTGCCTTCTCATCCATTTTCCACATAGCAGCCCGGGAGATGTATTAAAAACATAAGTGACATGTTAACCTTTTGGTGGAAACACTGCAATGTTTCAACCTGTTACAGTAAAATCCAAACTTGTGTTTAAAATTCATGATTTCTGATTGCAGGGATGTGTTTTGTTTGTTGATTCCCACTCTCCCCCCACCGCCCTCAGGTGTCCAGATCAGTGTCCTGTGCATACTAGGTTGGATGCTTTGTAAATCTTTGTTGAATGCAGTTAATGAATTAACTTGTTGTCATTGGAAGCTTGTTCTGTGCATGTTTTTATATCTCCTACAATTCTTCCCTACCTTGTTCAGCCACATTGGTCTTTATTTTATTGCTTGGATTCACCAGCTTCATTGCCTTCAGGCTTGAATGTAGGAATGCCCTTCCTACAATTTTGCCACAGTGAATCTTTCTTGTCATTCCAGATTTCAGTGTAAATGTCACCTGGCCAAAGAGGTCTTCTCTGATAACTCTATTACCAATTTGTTGTTAAAAACTTTAAATTTTGCTTTAAAAACAAGTGAGAAATTGTGTTCAAAAATTAAGAAAAACAATGAAATATACAATGAACAATTTCTCTATCCCTGTCCTTGTTACACCATCTGCCAAAGTGATATGTATAGTAGTGTCATCTTCATTGTTTCAGAAGCTCTTTATAGCAAAATAAGCAAATGGCAGCATATATGAAGTAGTAAATGTTCTTAAACCACCCGTTTTGTGTTTTATTTTTTTAAACCGGGCTAAATGACTTTATTAGAGAAAGAGGATTACAAAAGACTCAAGAGTTGGCCTTGGGGCTCTTGAACCAGTCTTTTAAGACTTGTACAACCACTGTTTTCTCACCATCTCAGAAAACCTACTTTATGAAAATTAGGCTACCATGTATAAACCACTTCAAATTCCCGTCCACCTTGTCTCCAAACTAACCTACACCCCCCCCCCCCGTCCCTTTTTTTTTTTTAACCTACAATCTATATCCACCCTTTATCCTCTGCCTGTTCTATATTTTCTTTCCTGTTTAGTCACTGAAACTGAGGTGATTGATGTTCAAGATTAGTTCTGCTACCACCTGTGTCCATGACCTCATCTTCTCCCATTGCTCAAGAACTTATCTTCTTTCTTTTCTGGCTCTTCACTGTTAACTCTTTGCAGTCTCTTTGGCTTCAGCATAGCCCTGCATATTTATCAGGAGCTCAGAAAATAATTGGTTGAATACAGCAGAGTAATGAAGAGTTTGGACTACTGAGTTATAAAGACCTGGGTATGCATTTTAGCTGTGTGACTTTGGCAGGTTAATTAGCATCTCCAAGACATAAATTCTTCTTCATTAAAATGGGACAGAAATTATAACTATATCACGTGTTATATTGAAGATATAACTAGGAAGTATAGTGTGTATATTTCCTGTGGCCATTGTAACAAATTACCATAACCTTGGTGGCTTAAAACAATAGAAAATTTTTGCTCTCATAATTCTGGAGGTCAGAAGTTGGAAATCAGTGACACAGGGATCAAATCAAGGTGTCAGCAGGGCCAGGCTTCCTCTGGAAGCTTTGGCAGAGAATCCATTCCTTGCCTACATTCTGGTGACTGCCAACATCCCTTGGCTGCATCACTTCAGTCTCTGATCTGCCTCTATGCTTGTAATCTCCTTCTACCTCCCTTTGCAAACTGGTGCATTTAGGGCCCACCTAGCTAATCTGTTTCTAAATTCTTGACCTTAATCATATCTGCAAAGACCCTTTTACCATGTAAGGTAACATTTACAGGTTCCAGGGATTGGGATCTGATATCTTTGGGGGCCATTATTCAGCCTGATACATGGATATAAAGCATACAGCAATAGTGCCTGGCAAATAAGGATTTAAGCTTTCTGGATAAGGTCAACAAGGATTTCAGATTCTCAGAAGGATTCAATTATATAGTTGTAAGGGGGCCAGGGAATATGAAAAAAAAGGGATTAAAAAAAGATGAGGCAAGGGAAATTAGGGATTAGATCATGTCACCTTACTCAATACAGTAGATACATAGGATAAATGTATAGACAAGGGATTTTTATTGCCAGGTTTTTGTTATTTTCCTGCTCAAACGTATATTGAAGGATTTATCCATGTTTCCAATGGTAAAGTTTATAGCTTAAATAGTATGGTAGAAAGGTGGTGGTGGAAGTGGGAATATACTACATATCATTACTGAAAATTGGAGGATTACCTTTTTATATTGCAAGAGGTTCCCATGGAGACTATATGAAATTTAGTGAATGACATCATAGAATGGATACCAAATTTTTCCTTTATTTAATAAGAATTGTCATTTAGAATAAAAAAGAAAATTACCTTTAAAAAGTTCTTTCAGGGGTGCTTTGGGTGGCTCATTTGGGCGTCTGACTCTTGATTTTGGCTCAGGTCATGATCTCATGGTTTGTAAGGCTGAGCCCCACGTCAGGCTCTGCATGGACAGTGCTGAACGTGCTTGGGATTGTCCCCCCCCCCCCCCCCCCCCCCCCGCCGTGCTTACATGTGCTCACATCCTATCTCAAACACATAAACTTTAAAAATAAAAACCAAATAAATAAATAAATCTTTCAGTTAGAATAACAAAAGATCATACTGACATTTGTTTTCTTTTTCTTCTTTCCATCTCCTTGACAGGTTTTTTGGCATGGACACAGGTTCAGTGGGAGGATTAGAATTGACTGATCAGACTCCTGTTTTATTAGGGAGTACGGCCATGGCAACTAGTCTCACCAATGTAGGAAATTCATTTAGTGGTCCACCTAATCCTTTAGTTTCTAGATCTAATAAATTTCAAAACTCATCAGTGGAAGATGATGATGATGTTGTTTTTATCGAACCCGTACAACCTCCCCCACCTTCTGCACCAGTGGTAGCTGATCAAAGGACTGTAACATTTACATCATCAAAAAATGAAGAACTACAAGGAAATGATTCCAAAATTCTTCCATCCTCAAAAGAGTTGGCTTCTCAGAAGGGAAGTGTAAGTGAGACAATTGTCATTGATGATGAAGAGGACATGGAAACAAATCAAGGGCAAGAGAAAAATTCCTCCAATTTTATTGAACGGAGACCTCCTGAATCTAAAAACAGAACCAATGATGTGGATTTCTCCACTTCCAGTTTTTCAAGAAGTAAGGTAAATGCAGGAATGGGTAATAGTGGTATCACCACAGAACCAGACTCTGAAATTCAGATTGCTAATGTTACAACCTTAGAAACAGGTGTAAGCTCTGTGAATGATGGCCAATTAGAAAATACTGACGGGCGAGATATGAACTTAATGATTACACATGTAACATCACTGCAGAATACCAACTTGGGAGATGTCTCTAACGGACTGCAGTCAAGTAATTTTGGTGTTAATATACAAACATACACCCCATCTTTAACTTCACAGACCAAGACTGGAGTAGGACCTTTTAATCCTGGTAGAATGAATGTGGCAGGAGACGTATTTCAGAATGGAGAATCTGCAACTCATCATAATCCTGGTAAGCAGTACGTGATCTACCCCATGTAAATGAATTTATTTGTTTGCTCCTTTTTTATTGTAGTAATTGGTGCTACCTCGGTTAGTTTACTCATGTAAGATAAGTTAATTCTATTGACTTGTAAGTTTGAAATTTTAGCTAATAAGAGATGTAAAACCATGTATTTCTCTGCAGATTATTAGAAAATCACAGAAATTTATGTCTAAAGGATTGGAGAAAAATGCCTTTTACATTAACTACCACTGAAGTCTAACAGTTTGGCATCTTACTTGTCATGTAATTACTTTTTGCTAATACAATTTTAGTTCTGTCTAGTAGTAATGTGTAAATAGTGAAAAAAAGATAAACACACTTATGTAACAACCTTGTATAATAGGCACATTTAGATTTGTTTTTACTTTACTTGTGTTTAATTTTGACTCTTATCTGATTTTAACTTTTTCTTACTAGCATTTTATATTTTAATATTTGAAGGCTGGTAAATTTCGCAACTATCTGAAAAATTTTTGTTTAGACAGTTTTGCTCTGTGAAAACATTAAAAAGAGAAGTTACAAGAACTCTGGCTTTTTGATGACCATGTCTTTGTATGTCCCTTTATCTTTCACCTCTGCCCCTAAACCTTTATATGTCTGTCTTTCTCATATATCCTTCTTTCTGTTTCTCTCATTTTTTCATCCTTTTAGGCTTATTAGCAACTTTATCAGCCTAGAAATTGTGGAGAATAATAAAGAATGACTAAAGCTTAGTGTAGAATGCTATAAAATGCTGGTCATTTTTCCTTTTTACTTATTTTTTTTGGTTATGAGTGATGTTTAATTGTTGAAGAATGTTTGGAAAATCTATAATTAAATCCCTGATAGTGTTTTATTAACTGAAGATTACCGCATCAGTCCTTTGAGTGGTTTTCTTTCAGTCTTTTTCCTTTGCATTATCACTTGGTTGACATGCAACTCTGAATAATTTTGCTTCCTGTTTTTTTCCCATTTTAATATTATGTTGTATTTTCTCATACCAATAACATTTATATACAAGTTTTAATGACTGCATAGTGGATATGGATATATCATTCCCATATTTGGTGTTTACAGTTTCCCATATTTTGCTATTATAGATTTATGATGAACATCTTTGTTCAAATTTCTCATTATTTCTTTAGAGTATATTTCTAGAAATGAAGTTACAAGGCCAAACGATATCACTGTCCCTATCCTTCCAAAGACTTTTGGTTGAAAAAAAAATCTATCTGGCTTATAATGACTTTGGAAGAAATAATGTTCCTTACTATTCAATTTGTAAAATATCTCATGCCTTCCAAGACCCTTTCCCTCTATGTGTGTATATGTATTTTCGTAGGCGAGTCTGGGTGTGGGCATGTATCTGTGAGTTTGTATGAGCATTTTAAAGTTGTAGAAATATACTGTCATATTGCCATCCAGAAAAGTCTTACAAACTTACACGTCAGCTGTCTATGTATGTTAGTTTCTTTCTCATTGTAACTTTCAGGCTCAAATAAAAGTTTAAGATGCTAATGCTCAAATTAATTTGAAAATAAGTATTTTGTCTTTATTGTAATTATAAATATTTTAAAAACATAAGAGTATGAGGAAGGAAATAATCTCACCATTGAGAATAGTACATTTAATTCTAACCTGAGATCATAGTTTAGGTATTGTTTTGTAAACTCTTTCCTCCTCCTACCCCTTTAAATACCTAACAAAACATCTTGAACTTTTGGCCATATCAAGTCTATATGTTTGATTTATTCTCTATTTAGCTTGGTTCCAGTTTTCACTATTTAAAAAACTCTTAAGGATATTTTTATGCCTGTATCTTGAAATACTTATTTCTTTAGGGATATTGTTGAGTCAAAGGGGCATATCATTGTAAGAATTGTGTTTCTGGGGGTGCCTGGCTGGCTCAGTTGTATAGTGTGTTACTCTTGATCTTGGGGTTATTGGTTCAAGCCCCATTTTGGATGTAGAGATTACTTAAGAAAAATAAAAAATAAAAAATCTTAAAAAAAAAAACCAATTGTCTTCCTTTTTACTCAAGCTCTTATACAAGGGAATGTATACTACTTATCAGAAAAAAACTGAACAGATATACCTTTTTGCTCTTTGTTTCTGAATTAGCTCTTGTTAAATGTGCTGTTTTTATTAGTAATAGGGAGTTATAAAATCTTGGCTATTTATACTAGCTGTCAGACTAATTGTGATCTGCTGCCCCCTGATGTCCTTTGAATAAAATAGAAGGTTTAGACAAAACTTATCTTCCTAAAAATATTTTCATGTTGGAGGATGTGAAAATTTGGTAGCAGAAATATATAAGAACTGAAAAATAGATAAATGGAGACATATTATTTATACAGGGTCTAAAACTAAATTAGAAAAAAAAGTATGCCTTTTTTTTTCAAAATCAAGTTAATAGATGCCCTTAAATTTAACTCATTTCTTTAAGAATATGTTCAAGTGATAAACCTACAAAATTGAGCATATGTTCAAATACAAGTTTTGATTGGAGGGCCTTCATAAGGTGGAATTTTCAATTAGTGACTACAGTTGGCTCTTAAAAACATAGTAAGGGTTAAGAGTGTCAACTTCCCCTCTCTCCCCACCCCCCATGCACTTGAAAATCCATGTATAATTTTTTGACTCCTCCAAAACATAACTACTAGTAGCCTTCGGGTTTTGTTTTGTTTTGTTTTGTTTTTAACTAGTAGTCTACTGTTGACTGGAAGCCTTACTGATAACAGCATGTATTTTCTGTATGATATGTATTATATACTGTATTCTTATAGTAAACTAAGCTAGAGAAAAGAATGTTATTAAGAAAATCATAAAAAAATACTTTTACAATACTGTACTATAAACAAATCTGCATATAAGTGGACTCAGTTCAAACCCATGTTGTTCAAGAGCCAACTGTATTTTCTTTGTAGTCATTAATATTTGTATCTATTTATTAAAACTGGTCTATTACCCTGATGATAGCAGAATAACAGGATTCCAGAATGCACTGTTTATTCAACGTATGAAGTATAATTTTGTGGAGAGGGGTATTACAGACTAAGGTAAAATTTCAGTAGCAGTGTTATGTAGCCCCTTGAAATAATTATATTGATGGACTGGGTCAGAACCAGGAAATCTCCCTCTTCAAGGTTTTGAAAATAAAGAAGTTTCCCTGAGCTCTAGATAAATTTGAACTTCCTGTGGAAGGAAAAAGACCATTGTTTTTCATATAGAAGGGTAACTTTTTATGTATGGAAGTTGAAAATTTGGAATAACCTAGAAAAGAAAAAAATTACTAGAGACAATAGTAGAATTTAGAAATGGTGGCCTGTAAAGTTTCAAAAGGAAAAAGGTTATGGTATTGATAGTGTAGTGAGAGATCTGTGGAGCAGTAACTAGTGTAGTAAGCAGGAGACTTTCTGCTAAGTACCAGCTTAAGAGAGAAAAAATAAATTCTGCACTCTACTGTTAATGTTGCACATATCTTTTAATTCTGTGCTATGCTGAAACCGTTTGCAGTGAGACCGTAATAATGATGTTGGATGAGTCACTATACGTTGGCTTATCATTTCTGTGTAACACTCTAATTTTTTTGGTATTATGTGGTCTATTTAGAGGCCATGGAACTAAACATGGGAAAAGCTGTTTTTATTTTTAAAAATGTTTATTTGAGAGAGAGAGAGAGAGAGAGCGTGCACGCATGCGTGCAGGTACATGAGTGGGGAGAAGCAGAGAGAGATGGGGAGAGAGAGAATCCCAAGCAGGCTCCACGCTCAGTGTGGAGCCCTACGTGGGGCTCTGTCTCAGGATTGTGAGATCATGATCTGAGCTGAAATCAAGAGTTGGATGCTTAAGCAACTGAGCCACCCAGGCACCTTGGAAAAAGCTGTTTTTGAAAAGGTGTTTTGAATATAATCATATATACAGTTTATCAGACCTGTATTATATTTGTCAAGTGTTTGGCCAAAATTTTATTATAACTTTCATTATCAACTTTTATGTTTATGTATGTGTTCCTTACTTAAAGGAATATTCTGTAAATTCTTGTTTAATCAATAATGGCTAATATTTTTTAATGCTTCCTCTATGCTACTTACTATGTTTTATTGCATGTATTATCTTATTTAATGTTACCATTCCTATGAGGTTGGTACCATTTCCAGTTTAGAGAAGAGTTAGGTACAGAGTTTAACTTTCCAGTTTAGTAGGTGGAGTCTAAATGTCAACTAGGCATTCTTAGTCCTTGGGTTTTTACCTCTCTGCTACATTGCTGCCTTATTAATGTCTTAAACTTGTACAGGATGGGAAGTTAAAACTGTTTCTTTGATAGAGATCCCAATGTGTATAAATACCTGTTTCATTTATTCTTCCTTGTGCATTTTGTTTTTAAGATTCTTGGATTTCCCAGTCAGCTTCATTTCCTCGTAATCAGAAACAACCAGGGGTGGATTCTTTATCACCAGTGGCCTCACTTCCTAAACAAATTTTCCAGCCTTCTGCACAGCAACAACCCACTAAACCAGTTAAAGTCACTTGTGCAAACTGTAAAAAACCTTTACAGAAGGGACAGACGGCTTATCAGCGAAAAGGATCAGCTCATCTCTTTTGTTCTACCACCTGCCTTTCTTCCTTCTCTCACAAGCCTGCTCCAAAGAAACTTTGTGTTATGTGTAAAAAGTAAGGTTTACCTTTCTCTCCTTCTTTTTTTTTTTTTAAATTAAGTACAGTTGATACACAGCGTTACATTAGTTTCAGGTGTACAATATAGTGATTGGACAAGTCTCTAAGTTATGCTGTGCTCACCACAAGTGTAGGTAAGGTTTACCTTTCAGCATAATTCCATGTGGTTGAATATTGGTGGTATATAATTTTAGGAAAATTCTGAGTCTTAGAGGCAAATTATGATGTTTGGAAAATTGGTAAGCTAGTTGTTTGAATCTTAAAGCAAAACTCAGATTTGCAGTGGCTTTGGAGGATTACCTACTACCTCTGGGTGGCTGATGATTAAAAGGCTTCTTATTTGGGGTTGATTTAGATACCAGGCCCTTGTAATTAATTTTGGCTCTAATCTCCATTGAACTCCTTGAATTTGTCAAAATGCATGTTTATTTGCATTATTAATTATTAGAATTCTAGCCAGATAAAATTGTTTTGCAATTTATATCACATTAAAATAGGTCAAATTTTGTACTATCTTCATATTAAGATTATTTTAAATTGGCAAGTCTTTGGATTTTATGTTTTTATGTTAGTTTTGAACATTCAGTCATTACAATGCCAGTGTTTTAAGACACAAGTAGCAGTTTTTGGATAGCTTTGGGGAGAGACAGTTCTGTCTTACATTATTTTTTAGTTCTTGCTTCACTAGTTAAAAATAGTGGAACATGGTATATTATGTGCACGGTCGAACCAGGTGGGCTTTCCTTCTGTGCCATCTCTTGGAGCGGCCCAAATTTGGGAAGATAGTTTAGATCTTAGAACTTTGAAAAGGTTCTCTGTACAAGTTTAATAAATGCAAGTATTGGAACGGTTACATAGTTTTTAGATTGCTTTACAGTAGTAGACTTTTACATACTGTAGTATAGGATCTTGAAATTCAGAATTTCATTAAAGGAAAACTTCACAGGTCATCACTTTTGTTTCCTACCATTTCGAATTGCATTACAGAGCTGTACAGAATGGTAGGTGGGGTCCTTTTGGATTATGGCTATAGGGGTGTACCTAAATAAGTTCATATATCCTCTAGAATATATGTCATATTTCTGTGACCTAGATCGTTCCAAGTTTTCTACTTACCTATGGGAAAGGAATTGACTAGGTGTTATAAGTTTGTATCTCAGGAAATTAGGCTTTGATGTTAAACTCCATATATAAATAATAACAACTGATTTTTTTTACTTTTATTTTTTAAAGTGTTTCCAATGTCTGAAAGCCTTGTTAAGGAGTTTGAAGATAAATTGGGTACTGACAAAGATTTAATAGTATGAAATCATTTTGGTTCCTTATCTTCTGTGTTCACATTTTATTGCCAAGAGTTTTTAAATAGTAAACGTGATTTAATGGATCTAAAAATGGTGTTTGATTCCCAGGGTAAAATATGTGGAAATTAGAAATGTTAATTATTACTCTTACGTTTGATTTTTTTTAAATACAAGTTGACTTTAAGCTGTTCACTTACTTTTCAGAGATATAACTACGATGAAAGGAACTATTGTCGCTCAAGTGGATTCAAGCGAATCCTTCCAGGAATTCTGTAGTACATCTTGTTTGTCTCTCTATGAAGACAAACAGAATCCTACTAAAGGAGCTCTAAATAAATCAAGATGTACAATTTGTGGTAAACTAACAGAGGTTTGTATTTTTGTGCCTTCTCTCTTAGTTCTAACTAATGTGAATATTCTTAGCTTTATTTAATAGTTACGACGTCATCAGTATATAGTTCTTTAAAAGTGGAGATGTATATTCCATTATGTAATCCCTGTGGGAGAATGATTTAGGAAATTTTAAAATATAATACTTTTTCCCTGAGGTTTGGAGCATGTAGAGACAACCATAGTGTTTAAATATATAGACTTGACTCGAAACTACCATTCTTAAGAAAGAGAACAAATGGAGGAAATATTTTTAATACCTTAACATTATTCATGTGGTATTAAAGTTTTTGCATTTGATTATATTAAAAGAAACCTGTGTATTATACATACCTCATCTGAATTATTTATAACATTGGTTTTCTCCTACCTTTCTAGAGCAGTGTATTTTATTTATAGTTCCTTTTGGATTTGTCTAAAGATTTCCAGTCTCTTTGTTTTAGAAGTTTTATCCAAACTGGGTTGTTTCCTATCATTTTTAGATCTCTCTAGAGAAGTTCGTAGTGATGTCGCTAATGCTGACCCCTCTGCCATAAGTGTATTTATTGTGTGTATAAAAATAAGTTCAAAGAATCACGAACAGTACTTTGTCTTTCTTTTTCCCTAAATAAGCCTTCCACAGAAAAATTATTGAGGCATTTTCTATTGGAGCACCTTGTTATTTAGCTACTTGTGATACTCATTTATTTTTTAAAATTTTGTTTGTTTTTAGATTCGCCATGAAGTTAGCTTTAAAAATATGACTCATAAGCTGTGCAGTGACCACTGCTTTAATAGATACAGAATGGCCAATGGTTTAATAATGAATTGCTGTGAACAGTGTGGAGAGTACCTGCCCAGCAAAGGTGCTGGAAATAATGTCCTGGTGATTGATGGTCAGCAGAAAAGATTTTGCTGTCAAAGCTGTGTCAGTGAATACAAACAGGTAACTCATGATCTAATCAAAATTGGCCATTCTTTTGAATATGTTTTAAATTGCTATAATAGCTTTATTTTAGCAGCATTTATTTATACTCTAGATTTATCCTGGAATCTCACTTAATTCCATTGTTATCTTCATCTCTTGGAGATAACATATCTCAAATGAATACTGATATATGTAAATTACTAGAAATTGTGATTTTTCATATAATGGTAAATGCTAGCAGAATGATTACTCTTTTGAAATATTACATATGTATTTTTTGCTGGGGCGCCGGGGTAACTCAGTTGGTTAAGTGTCCGACTCTTGGTTTCGGCTCAGGTCATGATCTCACAGTTTGTGAATTTGAGCCCCGTATAGGGCTTTGCGCTGGCTGTGCAGAGCCTGATTGGGATTTTCTCTCTCTCTCTCTGTCTCTCTCTCTCTCTCTCTCTCTCTGTGTCTCTGTCTCTGTCTCTGTCTCTCTCTCTCTCTCTCTCTCTCTCTCTCTCTGCTCCTCTCCTGTTCACATTGTCTCTGTCTCTTTCAAAATCAATAAACTAAAAAAAAAAAAAAAATATTTTTGGGGCGTTGGAGGAGAGGTGTTGCAAATAATGATTTTTCAAAAAGCTTTGTTTAAGAAGATTATTTATATTTCAATTTTAAGGTCTTTTGATGTAGTTTGTTTTTGAATATATTCAAAAGTAAAATGTACGTTAAAATATATGTTCAGAGAAAACCAGCTCCTGTTTCTATCTTCTTTTGGTTCCTACTTATGTTTTATAGGTATCAGTTTTTCAGTTTTTATTCTTTTATAGTTTCTCTTCTTTATGAAGAATTAAGAAAGTATGTAATTCATTCTTCGTTTCTCTTTTTCCTATACAAAAGGCAACATATTGTATGTACTACGCTGCCTCTTCAATGTTTCATTTCACAGCGTATCTTGGAAATCATTGTCTATCAATGATATATGGACTTTCCTCTCTTCTGTTTTTTAATGGCTGTTCAAGTTAAATTTTCAGGAAAACTATGAGCTGGTTATTCAAAACATTAAAAATAAATTGTATAAACATAGATAAATTTATATTAGTCTTCTAGGGCTGCCATAACAAAATGCCAGACTAGAGGGCTCAAACAAATTTCTTTTGTCATAGTTCTGGAGTCAGTTCTGGAGTCTAGGAGTTCAAGTATCAAACTTGAACCCCCCCCCCCCCCCCCCCCCCCGCCTCTTGCTCACTTGTGCCCTCTCGTTCTTTAAAAAAAAAAAAAAAAAGATGAATTTTGGGGGAACACAATTCAAACCTCAACAATATTGAAAATAAAAGAAGTACACAAAACCTATTACTTCCTAATTAGTTTAATGTATTTTAATATTATTTGTATTCTTAAGGTTATTTGTGTCTTATGTTTATACAATGGACATTTTACAAATAATGGTGTGCTTCTGTGTGTCTCTTTCCAGTTTCATGTTTGGTTTTATTTTGTAGCTGAAATTAGCCATAGTGGGAGTGTTTTCATGACAAATGTTGCCGATTATGGGGTCTCCCTTAATCTAAGAGCTAGTGGTTAACCATGTCCCAGACAGCACTGGGCTATATAATAGTTTATTTGATCACTTTGCTATTGGATGGTCTTCAGGTTATTTCTGGTACTTTGCTATTATAAATAGCAGGTGGTGAATAACCTGATGTATTTTCTCTGTATTCGTGGAGGTATGGTTTTAGGGTAGACTCTTAGAAGCTGGCTGCTTGCCAAAGGAGTGCATATGTTAGTTAGTTGGACATGTTAAATCCCCTTCTGTTGTAATTGTGCCAGTTTGTATCTCTCTTAGTAGTGTTGAGTGCCTGTGTCTCCACTCCCTCTCCAACAGAGTATTAACACATAGTTTTGATTGGGAAAGATGGTATGTTGATATAGTTTTAATTCATATTCCTTTTATTAGGAATGATGAGCACTTTTTCATATTTCAGAGCTACTTGTCTTTCCTTTTCTGTGAACTGTTTATCTTTTACACATTTTTTCTTTGGGTTTTGATCTTCTCCGTTTTTTCCATTAAATTGAACATTTATTTTAATGAGCAAAATGCATTTGTAGTTTGTTTACAAACAATTGCCCCTACCATGTTGCAAGTATTGTCCTAGTTGCTGGAAATAGTATAGTGGAAAGTAAACATAGATCCTGCTTTCATAGGATTTTCATTGAGGTGGCATACTTCAAATTCATTAGTGTAAGGATCAGACTAATTATAATCTTCCAAGACCTCACTGTCATGTTTGATGTTGATGATTATGTTGCATTTATTATCTTTATTATACATGGAAGGTTTGGTTAAGAGTGCTAGCTTTAGTTAGTTGGCGTGTGTTAAAATCCTGGCCCCACCAGTCATCTATGTCCTGGGCAAATTATTTAACCTCCTTTGTGTCTTGCCTCATTTCACCATGTGTAAAGTTGTGGAAGTAGCAATCCCTGTCGCATAGTGTTATTAAAACGTGAAATCTGAGCCTCCTTGATTTTTAAGATCCTACTTCAAGAAACTGAACGTTACCAATTCAGCCCCTTTGTGTCCTCTCCCAGTGACTTTCCCCTTCTACCTCTTTAAAGATAACCACTGTCTTTGACTTCTAACATGGTTTGACTTTTTATAAAGTTTATTAAGTAATGATATCCTACCATGTTATAAATAACTGTGTTTGGATGCTTATAAAAATTTTTGCCGTGTAAAATTTTTATTTTTTTAATTTGGTTTTAAGAATCTTTTTTTAAAGTTTATTTATTTATTTTGAGAGAGATAGAGAGTGAGCAGGGAGGGGCAGAGTGAGAGGGAGAGAGAAAATCCCAAGCAGGCCCCACTCATCCTGGAGCCCCAACTTGGGGCTCAATCTCAACGATTGTGAGATCATGACCTGAGCCACCCAGACACCCGTAATGTAAAATTTTTAATTATTTTCAAATTTAACAGTTTTTTTTTCTTTTTATTGTTTCAGGATTTTGTTTCACATACTTTCCTTACTCCCAGACTATAAAGGAATGCTTTTCTTATTTTCTTTCTAATGTTTGCAAGCCTTCATTTTAATATTTAAATCTTTAATGCATGTAAGGGAATTTATTCTGGTATATTGTTAAATTATGGGTCAAATATTTTTTCCATCCAAAAGACTGTCATTGAGAATCAGCATCTTTATGTCAAAATATCCCATTATAGAACAAGGGATTTCATTCTGTTAGATCAGTTCTTATTACACTTACTCATAAATACTTTATCTTTTTGTTACTATTTTAAATGAGGTTTTCTCTTCCATTATTGTGTGTGTATATGTACATATATGTAGGTACATATATGTATGCCTACATATATTTTTAAATTGATTTTAAATAGCTGCTGTCTAACTAAATCATCATTATTGGTTGATTTTCTTGGATTTTTGACTAAGTCATCGTATCATCTGCAAGTAGAGAAAGTTTAGATCTTCCTTTACATTTCTTGTTCCCATTATTATTTTGTCTTGCATAATGGCTTTCCTAATAACTCCAGTAGAGTTATAAAGAGTGGAAGTATCTTTTTGTTTTTCCAGTGGGAATGCCTTTGGTATTTCCTCATTAAATTATTTGGCTTTAGGGTTGAGGTCAATATATATTAAATATATTAAAGAAGTACCCACTGATTTTTGTTTTATTAAGTATTTCACCAAAAATGAATGTTGAGTTTTGAAGGTTTTCAGTGTCTATGGAAGTGTTATGTGATTTCTTCCCTCCTTTAAATCTATTAATATGTGACTTTTTGTAATGAATTTCCTAAACCATGTAACCATTCTTGCATTGCTAGAATAAGCCATACCAGGTCATTGTTATATTTTAAATGTTTAGTTGGAACTGTTAATATTTTATTTAGTATTTTCCCATTAGTATTCATAAGTGACATCATGTTTAATTTTTGGGGGGATGCATTCTTTTAAGATATCAATAGGATATTTATTTTAAAAAATGCTTGAGTAAAATTCAAATCCATACATGCTTAAAACAATAAAAATGAAAATAAATGAATTAAATATTCAACTCAAAAAGTTGTAAAAAGAACAAACTAAAAGGAGAAGAAAGAAATAAAGGTAAAAGTAGAAATTAATGAGTTAAGAAATAAAAACAGTACCAAAATAATTCAGAATACTGCTTCTATGATAAATCAGGTCTGTGAAAAACTAGACCAACTGATCATCAATCTAATCAGGAAAAGAGGCTTAAAAAATGGGTAATTTCACAAAAATAAGTGACAAGGTAGACTGAAGCATCAAAACAGAGGAAGTTGAAGAAAATCAATTATAAGGGACTACTTTGTGTGCAGCTTTATATAAAAATACTGACAACCCAGACTGAGTAATTTTCTGTGAAAATAATTTTTTTGTGTGTGTGAAAATCTAATTTACCTAAATTGACTCCAGATGATACAGTAAAGCAGAGAATCTCCCTAGAAGAAATAGAGATAGTTATCCGTGAACTAACCCACAAGGAGAAACAGACTCAGATGGTTTCATAGGAAAATTCCATCAGATTTAAACTAGGTAATCTGAGTGCTATTTTAAATCATTCCAGAGCATAAAAAAGGTGTAAAATAACTTGAAAAATTTTTAAAAATTGTGATAAATATATATAACCGAATTTCCAATTGTTCTGAAACATTTTTAAGTATACAGTTTAGTGGCATTAATTGCATTCATAATGTGCAACCATTGCCTCTATTTTCAAAACTTTGCAATGACCCAAACAGAAACTGACAAACCAGTAACTCCTCATTTTCTCCTACCTCCCTGATCCCTGATAATCTCTAATCTTCTTTGTGTCTTTATGAATTTTCCTATTCTAGATATTTCATATACTTGAAATCATACATTACTTTGTCCTTTTGTGTCTGGTTTATTTCACTTAAACATTTGTTTTTTATTATAATCATCTCAGTAGGTGTGGGGTGGTATCTCCAGTTCTCATTTGCATTTCTGTGATTACTAATGCTGTAGAGCATATTTCCATGTGCTTATGGACAATTTGTGTATCTTTGAAAGTATTGAAGTCCTTTGCCCGTTTTGATTGAATTGCATTGTTTTTCCTTTTATTTTTCAATTGTAGTAGTTTTTTATATGTTCTGAATATTAATCCCTTATTTGACATATGGTTGCAGATGTCGTCTCCTGTGTGTTGCCTTTCTGCTTTTTTGATAATGTCATCTAAATGTACAAAAATTTTGATGTTAATAAAGTCCAGTTAACCTCTTTTTTCCTTGTTGATTATGTTTTTGGTCCATACCTAAGAATTTGTTTGCAAAATCAAAAGTTAAGATGGTTTATCCCTATGTTTTCTTCAAGACGTTTATGGTTTTAACTCATGTTTAGGTCTTTGGTCCATTTTGAATTAATTTTTGTTTAGGATATGAGATAGGCATCCAGCTTCTTTCTTTTGTATGTGGAAATACAGTTGTCCCAGCAGCATCATCTGTTGAAAAGAGTATTGTTTCTCCCATGGAATGGACTTATTATACTTGTGAAATATTAATTGGCCATAGATGAGTAGGTTTATTTCTGGACTCTCATTGGATATTCCATTCATCTACGTGTCTGTTCTTATGCAAGAACCACACTATTATGATAACTGTGTAGTAAGTTTTGAAATTAGGAAATGAGTCTTCCAACTTTGTTGTTCTTTA
This sequence comes from Felis catus, assembly GCF_018350175.1. Taxonomy (NCBI): domain Eukaryota; kingdom Metazoa; phylum Chordata; class Mammalia; order Carnivora; family Felidae; genus Felis; species Felis catus. The sequence goes on from NC_058368.1 coordinate 1,096,510, forward strand.
GAGATTGTTTGGATATTCTAGACTCATTGCAATGTTATGTGAATTGGAGGATTAGCTTTTCCATTTCTCCAGAAAAGGCTATTAGAATTTTGATAGTGATTGCATTGAACCTGTAGATTGCTTTGGGTACTATTGACATTTCAACGTGTTAAATCTTCCTGGCTGTGGATATGGGTTGTCTTCCTATTTATTTAGACCTTTCTTAATTTCTCTTAGCAGTTTTTTCATAGTTTTCAGTGTACAAGTCTTCCATTTTCTTGGATATATTTATTTCTAGGCATTTTATTTTTAACACAATTGTTAATGTAATTGCTTTATTAATTTCCCTTTCAGATTGTACACTGCTAGTGTTTAGAAATACAAGTGATATTTAAGTGTTTATCTTGTACCCTGCAACTTTGTTGAATTTGTTTTTTAGCTCTAGTAGCTTTATTGTGGATCCCTTGGAATTTTTCCCATCTAGTTATGTCATGTGCAAATAGTAGTAGTTTTACCTCTTTGTTTCTAATTTGGTTGCCTTTTCTTTCTTTTTCCTAAATGTTTTGGCTAGAACTTTCACTATTTTATTGACTAGAAGAAGTGACGAAATTGAGCATCCTTGTTTTGCTTCTAATCTTGGAAGAAAAGCCATCTATCTTTGACCATTGAGTCTGATGCTAGTTGTGGGTTGTTCATACATGGCATTTATTATGTCACAGTACTTTTCTAATATTCTTAGTTTGTTGAGTGTTTTAGTCATAAAAGTATGTTGGATTTTGTCAAACTTCTTTACCATTTGATTATCATGTGGTTTTGCCTTCATTATAATCATGTGGTTTGTTACTTTCATTATTTTACGTTGAACCACTCTTTGCATTACTAAGATAAACCCCACTTGACTGTGTTGTATAATACTTTCAGTATGCTGCTGAATTTGCTTAACGTTTAACCTCTTAAATTTATATCTAATTTAAGCTGGTAACAACTTAACTGGCATTTAAGAACTCTGCTCCTGTAGGGGCTTCTGGGTGGCACAGTTAAGTGTCTGACTCTTGGTTTCATCTCAGGTCATGATCTTGCAGTTTGTGAGTTTAAGCCCCACGTTGGGCTCTGAGCTGCCAGTGTGGAGCCTGCTTGGGACTCTCTTCCTCTCTCCTTCCCTCCACCCACCCTCCTTTCTCATAAACTTAAAAAAAAAAAAAAAAAGGAACTCTGCTCCTGCTCCTGTATAGCTCCAGCCCCATTTATGTTACAATAAATTACATCTTAAACATTGTTTGCACAATAACAGGTTTACAGTTATGTTTTGTACATTTGTCCTTAAAATCATGTAGGAAGTAAAAAGTGGATTTATAAGCTAAAGTATTCCAGTACTACGTTTTATATTTGCCCATGTAGTTTTTTTTTTTTTTTTAATTTTTTTAACGTTTATTTATTTTTGAGACAGAGAGAGACAGAGCATGAACGGGGGAGGGTCAGAGAGAGGGAGACACAGAATCTGAAACAGGCTCCAGGCTCCGAGCTGTCAGCACAGAGCCCGACGTGGGGCTCGAACTCACAGACCGCGAGATTATGACCTAAGCCAAAGTCGGCCGCTCAACCGACTGAGCTACCCAGGCGCCCCTGCTAAAGAGTCTTATTTGTTCATTCTGTTACTGTCTAGTTTCCTTTCCATTTCAGCCTAAATCTTTGACTGTCTTTAACAATTCTTTAGAGTAGGTCTGGTGGTAACAAATTCCCACAGTTTTTTATTTGATATGTCTTTATTTGTCCTTCATGTTTGGATAACAGTTTTGCCGGGTATAATATTTTTGTTTGAAAGTTTTTTTTCTTTCAGCATTTTATATATGTCCTCTCACTGCCTTTTGGCTTCCATGGTCTCTGATGAGAAATTGGTGGAAAATCTTACTGAGGTTTCTTTGTACTTGATAAGTAGCTTGTCTCTTGCTACTGAAGATTCTCTGTGTCTTTCAACAGTTTGATTATAATTTGTACTGTTGTGTGTCTTTTTGAGTTTATCCTACTTATAATTTGTTGTGCTTTTCAGGTTTGTGGATTTCTTTACGATCATCAAATTTATGAAGTTTTCAGCCATTGTTAAAATAAAAATTTGCTTGTTCTCTCTATTCTTTTAGAGCTGTCATAATGTACATGTTGGTCTGCTTAATTTGTCCTATAGGTTCTTTAGACTTTGTTCACTTTTTTTTTTTTCATTTTCTTTCTGTTCTTTAGACTATATTTAATTTCAATTTTGGCCTTAGTACTGCTGGTGAAAGTTTGACTCTGCTAGTTCTCATCTTGACTGGTAGGTGACAAGGTACCTTGTTACTTTCTGATAGGTTAAGATGTTCAGGCTCCCTACTTGACCTTTTCTTATGTCACCCTAGCTGGGTTGCTGGCGTGGGGTACCTCATTATAGCCAGGCAAAGGTGGAGTCTAGGCTTTCTACTTGTCCTTTCTAGTGTGGGTGGGATTGGTGCCACATTGCTCCTGTGGTGTTTGGATTGAGTGGAGGGTCTGTTGACTGAAAGTTTTCTGTCCTTCTAGGTTGTAATTCCAGTTGTATTTCTCCTATAGCTGTGTCGTTTCTGTTGCTGGTTTTAAGATTTTTTTCCTTTGTTTTTATTTTTATCCAAATTTTAATATTATTTAAAATTTTTCAGAAATTTGACTCTGATATATTGTGATTCCTTCAGTTTATCCTTCCTGGGGTTTGCTTAGCTTCTATCTGTAGGCTTATATCTTCTGCCTAGTTTGCAGTGTTTTCAGACATTTTTTTGAGAACTTTTTCAGCTTTATCCTCTTTTTCCTCTCCTTCCAGGACTCTAGTGATATGAAAGTTAAATATTTGTTACAGTCTTACAGATCCTTGAGGCTCTGTTCTTTTTTATTTTTTCCATCCAAGCCTGTTTTCTTTCTATTCAGATTGGATAATTTCTGTATTTTCCTTCACTGCTTCTTTCCTCTTTGTTCTGCTATTGTTTTTTTCTTGTTGTTTACTAATAATTTTTTTTAGAATGGTTTTAGTGTTACAGAAAAATTAAGAAGATAGTACAGTGTTCTCATGGTAAGGTCTTCTGTTGACACCTTAAATTAGTAAGGTAATATTTGTTACATTTACTGAACTCGCATTACGGAAAGTCCATAGTTTATTTGGATTTCCTTCAGTTAAAAAAAAAAAAAGTTTATTTATTTTTGAGAGAGACAGAGTATGAGCAGGGGAGGGGCAGAGAGAGAGGGAGACAGAATCTTGAAGCAAGCTCCAGGCTCTGAGCTGTTAGCACAGAGCCCAGTGCAGGGCTTGAACTCATGGACCGTGAGATCATGAACTGAGCTGAAGTCGGATGCTTAACTGGCCCACCCATCCAGGTGCCCATGGATTTCCTTAACTTTTATATAATGTCTTTTTTCTGTTCTAGGATCGTATCTAGAGTACCACATTATACTCAGTAATCATGAAACCTTAGGGTAGTCTTGGTTGTGACATTTTCTCATAGTTTTGTTTTTAATGGCCTTAACAGTTTTTAGGATTTAGGTATATTGTAAAATGCCTTTCTATTGGAATTTGATGTTTTCTCATCACTAGATTGTAGCTGTAAGTTTTTAGGAGGAATGTCACAGATGTGTTTACCTTTTACAGTTTTGACGTTTTCAGCATATCATAAGGGTGCTCCTATCAACATGATTTAAAATGACTGAAGTTGATGTTTATCACCTTGCTGCAGTAGCATTTGTCAGGATTCTCCATTGTAAAGCCCGCCTCCTCCCATTTCCATGTTGTATTCTTGAAAATGAAGTCACTGTCTCCTTTAGGGTGGAGTATACAGTTACTAGGGCTTTTTCTGCATAAGAGATTTGTCTTTTCTCTTACATTTATTACTTTATTCAGTCATTTATTAATATCAGTAGGGACTCCTGGGTCACATGGCAACAAAAGGCAAAAGAAAAACAATTCAGTTTATTTACAGTTTACAGCCCATTGACAAGTCCTTGAGACAGGCAGAGTGACCTTCCTCTAGGAATTCAATTGACTCAATATTAATACTTTAGCTTAACATTAGCTTGCCTCCAGGATCCTAGAAGTCTCCTTTAACATGTAAAAATTCCTTTGGAAGCTTCCTTTTATCTCTACCCCCAAGATGTATGTTAGTAATCATCCTCCAAGCTTATGTCTCCATGATATTTATCTGAAAGGTCTCCTGACTAAGGTTTTACTAGACCATAGTAAATGACCTTTTCCTAACAACAGCTGGCTACTAGCCCCTCAAGGTTCCAGAAACCTTGCTTCCAAACTTAGAGTCTTATGTTATCCCTAACTCCCTCCCAGCTTGAAAGTGTATAATCAGCCACTCCTCACAACCCCAGTGCAGCTCTTTCTGCCCTCGGGTCCTATCCCTGTGCTTTAATAAAACCAACTTTATAGGGGTGCTTGGGCAGCTCAGTTGGTTAAGCATCTGAACTCTTGATTTTGGCTCAGGTCATGATCTCGTGGTTTGTGAAATTGAGCCCTGTTTCAGGCTCTAAGCTGACAGAGCGTTGTCTGCTTGGGATTCTTCTCTCCCTCTGTCTTTACTGTTCCCTGTTCCTGCTCTTGCTTTCTCTCTCTCTCTCTCTCTCTCTCTCTCTCAAAATAAATAAACATTAAAAAAACAAACAAACAGAAACACCCCTTTTGCACCAAAGACACCTCAAGAATTCTTTCTTGACTGTTTGCTGCTAAACCCCAACGTTATCACATCAATGGGTATTTTATAATTTGGGGCTATAATAAAATACAGGTTTCTTTTGTTAATCAAAATTTTCTAGCTTTGGCCATTGGGAGCATTTTCACTTGATTCCTATGTTCTTTTGACATATCTTATATATCCATTGATTTTTAAAATGTCTGTTAATAGTTTTTTTCGGTCTAGAATTTCCATTTGGTTCTTTATGTCTTCTTTTCTTCTCTTTTGATGAGAATTTCTATTTTTCATTGCTAAATATTTTTATTCTTTATTGAAGCATTTTTATCATGGCTGTTGGGGCACCTTGGTGGCTCAGTGGGTTGAGTGTCTGACTCCTGATTTCAGCTGATTTCCTGATTTCCTGATTTCCTGATCTTGTGGTTCATATGATCAAGCCCTGCATTGGGCTCTGTGCTGACAGCACCGAATCTGCTTGAGATTCTCCCTCTCTCTCTCAAAATAAATATTTAAAAAATCTTTGTCATATAATTCTAACATTTCTGTACTTTCTATGTTAGCATCTACTAATTATCCTTTTCCATTTAAATTGTTGTTTTTGTGGTTTTTGGTAGGATTCATGATTGATCGATCTATTGATTGATTGATTGATTTTGTTAGAAGCCTGGAAATTTGGGGTATTATGTTGTTATATTCTGGATCTTATTTAAACCTTCTGCTTTAGCTGGCTTTATTTGACACTGCTGTGGCAGGAGTCTGAAGGCCTCAGTATTGCCAGGTGCAGGTAGAAATCCAGGCTCTCCACTTGGCCTCTGTTGACACCCATGAGGTGGGAAGAGCTCCTTGTTACCTTGGAGAGGAGGGTAGGAGTTCTGGTTCCCCTCTGGGCTTTGACGGACCCACCCTAACTGGGAGGAGTAGGAATATCTTCTCACTGCTCCTCACCTAGCCTCTATTGACACCAAATGATCCTATTCTAGTGGGTATAGAAAATACTCTTTATACTGTCGTTAAATAAAATAAAAATTATTTTAAAAATGTTTCATCTTTCATTCTATAAAATATCATTTTCATGTTTAATTCATATATTGCATGTTGATAATTTACAAGTAAGCAAATGGAAATCCATGCATACTGTGTTACTTGATAAAAGGACACAGACATTTTTGGAGAGCCCTACACATGATGCTGTAGTGAATGTCTCTTCCTATAGCCTGGGGAAACTGAAATTGAGTGGTGATCTTATCCTTGCCTTCCCCTCCCCTTTTGACCTTTGTCTCTAACATTTTAACTTGGCTACCATTGTTGTTTATGCCCCCCCTTGGTGAATTAGTTTCTGGGATATACTGATACAGGTAATTAATAATTTAGATCCTGGCAGCGGAGATTGTATGATACTTACCACTTCTCTTCCAGTATTTTATTTTCCATTTTCTTGCATAGTATTTTGATTTTAATGGAAAGCAGGATGCTTTTCAGCAAGGAATAAAGGTGTAAATTCGTATGTGCTGTAAGCTGTCACGTGTTCTGAAAAGTTTCCAAAACAACCCATTTGCCGATAATGAAAACTGTAACTACATACTTTCCAAATCACTTCATTTAGAATGCTTTGAGGTACCAGAGGCTGTAATGAGATCTTACAATACATTGTCGCCTAAGAGAAATAAGTAATTTTTCTTTTTGGCTATGTCAGAATAGAGGCAAGTCAAGTCTAAGGGTCTGTGGATAATTTGTTACCTGTTGTTGTATTATTTTATTATCAAATGAGGTTTTTTTCCTATAAAGTCTTAAAATCTTTTTTCAGGTAGGTAGCCATCCAAGCTTCCTGAAGGAGGTTCGAGATCACATGCAGGACTCTTTCTTAATGCAGCCTGAGGTAAGCAGGAATGTGTCTCTGGTTAAGCCCTTGAGAATTCCCTATACTGCTTTACTGTCTTTATTACGTATCTGAAAAATCACGGGCATTTTAAAGTATTATGTTAAAATTTATGAACTTAAAATATGTCAGATGATGATTGTTTTCTTATGTTATTCTAGGCAAACTTTATTTCACTAAACTTTACATGTATTTTCTTGTGGTATGCTTGTTTGCTTTTAGGTATTTGTTATGAAAAATTATTTCCAGATAAAATTTAGGCACAGTACCTTGTCTACAATAGGCACTTAAATTTAAGGTATAAAAGGCCCTTTTGTGCCTACTTCAAAGATATTACAAACCCTTTATTTCATAAAAATTTCCAAATTCACATTCCTTAATCCAGATGAATAAGTTGGTGTATAAATTAATATGTGAATGATAAATGTATACAACTAATAGTAACTGTAGTACAAGGAATTTCATATTGAGATAATGCTGCTATATGATTAATCTGTAGACCTTATTTGAATTTTAAAATATTGATGTCCCTTATGTAAATGAAAAACAATTATTTCTTGTTTAGGATCAAGTCTAGGATCATAGGCCATTCATTATTTCTCTAAAAATGTGTATCTTTTTCCCTCCCTCTTCTTCTGAGACCCGACTTCCAGATATATTAGATTTCCTGCTATTGTTCCATGGTCCGTGTGGCTCTTGTATTTATTGGTTTTCTTTCTTTTTTTTCTTCTTCATTTTGGACAGTGTTTACTGTGTCTTTAATTTTACTAATCTTTTCTAATCAACTGTGAGTCCCATGTGGTGTGTTTTACATCTTAGCTCTTGTATTTCTCATCTCTGGAAGTTCCATATGGGTCTTTTTTATATCTTCTTTTTCTTGCCTCATTATGTTCGTGTTTTCCTCTACCGATTTCTTGAATATATCAGCATATTTATCATAGCGCTTTTAACATTTTGCCTACTATTTTCATAGCTGTCATTTCTAGATCTGTTTCCACAGCTTGATTTTTTTTTTTAATTTCTACATAATGAGTTATTTTCTGTTTTGTGGAATGTTTAAAAGCCATTGTTTCATATATTTGGTATAGTTTTCTAGTTTTTAAAAGTGGGAGGTTAAATCCAGCCTCGGATACTCCCATCGTGGCTGGAGTGGAAGTCCCGTCTGCTTTAATCTGAAGTAGTTCCCTAGTCTTTGTCTTTCATGACATTGACATTTTTGAATCCTGTAGGACATTTCATAGAGTGCCCTCAGTGTCAAGTAGATTAAACCTTTATCTCTTGAGTACCTTCCCACGTGGTTCACCGACTTGGTCAAAATGTAGTCAAAGAAATGTATTAATTAACATGTAAAAGGAAAAATTAAAGGGAAGTTTTAAAATCATGTGATGATTAATTTTGGTGTGCATATGGAATTGGTTAAACTTGAAATGTAAGGCACCATTTTTCAATGAGTATACTGAAAATGAACCAACCTGCCATAAACTCCCCATCATATTTACCTTTTGCCTTACCAGTATCTCGTTTTAATTAGTTCTACCTTAATTCTTTTACACTGAATTTATAAGTAGGTTTATTTTCTCCCATGCCCGAATGAGGAATATAATAATGGTGAATTTGTTACAGTTAATTTTGTTTTAAAAATCACTCAATGTATAATTTATAGGATGAATGAAACTTAAATATGATTATTTTGATTGTTTACATATAAAACAGAAAACATGGCATGAACGGATGTCCTTTTTTTTGCTGATGTTCTTTCATTAAGTGAGTCCTTTTATTTTTGATGTAGTGGTGGCTGTGAAAGTGGCTGTGTTAAAATATTTTCAATATTAATGATTCTATCTTTCTGATAGTACTTTCTCATTCTCTTCAGATAAAAGTATTTGTCAGTGTGGACCAGTTGCTTAGCTCCTTGTTTACTTGACCCAATTCAACTGGTCTACTTTTTATTGGTACGTCTTAAAACTTACTAATTACTTAACCATTCTGCCAATAAAATTATTGTCAACTTAAAGGATGTTTCTAATAAGTTAAAACAAAAATCTAATCTGAGATTAGATTAGATGGTTGTACTTCATTTATATTGGGAAAAGAAATCTTTATGAGTGCTGCTACATGCAGGTCTTGTACAAACATCTACTGAGAGCTACTTGGCTTTATCTCTCTATAATCCTGTGATCTAATGGCAAGTGTCCTGATAATTTTAGTATTCCTAATTTGTACTGTGGTGCCAGATTTTAAACATTCTTTTTTTCTTTCATTGTTTTATTGATGTTTTCTTTTATCCTTTCCCCATTATAAAAATTTAAATTATCATATAGGCCTCAGGAAAATATTTTGTCATTTCAAACAAAAACCAGCATTCTCCTCTTTGTAACATTGGGAGAGTCATAATTAGATTTCATAGGTTTGCAGCTATTCTTTTTTGTTCCTTGTTACCATTCTTTTGCTGTTGATAAGTATTTCCTTTTGCAGTCTGTCAGATGTTGAAGAAGGAGTTGATTTCTACTTTGAAAAGTAAAACTTAGGACTTATGTTGAAGTAATATGAGACTTAAGTAAATGAGGAGTAGACAGCGTTGGTTACTTTCTCACAGTACCAGAATGCATATAACATACATTCCTGGCACATAAACAGCTCTGCTTTTTTTAATACCTCTTCTGTTTGTTGCATGCTAAGAAAGTTTTTTTCTTTATTTGATGTGGATGTTAGTTATTTGTTTTGGTTATTTTCCCTTCAACTTACTACCTTTATTTCCTAAAACCCTGTGGCGCTCATGAAATTTGTCCATGCAATTTACCCATTTTCTTATTTTTGGCCTGCTTGTTATCTTCTCCGATGTCTATTTATCAGTCATCTATTTTAAGGCCTTTTAATATCATATTGTACTGAATGCTTTGGGGTATGATGAGGAGAAATAATCTCAACACCAGGTAGAAAGGTGGATACAATTATTTTGCAACATGATACGTGATACTTGATCTAAGTAGTTATGATGATTGTATAACCACTCAGAAGACAGCTCAAATACAAGTTGCACCTATCACTTTTCCGTATGTTTGATTTCTAATGTGACTATTTGTGTTTTTCATATACACATACCAGTTCATCCGAATTGTATTTTTGTAAGACTCTATATTTCAGTAATACTGCTTTTGTCTAGTAATTTTCAACGTGTACCTCCTTTAGTCTTACCATCATGTATTTTACCTTGTTGCTTTGAATTAGTGTTGGCAAATATTCACTCTTGCCAGAAGGATTGACTATTCTTATCTGTGGACTAATTATTAGCTTTAGTTAATAGCCCAAAATCATGTTGAATGACTTTGTTTTAGTTAAAAAAATTTTTAAATACGGTGTTTTGTGGTTGAATGAGGTTTTAAATGTAGAATACAAAGGTATGGTTAATTGGTTTTAAGAGAAGTTCCATAAGTTTTTGAGACAGCAGCACAGCTCAGTGCAAAAAGTATTTAACATCAGACTTTTCTCTGAAGGACCATAGTCATTTGATTATTAAGGCTTACATTTTATAGACACATTTAATTTCTTCTGTCAGATGACAAAGAAGTGTGTCATGGTCAATAGAAAACACTGTGTCTTTGTTGTTTTCAGTTTTTACTTAAGTATATATAGGGATTCTGTTAAACTAATTAATAGGGGAAAAATCCAGTTTTTGAAAGAGACTTAGCTGAGATCATTACTTTTGTTTGAACCTAATTTAGATGCATTGCAGTTAACAGTTTGCATCCAGATGAAGATTTCTGACCCACTAAACCTGATTAGAGATTAACAGAATTATTTTGCAGAGAGAAAAGGTGTACTGAAAAATAGAATTTTTTTCTAATTAAATTGTGATTTTCTTAATTTTCTTTTTTGTTTCAAATTTTAGAAATATGGAAAACTGACCACTTGTACTGGTTGCCGAACACAGTGCAGGTTTTTTGATATGACTCAGTGTATAGGTCCTAATGGATATATGGAGCCATATTGTTCAACTGCTTGCATGAACAGTCACAAGACAAAATATGCAAAATCACAAAGTAAGTTTCAGGTATTTGGAAAGTTAAAAAACTTCAATAACATGACTAATTTCTTAACTGCACTTTCCCTTTAACTTTGTTTTTATACTTGTTTTTAACTGCATAAACTATTTTTATTCATCACATTAAACTTTCTTACTGCAGACTTCTTAAAAAATTTTTTTTTAATATTTATTTTTGAGAGAGAGACAGAGTGTGACAAGGGAGGGGCAGAGAGAGGGAGACACAGACTCTTAAGCAGGCTCCAAGCTCTGAGCTGTCAGCACAGAGCCCACATCGGGGCTCGAATTCACGAACTGCGAGAACATGACCTGAGCTGAAGTCAGATGCTTAACTGACTGAGCCACCCACATGCTCCCACTGCAGACTTTTTTAGTGGTTTTTAACCATTCCATATATCTTTCATTTTCTTTAATTTAAAGTGATTGGTGAAGTTCTGTCCATGGCTGCATTCTTAGCAAAATTGTTTTTCCCTCAGAGATTAAAACTGAGATTGTTTCATATATTCATGTTTGTTTTAGAGATATGATATTGGACTCTTTATAACAGTATATTTTAAGGTGGACATGATCTTGGAAATTTATTTTAATAAAAGAATAGTTTACAGAAGGTTCCATTAAAAATTACTCTCAGAGGTCAAGTAGGATTTGTTTTTAGGCTTTTATTACTTTATAAAGAAATCAGATATGTACTTTTTCTCTCCTAGGTTTGGGAATTATTTGCCATTTTTGTAAGCGAAACTCCTTACCTCAATATCAAGCCACAATGCCTGATGGGAAACTGTATAACTTCTGCAATTCCAGTTGTGTGGCTAAATTTCAGGTTTGTTATTTATTTTGGATCTTTCCCACTCCCAACAAAATACACACGGGAAATAAACAGTGTAATATGCTTCATCTTTATTTAATATGTTAACTTGCGTGTTGTTTGTTGAGGGCCAGACTGCAGGCGGAGGTCATAGGGTCACGGTAATAGACATGGCTGCAGATGCTTACTGTGTGGCATGGAGACTCTGATTGACTTTTCAGCTGTTATTTATAGAACAGACTTGAAGGAAAATAAGTTTTAGTATAATTGAGCGCGATGCCTGATGTGTACTATTTTCTTAGTGGTTTCAATAACATGTGACTCTGAAGGAGACTTCTGTTTTATGATAAAACAAAAAACTATGACAAAACTATGACCAACATGAACAAAACATACGACAACTATTTGTCAGAAATCTGCCAGTTAAAAAGGGGATTGGACTTGTTACAGTGGGCCCTAATTTAATACAAAATCAGTTTAGGGAGACCTTTTTCATTTTTGTAAAGGTAAAGAACTTTCTGGCATACTTCTTCAAAGTTGGGGTTATGGATAATTTCAGAAGATGTGTTACTGGAAGTGTTCAGACTTAAACTGACCACTGGGAGGGAATAGTTGAAAATGGGATTCAGCACTAGTTAAGTGGCATGAGTAGGTTTACTTATGTGAAAAATTCAAAATGTTTTTGAAATACTTGTGAATACTTGAAATATGTATGAAATACCTATGTGAAAAATTCAAAGATTCAATCCAGTACATAAAGTGATGCTTCATGATAGTGAATCTTCCAGCAGTTCCACAATGTTGTAGGTACTGTATTCTGCATTATATAGCCTGAAAATGTAGTCTCTTAAGTATGTGACAGTAGTTGTAACCATTATTATCACTTAAATTCAGGTGGTTTTTAATTCAACCAGGTAAATGTTGTTTTTGTTAATAGTTATATCCTCCACTGGGTTAAGTTAATAAGCCATATTCATAACTAAACTTTTATTTTGGAAGCTGGGATCGTGGCAATTGAGAAATCCTTTAGAGTGGTAAAATACTGCTTCTGACTTGGCTTTTCCAAAACTAGAAATTAAGGAATAAGGAAGGATTAATTAGATGAGAGAATGACAGAGTCTTTGACATGCTGCTTCTCAGACTTCACCTTTATGTATTACTTTTTGATGTTTGAAGTGTTAGTGGAAAATGTTTTTTAAAAAATGTTTTCACTACTTTTTTCATGTAACTGAAACTTGTATTGCCCATGATTTGATGAGACCACTCGTATATGTGCATTGTATGTACACTGTATCTTGTAAATACTTAATGTGGATTCTTATAGCCAGATAAGCCTGTAAGCAGCCTCCTCACTATAACGGCGTAAAAGTAATACAAAGTTGACAAATAGACAAGCAGCATTTTTTTTCCTTTCTCTGTATCTTAAAGCAAACCATAGATTTTGAGCTTTATGTCTTTATTAGATGTTTTTCCATTTCAAAATAAGGTAATAGGATAGTATTTCATTTGTTTTGAAAGAATACTTAACTTTAATGGACTTGCAGTTTTTTTGAAGTATAAGGACACTTGCTGGTTTTTATTTAAAAAATGTATTCACCTGATGGTTACTGTCTTAATTCTGCATGTTTTGTTTTTTCACAAATCTTGATTGTGTTGTATGTTGTATGCAGAAGTTTTAAGAAATGTTTAAAAAACATCTTTTTTTAGATGTTTACTTATTTATTTTGAGAGAGTGCACACGCGTGCGTGCGAGCAGGGAAGAGACAGAGAGAGAGGGTGAGAGAGAGAATCCCAAGCCTGTCACGGGGCTTGATTTCACAAACTGAGATCATGACATGAGCCGAAACCAAGAGTCAGATGCTAAACCTAGTCACCCACATGCCCCAAATTTTTTTTAAATAATTTTTTTTTCCTCTCCTAACTGCCACCCTGAAAAAAATTTAACTTTAATATATTCTGAAGATTATATATGCCATGTAATATATTAGAGAATAAAGATTACAGCATCCTCACCACTCACGTTAGAAACTCAAACAAAACTTTTAAAACCCATCTATGCTTATATCTTTTCCTATTCTGTAAGTTGTTTGAACTTTTAAAAATGCCGTAAAATTAAGACTATTGTTATCAATACCAGTCTGTTCATCTTTCCCCCCTGCCTAACTTTGTAAAAGAAATGACCAATTTAAAAAGGTATTATAGGCTGTTTTCCCTGATGGAATTGGAGTAAAAATGATAGCAATATTGCATGTAGGACAAATTACTACTTAAACTAGGAGCTAGGCTTTTTTAAAGATTTAATTACTAGTTCAGAACTTGGTGAACTTAACTCTTATTTGCTTACGTTTTCTTAAAGAGAAAAAAATCATACTTGAACTGTATGGTATTTTGTCCTTTTTCATATTATTTTAAATAAGTACTAGTAATCCTGTAGTAAAAGAATTTGTTTCATAAAACTTTACTAGTGTAGTTTTTATTTATTTGGTTATAATGTTTTATTTTTGAGAGAGAGAACACAAGTGGGGGAGGGACAGAGGATCTGAAGCAGGCTTTGCGCTGACAGCAGAGAGCCTGATGGGGAGCTTGAACTCATGAACTGTGAGCTCATGACCTGAGCTGAAGTCGATGCTCAACCTACTAAGCCTCCCAGGTGCCTCACTAGTGTCATTTTTAAAGACAAAATTGAGAAATGTAATTTTATGTGTTGAGGAAATATTTAAGCAAAATACTGTTTTCTGGACATAGTCAATATTTGACAGTAGTTACAAATAAAAATTCTAAAATCTGTGTCAGGCTCAGAATGTTTTTATTCTTTGTTTTAGGCTCTAAGTATGCAGTCATCTTCCAATGGCCAGTTTGTAGCTCCAAGTGATATTCAGTTGAAATGCAACTATTGCAAAAATTCCTTTTGTTCAAAGCCAGAAATCCTGGAATGGGAGGTAAGTTCAATTTTGTTATGTATATTATCTTGCTTAAATGAGAGTATAGTCAACTAATAATGGTGTTTCAATTTGAGGATCTATTTCTTAGTGTATAGGGATTCTTCAGAATTTGTGATGATTGAATTCTTTACTTTCTTATGGGAATAGCATCGACAAAGGACATGTTTATTTTTAGGTCAAACAAAAATTATTGAAGTCATATTCATATATTGACATTATGTTTGTGATAGTGTATGGAATGTTACTCTGTTTAGCTACATATCTGGAACATCTGTTTTACCGTGTTTTTTCATTTTTACTCTCATCCTTATAAATATTGTCTTTGAACTGTAATATCTTGTATTGCCTGCTACCTGTATAAATTAAAATTTCTTAGTCACTTAACATATTGTCATTTAACATTATATAATTGTCTTAATAAAAGAATCCTAATATAAATTTATTTTATTTTCCCTTCTCATCACTCTTGCTTTTACCAGTTTGACATACACTTTTGCCATTAGTAAAGTCCTATCGTTATTGTTTATTTAAATAAGGGAACAGTGATGGATGGATGGATGGATGGATGGGTGGGTGGACGGACGGACGGAAGGATTAACAGACAGGTGGACCTGGCTGAACATTGCTTTCTTGATCAGTGTTCACCCTTGGCCATTCTTTCTTTTCTCCTTTTTTGATGGCATGGAATATGTAATAAAATGGTGTATAAGACATTAGTATTAACAATAAATTGCTCTTGAACCAAAATTTGTTAGTGGCTATTGGCAGTCACTCAGTATCTGAGTCTTAGGAGAAAGGTGTAACCAGAACGTGACTACATGAATACTAAAGTATTCTGGGAATCTGGAATTTCATTGTTTTAAATTTAGTCCCTAGAAAATTGTTTAGTTTGTTAATTTGTTTGGTGCTTTCTCAAGAGCACTTAAACCAATTCTTGGAGACTGTTGTTGGTACCCAGTGATGACTTTTAGTGACTGTAACTCTCTCTAAATCATAACAGGAAAAATGTTGAAGGCCTAGTAAGAATAAAGGAATGGTGGGGAATGAGGAAAGAAATCCATAAGCAAGCACATGGAATAATATCATATAGGGAATAAAGATCCTGCCTAAACTGAATTTTGATCATACTAGATGAAATGGAGGTCCTTTCTGTCGATCTCCATGTTAGAACTACCTGGCTTTTGTAGTCTTGGTGTTGATTTTATTTACATGAAGGTTAAGTATTAGGAGGAGTTAATAAACATTGTCTATCAAACTGAATTAGAGTTGAGCCATTCCCTCAGGTGATTGAGAATTCAGAGGCTTTGTTCTTCTCATTCCATGGTTGGCAGTTGTGGTTTCTTTGTTGCTGTTTTTCCTCTTATAAGTTAGATGTCCATGATGGGGCAATTTTCCACTGATGATTGCCTTACTACTTGAGTTGCTTCCTAGACTCTTTCACCTTCCTTATCTTGGTCTTCAGCTATCTTTGCCAAGCGTTAGGTAGATAGATTAGACCTAGTCTGTATCCTTCATAATAACAAAGGGGAAAAGGTGCTGCCCTGTAAATTTTAACTTGATTGTGTTTGGCTGCATATTTGGAGAGTGTAGCTCTGGCTTTATAGGTTTGGGGCCAGGAGAAGTAACTAATAATACTAACCTAGCTCCATTCAAGGGAACCAACTGAGTCTCAAGTTTAGCAGCATACTTACGATGGCCCCAAATGAATACTTTATCCATCATAGGTCTGTGATAGGAATGTGATTGAGTCTGCTTGGCTGTACCTATGAAGAATATTTCTTTTTGAGTGAAACTGGTGTTAATGTCATATTTCTCATCTTTTCTTAGTTTACCCATGTTTTATCTTTCATTGTTTTCTACCCATTAATCCAGTTCCCTTAGCAACACCAGACTGCCATCTTGTTTTAGTGGTACCTTTACTATTTTACTGAGTAATTTTGGGGTAGTTAATGGTATTGAAGTTTGTGGAATTATGTCTAAATATAGCAGTGAATTAGTTAAATTAGCTGTCTGTGGCCTATTGAAAATGTATCCCCAGGGATTATCAATCACATTAACTAGGTAAATGATTTAAGTTTATTTCTGTAAAAGTGGCTTGTTTATTTCTTAAACTTGTTCTTGAGGTGGTTGTCATATACTTACCAAGGTTCCCATTGTGCATTTAGAACAAAGTGCATCAATTCTGCAGCAAAACTTGTTCAGATGACTATAAGAAGTTGCATTGCATAGTTACATATTGCGAATACTGTCAAGAGGAGAAGACTCTTCATGAAACAGTAAATTTCTCTGGCGTTAAGAGACCTTTCTGTAGTGAAGGCAAGTGTATATACAGTGTTGTTCATAACTTTTATTAATATTTAATGTTAATTTTGTGCCAAAATATTCTCAAATATATTAACTACATATGTCCAGGGTAGCTGTGCAATTTTAGTGTAGCTGAACAAAAAAATTGAATTTGATTTTCTACTGACTTGTTTTGTTATTTTTATTTGTAGACCTCTGGGCCTCAAGGTGTTTTCTCTCTAAAAATTTGATAACCTTTTTTCCATTAAAAGGAAGTCTTGAAAATAAAAACATTATCATATGTCAAATCTAAGCATAGACAATGTGATCTGAAAGTTGATTTTCCAAGTGGAATAGAATTATTTTCCTTTGGGTTTGTTTTCCTGCCCAGCTTACTGCCTAGCCTACAGAGATTTTCTGTATACCAGAAAGAAAACCATATGTGGCATTACTACAGTGGAAAAATACTTTTAGGTTTTAAACAGGCAAACACTGGCTCTTACTATTGTATATTCAAGAATTCTTTTTCTTCTCATTTGCACCTTTGCTGCTCTGGTGCCAGGCAGCTGATTATAGAAATGAACTCCTGTTCTTGATTCTGATTGTTCAGAGATAGGAACCAGTATTGTAACTATGGATTTGGGGTTCTTGGTTATTATTACTTTCCCCCCCAAGTGACACATTCTTGCTCTACACTGGCTTTCACTTTCTATTCTTTCTTTGGTCCTAGGCACTGAACTCTCGCAGCTGTTCTATCTGCTGTCCTCATCTGTGTTTCCTAGTTAGATTCAACTCCTCCCCCCCTGATCCATGTTTTATATGGTTTTCTACTGTTAGGGGCAAGAAAAAGGTTGGAGAGTCCTCTAAGTGCCAGCAGTAGTGAATGACCAAAAGCCCAGAAGATTATCTGTCCATTCAGTTAGTGTCTTCATCTAATATGTTATACATTTCACATAATAAGATTATGTATAAAAGAGGGTATTGCTTATAAAACAAGGCATTCCTGTTTTTATAGGTTTAATTGAGTACATTTCACCTGGAATGAGAAAGGTAAACATGTTTACTGTTAAGATCACAGCTGTGATGAAAAGTGACATAATGTTTCACTGAAAAGATTGATTCTTTATTTTGCTCATTATACCTGAATTTGTATGCATTGACAATCTTTAGTGATTCATTAAGTCTGAACATACTGGTGTTGATGGCTAATATACCCATACGTGATCTTGTATCCTTTAGGTAATGTAGATTTTACTAAAATGAATAGACAATAGCAGCGGATAGAGAATTGACATTAAAGAAAATTTTCAATTAGAGGGACTTCTATCTTTAGGCAATAAAAGTTTCAAAAGGATGTGTGTCTTTTTCCTGTTCAGTAATCTATTTTGTGCTTTCTCTGACTACACCTAGTTCTCTGCTGGAACTTGGCAGAAATAACAAAACATGTAATACCTGATACTACCATCAAAATCTAATTAGAAAGATAAAGCTTTAATAAGGTAAAATATTAAAAAGACTTAAATTTCAAGATAACAGAAAAGAAGTCATAGGACAGTACATAAATAATTGCCAAATAAAGTAATAGAAAAACAATTAACAGTTTGAGTTCACAGATAAGTAGGATCCCTTAAAACTAAGTTAGAGTACAGAGTTTGTGGAGAAGGCGTAATTTGAGCTCCTTATTAGTATGGGTAGGATTTCAGTAGATATGAGTGCATGGGCATTCTTATGTGGCACAGCATGAGTAAAAGTATGGAAACTTTTTTAATTCTTTTTTTTTTAAGTGTATTTTTGAGAGAGAGAGAGTATGAGTGGGGGAGAGGCAGAGAGAGAGAGGGAGGAGAATCCCAAGTAGGCTCTACATTTCCAGCATAGAGCCTGATGCAGGGCTTGACCCACGAACCATGAGATCATGACCTGAGCTGAAATTAAGAGTCAGACACTTGACTGACTGAGCCATCCAGGCGCCCCAAAACTTTAACAGAGATATTATAGAGATTAAGGCTGATACGTGAAAACACTTAAACTGCTGCATTCATATAATAGACAAAGGAAATACTTATTAATAAGAATAACAACGTTTTCTCTAAACAAGTCTATATACCACTTTTTTTTTTCTGAAGGTCCTTGTAGGTTGACAGAAAGGTAAGGCTAGAAATTTTGGCTAAAATGCCTACTTAGCTGAGTATATCTTTATGTTTACTCAGTGCTTCTCAACAGTCTACATTGTTTCATTTCTCTAATGCCTATTTGTGGTGTGTTTGCTGTATGATACTTCTATTTAAATAGAGCAAACAAAATAGTTATGAGGCATTGCTAGATTTGAAAGTCTTAGAACATTAATTATTTGAATTCACATGAGATCTAATAAAGTATTCCATATTCTGTTTCAATATTTACAGGTTGCTGATCATACTAGATTTCAGTTTTGGTCAGGAGAAAAGAGAACTTTATATGCAAACTTATAGACTCTTCTATAAAGCTAATGAACTATTTGACCTCTAAGTACTTTCTTAATGTGTTTTTGTTTGTTTGTTTGAATATGAAAACCTTGTGTTTTTCAGGCTGCAAACTATTGTATAAACAAGATTTTGCACGACGTTTAGGACTGAGATGTGTTACTTGCAACTATTGCTCTCAGCTGTGTAAGAAGGGAGCAACTAAAGAACTTGATGGTGTTGTGAGAGATTTCTGTAGTGAAGACTGCTGTAAGAAATTTCAGGATTGGTACTACAAGGCAAGTAACTAAAATTTTTTATTACAGCAGCTGCTTTAACCAATCGTTGATAAGACATTACAGTTATTATCATTACACTTATGGTAGCTTATGTATTTAAAAAATGTGCACACATTAAGCTTAATCCAGATTATGAAATTCATTAAAATTTTTATCATTTCAGTTTTTCTTTATAACTTGAATAGCATTTTTACTTGTTTTATAACTTAGCTATTCCCCAAAACTAGGATATAGCTTTGTTTTCAGCAAAACAGAATCTTTGTTTTCATTTTAAACTATATTGCTTAAACAAAATAGATTATTTCTTTAAAATTTGTTGGGTTTTTATTTCACCAAATAGAAACTTTTTTTTTTTTTAATGTTTATTTTTGAGAGAGAGAACAGGGGAGGGGCAGAGAAAGGGGGGGGGGGGACAGAGGATCTGAAGCAGGCTCTGTGCTGTCAGCAGACAGCCTGATGTGGGGCTTGAACTCACAAACCGTGATATCATGAGCTGAGCCGAAGTCAGACACTTAACCAACTGAGCCGCCCAGGCACCCCACAAATAGAAGTATTTTTGATGAACATGATCAGTGTTGAACAGTAGCAGGTAATTGTTTTAGGCACTTATGATGTGTTTTGAAACACTTTGTTCTTTTTTACCTTTTAAATTGTCAAATTGAAAAGACACTATATGAATAGAGACCAAAAATATTTAATTTGAAACTGTGAATAAGTGTGTGTGTGTGTGTGTGTCTGTCTGTCTTATTAAAATCTACTTCTAGAAGAGTGAAGATAAGTCACTTGTTGTCCGCTGTATTTTTTCTATATAAGAAAAATGAGTGTATATTTGAGCTTTGTTTAGTCAGATATTACCCAAGAAAATGTTATTAGTTCATATGTCCGTAACAAGGAAAACCATGTCAATGTTAAAACTTCATTATAGTTGCACTTCTAAAGCATGTGAAGACAGACATCATCATAACTTCAAAACTGAAATATTGCTAAAAGAAATATAGAGTAAAATGGCTGAAACATATAGAATATTATTTAGTTCACTTAGTGCAAGTGATTATTGTTAAATGATACTATTTAGGAGAATTCTTGGTGTAGTTCTTGAATGTCTACAGCTCAACATATTAAGTAACATTTTTTAAATAAAAAGAAGATACTTTCCAAGTTGTAAGAGTTGTGGAGGCTAAGAGTTTTGGTGCACTTCATTATTTCACTGTTGCTTCTGACTAATTTAAGTCTTACAGTTAAGGTTCAAATTTTAGAAACACACAGGACGGGCGCAAAGGTGGCTCAGTAAGTTGAGTGTCCGACTTCGGCTCAGGTCATGATCTCTGGGTTTGTGAGCTTGAGCCCTGCATCGGGCTCTGTGCTGACAGCTCAGAGCCTGGATTCTGCTTCGGATTCTGTGTGTCCCTCTCTCTTTGCCCTCCCCTGCTTATGGTCTCTCGCTCTCTCTCTCGCTCTCGTTCTCAAAAATAAACAAACATTTTTTAAACATTAAAAAAAAAAAGAAACATACAGGACAAACATACTAACACCCTCTAACATGCATTTCTTTTAGTCTAAACCAACCTCTTATTTTGTTATAGACAGTGGCAACTTTGAGAACAATCGCTCGTAATGTTACTTTAGTACCTTTAAAACCTCAATTTTAGTTTAGCACACGTGAACACTGTCCACTGTTTAGGAGGTTTTATTTTTGAAAATTCGTTTTGGGTAACCTCAAAACAGTAAAGTGGCTACAGATGGGAGAATTCCATTTTATTCTTACGGTTACCTTTTTGATAATTTATTTCATAGTTTGAGAGGCAAACTTGTTACCATGTGATAATGATGATTTCTCTGTTATTTCACTGTATAAATTTCTGCTTAATTGTGAATCCAAACCTTTAATTAAAAAAAAAATTTTTTTTTTGGAGGATTTTGTTTTTTGTTCAAAGGACACTGACAGTATTTCTCTGTTTGGCTTCTTTCTTTGAATGAATTCTTGTTTTCCTTTTATATTAAAATAGAGAAATCTTCTGGTGGGTTCTCCCCCTTTTTTTGGGAAAGCAAAGAAGTGTTCTTTGGCAAATGACCACATTATTCTAGATGTTGCCATTTGTTCCATTTTGCTATTTATTTTAAAGGATAATTGTATCTAATGTTTTTATTTATGCACTGTTTAATGAGGAAATTTTGGTGAGGCAGTGCATTTCAGAACATATAAGAACATGTTAGTTTAATAACCAGTTATTATCTGTTGGTTTAATGTCAGTATTCTATACCTTAAACACATATTTATTATTTGTCTTATTTTAAGCCCAACAAATGTTTGTATAATATGCACTATAACATTATCATATACTATACTAATCTGAGGAATAAAGGTAAGAACATTTTTGTCATGTGGTAGGGATTTTTAAAGCAAGTAATGACGATTTTTCTGTGTAATCAGTAGGAATACCAGCTTTGAGATGAAGAGTTGCCCCCCTCATTCATCATAGGCTTCTCTGTGAAGGCAGCCAACACTGTAATCAGGGAATACGTTTGCTCTGTGTGCTTTCTACTTGAGTCACGTTGTATTTTCTTACACCTCCCATGAGTCTCTTCTGTTCACTGCTAGCATCCTGTCATCCTCTCAAAAACATAGTAAGTTGAGTCACCACCAAATTTTGATTATTTTGACCTTCTTTCCTCTTCCACTTTTGAAATTTAAGAACTCAAAAGTTTTACATTTTTAGTTCTTTAAAACATGAGACCCTTTGTACAGTCCATCCAGCTTTTATTAGAAAAATCATTTTTTAAAAAGTGTGGCATCAAGGAAACTTTGAAAGCAACGGCTAGCCAACCCAGTTTAACTTCACCTTTAGTCATGAGCATTGCTACCTAACCAGAGGAGCACATACATTGCAGTTTCCACCTTCTCTTAGCTTTGTGCTTCAGCTGGAGAGACTATCTAGAGTACAAGTAACTTTATGTTTTTATTTATTTAAATTAAATATTTATAATTCTTACGCCTTAACATTTTTTGGCTTATGTTTGTTTTACTGGACAAGATGTTTTGAATGATCTGTTTTTGGCATTATAATGGTTTACATTTGGATTTAAATAGAGGCTTATTAAATACTCTTCTCTTCTAAATTGGAACACATGCAACCAAAAGATGTTGAGAATAAAATTAACAAACATTTTTTTCTTCTCCCAGATAATTCTTTAGAAGGAAGTAGATTTTACTTTTCCTCAAAATAAATGTTTCCAGGCATATTGTGAAACCAGGTGGGAAGATAGTTCTTCGATCTCTATAAGTTAAAAATTTGGGGAGAGAAAGGAGTTAGTATTATAATGGAGTGTGATATGTTTAATGTAAAGTTAATTTAAAAGACCTACTGTTTCTTCAGAATACTTCACAGTACTTAGTAGAACTAATAATCTTGATTTAAATGTTATTACTTCAAATTACAGTGTTTTAACACAGGTTTTGACTTGTTGTCCAAACCAGTAGTAAATGGTAGGGGTATTAAAGGCTTTAATGTGAATACCCTCTGATAGTATAAAAGTATGATTTATGGGTTTTGATCAAATTAATACTTCTGTTTTAGTAAATCTGAGTCATAAAAGGAGCTCAGTAAAAAAGATTGGGCTTTAAAAATTTTGTCTTTTGTAAAAAAAAAATTGCTGTAAGTACTGATTTTAAAAGATTATTTGTTTTTGAAATAATTTTAGAAAGGGAATATCTAATATTCTTACTTTAGATACGCTTTTTGGATAACTGAAGAATTCCTAGCACTTTAGATCTGATTGATAAAATAGGAAACAAGTAGATACGAAAGTTACAAAGATGTATATATATCACCCAAAAATGAGAATTTGAAATGGCCAAATAATAGGGACTGCATCAGTACAGGCTGAATGAATAACCCTTTGTCAGTTACTGAAGGAGAAATTCCTGTATTAGCTGAGATGTTGGATTAAGAGTTTTGAATTAAGAATTTAGCACCTGCGGGGGCGCCTGGGTGGCGCAGTCAGTTAAGCGTCCGACTTCAGCCAGGTCACGATCTCGCCGTCCGTGAGTTCGAGCCCCGCGTCGGGCTCTGGGCTGATGGCTCAGAGCCTGGAGCCTGTTTCCGATTCTGTGTCTCCCTCTCTCTCTGCCCCTCCCCCGTTCATGCTCTGTCTCTCTCTGTCCCAAAAATAAATAAACGTTGAAAAAAAATTAAAAAAAAAAAAAGAATTTAGCACCTGCGTATTTAGGTTGTTTGAACTGTTGACTGTTACCCACTTTCCCCCCCCCCCCCCAACCCCGACCCCTTATAACAGACAATCCCTGATTTTCCACAGTGACAGGGAAACCACTAAGTAGATGATGAAGTGGTATTTTTTTAAACCAGCAATTAAGTCATACTTCAGTTCTTTTGCATAGAAATGTTCAGCTTTTCTAAGAGTTCTCTTCTGTGGTTGGGAAGAAGTGGTTTTGGTAAAGGAATGATGGTCATTTTTAACCATGTTTCCCAATTAGTCATTGTATTTGAAGCTCAATTCCAAACACTTGCATCCAGAATTTGCATGAGTGGTTGTAAAAGAAAAAAACCAAATGGAAAAAAGGTTTACAACTTTTAAAACAGATTATGGCATTAAATTTGGGATTAGGATTGAGTACTGCTATTATCCTTCCATCTGAAAATGTGTATACACGTTTTGTTTCCATTTGCACATTGGCATTAATTTTGCTCCTCTTCAGATACAGAGAAATCAAATTAATTCAAACAAATTCAAATTGTTTTGAATCTTTCTGGAAGAAAGGAGCTTCAAGCACAAAATCCAAATGTCTATAGTAATCATGAAGTGATTTCATTGTTCAGATTCTTTGAATATAATGTGCTGGGCTTTATGTCCTTGACCTTCTAAATTACTGTGGAAATGGAAGTATTTTAAGAGTTAGCATAGTATAGGTAGTGATTTGAGTAAGTTTTACACAGATTGATTTGGGTTTTAGATATTACATGGAGAACCTTGCAGCATTTTACTTGTGTTAGGATTTGTATTCTCTGGTTAACTCATATTAATTCATTTTGTCTTTCCATTGTCTTTGTAACTTGTTTGATTTGGATTGTCTGCCTTGAATCCTGTCTCTGCATTTTTAATGTTTGACCTTACACAAGTCACTTGATCTGTTTGGACTTTAGTTTCCAGCATTGTGTTGAGGATTCCAGGGAGTAGATACGACATGCGGGGCTTTTATTTTTCAGGTTCTCGAATGAGGTAGTAAGGCAACAACTTCACTTATGCTATGTTCTTACACTGTTTAGACTCAATGGTTAGAAGGTTAAGCTTTTGATTTCTTCCTTTGAGCTTTGTCTTTTAGTGTAAAATGTGAAAAGGGAACCAAACACTGAAGCTTTTAATACTTCAGAGGTTATTTTAAAGAACAGCTTTTGGGTGGTGACCGGGGACCTTTTTCTTTATTGAGTAAAATATGACCTGGGTGATAGTAAGTGCTAATTATACTGAAGTTACCACATAGTCTTACCAGCAATATAAAATTTGAGGTCACAGTTTTTTGGACAAGAGATGTGATATTGGCATCACTTAATAGTCATAATTTATACTACAAATCTTCATTCATTTAACATTTATTCAGCAGGAGAAATACCTGACCTGGAGAAAAAAAAGAGCCTGTGTTCTAACCTTGGGGTATGTTTGTTATATAAGACCTGTTTATCAACAAAATCATTTGTAATATTCCTGACTAGGAATTTTGATACAGTATTTATTCATAGAACTCCTATTGAAACATAAAATGAGAGATTTCAAAACCCACAGTATAGAACCATAGATTACGTAGAGTAACGAGGAAAAACCACGTGATTATTATGAACGTAATATGTATTGCTTTATCAAAACTTATAAGTTGTTAAACCAAAGGGTGATTTAAGAAATATGGTAATTTATTTCTACTTTAACTGGATCAAATACTTAATTATGAAAAGAACTGTATTTGAAATTAACCATTCATATCCTTTGGTCCACTCATTGATCAAGTTGTTAAGAATTAGTGAAAATAGGCAAAATTTAGGGGATCACTAAAAAATAAAAATCTGTCTCTCTATTATGGATTCACCATCATAAGGTTTAACTTTTTATGTATGGATTTTATTTTTGTTTTGTGGGTTTTTTTTTCCTCTTTCTTTTTTCTTTTTTTCTTTTCTTTTTTTTTGCCTGTGAAGTTGTTAGACTAGTTGAGGGTGAATTGTGTTCCTAGAGGTAGGTCAAATTTGTTGTCTTAAAGTATAATTATTTTTCAATCAATTAAATATTTTGAGTATTTGAAACATGAACTTGAAGTTCTTGTTAATAGTTAAATCAGTGTATTTAATAAAGCTCTTTAAATTTATTAAACTGTTGAATACACTTCAACTTAACACGCATGATTTTCTCATAAGAGCTTGTTTCAGAGTTTTTCTGGTCTTACACAACTTCTTTAAATTGATTTTTCATGAGCTATCAGTTGAACGCAGGAAATCTGTTTATTACTCAGAGATTTTCAGTGTAATGATTGTAGAAAACTTCTACAGTATGTCATTAGAGTCCTCAAAATTATTTTAAAATATTAAAATATACTGTACCTATTTGGTCTACCAATGTTCACTTTTTTAGGTTATCCTATCTTTGTAATGCTGGTCTTTAACTTCTGGTAAGTATAGAAAGGATTTTGATAATTAGGTAAATTGCTACAGTTTTTTCACTTTTATTGTGGATTTTATTGTATGTTTATGATTCATACCATTTTTTATCAGAAATTGTTTTATCACATTTGGCAGAATTACTGATAAACTTTTAGAAATCTTTTAAAATATATATCTGACTTTAAAATTTTTCTAATTTGAAATGTCTGATACCTTCCTTTTTTTTTTTTTTTAATTAAGGCTGCAAGGTGTGACTGTTGTAAATCTCAAGGAACACTTAAAGAGAGAGTGCAGTGGCGTGGGGAGATGAAACATTTCTGTGATCAACACTGCTTACTACGTTTCTACTGTCAGCAAAATGAGCCCAACATGACAACTCAGAAAGGACCTGAAAACTTACATTATGGTATGTAATAATTTAGGTGGTAACTTGAAAAACCTGTACAGCAGTGTTTAGTTTCTAACTGATCTGAATTCAAAGTAATGATAATGAATAGTTGATTTTTGACATAGTTTACTAGCAGATTTCATAGTTTTTCTGGGTGGAAGTGCCCCACGTGATATTTCTGTAGATTTATTGCTTTTTATTTTATCCTCTTTTAAAACTTTAGTGCTAGTTAAAAGCAATGCAATTCTGAATGAAAACCATTTTTTAGCACATCGTATATGCTGAAACTCGGTTCGGAGGAACAATAAAAACTCTTTACAAGTTGTGACTTATTGAAGAGTTAAACATAAGAACATAGTATTGACCCCAAAGCAGCGAATACTTTTTGAGAGGACAAAATGGGAAAAGGGTTAATTCCACTTATTTAGCTTTGTGTCGCAGCTCTCACATTTGATATTCTTTACTTAAAATAGCTTAAAATATTTTCTTCATTAACTCTTTTTAAAAATCAGTAACATTTAATGAGAAATACAGATTTAGAACATTGTGCAGAAAGTGTTACTTGTCTTATTTTTAATTTGTTTGTTTTTAGATCAGGGTTGTCAGACGTCCCGAACCAAAATGACAGTAAGTATCATTTAAGTAAAGTACTAAGTGTTGATTTTTTAATGTGGGTATAAATAAAGAGTCCAATTTAATCTGATCATAATAATAAAATAATTTTACTTTCCCCTGTTGGGACAGTTGAAGTATTCAGCTGAAGTACCCAGCATTAACACAGATACTTTGAATTACTTATGGTCTCTACCCACATTGGAGGAGATAGACATATAAATGGTATTGAAGTTGAAGTGCCTGTAATCTTTAAGGCAGTAGCAATAGTATGTTTGAAATGATTGACTGAATGATTGTGTCTGTTCCTGGTGGCTGTGAAAAAACTTCTCAACAATTTAGTAGAAGGTTGCCAGGTAGAAAGGGATGAAAAGTAGGAGAAATGTGCTAAGGGCCTGCGTAACTATTCATTAGGGCCAAACTTAAGGGGGACCTGTGGTGAACTCAAGGGAAATGAGGGTAAAAAGATGGGCTGGGCCAGATTATTAATGGCTTTGAGCATATATTTCTCCAATAGGTATCTGAAGATCTATGTTGGGGCCCAGAACTTGTGAGTTTTTAAATATGAGAAATAACTTTCATAACATGTCCTGTGGACTTTTTTTCTTTTTTCTTTAGCCTTTTGGTGTAATACATCAAATTCTGCTTTATGTTAGCATTTTAAGACTTTTGTAGTTTGAAAGTGGCGGCCATTTGAGTAATGAATAAAGAGAGGAAGCAAAGTTTTGCTATACTTTGAAGCACATTGAGATACCCTTTTGTATGCTGAGTAACAATAATCACCAGTGTTGGAATGCAGGTATTTCTGGTATGCTTACCCAAGGGAACCTCTATAGGAGTCATTTATTGGCATTATGTTAACCCTCTGAGGTAGTTTTTATCTTGGTAAGAAAGAATAAATCAGTGGTTCTTAGCTCTGGCTACACATTAGAATCACTTGAGGAGTTTTCAGAACTTTCCAATGCCTACGCCCCAACTCAGAAATTCTGCATTTTTAGAAAGTTCTTGAGGTGATTTTAATATGTAACCACAATTTAGGATCACTGACATTGATGAAAAATTGGTGATTTTACATTATTCCATTCAGTTTTTGCTTGTGATGTTAATAGTTAGAATCCTAGAAAGTACGAGTGCTTTCTCCTTTGCTTTCCTCCCCTATACGTCATTCCCTCTGCCTTGTGGAAAATTATATTTAAAATCAGATAATTCGTAAATACTTTGAAGACTTCGGCTGAATCCTCTGATTTCAATACCAGGCACTTTTATCCGAAATGAGGAATATAAGGATGGCCACTCCCTATTTTGTTAACTTTGTACAGCCATAAGGCAGTTTCTAGCCTTGTTTCAAAGGCTGTAAGGCACCCCTTCTACCAGCACAGTATTAAATACTTTTTTCCTCTCAGAGCACTTGAGCCACATTATTATGACAGACAGGATGGTCTAGGGGAGAGTAAGTCAGTGTGCCGCCGCAGCTATTACCTTTTGTCTTACTAAAGCCCTCTCCCATTTTTTCCTTGTAAGCTTTTGGAATCTTAATTCCTCACCCATGAACTTCAAAGGGTGAGAGCCTAGCTGTATAATTTTGGACAAGTCCCTTCACAGAAGTTCTCTGTGAATTTCCTTATTTGTAAAATGGGGATGAAGATAGTGCCTGCTTCAGGGTTATCACATAGTAAGTATTAAACACATGATAGCTGCTATGTTCCAGACCTCATAAAGGCGGTATGTATGGTAGTTAAGAACATGGGCTTTGTTGTTAGATGAATTTACTTGAGTCCTGACTTCAGAATTTTTAGCTCTGTCATTGTTACCAGGTTGTTAATTTCCGAGCCTTAGTTTTCTCATCTGTAAAGTGGGAGTGATTAAGTGACTTACTTCTTGTAATGTTACAAGAATTAAATAACCCATTTCATGAGTTATGTAAATTTGGTGCATTACATAATGTCTTAGCCCATTTGAGCTGTTGTAACACAATGCCCTAGATGAGATGACTTACGAGTAACAGAAATTCTCACAGCTCTGAAGGCTGGGAAGTCTAAAATCAAGTTGCTAGTGTCTGGTGAAGGCTCGCTTCCAGGTTTATGAACAATTATCTTTTCACCGTGTCTTCATATGGTGGAAAGGGGTGAGGAATCTCTAGGATTTTTTGGGTTTTTTTAAGTTTATTTATTTTGAAAGGGAGAGAGAGAGAATCCCAAGCAGGCTCCACATTCTCAGTGCGGAGCCCAAGGCAGGGCTTGATCTCACGAACCATGAGATCATGACCTGTGCCAAAATCAGGAGTCGGATGCTTAACAGACTGAGCCCCCAGGCACCCCAGAATTTCTTTTATGAGGGCATTAATCCATTCATGAGGGCTCTGCTTTCATGACATAATCACCACCTAATGACCACACCTTCACATGCCATCACATTGGGTATTAGATTTCAACATATGAATTTTAGGAGGATACAAACATTATAGCACATAGTCCTTGTCATGAAGCAAATACTCAACAATTGGTAGCTTTTGTCATTATAATTTTCATTGTTTTGGGTCCTCCTTCAGTATTTATTTTTTTGAGTTTTTATTTATTTATGTTGAGAGAGAGAGCGCGTCAGCTGGGAAGGGGCAGAGAGAGAGAGAATCCCAAGCAGGCTCCGCAGAGTCAGCACAGAGCCCAACGTAAGGCTCGAACTCACGAGACTGTGAGATCATGACCCAGTCAAAATCAGGAGTCAGACCCTTAGCTGACTGAGCCACCCAGGTGCCCCAGGTGACATAGTTTAATTGACATGATGTAATGTTTCTAGAATGACAGGAAGTAAAACATGGAGTAATCTAGGACATACATGATTTTGGACCCCTTATTCTTATGTGGGGATTCTAGAGTATTTTGCAGTTTGGACCGAACTTACCTAGTCTTAGTATATAATAGATACACAATAACTCTATGTTAAATTATTCTTTCCATTTTACAGTTGAGGAAATTGAGACATGAGATTGAGTCAGTTGCCTGATGTTAACACAGCAGTAGTGTTAGAAATAAATTCCCTAGGTTCTTGTTCACAGCTCTTTTTCTTAGCTGATTAATTATGTGGTTTGAAATCCTGATGAATCTAGAATAAGCTCATACTAGTACCAGCCCTGTGGCCATATGTATTAGTTTTTAAAAATTTATATCTTTCCATATCTTAAAATATGCACAGATAAATTTATTAAACAGTGATAATGTTTTAAGTACAATTGATCATCATTCATATTTGCAAAT
Source organism: Felis catus (assembly GCF_018350175.1). Taxonomy (NCBI): domain Eukaryota; kingdom Metazoa; phylum Chordata; class Mammalia; order Carnivora; family Felidae; genus Felis; species Felis catus. Next base: position 1,126,766 of record NC_058368.1, read on the forward strand.
TTGCCTCTTCTCTAAAATTTATTTGTAACCCCTAAATCAATGCCCATGACACTTTTCAAAGACATGTGCAGACATGTGCAGAGTGGTAAAAAAAAATGTGAATTTCCTGAAGTGCATCTTCCTACTGAGGTGTGGAACAAGGCAGAGCTTTCCCTTCTTGTCAGCTCATCTTGTAAACAGGTCTCCTTTTCATAGTCTAATTAGTGTACCACCTTTATCATATTTTGTCCTTTTTATTGGTGATTTTGCTTCATAAAAGATCCCCTAAACATAGTATTAAAGTGCTGGCTAGTGTTCCTAAGCACAAGAAGGCTGCTTTTTGCCTTACAGAGGAAATAAGGTGTGTTAGGTGAGCTTCATTCAGTTTACAGTGAGTTTAATGTTCGTGAATCAACAATATGGTATACCCAGAAAAAAGGAATAAGAAATTCACCAATCTGTAGATGAGGCAACTCCAAGTGCTAAAATAAAACCTATAGTGCATGGTGAAGCTGTGGAAAAGAAGGAATAGTGACTCTATTTATGGATTCATGGACTTAGGACTAATTAAAAAGAAAACCAAAAAACAATGAAATAGCATTGTGGTGAGACTTTGAGCTTACAACACGTTTCCCAGGATCAGGGCAATGTTAAACGCTCCTTGCCTCCCGCTGGCTGGCTCACGCATTTTAAGGAAAAATGGTGTGAAAAATGTTAAACTTGCAGGCAAGGTGGGTTCTGCAGATCAGAACCAGGATGCTGTGGAAGAATACCAGCTAAGTGATAACACAGGAAGAAGGGATATCCAGACAAGCAGGTTTTCCACACTGATGAGACTGGCTTGCTTTCACAAGGTCAGTGGCAGATGAACCCATATAATACAAGTGGTGTCCAAAGCCCCTGACCTTTAGGTCATTTAGAGACCATACAACCTTGCTAGAGTGTGCCAGTGCCAAGAGTGGTTTTATGTGTAAATCCTTCGTGGTGCATAGAGCCCCAAATCCATGAGCGCTTACAGGGAAAAACTGAACTGTGTGCCAGCCCATTGGAGGTGGGACAGAATGCATGAATGGTTATCTAAAATATTCTGGGATTGGTTCTCCCAACTGCTTCATCCTAGAGGTTGAACATGGTTTTCAGAATGAAAACCTTGCCTTTGAGATTTTATTCCTGGATAATATCCATTGCCTTGAAGAACTCAAAAATGCCTATCTCAGTGTAGTTCCTTTTATGCCCCCAAACACTGTGTCTCCCATCCACCCCCTCGATCAGGGCACACTTAAAGCTTTCAAGGCCTACTTCATGAGAAAGCTTTTGAGGCTCTCAACACCAACAAGGAAGCCACCCTGATAGATTACTGGAAGTCAGTCACCATACGCAATGTGATTGTTTTGGCACAGCGTAGGACAGCATCGAGCAGGCTACTGTGAATAATTGTTGGGGAAATGTTTGACCAGACTGCGTTGAAAAGTTTCAGAGGCTTTGAAGGTGTTACAGAAAATAAAAAGAACAGTGTTAAAAACATAATGTGTGTTGCACCAAGTAAGTGAAGAAGGCTTTGGGGCCATGCAGGAAGAAGATGTGGAGGAAATTTTGGTAGAGAAGGCAGTAGAGCCACCGAAGAAGACCTGGACAAGATGACCAAAAAAGGCATCAGATTCAGTGATGCAAGTCAGCCTAAGACTCCCAAGAATTGCTCTTCTAACAGTGGCCAAAATACTGGAATGGAATTCTGCCTTGGGAAAAATTGTCAGTGACACACATGGAAGAATGTGACTCTGTGCTTGAACAAAGCCTCAAATTTAACACCACTGTGTTTGCCCCTTACGTCAAGACGCTTAAAAGATTTGAGGTGAGAAGTTAAGCAGACAAGGCTGACTTAATTCTTTGAAGCCAGTTTGGGAGGGAAAGTTGCTGATATTGTCCACAAGTTGCAAGAACCAAACTCTTGAGGTAGAACTGCCAGGTGTCACCATGTCACCCTCATCGACTTCTTCCTCTTCTGCAGAATAATTGTCAACAACCTTTCCCTTGGTTTTTATGGGCACGCCAAAGGTTGAGAGGTTTAACCACACAGTGCACTGCCCCATTGTACATCCTGCAGGTCCACTAAGAGTAAGACGTTAATGTTTTTATAAAACTTTAAATGTTTAATCTTTGGTTTTTTTCCTAGGACTTTATTTGCATTAGTGTACAATATATAGTGTGTGTTAACAGGACTGAGTATGAGTACTGTATGGTATGTGTGTATTGTATCTGTGTACTCTGTGTGTGTGTGTGTGTGTGTGTGTGTGTGTGTGCGCACATACCTGAGTGCGTCCGTAATCCTAGTACAGTACGCAAAATGCTATAATCATGTGTTATAAAGAATCTACATATAATTATTTGTAAGAAGTATATATGAAATCAAGGGTGTTTTCAGCAGAAACAAGGTTATGCATTGATGTGACCAGAGGCTTGAGGCTTGCAGGAACCTAACCTTATATTTCCTTTTGGAGTAATGGTTCAGTAGTGTTCATGGTGACCGTCTAGAACTTAAGTACCTCAGATATTCTGTACCTTTTTTCCTAGATCAATAGGTGGTATGGAGAGCACCTTATGTTTTGTCCCTTATGGACAGATCATTAGCTTATTTTAGATTTTATGTGTGTGTATGTGGGCGGGGGAAGGGGGAAGCGTTTTCAATTGTAAATAATGCTACAGTTAACATGGTGAAAACATCTGAGACTATTATCTAGAATAAGTTTCTGAAATTGTAATTGTTGGGGTATAAGAATATATAGTTGGAAGCTTGATAATATTTTTGGTAATTCTTTTCATCGTTTTTTTTTTTTTAACTTTTAAAATTTAGTATATAAATATACAAACTATATATCCAGTACAGGGAACTAGTATGTATCAGATGGCCATAATAACTAAGAACTTTTTTCTTTCTCAAATAAATTTTAAAAAGCCTAATTATTTGCAAAATTCAGGTTAACAACCTTGCTTTTTTTTTCCTTTTTATTTAAAAATGGCAATTGTCTTTTTATGGCTTTTTAAAAAATGTGCTGGTGGTATCCATTGAAGGTCACAAAGTTCTGTAGAATGAATGATTACTACTGCTTTGTCTGTAGTTAGGACAGATTCATACTGATCCTTTCAGATTAAGACTATGGTAAACATAGTAATAATAACATAATTTGGTTATACTCTTATACTTTTGTGTGTTCCCTCCACATGACCTAGATATTCATTAACACCAGGAAGTAAGAAAATTAGAGGCAAAAATAAAAATGTTTCCCTTTGCTTCTCTGTAGGGTTCAGCTCCACCCCCTTCTCCAACACCTAACAAAGAGATGAAGAACAAAGCCGTTCTCTGCAAACCTTTAACAATGACGAAAGCTACTTACTGTAAACCTCACATGCAGACCAAATCTTGTCAGACAGGTAACTTAGGAAAATTTGACTTAACACCTCACTCACCGAAATTCATGCTTGTCTCAAATAATAGGCTACAAAATGTGTCTGCTTGGTCACTTTGTCATTCCCTGTTGATTTTGCTTATCCAATTTTAGATATTGCCTTGAGAATACAGCATAATATTTAAAATCATTAATGAAAAGCTGTGTTAAAGGTCTAGAATAAAAATTATGTCACAGGTGAAAAGCTATATTAAAAATTTCCTTGGGGCTAAAATTCACTAAAGCTAGTGTTGCCTCAGAGATCACCTCTATAAGAGTGACCTGTAATGTTAACAATTCTATTTCCTTGTCAGAATGCGATGAAATAATTCAAATATGTGTTTTTATGAGATTTAAATGTATCTTAATTGATTAGATACATATTTTTGCAGGGGTTATGAGGGGAATCTAGGCTATCTGGAACTATGTAACATTTTTAAGGGATATTTTCTTTGTATTAAGAAAAAAAAAGACCTAAATTCTATTTTTATTCTCTTTAGGTTAATACAGCTGCTATATTTAGTTTTGTTGTTTTTACATCACCTAATTTTGTGAAAACTGAGAATTTCTTTTAAATGGGAACAGAGGCGCTTAAATATTTCTTTGTTACCAAATTATTTTAACACTGAGTAATGATATATAAGTGCTTTTTAAACACATTTTGTATTTTTAGATGATAATTGGAAGACAGAATATGTTCCAGTGCCTATCCCTGTGCCTGTGTATATTCCAGTACCTATGCACATGTACAGTCAGAATATTCCTGTTCCTACTACAGTTCCTGTTCCTGTAAGTCGGACTTTAGGTTCTTTTTCATTATGAGGTTTATCAGGCATTAAGTGGGAGAACAGTGTTGTTGTAATTACTATCTCAGTGAAGCTAGTAGAACAGAGGGTTGAGTCTTCAGCTTCACCAGTTAACTTAGGTTTGGTTGACTGTCAGTGTTTGATTTGTGTTTAATCGAGTAGATCCTTAAAGGTGAAGTTTAGCAAGTGTCTGCATCTGCTTTATGCACATGATGTTTTATATTCGAGTTCATTGTAGAGAAAAACATTTGTAAAGTTGTCAGGTTTAAAACTGAAACACGGAAGAGAATTTTGTATATATTATAATTACATTATTTTGTCCTGAAACACTTGTGGTACTTAAGACACTATTCCACGGCTTGGCTGTCCCAGTCCTCTGCGGGGAGGGGGGGGGGGCAGAAGTACCTCACTTATTTTTCTTTAATGTTTATTTCAGAAAGTAGCTGGCCTATATTCTGGGCTTACTCTGTTATAGTTGATATCTTAGTTTTGATATGTGTTTTCTCCCCCAAAGCTTTTATCCATCCTGTGTTAGAATAATTTTTAATTTGGAAAATTATCTTTTTTTTTTTTTAAAGAAAAGATTTTATTTTTAAGTGATCTCTGCACCCAGCGTGGTGCACAAACTCATGACCCTGAGATCAAGAGTTGCATGCTCCACCAGCTATGCCAACCAGGTGCCCCTGGAAAATCATGTTTTAACATGGAGTAAACTTAACAGTAAATACTTTGGTTAACTAGGTGCCGGTTCCTGTTTTTCTGCCTGCCTCCTTGGACAACAGTGAGAAGATCCCTGCAGCAGTTGAGGAGCTAAAAAGCAAAGTTTCCTCAGATCCTCTTGATGCAGAGCTGCTTACAATGACAGATATGATGACTGAGGACGAGGGGAAGACGGAAGCTGCCAACATCAACAGTGAGCTGCTCTGTATTTCACTTTGTGAATAAGTGTATTATTGGTTTTCAGAGGGTTGTAATTGTTAAAGTATGTTCCAGAGCATATCCTTAAGTTTCAACTTGATACGGGAATGGGGGAGGCATTGCAGCAAAGATGTATTTGAAGAGACCCATACTCTAGCCACAAGTTCTCTTCTGTCAAGCCCAGTTTCAAGCAGGAATTCGAATGGTCCATGTTTTAATGATAATAGGATTTGACTTCTAAAATTAACTAACTCAGAATTTTTCCTGTTTTAGTGGACTACCTCAGACACAAAAACAACTTGTAGTCGGCTTTAATAATGATCCAAACTCTTATATTGTAATGGTTATCCCCAATTTGTTTGTGGGCTGTACTTAGTAACTTGCATTATCTAAACGAGGGTTTATCCCAACTTCTGTTAGGGCAGTGCTTGCCAAATGGTATATATGATGAGTATGCCATGGATGATTCTCTTAGAATATTTATTCCTACCCTTACTCCTCTGGTAACACGTAGAGTCCTGTTTCAACCATACGCTGCCTAATTCACTTTACCCTAGTGTACAATAGAAACACTATAAATTCTCTCTATTTCATAATGTGACCTTGTTTGTGAAAGACTTGGTTACAGTGGTTTTGTTTTTTAAGGAAGTGAAATGGGAAAAATGTCACTGTTAATCTCATAGAAAGGGTAGTGTGTGTGTGTGTGTGTGTGTGTGTGTGTGTGTGTGTCTTTCTGTCTGCTGTCACCAAAATGGATAAAATGCATATCTTACTGTGGCTTACAATACAAAAATGTTTGAAAGCAACTGATCAGAACATTAGAAAGCTGTTGTAATTGAATGATATGGATAAGCTAGGTCACAGTTCGTAAAGAGTGCTGAAAATTGCAGTGATCCACCCTCATTAGTTTATTTTTGACAAGAGATTGCTTTTAGAAGTATCATGCATACATACTGGAATTGCTTTACTATCATTAACTTTTGAAGAGGGGCAGTCAGAAACTTAAAGGATTAAAAGTTTCCGTGTACTCATGATCATGTAACAATTGTATAGTATTTTACATTTCAAGATGGCTGTATAACTTTTCCTTTTATGACTATTAATACATGTGTTTATTCTTGTTTATATATTGTTCATATATGTTTCCAGACTAAATATAAGTACTGTTTGCCAGATTAAATACAGACTAAATATAGGTGTTTTGATTTGTAATTATATCATGAATTGATTACAGGTGTAATTATTGAAACAGACATAATTGGTTCAGATCTCTTGAAGAACTCTGACCCAGAGACACAGTCCAGTATGCCTGATGTACCATATGAACCAGATTTGGATATCGAAATAGATTTCCCTAGAGGTACTCAAAATGCTATTATGCTGTTTTATTCTTTCAATGTGAACTTTGGTTATGGAATTTAGTTATGGAGTCATAATTGTGGTTATGATCATTAACCATTTAATGTTCATGTTATTGCCTTTACTGTTTATATTTGGTTTTGTCTGGTTTTTTTTTACCAAACAAAACTCAACAGTTAACTTCTGAGATGAGGCACAGGACTTAAAGAAAATTTCTTAGAGCCAAAAAAAAAAAAAAATCTTTCGCAAAGTAAGATTACTTTGAAAATAGAGAAAAGTTAAAGAAGTGACTGTTTCTTTTTTTTTTTTTAAATGTTTATTTATTTTTGAGACAGAGACAGAGCACAAGCATGGGAGGGACCAAAAGAGAGGGAGACACAGAATTCGAAGCAGGCTCCAGGCTCTGGGCTGTCAGCACAGAGCCTGACGTGGGGCTTGAACTCACGAACTGTGAGATCATGACCTGAGCTGAAGTTGGATGCTTAACCATCTGAGCCACCCAGGCACCTCTTTTTTAAAAAAATGATTGTTTGTTTTTAAAAAAATTTAAATAATCTATTGATGGCTAATAAGCACACTAAATAGAATGTAAAGCATTTTGGGGCACCTGGTGGCTCAGTTGGTTAAGTGTCCAACTTGGACTTCTTCCCTGGCAGTGGAGAGTTCTCTCTCTCTCAAAATAAATAAGCATTAAAAAAAAAAAAAAAAAAGAATGCAAAGCATTTTATTTTGAGAAAGATTTGGTATGTTGAAACAGATTTGTACTGAGATCATTTGTTACTTCTTAATTTTTTTAAATGTTTATTTATTTTGAGAGAGAGAGAACATAGCAGGGGAGGGGCAGAGAGAAAGGGAGAGAATCCCAAGTAGGCTCCACACTGTCAGCTCAGAGCCCCATAGGGGCTCAGTTCCGTGAATCGTGAGATCACGACCTGAGCCAAAACCAAGACTTGGACACTTAACCGACTCACCCACCCAGGTGCCCCTGTACTGAGACCATTTAGATCTTAGAATTGAATTTCAGGTTGTAATATTTTTCTGATATTATACATTTTCATGAAAATGTCATATTGGTATTCAGTATACATGTGTTTTATGAGTCTGAATAGGGTTTATCAGAACTCAAGACAATTCTCTATTCACCCTCTCCTGTAGCACAGGTTACCCCCTGTATATAGGTGTTTGTTTATATTCTGTGATTAGTTCTTTGTTGCTGGCTGTATTTATGTAACATAAGCCTGTGCTGTTATATTTGGAAATAAAAGTTCTTCTGATTTGATTGTTAGCTGCTGAGGAACTTGATATGGAAAATGAATTTTTATTACCACCTGTTTTTGGAGAAGAATATGAGGAACAGCCTAGACCTCGATCTAAAAAAAAGGTATAAATTAATAGTATTCTTGCATTCAGCCACTATCTCTTTGTAGTGATAACCTCTTTAGTTATAGAGCAAGGATACAGTGAGTGACCCACAGTTGTGCTGAGAATATGGGAAGACTTTTTTCCCTTAGATGTAAAAAGACTTCAAGAGTTAATGTGAAAGTAATAATTTTCCAAGTAATAAAAATGTCTCATATTTGTAACTTCATAGAAGAGCAAGTATTTTTGCCATTTAATTTTTCTTTTTAATTTTATCCTGACAAAAGGTTGACATAGTTGCTCAAAAAGTAAACTCCATTCTTTGCCAAGAATTGAGACTATTTTCTAGGGATCTGTTTTTTCCACTGTTATTTCTGATGAGACTAATCTATGAGGTTAAGTTACAGTGTGTAATATCTGGTCTTTTTTACGCAAGCTAGTACATAGAAGGGCATGCTGGACAGTTTAATTGTTTAGGCAGACCAAATCTTAATGTTGTTAACAGATGTGATTTAAAAAAATACTTTATCAACAACTTTACTTATTTCTGATTTTCAACATAAAGCAAGATCAAAAGAAACAAAAAGGATGACTTGCACAAATTTTCCCACAAAGAAAGAAAAAAACTGAAAAAGGAGTGAGTACCTGCAGTAGAATGAAGTTGGACTCCTATTTGACACCACACACAAAAATTAACTCAAAATGGGTTATAGACCTAAATGTAAGAACTAAAATATAAAACTCTTAAAAGAAAACAGGCCTAAATCGTCACTGCCTTGGCTTAGGCATAGTTCTTTGACAGGATACCGAAAGTACAAGGAACAAAAGGAAAAAATAGGTGAATTAGGTATACTACATCAAAATTTAAAACTTTTATATAGTAAATAATGCCATCATGGAAGTCAAAGGAGCTGAGTGAAATTGAAATTGAAAAGTTCAATTTCTCTCTTAAGATTTAGAACCCTTTTCAGATTATTTATTGATTATGTCTTAATTTTCTTACCAGTGACTCTCACAGCAGGAGTTATTATGATTTTGATATACAAAGTGGATTATGTCGAAGTATGGCATTTCTGGAGATATATTTCAAGTAATGTTATAGGTAGCTATTCTCAGATTTCAGAATACCAGTCAATTCTAAGCATATAAATAGATGTTATTTCTCTTTTAATTTTCATTTGTTGAGGGATGGCTTACATAAAGTCGTGAAATAATGTAGGTATTTTTTTAAAAAAAGATTTTACAATGGTATTTTACTATTAGGGAGCCAAGAGAAAGGCTGTATCAGGATACCAGTCTCATGATGATAGTTCTGACAATTCAGAATGCAGCTTTCCTTTCAAATATACGTATGGTGTAAACGCATGGAAACACTGGGTCAAAACTAGGCAACTTGATGAAGATCTTCTTGTATTAGATGAGCTAAAATCTCGTAAGTGTTCTGATTTTGTTTCCTCTACACCCTATTTCAAATCAAGATTTTTGTTATTAACTACCTTTACTTAAAAAAACATAAATGTAGCTTAAAATATTTTAAGTACATTTAAATGTAGCTTTCATTTTACTTTTAAATTCTAATATAGTCTAAATCAATTTCAGAAAGTTTCTTAATCTTAAAAAAGAGAAAGTTTCTTAATCTTAAGAATAAATAATAATAATTACTAATGTTTTACTTCTTTTTAGCTAAATCAGTAAAGTTGAAAGAGGATCTGCTCTCTCACACCACGGCTGAGCTTAACTATGGGTTAGCTCATTTTGTGAATGAGATCCGACGGCCAAATGGAGAGAGTTATGCACCTGACAGCATCTATTATCTTTGCCTTGGAATACAGGAGGTTAGTAATTTGATGGCTATTTTTGGATATAATGTTAATAAGAAAGGTTGTTGTGGTAGGGGTGCCAGGTGGCTCAGTTGGTTAAGCATCCGAATTCAGCTCAGGTCATGTTCTTGCAGTTCATGGGTTCGAGTCCCGTGTTGGGCTTTGTGCTGACATCTCAGAACCTGGAGCCTGCTTTGAATTCTGTGTCTCCCTCTCTGTGCCTCTCCCCTGCTTGCACTCTGTCTCTCTCTCTCTCTCAAAAATAAATAAACCTTAAAAGAAAAACAAAAAAGGTCGTTGTGGTAGTTTTGGAAGAGAAAAATGTTACGTTTCAAGAATATTAAGGGTGGCTTTATGGAACATAATGATTTCTTGGCTTGCCAAGAAAGAAAAAAGAATTAATCTATTTGAATATATAATACTAGGATATTCTAAAGGATTTTCTTAGTTACTTTGTATATAGTTGTTTCATAATGAGATCTGTTGCTCAAAATCCTCAAATTCTTGAAAACTGTCATACCAAAACCGAAAAGAATTCATGTTTAGGGGCACCTGGGTGGCTCAGTTGGTTAAGCGTTGAACTTCAGCTCAGGTCATGATCTAACGGTTTGTGGGTTCGATCCCCGCATCAGGCTCTGTGCTGACGGCTCGGAGCTTGGAGCCTGCTTCAGATTCTGTCTCCCTCTATCTCTGCCCCTCCCCCACACCTTCTCGTGTGTGCGCGCGCTCTCTTTCTCTCTCTCTCTCTCAAAAATAAACATTAAGATTAAAAAAAAAAACATAGAAAAATGGTGTCAGGGACAAGTCACTTGAAACTCCTGCATGTATCTTTTGTTACAGTTAGCAAAGCTGTATATTTGTTGCCATATATATGATAATCAGGATGGCTTCATTTCTTCCTTAAAATTGCAAATAAATGAATTAACATCCTGAGGTGTGATCCTATATATGTATATATAGATCCATGCTGGTATACATGTAAACAGAAAAATGTGTTCCTTTGCAGATAGTGGATCTGTTTCAATTGTACACTCCTGATGTTTCTAATTTGTTATATAGGTAAATTACTCTTTATTTTTTTGGAATCATCTTATAAAAGAAGATCATTCTTTAGGGGTTTAAATAAGCCACATATCTGTGAACCTTGATTGAGTCTACTTTCCGTGATAGACATAAATACCAACTTTAGGTGTTGGCTTGTAATTCTGAACAAATTGTTCAGGTTTGAGCCCAGAGGTCAGAAAGTATCTTAGCTTAACATCCTATGTATTTTTTAGCTGTGATAAATGATAGAAGGAGCTCTTTTTACGTCGAGTTTTGTTTATAGCCCGAGAATTTAATGTTATGTTGCCAACTGATGTAGTCACTGAAATTATTCAGAAAACTAGAACAGTCTTAATTTGTATTTTAAGTTGTGTTCTCTTCAGGGTAGAAATTTGCCCAAGATTACATAAGTGGTAGTGGGAAGGTAGCACATGGCTGTAAATTATTGTATGTTCAAGGGCCATCATATATTTTGCAGTAGCAACCTAAAAAATATATAGTAGGTTTTACTTTTCCTTATTCTTCTTTGATAGATTTATACGTACCTTAGCCTCATATTTAGATGGTGGCAATAGGTCATCCACCATTCCAGATCTCAAAATCCCTGAAAACTAGAGATTTTACTCTTTAGTTTTTCAGAAACACTCATTTGGTAGTAAAACCTGAGTTGAAGAGTTGTGAAGTTTTTGACTATTTAGTGTACTTTCTGTTTGATCATCTACAGAATATTAACTACATAATTCACTATAGAATAGTTAATGTTTCTAAAGGAATAAAGTGTACTTTCGTAGATCACTTTAGGAATATTATGTAAATATGTACATGCCCTGAATTTCCTCTGTAAAATCCAAAAAAGTTATGAATTCCAAAACATATCTGGCCTCAGTGGTTCTGGTTCAAGGTTTATAGACCTGTGTGTGTTCCCCCACCCCCCCGTTTTCATCATACCTAGGAGTAAAAAAGAGTAGGAATAGCAGGCAAAACCATCTCAACTGTCTGGTTTCAAAATAAGTTACTTGTTACATAATAAAGACTCTTCTTCAGAGCAAATAGGATTTGGGTTTTACTCTTTGTGTCTTACACCATGCAGGCCCTATTGTAGGCACTCATTAACCTGGATAATTGTCAACAGCTAGTACACAATAGACCTGTATTGTCCAGTTTTTCTGCTGCTTTTTATTGTGTGTATGTATTTAAGATGGTGGAACAATCTTTTTTGAAAAAGAACATTTATATCATCATCTTGGAAGTAGTTCAGTTGTTCAGATCAATCATTTGTAAAAGTGTAGAAGAGGATATTAGGGTTCTCCCAAGTTAACTCAGCAGGAAGGAAAGAGATTGAGTTCTAGGCTCTTATTTGTGTTGTTTTAATGCAGCTCTACTTTTTGATATGTTTTGGGGTTCTGTATAAAATTTCATTTAAAAATGGCTTCTAGAAATTCACCTTAAAAAACTAGTACCTGAATAATAAAATTTTAAATCACAGTGTAATAAAAGACAACACAATGAGCAGTCTCTGTCTTACCCATCTCTGTTCCACTTAGTTCACCTCCCTGAAGTCAAATACTCTCTGTTGGCTCTTTCCTTTCCTCAGACATTACTTTGCATATAGAAATATAATGGATTTTTGTATATTCATCTTATATTCTCTATGTACCAATTCATTATTAGTTTTGTTAGGTGGCGTTAAAGACAGTTTTGCCTCTTTCTTTCCGACCTGCATATCTTCTTTTTCTTGTCTTATTACATTGGTTAGGGATGTCAGGCCTCCTTCCCCCTCCCAACATTGAAAGCAAATGATGAGAGCAGAAACCCTCACCTTGTTTCTAATTCTTGAGGAGAGATGCTTCACCATTAAGTATGATGTTGCCTATAGGTTTTTTGTAGTTTCTTGTTTGTTACCAGGCCAAGGAAGAGAACTTCTATCCCTAATTGGCTGAGAATTTTTCTTAACCTTTTATTTTGTTACTGAGGGTTTTTATCATAATCGGTTACTGAATTTTGTCAACTGCTTTTTCTGCATCTATGGAGACAATCATATGGTTTTTCTCTCTTATTCTCTTAAGAGAATTAATTTTCAGATATTAAATCAACCTTGAATTTCTGAGAGATACTGCATTTGATAATGATATATTAACTTTTTTATATACTGCTGATTAAACTTGCTAATTTACTGTTAATGACTTTGCAGAGGTTCATGGAGGATACTAGTCCATAGTTTTCTAGAGATCTTTCCCTGGCTTTGGTGATACCACTGGCCTCATAAAATAAATTGGGAGGTGTTCCTTTCTCCTACTTTTTTTTTTTTTTTTTTTAAAGCTTGCTTGCTTTTCCTTCCTTCCTTCCTTCCTTCCTTCCTTCCTTCCTTCCTTCCTTCCTTCCTTCCTTCCTTCCATCCATCCATCCATCCATCAGCTGGAGTGAGAGAGAGGGAGAGTCAATCTTAAGCAGGTTCCACACTGGTGTGGGGCTCGATCCCAGAACCCTGGGATCATGACCTGAGCTGAAATCAAGAGTCGTATATTCAACCAACTGAGCCACCCAGGACCCCCCCCCCCCCCCCCCCCCGCCACCTTTCTTCTCTTTTCTGAAAGAATTTGTGAGAATTGGTATTATTCCTTTCTTAAGTGTTTGACAGAATCCAGTGAAGCTATGTGGGCCTGGTTTTTTTTGTTTTTTTTATTTTATTTTTGTGGGGTTTGAGGTAGTTTAAATTACTAAGTCAATTCATTTAATTTTTATACGATTATTTAAGTTCACTCTTTATTTTGAGTTCATTTTAGCAGTTTTGTCTTTAAAGAAATTTGTGCATGTGATCAAAGTTGTCACATATTTGTTAGCATGGGTTGATGTTGATAGGTAGATAGCAGCTTAAAAATGTAATGGTTTATAATGATAAAAAACATAGCCCTTAGTTTATACATTGTGAAAAACAAATGGCTAGTGGGATTGGGCCTAATGGGGCTAGGGTTCTGGTTTGCCTGTATTTGCTGATGTAGCTAAAAGTTTATCAGTTTTCTTTTATTGATTTATTCGGAGAGCCAGCTTTTGGTTTCATTGATTTTTCTGTTTTTCTCTTTTCTCTTTTTTGGAGTCTCTGACCTCCATTTGTTTCCTTAATTTGTTTTCTTTTTTCCAACTTAAGACCATTGATCTTAGACCTTTTTTCTTTTCTAGTAAAGCATTTAAAGGTATACATTTTCTTCTATCAACTAGTTTACTTGCGTTCCATAAATTTTTAAAAATATTTTCATTTTCCTTAAGTAAAGAGAATTGGCTGGCTACCCTATAACTCTATTATAGGAAGTTGAATCTCTGGATTGCTTTTTACTGAGTGGGTTATTTAAATATTAGAACTCCAAATACTATTAGAGGTTTGAGATCTAAATGGATTGCATAAGAAGGAATTATAAATTATGTCTTTAAGTTGGTCTTTTTTTCTAATTTTTTTTTTATTGTGGTAAAATACACGTAACATATAACTTACCCATTTTAACTGTTTTTAATGTACAAGTCAGGGATATTAAGTACATTTGTAATCCTGTGCAAACATGACCACCATCCATCCCCATATAGCATAACTGAAACTCTGTACCCATTAAACAGTAACTCATTCTCTCCTCACTCCACCCTTGGCAGCCATCATTCTATTTTCTGTCTCCATAAGTTTGACTACTTACGGTATCTTGTATAAGTGAAATCATACAATATTACTCTTTTTGTGACTGGCTTTTTGCACTAAGCATAATATCTTCAAACCTTACCCATATCATAGCATATGTCTGAATTTCCTCCCTTTTTAAACAGGGTCTTTACATTTGACTAAAACTGTTTCCTCAGAAATTTTTTTTGCTACTGAACTATACACTTTAGAATGGTTAAGATAGTAAATTTTTCTTTTCTTTTTTTGTTTTTATACCATAATTGAAAGAAGTTTTTTTTTTTTACTATTCTCATCATTGGACATATTTTCACAGACTGGATTTAATTTTGTAAAAGGCTGTATGGTATTTGTAAGCAGCTTTAAAAATAATCTTAAACCTCAGTGTAAAGATAAGCTATCTAAAATATACTTTACAGAAATCATTGCTGTTTAATGTTACTTCAAGGATGTGTACAGAAATAGAAGCTATTTTTGGAAGAGTGCATATTTTTCTGTTGCATTTATTGATTTTGTTTGCATCTGGGAATAAAATAATGTCAAAGAAGTAGGACTTTTTTTATATTTGTTTATTGAAGGAATAACATCTTTAGTTGTGAGGACCAGGTGTTGTGAATGTAGGTAGTAAATAGGTAGCCGCTTCTGTACTGCATATTGAGAAATTAGGTATAATTATGGATGTTTAATTAGTACTGTGTGAAGGGGGTGCACAGCATTTTTTTTTCTAGCTCACAAACAGAATAGCTGATTTTCCCCCCTGATTTTACAAGGATAACGGTTATTGTTAAAAAAGAAAATTATGTGAACTCCTACAATCATGATCATTCTTTCCTCTCATCCACTCTTACCTTACACATGTGAACACACGCCCTGCACACCAAATGCATTGTCAGTGGAATTGTGGATACCGTTTTCCTGAACCTTCCCCACTTCATCATGGTTAGCTAAATGTGTATGCTTCTCTGTATTTTTTTATGAACACGGCAAAAGATATAATAGTTTGTCAGCTGAGAACATGGAGCCATATTAAACTTTTGTACTATAGTTTCCTTCCTTCTGTTTCTCAGCACATTGTGGCAGTCCCTCTAAGTCAGCTGGAACAGACTTAACTGTGTATTTCATACTACATTTAATTTAGTCATTTCAACAATGATACGCATTCCCTTTGTTTCATAAAATTTTGCTATTATAGATAAACAGTGTACACCTTCTTTCCCCTCCTTTCCCAGATATTACATAATGATCCTAAAGATCTTTTTCAAAAAAAAAAAAATTTTTTTTTTTATGTTTTATTTTTGAGAGCAAGAGACATAGTGAGAGGGGGGGAGTGAGTGGGAGACATAGTGTGAGCAGAGAGAGAGGGAGACAGAGAATCTGAAGCAGGCTCCAGGCTCTGAGCCATCAGCACAGAGCCCGATGCGGGGCTCGAACCCACAAACTGTGAGATCATGACCTGAGCCAAAGTCCGATGCTTAACCAACGAGCCACCCAGGTGCCCTGATCCTAAAGATCTTAAAGATCTTATTTCTATGAGATTAGATTTCTGAAAGGGTATTATTAGACCATAAAAAAAGCATATGTTTTATTTTATTTTTTAAGTTTATTTACTTAGAACGTGCACATGCAAGCGGGGGAGGGGCAGAGAGAGAGAAGGGGAGAATCTCAAGCAGGCTCTGTGCTGTTAAGTGCGGAGCGTGACACAGGGCTCGAACTCACGAAATTGTGAGATCATGACCTGAGCCAAAGTCTGACACTTAACCGACTAGCCACCCAGGTGCCCAAACATACTTTTTATTGTAAAAGCTATCACGATACTGCTTCCCAAAAGTGCTGAGGATCTTTTATTTGGCCATTTGAGTTAGCTTTTCTGTGAAGTTTTGCTTTGTTGGGTTGTTTATCTCTTTCCATTTGTGAGAATTCTTTGTTTATTCTAGATAGTTATTCTCATTTTCCAAAAATTTTCCCAAAATTTCTTATCTTGAAAAATGCTTTTTTCGAGAAGAGTTAGATCTCCATTTACTATATTAAAAACTAGAGTAAACTCACTTATTAATTTGAGCTTGTTAATTTGAGTTCTATTATATAGAACTTTTAAAAATTCTCTTAAAATATGTATAACATTTTAAAATGTATTTAATCTTTGATTCAGAAGGGCCTTAAGAATTTGCCTTATTTTTCACAGCAGTGGTGTAATGCATTCAGAGTTTTGCTAACCTTCTTTCATTGGTTTCTTCAGGAGACATTAGTTAACTGTTTATTGTATGCTGAACACTGAACATTGGAGTAGATATTAGAGATTACTTTTTTTTTTTTTACACTATTTACTGATTTCCATGCACTGTACTAACTGCTTGACATGTCATTTAATCCTCTCAACAACCTTACTATTCTTCTCACCATTTTTTAATGATGAAGGAAAATTAAGTAGCTCACCTGAGTTTATATAGCTCATATATTTTGAATCTGGTAAGCAGTCTGACTTAAAAGCTGTAATATGTTCTGCCCAAGGATTTGGAACACATACAAAAATAATATTTAAACAGTGTTGTTCTCATGGTATGGTATGTCGGTGGCACAGAGGTGGGACTAATTGGTTCTATAAGGATGTAATCTGAGAAAATAGTGGGGAAGATCTTTAAATTGAACTTTGAAGTAAATCTAGAAATTCTAGGCAGGAGGGATGAGGGAAGAACAATGGCATTTCAAGAACAGAGAAAAATATATACAGGGCACAGGTTTCCAGGAACTGCTTGGCATGGCTGGAATGTAGAATATGAAGTGTAGAGAGCTTTGGGTGCAGGTGGGATATGAAGTAGGTAACAGTCATGCAGCAAAGGGCCTGTATTTATTGTTAAAATGTTTAGACATCTTTTATCCAGGTTGAAACAGGAAAAGGTTTTAAGCATTTTTTAAAGATCACACTTGATTTTTTTTTTTTTTTTTTTTTGCTTTGGAGGTAGGCAGCTGAGGGTTGGAATAATATTACTGAAACACAAATTATTGTGCAGAGCTGCTGATTTGTAGCTAAATTAATGGTGGGTTGTGTTTACATTGTTTTTAATGAAGCTTTATGCAAGTAGCATTTTATAAAACCATCAATTTTAGACACCTATAAGTACAATCTCTTAAATATATCTAATAACCCTTAAATGATGAGTGTCTTATATTCTCAACATACTATTTATAAATTGTTATGCATATTGTTACGTATAATAGGTTTTGCTTAGCTAATTTTCTAAAAACATTCTCATTACATATATATTAGTGACAATTCATGTCTAAACAAACATGTTACTGACTGAACATTTTCTAAAACATATGATTTTCAACTATGTTAGTAGACTTATATTCTACTTCTCAAATACCAGTGCCAGAATTTCTGCTTAAGTAGATAGATAGTTACCAATGTGCTGCTTTGCATTTTTAATCCAAAAGAGAACAGAGCCCTTGAAACTTAGCTCATCTGAAATAAGTTCTCTACGTGTAAAATACACATAAGATTTCAAAGAATTTATATTTTAAAAATGTAAAATGTATTCTGTCTCCTTCTCTTTCTGCCCCTCCCCACTCGCATTATCTCTGTCTCTGTCAAAATAAATAAATAAACTTTAAAAATTAAAAAAAAAAAAAAGATTTCTAGGAAGGGGCGCCTGGGTGGCTCAGTAAGTTAAGCATCTGACTCCTGGTTTTGGCTCAGGTCATGATCTCACGGTTTCATGGGTTTGAGCCCCAAGTTGAGCTCCTCTGTGCTGATGGTGCAGAGCCTATTTGGGATTCTCTGTCTCCTTCTCTTTCTGCCCTTCTCCCACTCACACTGTCTCTGTCTCAAAATAAATAAATAAACCTAAAAAATATATATAATAAATAAAAATGTAAAATATCTGATTAAGTTTTGTATGTTTAAAGTAATGTTTTAGATATATTGGGTTAAATAAAATATTTAACTATAACTTCTAAAAAAATTTTAGAAGTTTTAGAAAATTTAAAATTATATGTGTAGATCACACTATGTTTTGTTGCTCAATGATACTCTGTGCAGTGGTTCCAAAATTATCTCTGGATCTCTAGTTCTCTCAAATATTGTTCCAAAGCATTCTAAATGCAATGAGAAACCAGAACCCTTATAAAGGAATTTATATTTTGGAAAGAGAATACTTATTAATTTAAATAATTCTGTAATTATTTAGTAATTATTTTTTAGTAAAAATTTTTATTAAGGTTGCTACTCTTGGGGCACTTGGGTGGCTCAGTTGGTTAAGTGTCTGACTCTTGATTTCGGCTCAGGTCATGATCTCATGGTTCATGAGATCAAGCCATGTGTCAGGCTCAGCGCTGGCAGTGAGGAGCCTGCTTGGGATTCTCTCTCTCCTCCTCCTCCTCCTCCCCCTCCTCCTCCCCCTCCTCCTCCTCCTCCTCCTCCTCCTTTCTTCTTCTTCTTCTTCTTCTTCTCCTCCTCTCTCTCTCTCTCTCTCTCTCTCTCTCTCTCTCTCAAAATAAATTAACTTAAAAAAGAAAAAAAGATTGATACTCTTTAGACAAGCCTGACCCATCACCGTGTTTTTTCCAGGGTTACTTCCTAGGAGGTGTTGATGGCTTCTCCTTTGCTTCTGAAAAGCAAAAGTTACTGCGCTTTGGTGATGGGGCAGATTAGGTGTTCATAAGTTGTGTAGATTGGGTGTTTGTAAATTGGGACTGCCTTAATGGAAAATAACAGCTATACCATAATATAGTATTGCTTTGAATACTACAGCAATGACTAATAAAGCTTATCGTCATTCCTCTGTAACAATAAGAGCAGCAGATCTTTTGATTTATCAGGGATTGCCAAAAAAAGCACATCTTTTAGGAGCTACTTGCAGTAAAGTGGAGTTGGAAGCATGGTAGTTTTTGGCTTGTTGTTAAGGTTCTGAATGTACATAGAAATTATTTCCCCCTTGGGGTGCCTGGGTGGCTCAATTAAGCGTCCGACTTTAGCTCAGGTCATGATCTCTCTGTGAATTGAAAGCCCCGTTTCGGGCTCTGTGCTGACAGCTCAGAGCCTGGAGCCTGCTTTGGTTTCTGTCTCCCCCTCTCTCTCTGCCCCTCCCCCATTCGCACTCTCTCAAAAGTGAATAAACATTAAAAAAAAAGTTATTTCCCCCTTATTGCTTGACTTATAGCTGAAAATTACTTCAGGATCATTTCTCTCATTATGATTGCTGCTTTAAATGGTAAGAACAAAAGAAAAATTGCTGTTCTGAACATGAGGATTTCACTTCTGCAGTTGTTTTGTATAATGGGCATCAACTTTACATTAAAAAACATTAAACAGATTGAATTGTGACATTGTATTTTAACCAATTAATGCTACAGTCCTAACACTGAGAATTTCCAGGTATTTTTATAGAATTTCTGCCCTCTAACTCATCAGTAGGGAAGGGATCTGACACTGTCACTTCATTGATTGCCAGGCACCTGGTTTGTCATCCTATTCGCAAGGTATCAGTTACGAATTTTTGTTCTGCCATTTTGAAATTATGCTGTCTCCCTTCTGACTAGCAGGACTAACATTATAATGATCAGTTCAGATGATGATATGCTAGTCTGATATTTGATTATTATATGGTGTTTTTTTTTTTCCATTCTTTTCATTTATCTGTGTCTGCATATTTAAAGTTAGGTGTCTTGGAGCACCTGGCTAAGTTGGAAGAGCATGCAACTCTTGATCTTGGGGTTGTAAGTTCAAACCCGTGCTGGGTATAGAGATTATTTTAAAGAAAATAAAACTTAAAAAAAGTAGGTTTCTTGTTAAGCAGCATATTGTTGGGCCTGGCTTTTTTTTTTTTTTTTTTAAGTCCAATTGACCAATCTTTGTCTTGGTATGTTTAGACCAACAAACCTTTTTTTCCCCTGTATATAAAGAACCAGATAGTAAATGTTTTATTTGTCTTTGCAGGCCACACTGATATATCATGCACCCATTCAGCTCTGCCATTGCAGTATGAAAACAGACTTTGGCAATATGCAGATGTCACTTGTGTCTGTGTTTCAAGGAAACTTTATTGACAAAAATAGGCACTGAACCAGTTTTGGCTCTCATTTGCCACCCTGGTTTAGATCTTTTATGCTTAGTATAATCACGGCTGCCGTTGGATGAGAATCTGCCATTGGTTGTTTTGTATTTGTTTTATCTGTTCATTATTGGTTTTTTTTTTCCTCTGCTTTCTTTTGAATTAGTTATTTTTCTGTGATTCTGTTTTGTCTCTACTGTTGGTTTATTTTTTGCCTCTTAAATAGTTTTGTTGTGGTTGCCCTAGGATTTATAATACGGGTCTTCAGTTCATTATCTACCCTCAAATATTATTGTACCACTTTATGTATTACGTATGAACCTTATAACAATGTCCGTTTCTCATCGCCTGCCCCTTTGTGCTGTTGTTGCCATACATTTAACTTTTACATTATTTTATTCCAGATTCCACTGGAGATGGACTTTGCAAACTTTAGTTTTTAAATCATTCCTTAACAACTCTCATTGTTAAGATTTGTCATAGTGAGTTATTAGAGTCAAGTTTGTACTGACTCACAGGAGTTAGGAGCAGTAAGTAAAAAAGCATTCCTTAACAATTGAGTGCTAGAAGAGACCCTCAGACCACTGCAGAATAACATTTCATCCAATTCAGAATTTTTCTGTAATAATTTATAATTTAATTACTCTTACTTGAAAATCTAATTTTGTTTTCTCCATGTTCTATATAATGAACATTGGAACCAGATATTCTGTTTTTATCTGACAGACTGAAGATTTCTGCTAGTTCTTACATTCTGGATTCTTGGGTTTGTATTTCAGCTTTGAGTTTTTTAAGTCAAAGAGTAATTGGCAACTTTGATTCTTTATGATTTCTAGGTATATAGATAAAGCCAGTAATCTCTCCTGTTGTATTATGTTAGTGTGCCTGGTTTTTTGGTTTTTGATTTTTGGTTGTTTTTTTTTTTTTTAGATAAAAGCTTTCTTTCTTAAGACATATTGTATAAGTATATATTCACTCTTTATAATCTGGTTTTCCTTCAAGAAACTTTTTTTTTTTTTATTGTAGTACTTGTGTGGTAGTAATCGAAAAGACAACATATTCATTGATCCAGGATACCAGACATTTGAGCAAGAATTGAATAAAATACTTCGAAGTTGGCAACCAAGTATACTTCCAGATGGTAATGCTCGCTTGCTGTCTCTCTTATATATATAAGAGATACATATGTATATTTACATATATACATATGTATATATGTAAAATTTTTCAGGATTGAGAGTTTTTAATGTAACTTCTGTACTATTGTATCTGTCTCCTATGAGTATTCTGGTTCTTGAGGTAATCCTCTCTTAAATAAAAGTGTTGCTGACTTGCTACTGGGATTTTTATTTTTACAGAAAGTATGTTAAAAATAATTAGGAAATAATTTAAATTAGTGTATTTTTCAGAGTACTTATTCATGAACTCATCTGTTCATCTTTTGTTGAATTAGAAATGAATGTAGTTGATAACTAGTGTTTGTAAAGAACTTTGTAATAAATGTGACCTGCTTTCTCTGGAGCAAGAAACTGGGTGTGTATTCTTAAGCCCTGCTGTGGATATTGTGATACAAATTTCTCTAAGAAATCTGTTTTAGATGTGTGAAGAAAATGTGTTTGTGAATGGAAATCACCTATTTTTTTTCCCCAGCAATCATGCAGATTTAAGTTCCTTTCTGACCGTTGTGTGCTTGTCCTATAGAAGACCAGAAGCAAACATCTAGTCTCTTATTCCAGAGATGCTAGCACCATAGTCTTGTGTATTCCCTAGCTTCTTTTGTCATAGAGCTGTATAGGTAATTCTGAAAGTGTGTTTTGACCTGGTGTGAATGGAGGATTGAAATAGGTTTGTTCTTGAATTAACTTTTTTTTTTAGATGGTTAAATGATCATTATTTTATTTGTTGTAATTTTTAAAAAATATTTCTGTTTAAGGGTCAATATTTTCTCGAGTCGAAGAAGATTATCTCTGGAGGATAAAACAACTGGGATCACACTCTCCAGTAGCTCTTCTGAATACCCTGTTCTACTTTAACACTAAGTATTTTGGTCTGAAAACAGTGGAACAACACTTAAGACTTTCCTTTGGCACTGTGTTTAGGCACTGGAAAAAAAATCCTTTAACAATGGAAAACAAAGCATGTCTTCGATACCAAGTGTCTTCCTTATGTGGAACAGATAATGAAGGTAGTGTAACGTATTTTTATTTTTGTATTGTCTGTGGCAGGGATGGCCAAACTTTGCCTTAGTAAAGACCACCTGGGTCACTTGTTAAGACTCTAAGGACTGCCATTTTCATAAAGTAAGACAACCTCTATCTTCTTAAGACATCTTAGTTCATTTTGTTTGAAAAAGCCACATATTTGGTATAACAGATACAAGGAGTGAATAGTACTATTCT
Source organism: Felis catus (assembly GCF_018350175.1). Taxonomy (NCBI): domain Eukaryota; kingdom Metazoa; phylum Chordata; class Mammalia; order Carnivora; family Felidae; genus Felis; species Felis catus. Next base: position 1,149,604 of record NC_058368.1, read on the forward strand.
TTCTTCAAGATTAGTCTCAGGAAGTTCATGTAATTTTTATTTTTTAAGATAAAATTACTACTGGAAAAAGAAAACATGAAGATGATGAGCCAGTATTTGAACAAATTGAAAATACAGCCAATCCTTCTAGATGTCCTGTGAAAATGTTTGAATGCTACTTGTCTAAAAGGTAAGTGTTAATGATATTTAACTTTTTAAATGGTAGTATAGGTTAGTTTCCTTGAATTTAACACTACCAAGAGGTGACATTTTTCGCTAATCTTTCTTAGATTTTTCTCTCACTTCTCACTCACATCTAATGTTTGTAAGTCTCATTATTGTAAAATACCTAGCTTATACTTCATACTTTAAGGTTCAAGCATATGTTAAGAAATTGTTGTTTAGTGAAGTTGCTACTATTATTGTCATCTTTTAAATTACAGCAATTCCAATAATAAAGCATAGGACACAAACTTTTTTTTGTAAAGGGTCAGATAGTAAATATTTTAGGCTTTTTAGGCTATAGAGTCTCTATTGAAGTTAATCCATTCTGTTGTTATAGCCAGAAACCAGCCATATACTATTATAAATAAATGGCCCTACAGTATTTTTATAGTACTTGTAGTATACAGTTTTATTGTGTTCTAAAACCTGAGACAAACAAGTGATGGGCTATAGTTTACCCACCCCCTGGTGAAAAGGTATGTTCAAAGGTAGAATAGATAGATGGAGATGAAAATGAAATCTTTACATGTAAGAGAAAACGTTCCTTTAAGAAGGTCTTACATAGTGTTCTGAAAGTAACTATACTTTTCAACTATACCACCACTTTGTTCCCTCAATCTAATACCAACAGGCATTTTAGAAAATGTTAAACCATTGAGATGTTTAGAGATCATAAACTATTTTATGCTTGTCCATTGCTTTATATATATGTACTCTTTAATTTTCGAAGGCTTAGTATGAACTAAGAGTTCATTTCCTTATGTTAAGTTGTATAAATTATAGATAGGTCCCCAAATGAGTTCTTAAGAACTAATGATGTCATCTACAGATAATAGTAATATTTTTGACTGGTTTGGGGTAGCCCTGTTCGGCTGCAACAGTGTTAGATCTTCCAGTGGTGGTAACTCTTATTTGGAAATCCCTATCTCAGTATTGTTGGTATTTTAAAAGTTAAATTTCTATTGTATAATGCTATTAGGTATTTTTATTTTATGGGCTACTATATTTCATCAATTTTAAGACACACTTTTCAAATTTTACTATCGCTGAAACTGGGATGCATGTTATAATTGATACAACTTAAAATTATAATTGACAGTGTTCTACTTGTTTAGTGGCAACATTAAAATAATGATTAAAAATATTATTTCTTTTGATGGTGTTTTGGATTCAGTGAAATAACGGAATTCAAATGGTGGGAAAATAATCTTTTATCACAGAAATTAACTTTGAAAATATCTTAATGATAAAAAAAATTAATATAAGTAATGACATGATCTGACCACATAATATGGTTAGTAGTAACAGCATTGTTCTTGGAAGACGAAAAGAAAGTTGTGGGGAATTTTGTATATATACTGTGAAATTGACTTTCTCCTTTCTCCCAAAGTCCACAGAATCTTAATCAGAGAATGGATGTTTTTTATTTGCAACCAGAATGCTCTAGTTCTACAGATAGCCCTGTCTGGTACACATCTACTTCACTGGACCGAAACACCTTGGAAAATATGCTTGTACGGGTTCTTTTAGTAAAAGATATTTATGATAAAGACAATTATGAACTGGACGAAGACACAGACTAAAAAGGAACGTTTCAGAAGCAATCGGGATAAAACAGCATTAGATAGTCATGCTGCTAGATCTTTATTATGGAAAACATTTCAAGTTTACTCCTTCTGTTTTGAGTTTTGTAGCAGTGTACCCACACTGGGTATTACCATGTAAATAATCTGTGAGTGAAAGTTGCCATTATTCTATGTAGTGGTTTTAGGATACTTAACAAATACATTCAAATTCTTTTTTTATTATTTATTTGATTAGGTATGTTTGTAACTTTTTACATTACAAAATACGAATGAGAATGTGCCATGTATAATTTTTTTCTTGTAGTAAGAAACATCCATATTGCACAACTCTACTGTTGCAAAGCTTCCTTGAAAGGAGGCTCTTTTACTGGGTTCTTTACCAGATGGTTGTGTATGGGTAGCACTACTAAAAGTTTAGAACTTGCAGTGTCTTTCCGAATTTTTAAAATAAACTGTAAACTAATAGGCTGGGTTTTTTGTTTTGTTTTTTGGGGGTTTTGTTTGTTTGTTTTACGTTTTAGTTACTGAAGCCTTACAAGGTTATGTAGAGAGATACCATCTTCTGTACCAAAAATAGACAAGAGAATGCTGTCGATATTGGTGTACTGTAATGTGAATCTATACTGGTGAAAACAACTTTTTGTTCCCCTTATTAAAACCTTAGTGTCCTTTTCTCATTTGTGGCTTTCTGCATCACCCCAGTCAATAATATATATATATATATGTGTGTGTATATATATATATGTATGTATATATGTGTGTGTATATATATATATATGAAGAATGATGTTGAAAACATGATCATTGAGACATTTTCTTTGTAAAAATGTCCAATGAAAGTACAAAATTCTGTTTTCTGTGCCAACCATAAGTATCCAAAATCCCATTCATTTATAGAAGTTTGATTTTTCTTTTTTCCCCTTAAAGATACAGATCATGTTGCAGTATCTGAGTAGTACTCTAAAACTTTACCAACTTTATTAGGATTTTTATATTGCCTTCAAATATGACTGATGGATACATTGGATAAAATTATTTTTAGAGATGCCGCTCCTAAAATAGTTGTTACAGAAGGTCGATCAAGTTTAAATAAGAGAGTATCACATTTTTACTATGAAGATTACCAGTGTAGTGATTCTGATATTTCAGATGATTGAAGAACAAAGAAAGAAACTGATGGATAAAGTCTATCTCAAAGGAAATCACATTTAATGTTAGATTGTTTGGCTTTTAAAATTACTTCTTATAGAAGATAAAAGCATTTTAAAACTTTGTGCTTCTGCATAGCAATTTATCTGTTTAGACCTTTTCTTTTAGAATAAGGAAGTTTACTTAAAATCCTACTTGATAGAGACTGAGCAAAATGCTGGCTGCAAATTATTATAAAGAAACCATTTGGCTGACTTCATAGAGCATGTATGTAATCATATTGTTTTGTTTCTAATTCCTGACTCACCATGGTGACATTAGGTTTTTAAAATTGTTGCGGGGGGTGGGGGGGTGGAATTTGGGCTATTTTCCACAGTGATTAGGCAACGTCTACACATCCCTTAGGTATTTCTCCTTTGCTTAGGATAAATGTTAGTATTCAGAAGAAATTTTCTCAATCATGATATAGAAAAATTCACAAGTATAATCACTGTATTTTAAAGCAATAATTATCAGAAATGGTTTTGGCATAAAATTACTTTATAATGTCCTAATTTGTTTTATAAGTTTGAATAACATACCTGTCCCTTAATTTTATATTTGTTGATTTCATAATCACACAGCAAATCTGATGTTACTTTACTAAAATAGAGTGCTCATTGTCTATTTAATTAAGAAAACTGGGTAACATTTAAAATATATACTATAAAAATTTCCTCACACTTAACCTTTTTCCAGAAGTACTTTAAGCACTTTTCCTATAAATGCATATTGTTGATTAAAAGGTGGTTAATCCTAGCCATCTTTTATTCTTCACAGTGGTGCTATATTCCATCAAGAGCAATAACGTTTTCCCCAAATGTCACTTAGTGTTTATTCTCCCAAATACCATACATTTCTGCCGCGGTGCTGTTAAGCACCTTGTCTGGCTATTTACATCTCCTTTATTGTACACTAGCTTTTCTAAAACAGAAATGTCTACATAATTTTGATCTCGACATGATTGAGGATTTAGAGCTCTTGTTTTTGTCTTGAATGCAATCCAAGGATTAACTTGACTCTCAGGGGGAAAAGAAAAACAAAACTTTATAAGAATTGTTTGTTCTGTGAAACTTATTTCACCTAGAATACATTTCATTGGTTCCTGGATGTCCTTAGTTTGTGTGGTCATAGCTGACTGCTGAGAAAAAGGACAGTGAAATGGTAGCAGTTTCTTTTTGCTTCTTAGTGATTTCTGTTTATAGCATCCTGTAAATATAACTTTATTGTCTTTAGATGTCTATTGGAGATGCTATATTTTTTTGTTCTGAAGGTTTTACCATTTAAAATGAATCAAAGTTTTTATTCCTATTGAGAAAAGTGAATTTCCCATGCAAATTGAATCTTCATTAACACAGTTTTTAGGTTTTAAACTGTATTAGGTAATATAAGACATTAAAAGATTTTTCTAGGCAAGAAGCTCAACTTTTTTTTTTTTTTTTTTTGGGCATAAAAATATTACACAAGTTGTCACCAGTGTGTTAAACATCTTGAGACAGGAAAGAAGAAGATGCATATTGTACTGTGCATTCAAACTTTTGTCACTGTTTTTCTGATGGAATTTCCCTTTGTCGTGGCCAATATGGAATGGGTGACTCATTTATGGGATAATCTGGAAATGAGATAAACTCATTTATGCATAGCATGAAGGTTTACAGTAATGGAGAAGTCAAAATTGCAAATTTTTGGTTTGTACTACTCTAATGTGGGTTCATTTTGTCTGAAATCTTAAATACCATGCAGTCTTAAATCACTATAAAAATTTACACTTTTATTTTGCCAGTTATTTCCAAAATGTATTGTTTTACATATGTCACTTCTGTTCTAAGTTACCACTGACTGTAGGATAATGTCCTTGTTCCCCTCAAACAAAATAGTCATGAAAGTGTACATTAAAATATTTTTAAAGAATAAATTTCTTTAACTAAATTATAATACTTTTGGATTTCCCCCCTTAATAAGCCCCTTTCTCATTTTTAGAGAAGTTATTTGAATTTAGTTATTCCATTTTACTATGTTTTTAGGAATAGACCATTTTTAATACTGTTTTCCAGTGTTAAGTACTTTTTATTGTTTCTGGGTTTATCATACTTGAAAATGATACTACTCACAATATCTTATAAATATAGCAGTTGATGTCTAGAACAGGTTAACTGCATTGGTCTGGGTTTGAGAGTAGAGGCATTTAAAGTGATGTTTCAATTTGTACTATTTTTTTTTTTTCTTAGAAGCTACATGTTAGACACCCCAAATACGTTACTGTGATTCCTTGCCTTATAGTGAACTGGACAAGAGAAAGTCGTTCTTAAAATCTGGGCAGATGGTGTCCTAATTAATTACTGAGTTAAACAAGGTCATGAATTTAGGCCTTTGGAGGAAAAAGAACCAAAGAGAAGCTAAGATTTATTCTGTAAATAAAGAATTAAGAATAGAACCAAAGAGAGGGCCACAGACCGTTGGGTCTAGAATTGGAGGTCTTTGTATCTTTGAAGGAAGGCAGGTGTAAATCCTAACTGAGCGTATTTTATTTTCTATTGTAGTGCAGTGAAAAGAATAATTACAGCTCTTTCTGAGACTTTCAGCTGCATACTTGATTCTGATTGGACCTCAGTTTCTTTATCTGTAAACTGAAGGTATTGCCTTAATTTCTGATTCTGGAGTTTCAAATTAAGCATAGTTGATACATGGCTTAAGAGGCTTAGTAGTAAATCTTACAGATTTATGTTTGAAGCCTTATGATTTATTTAGAAACACATTTTCTTGGAGGGGAAAGATCTTTCCTAAAATAGACTTAACACAGGCTGTGTCATACCTGATTTTTATAAGTCCTATTCAAGTAACTCCTCAGAAGAAAACTCAGCGTAATGAAACTTAAGTTTTGTTATAAAACTTAAACAGTGGATCTTCCATTACATATTTCCTTTGTGCCAAAGAACTATTGTCAACCATGGTAGTTAAGGAGGAAGAGAAAGTAAAAGATTAAAAAGACATTAGTGTTGCGATTATGGGTTGTGAACAAGATGTACTATTGTATGTATATTTAACTCCTAGGGAATATAGAATATAGTCATGATAGTTTACAACACAGAACACTGTGTACACTCAGAAACCCTAAAAAGCTTTTATGTTCTAGAGTAGGTTTCATAGCATTACCACCACCTGTAATTATATAAAACATTGGATTCCTGTAACGTTCTTGATGGTGCTTTTAGCTCTGTTTAAAATGGCCAGTGGCACAATTTCTGACTATTTTGATGACCCCAGTCTTCATCTCTGGCTTTCAGGCCAACTCATTACAAGAGTAGTTAAATATAGCACCCAAAGGAAAAGCTTAGAGTACCTTCATCATGCATTAGAGAGGATTCTAAAAGGTGTTAAACCACATTGAATCAAGGTGAGTAATTCAACTTGTAGGTTATGTTATATGGATGGAAGGAACACACAAGGTGCAATATATTAAGGATATTTTTTTAAAACTTCATCCACTAAGGATTTTTTTTCATAGTAAATGCTTTTGGAAATAAAACCTCTCAAATATTTTCTAAATCTTGGATGTACTATTCTTAAACCTATAAGCAAAATTAAGCCTTTCCATTTCAATTACATATTTGTAGTTCTAAAGTGATGTCAGCAGATGGCAATAGTATACAGCACAGAGTTTCAATTGCCTTTTTTTTTTTTCCCTCCCCCTTTGTTAATGCTACTATGAGTAAAATGACCCTTGATCAGAAACCTTTGGGAGTTTTAGAATTGAGAAATTTCCCCTTTTCAAAAATACGTAGATTACATAACACCCTCAGTGGAGCCAGGGGCAGCACCCCATAATCAGTGTCTACAGCAGTAGGTCAGATATTCACAGTAACTAGAATAAACTATGGCTATAGAAAGCTTTACATGGTTCAGGTCAGTTTTTGTCACAAACAGGAAAAACTAGATTTTTAGATTTTTTTTTTCAGATCTCAAAATTGCTAACAAGGACCTGCAGGCCTGTAATAAAACTAATGTTCTATCTAGTGTTTTCCTTTTAATAAAACATCTGTTATGTTTTATTGCTTAGTTTTGATAGAAGTAACTGAAGGCTTTCTGTAAAATTTGCATATTAGATTTAAAGAAAACATGCAAGGAATGCTTAGAATAAGCATAACTATAAATGGCAGTTCTAGAACCATTATTGAATTCTGAAACTTAAAAAATAACTACTTTTACTTTCCATTTTGCATTTGTATTTGTAGCATAATTAATCTTCATAGGTGATACACCTTTATGAATAGCTGCAGTCATGTGATGGAGCCAGTCATTTATTCATTCAACAAAAACTTGAGTGATTATTTTTTTAGTTGCATTAAGCCAGGTGCTGAGAATACAATAAGATATAAGACCCACCCCCTCCTCTTAATGACAGTATAGCTGGGGAGAAATGAAAGTGTGATGGTATGTCAGAATAAGCAAGGGTCTCAGGCCTTATTAAGAACAATCACTTGTATTAGAAAGCAAACTAATAGTCAAGTCATTTATCAATATCCTACTCTTAGCTCAACTCTTTACCTCTTGACCGCAGTTCCAGGTTTCCCTATTACACCAATCTGTTTCCCATTCTGGAAAGGGAGAGGTGCCAGCTACTTTTAGGGTGAAGAGGAAGATGCAAACTGAAAAATAGCAGTGAACATCTACCACATTGAAATTTCTCAAAGGTTATCAGTGTTTTTCAATTCGTTTTTTTATGATCATGCTGCAGCAGCAGAATATATCTTATTAGAATGTAAGTTCTTGAAGGTAGGGAGTTTTTTGTTCCCTGCTGTATCCCAAGCACCTATAAAAGTTCCTAGCTTAAGCTAGGTGTTAACAAATGTCTGTTGAATGAATTAATGATTGATTATAAGTACTTTGAAATTCATTAACTTACAAAATAAAGGAACCATTCAAACAGGGCCTGCGATCCATAAAGTCACACCTGATTTTTGGTGTGCCTTTGAACACTTGCTTGTGTTTCTGTGGGCGTGTGTGTCTTTAATTTATGCTGTGTATACTAGTACTGCTTGAGCTTCTATAACCTTCCATTTATGAGGGCCAAGGGGATTGGGAAGTAGGGCTCAACTTGCAGTAGTGTTCAAAATATAGACACTTAAAAGTCACCTGTGAAGTTTGTTAAAATGCAGATTTCTGACCTGTCTCTGGAGATTGAAACAGATTTACAGTGGGTCTCAGAGCTGCATTTTCTAAAATTTATTTTTCAGAGCGAGAAGGAGGGGATGGGCAGAGAGGGGGACAGGGGATCTGAAGCGGACCAGGTACTGACAGCAGAGAGCCTGATGCAGGGCTCAGACTCAAGAACCGCGAGATCATGACCTGAGCCGGAGTCAGAGGCTTGCTTAACTGACCGAGCCCCCCAGGTGCCCCACAGAGCATCTTTAATTCCTGGGTTAAAAACCCGAAGGCCTACAGTCAAAAAAAATGGCCCACAAGCATTTTTTAAAACAATTGAGTGGAATAGAACACAATAAAGGTATTTTCCTCATGAAACTTGTTGTATATTTGGGTATTGGGTGACAGATATAAAATCTATTTCTTAATGCTTTTCAGTCAAAGTTTGAAAGCCCTCTAGGAAACTCAGTAAGGGAAACTCCACATTTACGGAAGGATGTATTGATCTCCGAGCCTCCCGTTTTGTTTTCAAATGGCACTTAACTTTATCCACATTGAGCTCCAGAGAATTGTGAGCTATGGAGACACATGCTTTTCATTTTGAAATAAGTAAACTAATGTGGACTGAGACCTATTTCTCTGCCTCTTTTCTATAAATTTGGGGCTTTTTTTTTTTTTTTTTTGGAAGAGTGGGAATAAAATCAATAGTTATTGGTGTGCTTTTTGTGTGATAACCCATGAGGTTTGTTTGTATTCTCTCCAATTCACAGATCAGTTAAGTGCTTAGGGCCACAAAAACAGTGCTGGGGCTGTGATCCAAATTGAGGATTTTATATGGGAAAGCTCATATGTGCTCCTTAACCTTTTGCTGTCTGTTTACTGTTACAGACATGAAAGTGGGTAATCCTCGGTCTACGCCAGTCATCCATGAACTGCTTTTCAGTGATAGAACAAGCGTTTAGTAAGCGTATGCCAAGACAAAAGTGATAGGTGAGGATACAGCAACATTTTGGAAGATAGAAACCAGATGGCTAAATGGGTAGACCACGCAAGGCTAGTAATTGCCGCACCTACAACACTTCACTTCGCCTGCCCTCACCTGCAGGTCTGCAGGTTGGTATACCTGAGAGAGAGACGCGGCCATGACCGGCACTGTTCTAGTCCATTCATTGTCTCACTCTCCTAGGTTACTATTTCATACCTTTCCCTCTTCTCAAATCTCCCATCCCCCATCCTTAAAAGCTGACAAACTCTGTAAAAGGCCAGAGAATCTACATTTTGGGCAACATGGAAGTTATTATGTAGATACTATTATGTAGAGAAAATACGTTTCCACAAATTTATTGACGAAATTCAAAATCTAGTAATTTAGAGTACAACTTTTTCTAATACAGATCTATTGAGAAGGGTGGAATGCTTTTGGGGGCAGTATTTTGCTTAATTGGAATTCAAAGTTTGCTATCAAAGTTGATTGCAGATGTTCATCTGTTAGATTTTGTGCATTTCAGCTTTGAAAATAGCTTTTCAAACATAAGTACTGCCAAATACTGATGAGTCCACGACTGTATGATTTTGACCAAGCATCTTCATCACATGGAGGCATTTATACAATTAAGATTCTTGATGGTGGCCTTTTAGCATGTCATGTTGCAGATGAATCACTTCTAATTGAAACTTAGATGGAATATCGTCAGTTGCACAGTTAAATAAGTTTTTAAATCTGGAATTTTCCTTTACGCTTGCATTGATCTTTGAAATAACACTGCTGGAGCTGTAGTTTGTGCTTGGAAGACGCACCTGCTATAGATACATGTGGGAGTGAACGTGCTGCTGTTAACTTCCAACGGTATGAGAAGTGTAAGCAGCTGGATGGTTCAAGCAACATTAGTTGTTGGAAATTACAGCAATGTGTTTTTTATAAAAGCACTGTTTCGCCTTGTAATACGAGGTTGAATTTATTAAGGACCCATTATCAAGTCTAACAAAACCTAATGTCCAAAGTTACTCAGTGTTCAATATGAGTGGTTGAGTATGGTTCTTCTCAATGGAAAGGCCCTGAACTCAAAACCTCACAATACCACCTTATTGATAAGCCATCAGACTGCTGTCAGGATATTCAGGATATTCAGCTTCTTATCTGACGTATTCACAGAACTGATGGATGATGGTTGAGTCCATGAGAATGAATGAAGTTCACCCTTGATAGGACAGGTTCATTAACACATGACAGATTCAACTGAAGTACCTGCTGGAGAACAATACCGTGAACAACCAACCATGGGCTTTAAACATTTACATCTCAACTAAGAGTGTTTATACTCCATATACGTTTTTTTTTTGTTTTTGCCACAATTGCATCCATCTTACTTTTTCGGGTTTTACTAAATTAGGGTTTTCCCAACTTCTTTGAAAATGTTCTTGCCTGTAGTTACCTACATACTGTTCATAGAGGCTAATTCTTAAGTCATTTCAAACTTGGCATTGACTGCTTGGAAAGACAACTAAGCAATACTGGTTTTAAAAAAAATCTTTTGACTCCTCAAGGGCTAAGAAAAGCCACTTGAAATCATTTAGCTTGTTTTTAAATTTTTAAATGACAAAAGACTAAGCTTATTTTATCTGGATACATTGCTGCAATCAGATAGGATTTAATTTGCCATTGGTAAATGGTTTGCTTGGCTAACAGATGAACCACTTGGAAACTTATTTTGGTTGCAGTTTGTGAATGTTTTTTTTGTGAGGAAATTCTGCTGGAATTCCATATTAAGTTTTCTTATTTTTCTGACCATTGCTTTCCTCTGAGTTGAAAATACTGTGATGAATGCCCCATCTGGTCATGTCTGTGGCTGTTGCATTCTTTTAGCACGGCCATAGTATCATTGCATAAAAAGGCAATGCTTTCTAATTTGATAAATTAATGCACACTCCACTGTGCTTTAGGAGTGTGACATTCAAAAAACGTTTTGACACGATGGGTTTGTACTGGTAAAAAAAGCCCCAAAATTAAATATTGGTGTATGGCAATGCACATGGCACTTGAGACACTGTTTTCTTATAACTAAGTCACTGAGTAGCAGCCTGAACCTAGGAAAGCACCACATAATACTCTTGCAGTTCAACTGCCCTAGTATTGCAGAAGCAGCCATAACAATATGTAGATGAAAAGCGTGACTATATTCCAGTAAAGCTTTGTGGACACTGAAATCTTAATTTCATGTGGTTTTCATGTGTCACAAAATATTTTAAAATTAATTTCCCAACTAGTGTTGGGCTAGTGTGCCATGCAAAAACAGGCTGTGGGTAAGACTCGGCCTGCTAGTCTGTAGTTCGCCAACCCCTGCTTAAGTCGTTTACCTTGACTCCTAATTCAACAAAAATAGTTAATGCAATGTTAAAGCAGTCAAGAGACTTCCACTGATCCCACCATCACCTTTACCCACCAAGTGCATATGGATTGTTTCTATTAGCATACTATCTCTTGTGGATCTCATCTTTAAAACCTCTTAACTACTTTTCTGCCTCATTTCTCCACCCCTCTTTTTAAAAGAATTCCTCAAAATCGTTTTATATTCTCATGGTCTTTAATTTCTCTTCTGTTTCCTCTTAAGAAGGTTTTTGTCCCATCATTCCACTAATTGTGCTCACTAATGTCACCCATGACCTTTGTGGTGAAATCCAACGGGCAATTCTAATTCATCGTATTACTTACATATCAGAAGCATTTGAAACTGTAGACCACTTCCTCCTTTTTGAAATGCTTTTTAAAACTTAGTTCCCATGGGGCGCCTGGGTGGCGCAGTCGGTTAAGCGTCCGACTTCAGCCAGGTCACAATCTCGCGGTCCAGGAGTTCGAGCCCTGCGTCAGGCTCTGGGCTGATGGCTCAGAGCCTGGAGCCTGTTTCCGATTCTGTGTCTCCCTCTCTCTCTGCCCCTCCCCTGTTCATGCTCTGTGTCTCTGTCCCAAAAATAAATAAACGTTGAAAAAAAAATTTAAAACTTAGTTCACAGTGTTCTACATTATGATTTTTCTCCTATTTCATAGAGCTCCTCTTCTCAGTGTTTTTTTGCTATCCTCCTTATCCTCTGATTTCTTTAAAGTTGGGGTGCCCAGAGGTCAGGTCTTGAGCCTCTTTTGTCTAACTTAATCCTTTGGGATTCTCATGTGGTCTCAATGGCTTTAAATGCCACTGACATGCTGAAAACTACCTTGGGAATAAATGAATGAATGACTTTATCCTTATGCTTCAGCTGTATTAATTCAGTTAATACAACTACGCTATAAGCCAGGGGACAGAAAACTTTTTCTGTAAAAGGCCAAATAGGTTATTTTAGGCTCTGTGGTCCTCTTAAGGTTTTGTCACATGTTCTGTGAGTTCAGGTTTTTTTGTTTTTGTTTTTGTTTTTTGCAACCCTTTAAATATGTAAAACCGTTCTTAGTTCACATTAAAAAAACAAACAAAAATGGGTTGTGGGCCAGATTTGGTTTGAGGATTGTAGTGTGTTAACCCTTGATATAAGCTATTATACAGTAGTTGTATTATCCCCACTTTACAGATGGAGAAACTGAGGTACAAAGAGCCTAAATAACTTGTCCAAGCTCACCAGCTGGTGATGAAACCAGGGTTCCAGTAAGCAATGATGGCTCCGGAGACTGTGTGCTTATTCACTACACTACAGTTTCTAGAAAGTGAAACGTATGTCTGCAAAAAGATAAGCTAACAAAATGCTAGTGATTTATGCCCAGAACCTGCAAAAGTCTCAGGAACTGGAGACACCAGTTACTCTGAAGATAGGATACAGGAGATTGTTTAAAAGTCTACAAAAGAGGGACGCCTGGTGGCCCAGTCAGAAGAGCATGCAACTCTTGATCTGTGGGGGTCATGAGTTCGAGCCCCATGTTGGGTGTAGAAATGACAATAATTAAAATAATTAAAGTCTACAAAAGAAGTCATTTAGCCCTTTGCAAAATCCTCTCCTCAATCTATGCAGCCTTTCCCTACGCCTGTAGAAGTCTGGGGGTTTAGTGGAGGGTGAGACTGAAAGACCTGGGACTAAACCAGGCATAACTGAGGCAGGAGCGAAAGGCTTTTCTGGAAACAGGATTGAAAGCGAGAGTCCTGGTCTTTGGTGCCCAGGATGCTTGAGACCAGGCTTCTAGCCTATCTGGTCTCAAGAAGATCTGAGGATTCCTCCTGGGAAACACTCATCCCAAGACAAAAGACAGATACCTACAGTCGCTGACATCACAATCTATAGTGAACATATACTGAACTCCAAAAGTCGGGAAACTTACCCACACCCACAGAGCTTCCTCTCAGGTGCTTTTACATTTTTGAGAAAGATGGACTAAACATTTGAGGAAAGCTTCAACGAAATATGGAGATCAAAATGAAGAAGGTGGAAGAAAAAGCCACAGTGTAGGAAGCAAAAAACAAAACAAAACAAAAACCTTAAAAAAAATTAGAACACTCAAAAAAGACTAAAAAATTTACAATAGCAGAAATAAAATATTCAGTAGGAAAACTGGATAACAAGGTTGAGAAAAATTTCATAAAGCCAAGAAAAAAATGGAAAAAGGGAAAGTGTGAGAAAGGAAAATATATTGCCTCTCATCTCTAAATGCTATTGGAGCTGAAACTCACTTTGCCCATGTAACAATGTCGAGCCTTGTCAGTAGAGGGCACTGGAGGACATTGCAAGAGGAAGGGGCTTCTGGATTTCAGGCTTTGGTTTTCTTGTTTTCAGTGCTCAGAGTGCAACAGATTGTCAGTGGGCAGCTTCCCAGAGGTTCAAACCAGGGGGTCTGACATCAAACAACTAGATGTTTCAGAAAGAAAACAGAGAAAGTGCAGGTGTGGAAAATGGCAGAGATATAATATGGGAAAAGTTCCCAGAATTAGAGAACAGGATTACCCATATTGAAAAGGCACAGAATGGCCAGAGAGATTAATTTAAAATGACTCAGACCAAGACACATCATTGTGAAATTTCAAAAATCTATATAGGAAAAAAGGATCCTATAACGCTTTCGCAGAGGAAGAAAAACAATCCAAAAAACGGATCACGTACAAAAGATCAGGAATCAGAATGTCATCAGGATTTTTTTTTTAATTTTTTTTAATTAAAAAAAAATTTTTTTTAACATTTATTTTTAAGACAGAGAGAGACAGAGCATGAACGGGGGAGGGGCAGAGAGAGAGGGAGACACAGAATCGGAAGCAGGCTCCAGGCTCCGAGCCATCAGCCCAGAGCCTGACGCGGGGCTCGAGATCGAGACCTGAGCCGAAGTCGGACGCTCAACTGACTGAGCCACCCAGGCGCCCCTCATCAGGATTTTTAACAGCAGTGCTGGAAGTTAGAAAATAATGGTGCAATGCCTTTAAAATTCTGAGGGAAAGTGAGTTTAGAATTCTGTAACTAGCCAAACTATCAGGTACTGTAAGGACATTTTCAGGATGCATGTTCTCAGAAAGTTTACCTCTTAGGTAGCTGTCAAGAAGTGACACTTCTACTAAAATGAGATTATAAATGGAGAAAGAGGGAAGATATGGATCCAGGAAATAGGACACCAACCTAGATGGGAGGCAATGAAGCGTGGTGAAGGGGGTTTCCGATTACCTATGTCTCAGAAACATGGTGTGCTGTTTGTCATTATATCACATCTCAGCTCTATACCCACCCGTCTTTGCCCTCCTTTGTGATATTGGAGCTGGACTCTATGATTTCTTTTGCTGATGTCACAATGTCAAACCTCGTCAGTAAGAGGCACTGGTGGACACTGAAAGAGGAAGGGGCTTCTCTTGGGTTTCAGGATTTGGTTTCCTCGTGTTCATGGTAAGGCTGCCCAACAGATTCTCAGTAGGAAGCTTCCCAGTGAGATTCACCGGCACCTCATCGGTGGGTTCCTGGGTATTAGCCCAGCCTCAGCACCTCATCACACTTCTCTGCCACAACCACACCCTGTCCACCTTGGGGAGAGGGCTTTTCTGAGCAGGCCCTTCTGTGGGCACTCCCCTTCCATCCTGGAAATATTAGTTTCTCTGTACACCTGATATTTCTGTATTCTTTAGGGTTCTCTCTATCTCAGGTATTTCCCTAGTTGCTAGTTAATCATTCTTCCTGTTAAAGTTTCTCTGTTCGTATTACTGGTATGGTTTCTGTCTCCCAGCTGGACCCCGATTGGCACATATAGTACTATCAATGTATTTTATCAAAATGTGTGATGTAGTTGTATTGGCACAACGGTAGAGGGGAGATAGCTATAGTTACAAGAAGGGTGTGTGCAATAGGAGAGTCAGCTTTTCTATGATGGAGGGGTGGTGGTCAGCAGATTACATTAAAAAGTTAAAAACGGGGGCGCCTGGGTGGCTCAGTCAGTTAAGCGTCCGACTTCGGCTCAGGTCACGATCTCGCGGTCCGTGAGTTCGAGCCCCGCGTCGGGCTCTGGGCTGACGGCTCAGAGCCTGGAGCCTGTTTCAGATTCTGTGTCTCCCTCTCTCTCTGACCCTCCCCTGTTCATGCTGTGTCTCTCTCTGTCTCAAAAATAAATGTTAAAAAAATTTTTTTAAAAGTTAAAAACAAAAAAATACACTACAAGTGCATTTAGAAATATGGCTGAAACGACCAGAAAATGGAGCTTAACGACATGAAAGTTATTCCCTTTGGAGAGCAACAGGATGGCAGACGGGAGACTGCTAGTTTTCGTTATACGGCTTTTAGTACTGCTCCATTTTTAAATTATTTAAATGTGTTACTTAAACATTTTAAATTTATTCACAATAGCCAAAAGGTGGAAACTCTCCAATTGTCTGTCAACAGGTGAATGGATAAAAAAAATGTAATCTACAGATACAAAGGAATATTATTCAACCTTAAAAGGAAAAGCAAAATACTGACACATGCTATAACATGGATGAGCCTTGAAAATGTTATGGTGGAACAAACCAGACACAGAAGGGCAAATATCGTGTGCTTCCACTTATATGAAGTACCTAGAATAGGCAAATTCATAGAGACAGAAAGTAGAATGGGGGTTGCCAGGGGAGGGGGGAGAGGAGGGCAGGGGATTATTGTTTAACGGGTACAGAGTTTCAGCTTGGAAAGGTGAAGAAGTTCTGAAAATGGACAGCGACGATGGTTGCGCATCTATGCGAACGGACTTAATGCCACTGAACCGCCCATTTAAAAATGGTTAAAATGGTAAACTTCATGGTGTCTATTTTATCATATCAAGAAAGTTTCAATTTCATAAAATTGGCACGTTCAAGATATGGGAACATGTCTTGAAGAGGTAGAACATTAATTCATACCTGATGACTTGGAATATTAACACCTCTGAGGAGATAATTACACGTTGGTTGGAGAATGAGGTATTTTGGGAATTTTATGTAATCATTCACCACGCAAAGTTATCTTGTCTCTGTCTTCCATATTAAATGGCCACCACCTTGTTTCTTTGACCTCAGTCATTATTTCACTCCTGAGAAAAACACGTGTATCAAAGAGCCGTGTTCAACATGGCGTTCCATGACTCGCTGAACGGGCATTTCTACCTCTTTCAAGAAGTATTGAAAGACCTACGACGGTTTCGGGCCTGCCGGGCACTGTGTAAACAGAGATGAATAGTATTCCCTCAAAATCTTCCTCATAATCTAACAGGACGGACAAGGAGAAAAAAGGGCCTGTGACACAACGTGAGAGAAGACCAGGGACAGCGCGGCAGAGGGCTGGAGTCGGGCCTTCCAAGGCGAAAGGGAGTTTGTCCTGCGGCCGCGGGAACCAGGGAGAAGCGGCCTCGTGGGTGCGTCAGGCCTGAGACGCCTGGAGCACCGTCCTTCGCTCTGCTTCGAGTCCGTCACGGCCGCAGATCGGCCGATCCCTACACTGCACTTCCGAGCCACCCGGTTCACTTGCACGAGGGCTGTGAATCGCTGGCCCTCGGGTCATGGCCGCGGCGGCAGGCTGTGGGGAGCACCGCGAGTCGGTCTCCGGAAGCGTTCAAAACGGAGTCACAGAGTCACCGGGGAGACTAAACCCAGCGGCGGGGCCGGAGCCAAGAGGGGCGAAGCCTCACGCGGGTGCCGGAGGGCGCGTGCGCCCGGGGACTGAGGGAAGGGAGCCCCGGCCTCGGGCCGGCCTCGCGCTCCGACCTCTGGCGGCGGCTGCACTTGAGGAGGAGACGGACGGAGGGCTGCCTCTCCCGCCCGCCGGCAGGAGGCGGGAGGTGGGGGCGGAGGGAGGGCCGTGGCGCTGGCCCCGGAAACGGAGCCGGTGTGGGAGTCAGGCGAGCGGCGCCGGGTGGCTTCACGATCTGGGACCCCTTGAAAATAACGCTCTTCAAACAGGATTGAATAGAGACGCTGCCCTGGGAGTGGTGGTGGGTAGGAAGGAGGCCGGGAGGAAGGACTCGGCCTCTCGCCGAAGGTCCTCCGGGAGTCCGCTCGGGCCTCCGATTCACACACCCCACTCGGCAGGCCAGGGGTCACCTGGAGGCGCCCTCCAGAGGAGGCAGTGTGGGGGCCATCTGTTGTGGTTTGGGTATGTCCTTGGGGGATGGCCTCAAGGCGATCGAACGGCTGACCAAAGCCCATCCTCCCACCACCCTTGCTGCTCTTGCTGAGAGGCGGTCTGCAAACACCAGTTCTCTGTGCGGTGGTGTAAGCAGAGAGAGAGTTAGGGGTCCCCCCCCCCAAAAAAAAGACAGACTTAGCTTTTTGGTGATACAAGAAGAAGGCATTTTAGGCCCCGGCCATCTCGTGAAAGAACGTAAGAATAAATAGCCCCTATCGGGCCAGGAGAAACCCTAATCACGCCGGGGACAAGAAATCCGTGGTAAAACTCCCAGTGCTGATTCCAAAGTGGAGACTGACCTGACGCACATCCTTGAGTTATCTCCGCAAGATCTAACCCCCTGTGAGCACTCAGATAATGGAGCGACTGGAGCCAGAGACTCGTTGACATTGACCCTTGCTGGCCCTCCTGACTTTGACCTGTATTCTCTCACCTTGGGATGACTTCCATGCCCCCCCCTCCCCGCACCGCCCCCTCCGTGAATATGTATGCCCCTTAGCCTAAAACTTCCCCTGTTTTATTATTGGAGGAGACACTGCTTTGGGAAAGATCCCTGGGGCTTTCCTTTACCTGTTGCAAGTAAAACCCTTCCTTTTCCGATTCTTTGGCCTGGTTGTGTCTCTTGGCCTGACACTCACCAAGCACCAAATGCAGCTTCCGGTAACAGTTACATTTCTGGTCATGTTTTAGTGCCCTTTACTGGACTGGCATCCCAACAAGAGGCCGCCTGGCCTACCTCGTCTCCAGTTGTAGTGGTGAGGATGGGCCGTGCGGCAGGCCTCGATGTCTGGCTCATGGTAAGTAGTTGGTAAGAGCAATTATTATTATTATTATTATTATTATTAATTATTGGAAGTTGACTAGGCTTACAAAATTCTTCAGTTGAAAAGCAAGAGTAAGGGCATCTGGGGGGCTCGGTTAAGCGTCTGACCTCGGCTCGGGTCATGATCTCACGGTTTGTGGGTTCAAGCCCCGCACTGGGCTCTGTACTGACAACTCAGAGCCTGGAGCCGGCTTCGGATTCTGTGTCTCCCTCTCTCTCTGCCCCTCCCCCTCTCATGCTCTGTCTCTCTGCCCCTGTCCCCCCCCCCCAAATAAACATTAAAAAAGAAAGAAAGAAAAGCAAGGGTAAAACCATGTCCATTTTTTCTGAACCTGAAGGAAAAGGATCTATATTTAAGTGTTATCTGTTGTCACCTGAGCCCAGCTGGGTATACTTGAATTTGTTCCTTTGGGTAAGAAAACAGCATGTGTTGACTTAAGTTGGTGGGTAATTCAAAGAGCTTCAGATCTTCACATCTTGAATAGCTTGTATGTGTTGGTCAGGCATCACGTACAACTATTTTTTTCCTCAAGGTGTACACGAAGGAGAGTTTTCTCTTTGGCAGTGTGTGTGGGATCGCGCTGTTTGAGGGACGTTTCAGCTAGTGATGAGGACGAGCGTCACTAAAGAAAGAATTGCATTTATTTTATAACTGAAGTCTCTGTGGTAGCTTCGTAGAAGCCCTCAAGACCTAGCCGAGTTTTTTTCAAAGCTTTTTCTATGAAAAACCACGCCATCTGAAAGAAGAGGTAATTGTTTAAATTTCCTTCTTCTTTCTTCTTCTCTCCCCCCAGTCTGATGATGTTGACCAGAAGCTTCTCCATCCTACTGAATTAAATGTCTGAGACCCTCATGTGGTCAAGCTTTCAGCTAATACACAACAAAGAACTGCAGGCCACGCACTGACACTGTGTAATGAAAGGCTGATGGAAACGCATTCTGGGAACTGCAGGAAGTCGAGGACATGAAGGAAAAAGACATTAAAGACTTTCTGTGTCAGAGATAGTAGAAAATGATTGATTACCTTTTAGAGGTAGGATTCTTGCATAACGGCTTTCTGGACAATTCATATTCTTCTGGGTAAAATACTCTGCTTTGGACTTTTTAATTGTGGGGATCAGATTATTTTGTAAGAGCAGTAAAGAATATTAAATTGTAACCAGGAGGGAGAAACATCTTAACACAACAAATAGATCTGAAATTTGATCTTTTAGCGTGTGATTTCCCCATCCGGTCCTTATCTGTGTATTCATATTCTTTGTATATAAATACAATTATGTTTATGTTCCACATTTTCATTGAAATATGTGTTTTTATATAGTTCCTTTGATGGTTTTTCATTATGTACAATATTGCTGTAGTTACACACTTAAAAATGTTTTTAAGCATAAGGTCATTGGGAAGAGGCTGCCATTCTGTTTTACTTGTTGCTGTTGTCAAGGTGAATTTCATATTTATTAAGGCCCACCAATGAAATTCATGTCTGTGCTAGTCTTTGAAATAAGTTAAAAGATACAAAAAACTTAACCCCCCAAAGACTTTTGTGGATCTTTTCTCCAGAAATGGCAAAAACAATACTCTTCTCTCATTAATGCTTATGTATTTGATCAATACTCTTAATTGGATACACACAATGGGCAAGTCAGTTTCTGCCCTCGGTGAGTTCATTATCTACAGGAGAGGTAACTGACTGTCTTATAGTGATGTGTCTCAAATACCATGCTTTCACTCATATGTGGAATTGAAGAAACAAAACAAATGAGCAAAGGAAGAGAGAGAGAGAGAGAGAGAGAGAGAGAGAGAGAGAGTGCAAGTCAGGGAGGGGCCGAGAGAGAGGGAGAGAGAGAATCTGAATCAGGCTCCAGGGCTGTCAACATAGAGCCTAATGTGGGGCTTGATCTCATGAACTGTGAGATCATGTCCTGAGAGTCGGACACTTAACCAACTGAGCCATCCAGGCACCCCTAGACAGAAGACATTTTAGTATCAGAGATAAATAAAAGCAGTCACTAAAGAAAGGACCACTAGGCATGTCAGAAGAATAACGAGTGGTCCACATTTGTTGAAGTGTAGAGTTCACATGGGGAAATGGTGCTGAAAAAGCCAACAGCAGCGTGGCTCTGGGTTATGGAGGGTCTTGAGGATTTGTCTAAATGAAAAGCCACAGATTGGTTTTCAATAGGTAAATGACTTCAACATGCAGCTTTAAAATGTTAATCTGGGTGGTTTCGCTCAAGATGGGCTGAACAGGGGCCATCTGCAGGCAGAGAATACAGTTAAATGGCCAGGAAATGAGTGGCAGAAATAGAAGGTGAGGGTTGCCAGGCAGAGGAGCTGGGAACAGGAGAATGGATACAATTTGGACTGAAGAAGAGGGAGAAATAAACGATTATTCTGGGGTTTTGAGTTTGGGATGGTGAAAGATGCCACAAACTGAAAGGACCCTTAGGACCCTTAAGACCCTTAGTACTCAGTTTGAGGCAGTTCCTAAATCCAGCTTTGGACACGTTGAGTTTGGGGTCTAGATGAAATATTGAAGCTCAAGCGAAAGGCAGGAAGAGACGGGGGTTGATCACAAAGACATACAGACCTAGAAATGAACGAGATCTCAAAAGGGGAACTGTATACACGGAAAGGAACAAAGGACAGAAATTTGGGGAATGACCATATTTAAGGTTAATAGAAAGAGACTATAGGGCACAACCAGGAGCCTGGCGGTCAGTAAATACACTGTTGTAAGGCAGGGGTGGGGATTAAAAAAGATGGGGATGTCTAGGATGTCAGAAGCACTGGGGCAAACACAGACGTTGAATTAAAAACACAGACTAGGTACTTGAAAAAGTTCCACTGCCCCCTCCAGAGAATTTTGCTAGTGAAAAGGAAGAGGAGATATTGGAGCTCGGTTTCCCTTCTGAGGCTGCCCTGGAAGTAGGCACTTCAGTTGTCAGAGGGTGATTCATCCTGACTCATATTCCCTGTAGAAGAATCCGAGAGGTGGGGCCGGACTTCAGCCGCGCCCCCGCCCCCCTTGGGTTCCCAGCCCTCTGCGCACTTTGGCCTTCTGCCTGTCGTCTGAAGAGCTGAAAGGTTCCACTGGCCACTTCTCATCACAACACAGTCTAGGAACACATTCAGCACACCTGTAGAACTGGAAGATGCACCCGTGACTGAAGAAATTTAACAGGAATTGAATGAAAAACAAATTCAAATGGTAACATCTGAGCCAAAAGAGAAAGGGAGAAAACCCTATGTTTGGCCTCTTCCAACTGGTGGTTTTTACTGGCCGGTGTACCGAATCCATTTGCATCTGGAGATTAGCAGAACTTCCCTCTTCTCCACCCTCATCCCAAACAGCAGCCCACATTGGACAACCCAAATCCAAAATGCCACATGCCCCAGAAGTCCGAGCCCAGTGACAGATTCGAAGAATTTCAGAGTAGGAAAGACTTCAGAGATAAGTAGTAGGTTGTAAACTACTGCCTGGTGGTCGAATCCTGCCATGGCCCTTTTGGGTAAAGTTTTATTGGTACACAGCCACACCCATTGGGTCCCATAGTATCTATGGGTGCTTTCTCGCAACAGTGGCAGAATTGAGCCGCTGCATAGAGACCGTCTGGCTGGCAAAATCTAAAGTGTTTACTGTTTAGCTCTGTACAGAAAGTTTGACGAACGCTGGATTATAGGGCTGGCTACCTAGCTAGCTGTGCTCTCATTGTGAGCGGACAGACCTCTCTCTTTCAACCTGGGAAAATTGTGATGCTTCTAAAAAGCACCAGGAACACTTTTTGGAAGTCAGAGTTTTCCATCAAGTGGCTTTGGCTAGATTCCAGATAGTTTCTATTCATCCGGCGGTAGAGCTGGACTGGGGCACATGGCATAAAAACAATTCTCAGACCTCACTTTTGTTTCTGCTCAATCCCTTGTCCTTTTAACCAGCACAATAAAAGTGCTTCAATAAGCAGGGTCAAGTAGGATATACCAGAGAGAAATGTGAACACGAGATTACAGGCTGTGATTAGAGGCTCCGACGTGTGCTGAATGCCCTTCAATCACATGGTCCGAACTAAGGCCACCATTTATTATAAAACAAACTGCCCAGCTCTTGGAGGCATGGAATAGATGACAACTGCATTTTAAAATGTTTTGTGCAAGTAAATGAATAGTCATTTTGGAAAACAGGGAAGCAAAGTTTCAAAACAGCTGAAAATGTTTTCAAATGTCCATATTTTTGTGTTCTTGGGGATTTTGGTTCTTCTAGTTCTCAAGCGGCATGTGAAATGATGCTCTCACACCAGTTCACAAGCACCAGGGTCTTTTGGTTTTGGACAGATGGAAAAATGAAAGCCCGTTAACTTTTGGGGATTAAGTTCACCGAACTATTCTGAATTTACTTGAATAAAGTCAGGAGAAGTCCTCCCATGTGGTGAGACATGTGTGCTCCTGGGCTGCCGAGAGGGGAATAATTCGTTATGGTGTTTTGGGGAAGCAGTTTGACAATATGAATCAAAAATCTTTTTTTTTTTTACTTTAAACAGGTAATATTTTATGAGCACATATTAATTTTATAATTTTTATTTGTTTTATTTTATTATCATTATTTTTTTCATCAGGATAAATGTACTCTTTAGTTCCCACCCCTTATTTCACCCATCCCCCCACCCACCTCCCCTCTGGTAACCCTCAGTTTGTTCTCAACAGTTAAGAGTCTGTTTCTTGAGTTGTTTCTCTCTCTCTGTTTTCCTTTGCTCATTTGTTTTGTTTCTTCAATTCCACATATGAGTGAAAGCATGGTATTTGTCTTTCTCTGACTGACTTATTTCTCTTAGCATTATATTCTCTAGCTCTATCCATGTTGTTGCAAATGGCAAGATTACATTCTTTTTAAGGCCGAATAATATTCCATTATATATACATACCACATCTTCTTTATTCATTCTTCTACTGATCAACACTTGGCTGCTTCCATAATTTGGCTATTGTAAACAATGCTGCAATAAACATAAGGGTGCATGTATTCTTTGGAATTAGTGTTTTTGTATTTTGGGGGGTAAACAGCCAGTAGTGCAATTACTGGGTCATAGGGTAGTTCTATTTTTAGTTTTTCGAGGAACCTCCATACTGTTTTCCAGAGTGGCTGCACCAGTTTGCATTCCTACCAACAGTGCAAAAGGATTCCTTTTTCTCCACATCCTCACCAACACGTGCTGTTTCTTGTGTTTTTGATTTTAGCCATTCTGACAGGTGTGAGGTGGTATCTCATTGTAGTTTTGATTTGTATTTCCCTGATGGTTAGTGATGTTGAGCATTTTTTCATGTGTCTGTTGGCCATCTGGATGTCTTCTATGAATCAAAAAGTCATAATCAAGTTTATATCCATCAACCCAGCAATCCCACTTCTAGGAATTTGTCCTAAAGAAATAGTGGTGTAGGGGCACCTGGGTGGCTCAGACGGTTAAGCGTCAGACTCTTGATTTCAGTCCAGATCATGATCTCATGGTTTCGTGAGTTTGAGCCCTGAGTCGGGCTCTGTGCTGATGGCACAGAACCTGCTTAGGATTATATGTCTTCCTCTCTCTCTGCCCCTCCCCTGCTCATGCTCTTGCTCTTTCTCTCAAAAACAAATTTTTAAAAAAGTAAAAAAAAAAAAATATGAGGCGCCTGGGTGGCGCAGTCGGTTAAGCGTCCGACTTCAGCCAGGTCACGATCTCGCGGTCCGTGAATTCGAGCCCCGCGTCAGGCTCTGGGCTGATGGCTCGGAGCCTGGAACCTGTTTCCGATTCTGTGTCTCCTTCTCTCTCTGCCCCTCCCCCGTTCATGCTCTGTCTCTCTCTGTCCCAAAAATAAATAAAAACGTTGAAAAAAATTAAAAAAAAATAAAAGTAAAAAAAATAAAGAAAAAAATAGTGATGTGGAAGATATTTACATATAATATGCATTCTTTAAAATAAACAAAAATTGGAAATAATTTAAATGTCCAACAATTAGATTCTACTTAAACAAATTGTCATACATTTATTTATATGGTGGAATATCATGGAACCTTAAAATTAGGGTTTTGAAGAAAATGCATTAACATGGAGAAATGTTCATAATATATTAAGAAAAAAAGTATTTTTTTTTGTTTTAATGTTTATTTATATTTGAGAAAGAGAGAGAGACAGAGACAGAGCACCAGCAGGGGAGGGGCAGAGAGCGAGGGAGACACAGAATCTGAAGCAGGCTCCAGGCTCTGAGCTGTCAGCACAGAGCCCGACGCGGGGCTCTAACCCACAACCTAAGAGATCATGACCTGAGCTGAAATTGGATGCTCAACCAACTGAGCCACCCAGGCACCCCCCAAAAAAACCATTAATGAATGTTAGCGAAGTTTATCTCTAGGTAGTGAGATTTAAAAATTTATTTTTATTTTTTACATGTATTTATTTTTGAGAGACAGAGTGTGAATGGGGGAGGGGCAGAGAGAGAAGGAGACACAGAATCTGAAGCAGGCTCTAGGCTCTGAGCTGTCAGCACAGAGCCCAGAGCAGGGCTCAAACCCACGAACTGTGACATCATGACCTGAGCTGAAGTTGGACACTCAACAAACTGAGCCACCCAGATGCCCCTAGGTAGTGAGATTTTAAATGTCTTTTATATTTTTCTTAATAATTTGGTGTTTGTAGTTTCAGTATAATGTGAAGATTTTTTTTTTTTTTGGACTTGGGATTTATTGGGATTTTGATCTACAGATCAGATCTTTCATTAATTCTGGCAAATTCTTAGCTGTAATCTTTTCAGTTATTTTCTCTGCTCCTTCTCCATTTCCTTTCCTTCTAGTATATTGGTTACATATAAGACCTTCCCTATTCTTCCTCTCTCTGAACCTCCTTTTCATACTTTCCATTTCTTTGGCTCACCATGCAGCATCCTGGATGATTTCTTCAGCTATATCCATATTGTTCAGATCAGCAATTCTTTCTTCAGTTTTGTGTTAAATCTATCTACTGAGTTTTAAATTTCAATTATTATTATTATATTTTTAATTTCTAGAACTTCTATTTGGTCATTATAATTTCTTGTTCTCTGCACATATATTTTTTAAAGTTTATTTATTTTTGAGAAAGAGCATGAGTGGGGGGAAGGGCAGAGAAAGAGGAAGAGAGAGAATACCAGGCAGGCTCCACACCATCAGCATGATGCCAGATGTGGGGCTCAAACTCATGAACTGTGAGGTCATGACCTGAGCCAAAATTAAGAGTCAGATGCTTAACTGACTGAGCCACCCAGGAGCCCCTCTGCACCTATTTTTATCTTGTCTTTTAGTTGTTTAAAATAGTAAATATAGTTATTTTACATCCTGTGTCTGATAATTCTAAAATCTCCAGTCTTTGTAGGTCTGTTTCTGCCATCTGTTGTTTCTGTTTATTGTCACATTTCTTTTGTGCATGTAATGAGTTTTATCTGTGTGCTGTATAAAGGTACATTAAAAAACAGATTTTTGTGCTGATGAAAGGGAAAGGGATGATTACTTCTCCAGTAGCTACTCACGGGAAAATCATTCAAGGGTTTCTTTGAGACGTAGGATGAAGATAGAGAGATTCCTCTACAAAGGATTTGAAGATGTTTTTCCCAGTTTGAAGACACCGTAAACCCAATTCTCAGTGTGAAGAGGTTTTTTCAAACTGCTATTGTGAATTCAGGCTGCAAATTGCATGAGAACTAGCTGTGACTGTAAGTCATCTGGGGCATGATGCCCTGTCCACTGAGCTCCAAGGACCAAAGCAGACAAAGTTTCTTGTGGTCTTTGAAGAGGGGAGGGATTTTTAATTCTTTTTTTTTCTCTTCTAGTTTTTAATCTGTAGTCGTTTGGGGTGCCAAATTTTGGGTACCCATCAGATCCCTTGGATGGACTTTGTCCTTAGCCCTTGTGTTCCCCATCAGGCCATAGAAATTGAGGCTCAGATGAATCCTTGACCCCTTTCTTTCTCACCATTTTGCACGATGAATCTGGCAGGATATCATAACGGCTTTATCTTTAATTATAAATAAGATCTTACTACTTCACACCTCCGCGACTGTTACCTCTGGTCTGAGCCACCGTCACCCCTAGCCTGGGTTGCCTGAACCTCCTGCTTCTGCCCTTGCACTCTAGCAGTCTAGTCTCAACACGGTGGCAAGAGTGACCTGTTACAGGTCAGATCATATTGCTTCCCTGACCCAAACCCTGAAATGGCTCACTTCCCTTAGAGCAAAGCAAGTTTTTACAAAGTTCCAATTAGACATCTTGCCTCTCCAACGTCATTAACTGCCACTGTCCCCTCCCCCATGTCGTTCAAGGTACACGACCCCTCTGGGGTTTCCTTGGCCGTGCAAACTCGCTCTTCACTCAGCTGTTCCTCACCTCGTTTAAGGATTTTCTCAAGTGTTAGTTTTCCAGTGAGGCCTACCCTGTTGAATCCATTAATAATTGTGAACTTAGCAACACCACCGGACATCCAGTTGCTTTATTCTTTATTTATTTTTATTTATTTTTATTTTTTTTAAAGATTTTTTAAAAAATTTTTTTTTTCAATGTTTATTTTTGGGACAGAGAGAGACAGAGCATGAGCGGGGGAGGGGCAGAGAGAGAGGGAGACACAGAATCGGAAACAGGCTCCAGGCTCTGAGCCATCAGCCCAGAGCCTGACGCGGGGCTCGAACTCACGGACCGCGAGATCGTGACCTGGCTGAAGTCGGACGCTTAACCGACTGAGCCACCCAGGCGCCCCTCCAGTTGCTTTATTCTGATCTAAGTTTCCTTTTTCTTTGCATGCGCTTGTCAGATTCTAAGTATTGTCATTTTCTCGTGTTCGTGTTTATTTTTTATTATCCATATTACCTTATTAGATTTCAAGTTGCTTCACGCAGGCAAGAATCACTCTTTGCTGAGAAATATAAACCACAAACCCTCATTCACATGGTGTGTGGTCAGAATCTACACTATTTGAGTGGTTTGAGAAAACCTGAGCCACCTGAGACACCACGACCACCACCCCCAACGACAGCAAACAGAACAAAACGTTCCTGAGTTAATAATGACCCCAGAACTCAAAACTAGACCTCAAACTATTCCAACAGAAAAAAATTCTAAACAACAAAAGCTCACAAACTCATGTCGCTAAATGCGCGGAATACGAGTGAGAGTCAGCGGAATGAAATTCCTGAAGCAGACCCATGAAAACTGAAGAGACTGGAATTATCATATGAAATCATAAAATGAATGTTTAAAGAAATAAAAGAGAAAGTTAATATATGGCAATCAAAATGGAGTTATAAGGAGCGCCTGGGTGGTTCAGTCGGTTAAGCGTCCGACTCTTGATTTCAGCTCAGGTCATGATCTCGCAGTTTGTGAGTTCGAGGCCTGGGTCAGGCTCCACACTGACAGTGTAGCACCTGCTTGGGATTCTCTCTCTCCCTCTCTGCGTGCCCCCTTCTCCTGCTCATGCACGTGCTTTCTCTCTCTCTCTCTCTCTCTCTCTCTCTCTCAAAGTAAATAAAAAGATGGACTTATAAGACCAGAAAATAAATTTTTAAAACCCTTTAGGACTGAAAACCATAATGATTGAAGTTAGAACTCAGTGGATGGGTTAAACAGCAGATTAGACACAGCTAAAAGTGTACCAGGGGAAACTACGCAGAAAGCCATTGACAGAGAAAAAGAGATGAAAATAAGACAAGGAGTTACAAAGAAGATGTCTGATAGAAGTTTAACTGGAGTTCCAGAAGTCAAGAGGCAATGTTTGAAGAGATAATGGCTGAGAATTTTCCAAAGTCAACAAGGGACAGCAATCCTCACAACTCAGGAAGCAGAAATCTTAAAGGGAAATCCATTCATTATAATAAATATGCTGAACACCAAAGAGAAAAAATTCTTTTAAAATACATGCGGTAAGAGGTGTTCTTAAAGGCCTCTTTACAAAAATGGGGAATGACCTGTGCTTAACTGCCCCAAATTACAATTTGCTTCAAGTGATATTCATGTGCCCCTTAGAAACATACAATGAGAAAATGTCCATAACTCCTCTGTAGAAACACTAGAGAACGGTCTTGTGCTTATCTGCCAAAGTCTACACTTTCCTCAAAGTGGGTTTCAAGAGAATCCTTGGAGAAGTGAGGTAAGAAGTTTTTAAAACAATTTCGTATAGCACTGGGGCTCCTGGGTGGCTCAGTCGGTTGGGCGTCCGACTTCGGCTCAGGTCGTGATCTCGTGGTTTGTGAGCTCGAGCCCCGCGTCGGGCTCTGGGCTGACAGCTCGGAGCCTGGAGCCTGCTTTGGATTCTCTCTCCCCTTCTCTCTCTGCCCCTCCTCTGCTTGCACTCTGTCTCAAAAATAAATAAATAAACATTAAAAAAATGTATAGCACTAAAAAGTGGCCTTTTCTTTGACTTCCTGACACTGCACTGGGAAGGGAGAACAAGCCTTAACAGCAGTTGTGAAGAAAGAGGAACTTCAGGGAAGAAAGAACAGTTATGCTTAGAGCAAGTCACTTTTCCCACAGTAATGGGGGCAGAAGACAGCGGGACGACATTTTCAAAAGTACGTTAGCCTAAGTTTCTGCATACATTGAAACTGTTTTTAATTAGAAGGGGGGAATGAAGATATTTTGGGTAAATAAAAACTGAGAGTTTACCAGCATTAAGTCTTCCCTTAAGGAATTTCAGTGCTTCCTTCAGGAAGCGGGAAAATGTCTGAGATTCAAGAAAGAATGGTTAGTAAAGAAATGATAAATACGATTAATCCAAAAAGTTACTGTATGATTAAAAGAATCTCTTCCATAAATGGTAGAATTTTCCTATGGAGCCATCCTATGAACCTAACTAGAAAACCGGTATTTTCTTTGCGGCGAGATTTTAACTACTGGTTCAATGATTTTTTTTTTTTAATTTTTTTTTAACGTTTATTTATTTTTGAGACAGAGAGAGACAGAGCATGAACGGGGGAGGGGCAGAGAGAGAGGGAGACACAGAATCGGAAACAGGCTCCAGGCTCTGAGCTGTCAGCACAGAGCCCGACGCGGGGATTGAACCCACGGACCGTGAGATCGTGACCTGAGCTGAAGTTGGACGCTTAACCGACTGCGCCACCCAGGCGCCCCATCAATGATTTTAATGGTTATAAAAGCATTCAGGTTTTCTTTTTCTTCTGGAGTCTATTTTAGTAATCTGTATTTTTCTAGGAATTTTTAAGTTTTATTTTTAATTTCTTAAATGAGTTTTTATTTTTCTTAAATAGCTTTTAATCTTCATTACCAATACTGCTCATTTGTAGCTTGTCTCATTTTGTAAAACAAGTTGGTATTGCCTAATGAAACTGAACGTGTAAATGCCAAGCAAGTTCACTCTCAGATATATAAAGTAGACATACTCTTGCACTTGAGCTCAAGAGACATGTGCAAATACGTTTGTAGCATCATTGCTTAAATTAGCCTACAGCAGAAAACAACCTGAATGCCCACCAACAGTAGATTAGATAGTAAATACAGTGGATACAGCAATATAATACGCAGCGATGAAAATGAGCTTAATGGATAAACGATATGGATAAATCTCAGAAACAATTTTAAGGAACAAAAAGCGACGTTCAAAGCAATATATGTACACTGATTCTATTTATATGAAGTCCAAAGTAAAGGAAAATTAAGCAATGTTTATTGTCTAGGGATAGCTACAAACGCTGTAGAACCATAAAGAAAAGCAAGGGAATTATTAACATGAAATTTAGGATAGAAGTTACCTCTTGTGGGGAGGGAGGGCGTGGTGATCACAAAGAGGCAAATGAGAGCTCCCTAGGTCTTAGTAATATTGCATTCCTTACTCTGAGGGTGGATGCTCGAGTGTTCAGCTTTTATGATTCTTTACGCTGGATAGACGGAATTTATACCCCCTCTTCTCTGCGTGTAAAACATTTGGCAATACAAACACCGAGGGGAAGAAAAGCGGCTCCCGCGACTCCAGCGCAGGCTAAATTGCTGAACTGTGGATTCAGTTCTCGGAGCAATCAGCTGCGCCGAGATCGACGACACTGGGGCACAAGGGCGTGCTTCTGCATCCCAGTCCCGGGCCTCTTGATGACTTTGTTTTCTCGAAGGGTCTCTGATTCTCCAGTTGCAGTAAATGTGATACACTGCGTGTGAAAGATTGATTGCCTTAAGGACCCTGCCTGCAGCTGTGTTCCTTCCCACGCGAGCCTTTGGTTCTCGCTAAAGAGAGGACGCAGCTCTCCCTCTCCCTGGTTCTGAGTTCGGCTGTGTCACTTGCTTTGGCCGCGGAAAGTGAGCAGGTGTGACACAAGCGAGGCTTAAGGAAACGCTTGTGTGTCTCTATTTCCACTCTTACTCCTCACGTGCCCTCAAGGGCATGCCTCGGTTAGCCTACTGGGACCTGGGGCACGCAGAACACAGCAGAGCCACCCAAGTTTCTGCCAGCAAACGTGTCCTACGTCAGCCAACAGCCAGCGACTGTCAACCATCCGAGTGGCCCCGGCAGCGATAAGAACGCTTTCTGGCCCTACTGGCTAGCCTGATTGACACCAACAGTCCAGCCCAGATAAAGTGAAACCTGCGGTCTCATAAATGAAACAAATGTTTCTTGTCCTATGTCACTGTTTGTTAGGCAGCATTATTGTGGCAATAAATAACTGACACACCCAGGTTCCTAAAAGGTAACTCTGGATTTTCCTTTTCCACTGATTCAACTGCCAAGGATGTAATCAACTAAGTAATGATATTAAAAAAGCAGATGAGGGGCACCTGGGTGGATCAGTCGGTTAAGCGTCCGACTTCAGTTAAGGTCATGATCTCACGGTTCGTGGGTTCCAGCCCCGGGTCAGGCTCTGTGCTGACAGCTCAGAGCCTGCAGCCTGCTTTGGCTTCGGTGTCTCCCTCTCTCTGCCCCTCCCCTGCTCATGCTCTGTCTGTCTCTCTCTCAAAAATAAACATTTAAAAAAAGCATATGAAAAATCTGAAATGTATTTGTATACATTTCATGATTTCTCTATTTGCAAGGAAAATAGTTATCTTCCATGTTAAGTTACCAAGAATGTGGCAACTCTACCTGAAACTCTCCTACCCTGTTGGCACAGATATAAAGTTGTACAACCACTTTGGCAAACACTTGAAAGCTTATTTTAAAAGTTAAATATACACTCACCATACAGCCCAGCCATGGCACTCTTAGAACTAAAAATATGTCTCCATAAAGGTTTGTACACAAATGTTCATCATAATAGCCCCAAACTTGGTTCAAACTGGGTTGAAAAATGAACTATTCATGATGGTTAATTTTATAAGTCAACTGGACCGGGCCACAGGATGTCCAGATATCTGGTCAAACATTACTCTAGGTGTTTTTCTATGAGGGAGTTTCTGGATGAGATTAACATTTAGATTGGTAGACTGAGGGAAGCAGATTGCTCTTCCCAATGTGGGTGGGCCTCATTCAACCAGTTGAAGCCCTGAAGAGAACAAAAACGCTGACCCTCCTGTGAGTAAGAGAGAATTCTCCTGCCTGACAGCTTTCAATTGGAACATTGTTGTTTTTCCTTGCCCTCAGACTTGAACTGGAACATTGGCTGTTCCTGGGTCTCAAAGTCTACTGGCCTTGGAACTAAAATTCACACCTCAGACCTCTCTGGGGTCTCCAACTTGCCAACTGCAGATTGGGACTTGTCAGCCTCTATAATCATGTGAGGCAATTCCTCGTGATACACACATACATACGTGCATAAATCCCCCCTCTCCCCGGAGAACCCTAACACACTACCCAAAAGTTCATTAACAGGAGAGTCAACAGATAAAGGAATTCTCAGCAAAAAAGGAACAAGCTATTGAAACCTACAACAGAGATGAATCTTGAAAATGTTATGTTGTATAAAATAAGACAGACATAGAGAGTTGATTCCCACTGTATAATTCCATTTATGTGCAACTCCAGAAAAGACTATTCTATGATGTCAAAAAGCAGATCAGTGATTGCCCAAAGTTGGTGGTGAAGAAGAATTGACTAGAAGGAGCTCAAGGGAAACTTTTGGGGTGACAGAAATGTTCTTGAGTGTGGCAGTATACATTTGGCATATACATGTGGTGAACACAAATTATATCTCAATGAAGCTGGATTTAGAAAAAGAATTAGCTCTGGCAAGGGAATAAGCTTCTCTGATATCTGTTCTGTGTCAGTTTAAGTTTAGAACCCAAGTTTTCATTCAGTCATTCACTCATTGGGTCACTGTTAAGGGCCTACTATGTGCCAAGCCATGGTGCAGGCAGACACGGTCCCAGCCCAGCACAGGGGGGCGAGGAGGAGCTATCCTCACTGGGTCCACTTCTAGGCTGTAACCCAAAGTTCTTACCCTCCTCAATGACTCATTCTAGAGGCATAGGGAAAGTTAGAGGTTGGGCTGGAATCAGAAACTGGCCAGTACTTACCTTTTGGTCTTCTACCAGTCAGCGCCATACTTACATACACAAAATCGCCTGGATGTCTGAGTTCAGTCAGGTGTCTATAGAAATACAAACTCTGGAGGACACCGTTTCAGTGTGGACAAGTAGGTTTGTACCTGGAAAAGCAGCTGAAACCTCCAAGCAGGTTTTCATTAGAGAATGTTTCCCAACTTTAGCTCAGGTCGTGATCTTGTGGCTCATGAGTTTGCTGCCCACCCGCCCCCTCCCCGCCACCAGTCTTCATGAGTCTGCAGTGCCCCCCATCACTAGTCTTCATGGGTCTGCTGCCCCTCCACCACCAGTCTTCATGAGTCTGTTGCCCCCCCACCACCAGTCTTCATGAGTTTGCTGCCCCCCACCAGTGTTCATGAGTCTGCTGCCCCCCCACCAGTCTTCATGAGTTTGCAGTGCCCCCCCTCACCAGTGTTCATGAGTCTGCTGCCCCCCACCACCAGTCTTCATGAGTTAGCTGCCCCCCACCAGTGTTCATGAGTCTGCTGCCCCCCTGCACCAGTGGAACTGTTTCCTGTCTGTGCAGACCCTGCTTCAGATCTTCTGTCCCCCACTCTACCCCACCCCTACTCATACTCATGTAATCTCTCCCTTTCTCTCAAAAATAAATAGACATTAAAAAACCAAATTTTATGAGGTCTTGAATAAAAAAAATAAGAAGCAACTATTTTCCATCTTAGCTGGATTTGCCAAATGGATAAACTCCAAATTTTTAGTATTCTGTCAGCTGCTTTGTGTCTTACCCAAACCAGCCACATCTCTGCCTACTAAAGGCAGTAATAAAAGACATAGTCTTGCAGCCAAAGTTTGATAGTGATCTTGTTTTTGTAGTTAAAGAAATAGTTTTTCAACAATTCTTTCAGTGATATTAAAAATGCTTCCCAGAGTTGAGAACTCATTCAAAGGAACATATGATAACATTAGTAATCTGATTTTTGTCAAAAACACTGTATTTAAAATTCGTTTTTTTTTTTAATTTTTCTTAAAACTTTTTTCATGTTTTTACTTTATTTTTGAGAGACAGAGACAGACAGAACCCGAGCAGGGGAGGCGCAGAGTGAGAGGGAGAGGGAGAAAATCCCAAGCAGGCTCCACACTGACAGTGCACAGTCCGATGTGGGGCTCAAACTCAAGAACCATGAGATCATGACCTGAGCTGAAATAAAAAATCAGATGATTAACCGAGTGAGCCACCCAGGCGCCCCTAAAATTCACTTTGAATAGAAATGTATTTTTTTGGTGAGGGCTTTATGTTGCACCCTATGGTATGAAAGAGGCCAAGCCCCACCGGAGTGTACAACTCACATGCCAAAGATGGGACACTTTCCTACGAGATCTGAAAGGCACCTGTGGGCTCAGACAGACACGGCGGGTGGTCAAGAGAACCAGCTCTGAAGCAGATCGTCTCACTGGAGTCCTGGCAAGTGTCCTCCTGACTTCAGGTCTCTGTGCCTCAGCTCCTATCCGTGAAGTGGAAGTACCTGTAGGACCCTCCTTATAGGGCCGTGAAAAGGACTCAGAGCAGTGACACTTAAGTGGTAGTGTTAGTACTAATGTCTTTACACGTGGTCTAATTTGCAGCTTCTCCCGGGTACATAGGCGATGACACTGTCTTTCTCGAATGGTTGTTGTGAGGCGTAAGTGACATGATTCATGTAAAGTGCCTGACACATTCATTGAATAAAAGTTATTTATTTGGGAAGTTTATAGCTAAGTATATACTTGTAAAAATAATTGGGGGTGGTCACTTTAAACCTAAAATTATATATTGGACTATTTTCAATTTGGAGATAGAGACATTTGTTTTTTAAAAAACTTTTTTTTTAATGTTTATTCATTCTTTTTTTTTTTTTCAACATTTATTTATTTTTGGGACAGAGAGAGACAGAGCATGAACGGGGGGAGGGCCAGAGAGAGAGGGAGACACAGAATCGGAAACAGGCTCCAGGCTCTGAGCCATCAGCCCAGAGCCTGACGCGGGGCTCGAACTCACAGACCGCGAGATCGTGACCTGGCTGAAGTTGGACGCTTAACCGACTGCGCCACCCAGGGGCCCCACGTTTATTCATTCTTGAGAGACAAACAGAGCATGAGTGTGGGAGACGCAGAGAGAGGGAGGGTGACGCAGAATCCGAAGCAGCCTCCAGGGTCTGAGCTGTCAGCACAGAGCCCGACGCGGGGCTCAAACCATGAACCGTGAGATCACGACCCCAGCCGAAGTCGGACACTCAACCGTCTGAGCCACCCAGGCGCCTCATGGAGATGGTCACACTTGGGTTTTACATGTTCTGTCAATTTCACCGCAATCGCACGAAGTAAGGGTCTCTCACAGCTGAGGGAGGGAAGCTCAAGAGGTTTAAATACCTTGTCCAGGGGCGCCTGGGTGGCGCAGTCGGTTAGGCGTCCGACTTCAGCCAGGTCACGATCTCGCGGTCCGTGAGTTCGAGCCCTGTGTCAGGCTCTGGGCTGATGGCTCAGAGCCTGGAGCCTGTTTCCGATTCTGTGTCTCCCTCTCTCTCTACCCCTCCCCCGTTCATGCTCTGTCTCTCTCTATCCCAAAAATAAATAAACGTTGAAAAAAAAATAATTAAGAAAAATAAATAAATACCTTGTCCAAGGACACATGGTGGGTAGTGGCGAGCAGGGCCCGAAGGGCGGCCGGGTCAGCCTTCCCAAACCTGGGTCCTTAGATGGGAGGCCGGTCCGCTTCCACATCACTCCCATGTTTCTACGTGGACAGTGAAAACCCAGAGTTGTCAGATGGCTTGTCCGAGGCCTGCAGCTGGCCGGAGGTGGAATTCAGATGCAAACTCAGGCCTTTCCGGTTCTGATGCCCAAGTTACTCAGCCCTGCCTGGCTGTTTCGGCTAGGATGAGGATAGAAGGGTTGACGAAAAGCTAGAGACAAGACCAAGGAGAGAGGGTGGGGAGGAGCAAGGAGAGAAAGGGAGAGAGGAAAGAAGCGGAAAAGGTGAAGCCAGAGATACACCGCTCCCCTCACAGCTGCCTGCGTCAACCTGGGGCGCAGAGTGGGCTTGTAAACTGACGCCACGGGTGGAGAGGAGATTAGAATTCGCGTTCTTGTCTGAGCACACTTAGGAGTCAGTGTAGCAAGTGGCTCTGATCATCAAAAAGCGTTCAACATTACCCACACTGGGTTGCTATAGGTTTGTGGTATATCTTGAAGTCTGGGCTTGTGAAACCTCCAGTTTTGTTCTTCTTTTTCAAGATTACTTCTGTGGTTCCATACAAGTTTTAGGGTTATTTGTTCTAGCTGTGTGAAATATGCTGTTGGTGTTTTCACAGGGATTGCATTGAATCTATAGATTGCGTTGGGTAGTGTGGATAAATATAGACACATAGATCAATGGAACAGGATACAGAGTCCAGAAATAAACCCACAATTGTATGATCAGTGGATCTTCAACAAAAGAGGCAAGAATACACAATGAGAA
The DNA here is from genome assembly GCF_018350175.1 of Felis catus. NCBI lineage: Eukaryota > Metazoa > Chordata > Mammalia > Carnivora > Felidae > Felis > Felis catus. The sequence continues at coordinate 1,186,038 of NC_058368.1, forward strand.
AAAGACAGTCTCTTCCAGAAATGGTGTTGGGAAAACCGGACAGTGACACGCAAAAGAATCAGTTTCTTAGTCTACACAAAAATAAACTCAAAATGGATTAAGGACTTAAATGTGAGACTTGAAACCATAAAAGTCCTAGAAGAGAGCACAGGCAGTAATTTCTACGTCAGCTGTAGCATCATTTTTCTAGATATGTCTTCTAAGTCAAAGGAAACAAAAGCAAAACCAAAATATTGGGACTATATCAAAATAAAAAGTTTCCACACAATGAAGGGAACAATTAACAAAAACTAAAAGACAACCTACTGAATGGGAGAAGATACTTGCAAATAACATATCTGATAAAGGGTTAGTATCCAAAATATAGAAAGCATTTATACAACCCAATACCAAAAAACCCAAATAATTCAATTAAAATAGGCAGAAGAGACGAATAGACATTTCTCCAAAGAAGACATCCAGATAGCCAACAGACACATGAAAAGATGCCCAACATCACTAACCATCAGGGAAATGCAAATTAAAACCACAAGAGATATCACCTCACACCTGTCAGAATGGCTAAAATAAAAAATGCAAGAAACAACAAGTGCTAGAGAGGATGTGGAGAAAAAGGCACCCTTGTGCACTGTTGGTGGGAGTGCAAACTGGTGCAGCCGCTGTGGAAAACAGCATGGAGGTTCCTCAAAAAATTAAAAGTAGAGCTACCACATGATCCAGTAATTCCACTACTGGGTATTTACACAAATAATACAAAAACACTGATTTGAAAAGACGTATGCACCCCTATGTCTGTTGCAGCATTATCTACAATAGCTTAAATTATGGAAGCAGCCTAAATGTCCATAACAGATGAATGGATGAAGAAGAAGTCACATACATACATACATACATGTCACGGAATATTGCTCAGTCATAAAAAGCATGAAATATTCCATTATAATATTCCATTATATATACATTCCATTAACATATTCCATTATATATATATATATATTTAAAATGGAATATTAGTCATAAAAAGCATGAAATCTTGTTATTTGCAACAACATGGATGAGAATATAATGCTAAGTGAAGTTAGTCATAGAGAGACAAATACAACATGATTTCACTCATATGTGGAATTTAAGAAAGAAAACAAATGAGCAAAGGAAAAAAAAGAAAGAGAGGCAAGAAACAAAAGACTTTTAACTAGGGAGAACAAACTGATGGTTACCGGAGGGGAGGTGGGTGAGGGGATGGGTGAATTGGTGAAGGGGATTAAGAGGACACTTACTGTGATGAGCACTGAGTGATGTATAGAATTGTTGAATCACTATGTCGTACACCTGAAACTAACACAACACTGTATGTTAACCCTGCTGGAATTTTTAAAAAGTGTTAAACGTCTATATCAACAATGATGCCGCTTCCTACACCTGGAGGTGGCTTATATGACAACTAATAATCCAGAACATAAACGAGAACCAGACTGAAGCAAGCGAAACAAAATACAACAAAACAGAAAGCCAACTTTCTGAGAAGTTATATTGCATTTGGCCTATAGAAATTAAGGCTACCTCCCTTACCCCCTTTTGAGCCCACCCTTACTTTGGTTCTTTGGATGATGCGGTAGGTAGAAACATGTCCCCCCAAAGATGTCCACATCCTGACCCCCAGAACTTGTAGATATGTTAGCTGAAACAGCAAAGGGAGAATTAAGGATGCTAGTGCAATTAAGGTTTCTAACAAGCTGACTTTAGGATAGGTAGGTTATCTGGTGAGCCCGATGTAATCACAAGTGTTCTTAAAAGTGAACGAGGGAGGCGGGAGAGGAGGTTGGAATGATCTGGTCCCAGATGGACTCAACTATTCTGACTTTCAAGATGGTGGAAGAGCCACAGGTCAAAGAACGAGGGCATCTAGAGAAGCTGGAAAAGGCAAGGAGACAGATTCTTCCCCAGAGCTTCTGGAAGGAACCAGTCCTGCCAGCACCTTGATACTGGCTCAGTGAGACTCACTTTGGACTTCTAATCTCCAGAACGATAATAAATTTGTGTTGCCTTAAGCCATGAAATTTGTGGTAATTTGTTGTGGTAGCAACAGAAAATGCATTCGGGCGGCAATGGGAAGAATATATTTCAGAACTCCCAAATTTTACTCTCCCTTTATTTTCTGACAGGAATATTGCCGAGTCACTGAAACTTCCCAAGCTTCCTTTCTTTCAATGAAACAGCGATCCTTCCTTCGCAAGGTTGTGGTGAGACTCAGAGAATATGTAAAATGACTGTAACCAAATTGAAAATGGGGAAATAATATATAATTTTGGGTTTCAAAAAATCACCCCAAAGTAATTATTTTCACATTTATATGCTCATAAACTTCCCACATAAATAACTTTTACTTATTGGACATGTCAGGTACCTCGTGTGAATCATCTCTGAATCCTCACGACAGCCACGCAAGATGATAGTATCGTCGCCAACGTACACGGGACAAAGTGCAAATTAGACCACGTGCAAAAGCATTCATGCTGACACTACCGTTAAGCGGCCCCCACTGCTCTGAGTCCTTTACAACAGTCCCACGAGGGGGGTCCCACTGATACCTCCATTTTACAGAGAGGAGCTAGGCGCACGGTGTGAAGTCACTTGTCCAAGGTCATAGAGCCAGGAATCCAGCATGGATCTGGCCTCAGAGTTGGTTCCCTTGGCCACCACTTGTATTTGCAAAAGTGCAAATAGGAAGTTAGGTATTAAGTATCACCTGGGTGGCTCAGCCAGTTAAGCCTCCGACTCTTGCTTTTGGCTCAGGTCGTGAGATCAAGCCCCTTGTTGGGCCCTGCACTGGGCGTCTCCCTCCCTCTTGTGCGTATGGGTGTTTTTCTCTCTCTCTCAAAATAATAAAATAAAACAAAAATAGGTAAAACCTAAACTAAAAAAAGAAGTTAGGTACGAGAATAAGTATTTCTTTAGAAATGGATTCAATGAGGAGTGCCTTTGGAATGCCCTCCAGCACTCCATGCGCGAGGGAGGGAAGCGTGCTGGCAGTTGAGTGGAAAGAGAATTGGAGGCTGAGCCAACTGTGGTTAAGCACTTTTGTGAATTTTACAAAACATCTGACTATGTAAACAGATTGCCACTTCCTCTTAGAAGGCCTTGGAGGGAACCCAGGCATGGGAGAGGCCTGAGGTGCATGCTTGATTAGAGCTGCAGGGCAAATCCTTCTCGTAGAGGGTGGGAGGAAGTGTGGTGGGAGGTGGTGGTTAGGAGGTTGTTCTGACCCTGTCAGTCCCTTGGGGTCCCATAGAGACCGACAATTACAATGTATTATTTTGGGGGGGGGCATAGAAAATTCTCAAGTATATATGAGAATATATTCAAGGACACAGGTTTTCTAGACAAAGCAAATATAAGCAGGAGATTTGCAATGTTAGAAGTTCTGTGACAATGTGGATATGCAACACTTCTTTTCTCAACGGGCCCTGAGCCTCGTGGTTGGCTTGCTTAAGAACTGTGGGTGAGGTTCACCTCTGTTAACCCGCCTACTTCTCAGGAAAAGGGAAAAATCATAATTGGGTACCGTAATTCATTATAATTATATATAAAAATATATAGCTAGTTAATTGTAATGGTTATTAATAATAATGACTTGATGGCCCCGGAAGTTTGAAGAGGTACCTGGGGTCTCCTGTAACAGATGTCACAACATCCGTGCATTAAAATCACACTCTTTCTCACAGGATGCTCCCTCTTGGCCACTGAATTTTATATCACAAATATGTATCCTAGTATCTGCCCTTTATATCTGATGTCACAAGTACTTAGTTTATTATAAAACTGTAGAAAAGGGAAGCCAAATTCATCTGTAATCCCAGAAACAATCACTGTTATTTCCTTCTAGTCTTTCTTTAAGACGTACAATTTATAAACATTGCCGTTTCATTCAGACTTACTTGGATTTGTCCTACAAGCTCACAAGCTGAGGCAGGGCCTTCTGGAAAGGCACTCCTTCTCAGCAGACAGCCTCAGGGCTGGACGCTAGACCGGGCTCCCCAAGGGAGGGGGACTCCGAGCTGATGGGTAGTGCAGTTGTAGAGCTTGGCATTGGTCACTGAAGTGTGGACATTTCACCAGAAAGCGAGGCTGATGCTTGATAGAGCATCAAACTACAAAGCCCACGAGGCCTGGTGGCCCAGAGTGCCGCAGCAAAAAAAAAAGGGAGGCCCAGTTCCCTTTGGGGCCGTTGCCGCCCGGACACGGTCTTTCTCTCTTGCAAGGGAAGGGTGAACCCAAAGCTGGAAGGCTAGGGCAGGGACCATTCCAATGGAGTGAGTGGGACACAGGCACTCTCCTTGTGTCCCAGGATTTGAAATTTTAATACTGGCTTCTAATCCAGAATGGCCACAGCAAGCCCCCTGAGGATGGGTGTAGCCCGTGAGCCTTCAGTTTGTGATCTCTGTTTTTTTTTTTTAAGTAAACTTTTTATTGAAGTGTGATATGGATGCACAAATCTAATAAAGTCATTAGAAACTTTAAAAAAGTTATATATATATATATATACATATATATATATGTATGTATATATATATGTATATATATATATATATAGTGTTTGGGTTTTTCTGTTTTTTTAAAAGTTTTTTTAATGTTTATTTCTGAGACAGAGACAGAGCATGAGTGGGGGAGGGGCAGAGAGCGAGAGAGAGGGAGACACAGAATCCGAAGCAGGCTCCAGGCTCTGAGCTGTCAGCACAGAGCCTGATGTAGGGCTTGAACTCACAAACTGCAAGATCATGACCCGAGCCTAAGTCAGATGCTTAACTGACTGAGCCACCCAGGCACCCCAGGGTTTTTCTGTTTTTAAATGTGACCTCAAAATAGATTTCTCTTAGAAATTTTCAGAAATGCCCTACAACCCAGAAATTGCACTACTAGGTATTTATCCAAGGGATACAGGTGTGCTGTTTCGAAGGGGCACATGCACCCCATGTTTATAGCAGCTCTATCAACAGCCAAAGTATGGAAAGAGCCCAAAGGTCCATTGATGGATGAATGGAGAAAGAAGATGTGGTGTATATATTACCAATGGAGTATTACTCGACAATCAAAAAGAATGAAGTCTTGCCATTTGCAGCTACGTGGGTGGAACTGGAGGGTATGATGCTAAGCGAAATTAGTCAGAGAAAGACAAATATCATATGACCTCACTCATATGAGGACTTTAAGACACAGAACAGGTGGACACGAGGGAAAGGAAGCAAAAATAACATAAAAACAGGGAGGGGGACAAAACAGAAGAGACTCTTAAATACGGAGAACAAACAGAGGGTTACTGGAGGGGGTGTGGCAGGGGGATGGGCTAAACGGGTGAGGGGCATTAAGGAATCTACTCCTGAAATCACTGTTGCACTATATGCTAACTTGGATGTAAATTAAAAAAAAAAATAAAATAAATAAAAAAATAATTAAAAAAAAAAAAAGAAATTTTCAAAAACGAGGGCGCCTGGGTGGCTCAGTCGGTTAAGCGCCCGACTTCGGCTCAGGTCAAGATCTCACGGTTCCTGGGTTTGAGCCCTGGTTGGGGCCTGTGCCGACAGCTCAGAGCCTGGAGCCTGTCTCTCTCTCTCCACCCTACCCCACTGTTCTCTGTCTCTCTATGTCTCTCAAAAATAAATAAATGTAAAAAAAGGTTTTTTTAAATTTTTTTTTAACGTTTATTTATTTTTGAGACAGGGAGAGACAGAGCATGAACAGGGGAGGGTCAGAGAGAGGGAGACACAGAATATGAAGCAGGCTCCAGGCTCTGAGCTGTCAGCACAGAGCCCGACGCAGGGCTCGGACCCACGGACCTCGAGATCGTGACCTGAGCTGAAGTCGGACGCCTAACCGACTGAGCCACCCAGGCGCCCCAAAAAAAGTTTTTTTTAAGAAGTTTTCAGAAATGAAAATAGCCTTTTGAAAACTACGAAAGCAACATAAACTCAGAAAAATTAGAAAATAGAGACAAATATAAAGAAGTCACCTTTAAGTCACAGACACCCGAAGGATGTTAGAATGTAAAAAACCAGATAAAAAAGGTCAGGGCTTTGGGGTCAGTAAAGCAGCCCCGTGTTTGGTTTGAAGCGTCCGGAATCCTGTGTCCGGGGTCTGTGTGACACGGCTGACGGCGGGGCCGGAGGCTGAGTCGGGGTCCCGTGGGCCGAGTAGGAACGTCGCCCTCACAGGTGTCCCCTGACCAGGCGGCGGGGCCTGCCGGTCTGTCGCCGGGGCTGATGCGGGGGGTCGAGGGAGGCGGTGCCAGCGGCGGCGAAGGCACCTGTGTGCGGAGCACGCGCAGCAGGCCGGGCAGAGCGGCCCCAACCCAGCAGGTGGCAGGCGACTTTCCGCCCCGGGTGAAGTGGGAAGCGGCGTCCCCTCTGGACGGCTGTGCTTGTTACAAAGACCCTCCTCGCTCCCTCGAGTCTCCTCCCATTTGGGGTCAAACGGGTGAGTGTCACCTTCCACGCCAGAACCTCCGACACGAGCGCACACAGGATGGCGATCATCTTTCCTCTGCAGCCTGACTTCTCAGCTCCTTCACCAGTTTCCTCTATGGTTTCCAGGCCTCTCTAGAGTAGCTCTACACTGGCATCGCCCCGGCCGAATGTCCCCCACTGACCCTCACGGCCATCTCGGGAGGTCCCGCCGGAACCGAGGAGAGGTGGGAGGCCTCGGGGGCTGTCGCTGATCGCGCCAGGCCCGTCGCACTGCTGGCTCCCGGGAGCTGTGTTCCAGCTGCTCACACGGGCTCCTGCCCGGAGTCTCTCTTACGCAGCTGGATTCGGGAGCCAAGACCAGCTCGTACCTCGATCTCTTCGCAGACTCACGTAGTTGGACGCAGCCCGAGGGGCCAGGACGGCCAGGTATCGGGGAACTCTGAGCACCCCGTTCATAGCCAGTCCCTTCCATCTCGTTGCCTATCTATTCCATAAACTCTCTCTGCACCTTCATCCGCTTCCGGGTACAGACGGTGAGGGAAGATGGGGGCTGGGCACGCAGCACTGAAGGTAGGCCGTGAAAAGTGCCAGTCTCATCCCAAACGCTGCCTCCTCTGTGGTGGGCTGATGGTGCTCCATGGGTCCACACCCCCGTCCCCAGGGCTCGAGACTATTACCTTAAAAGGAAAAAGGGACTTGGCAGAGGTGACCACATTAAGGGTCTTGAGATGGGGGGATGATCGTGGGTTACCAGGCTGTGCCCTCCGTGTAATTACCTTGTAAGGTTGAGGGGACACAGGGAGATTTGGCAATCGCTGAGGTGAATGCAGGTGACGTGCCCATGGAAGCAGATACTGACTGCAGTGACAGAGCCAGGAGCCGGGGATGCCACAGCCTGGAGAAGCGGAAGAGATGAGTGGCGGGTTCTCCCGGAACCTTCTGGAAGGGACCGGCCTCGCCAACAGCTTGGCTTTGTCCCAGTGAAACTGATCTCAGACCTCTGTCCTCCAGAACCGTGTGAGGATAAACCTGTACTGTTTTAAGCCACCGAGTTTGTGGTAACGTGTCACAGCAGCCGCAGGAGACGAATCCACCCACTCTGGCTCTTCAGGGATGGTCCCCCCCCATCCCCCCCCCCCCCAGGCACGCGGGGGTGCGCGGTCCCGGTCTCTGACTAGTCCACCAGCGCATCATGGGGCAGCTGGTCCCAAACTGGCTGAAATTCAAGCGCAGTCTTACTTTTCGCTTCTGCCTTTTTCACACTTGATGAAGAACCACGATCCTTCCGTGGCCACGATTGCTTCCTCAGCTTGGGATTCCCTGTCGCCTCACCTCTCAGGCCTTAGCCATACGAGAACTATTTCCAATTAAATATAGAGATGATAGAATCAATCAAACTTAAGATCTAGTGTTTTGGAGTTAATTTCAGGTTTACATTCATTGAGTATATATAAGTGTATGTATGTGTGTGTGTATATATATATGTACACGTTTTCTTTTAAATCAACTTTGTAGGCATATAAGTAATACACAATGAAATTAATCTGTTTTAAGGGTGCAGTTTAATGAATTTTGAAAAATGTGTGTATCGGTGTAACCACCACCACAGTTAAGATGGAGCAACTGGGTGACTCAATCAGTTGAGCATCCAGCTCTTAATGTCCGCTCAGGTCATGATCCCAGGGCCGTGGGATCGAGCCCTGTGTCAGGCTCCGTGCTAAGCCTGCTTAAGATTCTCTTTCTCTCCCTCTGCCCCTCTCCCCCTCTCACACTCTCTCTAAAATTAAAATAAAATAAAATAAAATAAAATAAAATAAAATAAAATAAAATAAAACAAACAAACCCAATCACACACAGACCCATTCTCACTTCTTTAGTTTGTATAGTGCTGGACATTCTTATACACTTCATAATTAGTAATTGAATACAGGCCTTCGGATTTCTTTTACAGAGCATCAGCTCTCCCAGACTTCAAAGGTGGGGGTGGGAGGGGGTGAAGGGGTTGCCTCCTGAAGACAGGGCGGCTCTGAAAGTTAAACTTGAGTGAACATCGTAAGAGAAACCTCCATACTTGTGCTTGGATCTATGATATTAGTGTTGGATTTTTCTTTCTTTCTTTTTCTTTTTTAGTTTATTTATTTATTTATTTATTTATTTATTTATTTATAGGGAGAATGTAAGTGGGGGAGGGACAGAGAATCCCAAGAAGACTTGGGACTGACAGTGTGAGCCGGATACCGGCTCCGTCTCCCCGTGAGGTCATGACCGGAGCTGAAATCAAGAGTCAGACGCTTAACCCACTGAGCCACCCAGGTGCCCCAGTGTTGGATTTTTCTTAAGACAAGAAACAAAAATTCTTCCTTTCCAGACCCACTGCCTTTTCTCTGAACATTGTCTTGATTCCCGGCACATACCCTCATCCCCCACCTAGGGGGAGATGCCCTAGGGGAGAGATGTTTTCGTAGCACCTTTGAGCAAGAGATACGGAAGCTCACCCCACGCTGGCGACTGCCGACTGCCGGCAGCTTCTATCAGCCGTGGGTGGCACGCGAATAGATTTGGTCGTGTACCTCCTCGTGTTTTGTGTGGCTTGGCCCTGAATATTTTAAGAACAAACCCGGAAGTGCAACGAGGAAGAACAGGCCCACACATACACACTCACACACTGATACACAAACACACACACACTTGCGATAAATGCTAAAATAGAGGTGGGGATAATGTACTTTCCGAATGTCTTTTGAGGATCTTGGAAATAAGATTGTTCATTCAGGGATGCTTTTAAGACCATTCTTTATTCTGTCACAGGGGACCTTGTCCAGGTAATCAGCACCCCCATTTGTCTCCCTGCAGACACCATAAGCTAGGGATGATCTCACGAGATGCAGGGCCCTGAGCCTCTGGGCTCTGTGTGCCCTCAATTCTGCCATGTTAGGTGGCCTTTGTTTCCTGTCTACCGTCGTCCTGAGTGCTCGCTTCCTCCTGTCCACGTGGGCTGTGGCAGGCAGTGTGAGTTTCCTTAAGGTGTACTATAAGAATGTATATGCTTCTTCTGAGCTCGTGCAAGACATGGCTGACTTTTGAGGATTATTTTTTCCCATTTATTTTGTTTTAAACTTTCAGGGGAAATCAGAAAGAAGGGCACCTCTTGTATTCCACAAAAAAGCATTTGGTTCCATAGTTGGGGCCTCCAACCCAGTGGAGGCCCTCTGAGCCTGTCCATCATGACCGGGGAGGGGGTGGTGGGGCGTATTGTGCTGGGGCGTATTGTAGGCAATACAACTTACAGTTCTGCGGGGAGGCAGAAAACGTCCAAGTTCGTGTCTGGATACATCACACACACACATGAATGCTGCACGTGGACAGATGAGTACCAACTTTCCTGGGCAAAGTGGGGCCTATAGCCTGTTCATTGAGGGACTCACTAGACCTATTAGAACTGAGAGGAGGTTCTCGCAGAAGGTGTAAGTTTTGATCCAAGGGCCTGGATGTGTTTGGCTCCCGTGGTGTGTGGTGAGGTAAGCATTCATATCGGTTTGTTCAATACCTAGCACGTATTTGCTGAGACCTTATCCAATAAAAACGATAAATCATTAAAAAAATAAAGTCTTTTGTTCTTCCCACTAAAAAGGCAATGAAAACTCATCAAATGGCTCAAAGAAGGTTCCAAATTAGGGGCAATTGTAGTGTTCTGGGGTATGCTCAGAGCTTGCCAAGTTGACTTCTTTCTACAACCAGCACTCAACCGGATGGCTGTCCTTCCTTTTCCCTCCCTTGGTCTCTTTTGTTTCCATAAGGAATAATTTTAGCTGAATAGTGACAACAAGAAAAGGGTGAGAAGTGGTGATGTAAAAAAGAAAAAGGGGAGACTTCTGGAATAAAGAAATGTTCTGTTTCTTGCTCTGCATGTTGCTTACCTACGTGTGTTCAAATGCATGTGTTTTATTGTATACCTAGGTGTTGCGTCCTGTACGTGTCTATTTTAGTTCCATTTAAAATGATTTTTAGCTTTTGAAAAAATATATCTAAAGTTCTAATTATGGCAAAATGCACATAACATAAAATTTACCGTCTTAACTTACCACTCAGTGGTACTAAGTGTATTCGAACTGCTGTGCAGGTATCCCCACCATCCATCTCCGGACATTTGTCATCTTTCCAACTGCGCTGTCCCCAGTTCTCCCTCCCCATCACAGTGCAATCAGTGCAATCACTCAGTATTTGTCTTTCTGTGACTGGCTTATTCCCTTAGCAAAACGTCCTCAAGGTTCACCCATGCTGGAGCCTGTGCCCGGATTTCTTCCCTTTTTAGGGCTGAATAGTATTCCACGGTATGTGTAACACCGTTCTGTTTTAAAATAAAGGCAGAAGGTGAAAGTGTGCAGGCCCCAGAACACTGTGGCGGGGTGACTTTTATTTATTCTCGCTGAGGCCGATTAAGTGTTGTCATGGGTCAGGAACGATGCACGTGGTCCGTTCTCACTTCCGCCGCACAAATCTATTTCCATTTTTCGGAGGCGAACACCCGTCAACAACGTCAGAGGCTGACCAGCGTCCCTGAAGTCACGTGGCTGGAAAGGAGCGGTGTGGAAGCCGACCCCGGTCCTGGGGCCCGGGACGGGCCCTCTTACAGGAGACGGAGGCTGCCTGCTAATTAAGGTACCATGTGCTTTATAAAGCGTCACCGAGGCCCGCAGCTGACGGGCGCAGTGTCCCATTCCTGTCCCCCAGGCCTGGCGGCAGCCAAGTCCACACGGCGTGTCTGCGGGAAAGCCCGCCCGCACCGGCGAGGGGACAAAGGCTGCCCCTGGTTGTCGCCCTCTTGGAATCCCCGGGGCACCATCCCTCCCGCCTTCCTGCCTCCTCTCCTCGCAGGGGTGCCACCGGGTGGGGTCCCGGGGTGGGCGGTAGGCCCGCCCCTTCCCCCTAGGGTCGCCCCGCGGGGGCCCCAGCACCAGAGGGCAGAGCCTTCTTTCCAGAACCTGCGTCCAGAACAGGCTTTAGCGCCTACGGCCTGGAAGGGGGGGGGGGGGGGGGGGGGGGGAGGAAGGAGGGAGACTTTTCACCAGTTCGTGTTGGGGGGGGTTGACTTTTGAATGTCGTGTTACTTTAGAGCCTCGAAAGCAGCCAGGCCCCTCCCGGTTTTGGTTACACCGCGTCCCTGGAGATCATGCCCAGAGTGGATTCATAAAGCGGGAGCCGTGTAAATGGGCGTTGCATCTCGGGTAAGGACAGGGTCGGACACATTGCAGGTATTGCCGGAGGCCATGAAAGCAGACGGCAAGCACACGGTTACTTAAATACAGAAAAGTCTCCCCAAGAAGGATAAACTCCAGGCTTGCTAAAGTGACCTCTCCGCTCTTGAACCCCATTACAGCCTAGCAGGACCGTGCACGAAGGAAGAGTGGAGGGGATAGAGTCAGCATGCACATTATTTCTTCTGCAGAACACATAGCAAGAGGCGGTAGCAAAGCTACAAGAACCCTTGGAAGGCGCTACTTTAAGTTCCTAAGTACCTGTGAGGCCTGAACAGCCACTGCAGAAATTTCTCAAGCTTCTTTTGTACAAAGAGGTTTTTGCTCCTTGTTCTATGTAGATGAAAATTTTTACTTTGAAAACCTGCTCAAGGATTCTATCAATAAAAACAATTAACCAGGAGCTGGTGATTTAAATTTATGGCCACTTTTTATTTCTTAGCTTATAAAATGCCTATTTTCAGTTACAATTTAGGCTACGAAAGATACTATTATAACACAAAAAATAAAATTTTAGTAAGAGTTTTGTAAATATTATGATCTAAATTACATTTACATACCAAACATCTTCCAATATCATACTAGAAACAGTGCACTGCTCTTAGAGTTATTTAAATTCCTCACTGACCATAAAAAGTCTTGCTAAGGCATTCTATAATGCAAAGAGAAGAAAAATATTTTGAGGAATGAGAAATCTTAGAGCTTTGCAGTGCAATAATATAAAATTAGAGTGAGAAATAACATTTTCGGACTTTAATGAACAACGTCTACGTGTTATCCTGTATTTAAAAGTGATTTAGAGGGCTCCTGGCTGGCTCAGGTGGGAGAGCATGTGACTCTTGATCTTTGGGACATGGGTTCGAGCCCCATGTTGGATGTAGAGATTGAATAAATAAACTTAAAAAAACATAAAGGTTATTAAGAGAATATCCTGGATTCCATGGAAGTGGGGGTGGGGAGGAGGCAGTAATCTCCTGATCTTTACAAAAACACACTTTGAAATCATGCACCACTTGGTATAAGAATTTGTTTGGTGGAGATCCACAAATCCATGTTACAAATATCAGAAGAAAAAGTTCACAAGAAAAAGAAATTCAGAAAAAGGATTCTTCTGAAAAAAAGGAATTATAGTGTTAATAGGAAAAAACTGAAAAGAGACTAAATCTCATGAAGTTAATTTTTTTAAAGGATGCGTGAATTGTATTCATAGTTCTAATTCTAGATGTTCTTGCATAAGAAATCCACCACCTAGTCACTTACTTAACAATCAAGGAAAGCCAGGATGGATCAGAGATATTCTGGCTTGCTCTTTCCCCCTATTTTCTTTTTAAACTTAAGGTATCTTTTTTGTTAATCTCATGGGAAAATAATAATTCAGTCAAATGAAGTTTAAAGAGGAGAAAGTGAATGATTATATAGAAGAAATGTTTTAGAATTTTAATACATGGATCTGGGAATGGATTAGTAATGATGGACATTTTAGAATTATCACACATTATGTAGCGTCAACCGGACAACTGAGCTTCTGCAAACACAGATGCAAAAAGTAATTGTCTTGTATGCTGCAGATTAAAAGATAACATGTGTTGTGGGCGCCTGGTGGTTCAGTCGGTTGAGCTTCTGACTTTAGCTCATGTCATGAGCTCACGGTCTGTGAGTTCGAGCCCCACGTTGGGCTCTGTGCTAATGGCTCAGAGCCTGGAGCCTGCTTCAGATTCTGTGTCTCCCTCTCTCTCTGACCCTCCCCCGCTCATGCTCTCTCTCTGTCCCCAAAATAAATAAACATTAAAAAAAATTTAAAAAAAATGTGTGCACTACTAGGTAATTATCCAAAGGATACAGGTGTGCTGTCTCAAAGGGACACACGCACCCCAATGTTTATAGCAGCACTATCGACAATAGCCAAAGTATGGAAAGAGCCCAAATGTCCATCGATGGATGAATGGATAAAGAAAATGTGGTATATATACACAATGGAATACTACTCGGCAATCAAAAAGAATGAAATCTTGCCATTTGAAACTACGTGGATGGAACTAGAGGGTATTATGCTAAGCGAAATTAGAGAAAGTCACATATCATATGACTTCCCTCATATGAGGAATTTAAGATACAAAACAAATGAACAGAAGGGAAGGGAAGCAAAAATAATATAAAAACAGGGAGGGGGACAAAACATAAGAGACTCTTAAATATAGAGACCAAAAAGAGGGTTGCTGGAGGGCGTGTGGGAGGGGGGACGGGCTACGTGGGGGAGGGGCATTAAGGAAGACACTTGTTGGGATGAGCACTGGGTGTTATAGTAGGGGATGAATCACTGGATTCTACTCCTGAAATCATTATTGCCCTATATTCTAACTTGGATGTAAATTAAAAAACAAACAACGTGTGTACAATTATTAGGTAGAGAATTTGAGTTTTAAAATAAGCTTTATGGAATTATAATTTATTTCCTTAAATCAAGAAAAAATAATTTTAGTGACATTTCCACATAATTAACAGGCTAGAGAAAATATATCTGGACTCTTAACCATAGGGAGAGGTGACTTCTACCCTATTGCACTTACTGATGCTTATGGTGATGGAAATACTTACTACTCATGCCCCCAGGGCAGAGAAGGGCTCTAGCGTCCAGGGCCCTGGATACCTCACATAGCCACAAAACGTAACGCATGCTTTGATATTTTACGTGAATGGAAATCACAACAGCCCCCTGAAAAAACACCATCGGCCCTGTTGGATTGCAGAATTCTACTTCTTAACAAATTTGTGATTTTCAAGGAGACGAATCTAATTTCACACTCCTACCCATTCACTAATTGGGCCAATTAGACTATGGTCAATTCATAATACTGGCATCTTCATCAACGTATGGTGAAGAAAATCCAATTTTAAAGTGCAGCAACTTAAAAACTTTTTAAAGATGACTGAAATGTAAAAACTATAATTATAGTTCTCATTCTCATCTCCAACCCCACTCAGAATTCCATCCTGGGTAAGTCAGAGGGTTATTACTAACATTTATAACGGTAGGACTTGAAGAACCTGTGGTCACATCCCCTGAATGAGTTGTGCTTTCCCCATTAGCTGCAGTCGCGACCAAAGCTTTTTTTTATCGGGATGCTTTTTCAAACTAGGGTTTTCCAGTGGCCCTCCTCGGCCAGGCCGGCTGGGCCCTACTGCCTGAGCCTAAGGCGTCCACTGTATGTGACGAATGTCTGCGTCTACAATGGCACTAGCTATGCCCAGCCGAGGGAGAACTGGGAGAGCAGTCACTCAGTTTTCTGTAAGGCTCAAATCTGAGAGAGGCTGAACGCGTACGTATGGGAAATTAGCATTTCTCAAGCCGTGGAGGGGCGACTGTCCACGTCTGCAGCAAACGTTAACACTCTAATGAACATGCTGCACCCATTCATCCGAGAATGGGAATCACAGTCTTTTTCATCAGATGCTGGTGGGTCACTCTTTATGATATAAAACACCAAGTGCGTTTAGAGTGTGGCTCCAGAGGAATTGTCAGGAAATTGGAGTTCATTCATATAGAGAAAGGAATCAAGTTGGAAAGTGTTTGGTGTTTTGCTGAATAAGGGCTGACAATACTCAGTGGAAGTCGGAGGGTGAGAAGGACCAGGCTCAGCATGACTCCCGTTCATCGGTCTATAAACAGAGATGAAGACAGGACAGCAGAGTGTGCAGTACAGAAAATTCTGCCACCTTCCAGCCACAACCCACAGAGAAATAGCCCTGTCAGTGCAGCGATCTGCATGGGTGACAAATGAGGCGCACGCACATCCGAAATCAGCACATGCATTTACACAGGAAGTAAAACCCAGATACTTTTATTTACACTTTAGAAAGCAAACAGGCTGCCCACAAACAATGGTTAGGAAACTCTAAGAGGTTTTGTTTTTGTTTTGTTTTTTTTTTTACTCTTAAAAAAATGTAGGTCATTGATTCATCTGTATAAATCATTTTTCTGGCAAGAGTGGTTAACTTTTAACCTCCCATTCAAAAACTTCACAACTTCAAGTATTTGAAATGCACTTAAAATTTCCCCTGCTTTTATTTTGTATCGTACATTCTCATAACCATTAGCTGACTCCTGAGGTCGAAGAATTTCTTTTAAAAGAAAATCCAAATCTTTACTAGTATGTAATGGGACAAATTAGCATTCTCTCGGTCACTATTCATCTTAATGGTACTATTTTTCCTTCATTTTTCCTGAAAGAAAGTCGGGGGGTGGGGGTGGATAGGCATACCTGTACAATTCAGATCAAAGCACAAAATATCATTTAAAAAATAAATACCTAAGGCATACCTGCCACACTTGTATTTCAATTTCCTCAACTGTTTAAAAATTACCCCAAGTGTCGCTGCGTTTCTACCTGCTCTCTTACCAGCAACCTCCGCGGCTCTCGCCTGCTGGATCTCCGCCCCTGGAGGGTACCTGCTCATCGTCACTCGTCACGAAGCGTACAGTGTGGAATCCTGGGCTTCCCAGGCAATTTCAGAAACTCAAATGACAGTCTACGGACTCGCTCTAGGTCTTTTTTTAGTGCAGTTTGGCAAATATCCCAAATGAAATTCAACTCTAAGTTAAAAGTATCAAACAGAGATAGTGCTAAGGGCATCTGTGACTTTGTGGGCTGCCCAGAGGCTCTGGGGAAGCGTAGGAATGGAAAAGCCAATTGCCCCCAGGTAAAGACACCTGTCGCTTTACCACAACGGAACAGTTACCCACAGAGACGGCGGGAGCCCAAGGCCGGACAGCAGCACCTGCAAAGGCGGCCCAGGTTGTTGGACTCTTGGGTTGCCGTGAACATCTTTCAAGGTCATCTTTCAAGCCCCTGCACCCACGTTGCCCCCACCTCCCCCTCTCAGCAAGCACTGACGTTCTCCCCACTCTACCTCACAGTGTTAAGAACAGCAAGCATGGACACACAGAAACCTGCTCTCCTCCTCGTGATCTTCCCCTTCCGCCACTGCAGTGCCCTCTCCCTTCCAGGCTCTGTCTACCTGCAGACTGGAACTGCACTTTGGTTTTGGTTGCGAGAAGAAACGGTTATTATAAAGCTGTCTGGAGAGACGCCCGCTAGATGGCCAAGTCATTCGGTCTGGCCCGGCCGCCGCTGGACTTACTGGCCTTGCTCGACCGCCCGGGGTCTGCGGGGGGCAGAGGAGGCGCGAGCATCTCCACCTCGGGGCTCCCCGCCTGCTCCCCGTCCAGGTCGGGGGTCCCCGCCGATTTGCCGTCGTCGCCCAGGCTGCTGCCGGTCCCGTCCGCCAACGGGCCGGGGGCGCTGCCGCCCGCGCCTGCGTCCTGAGCCAGCTGCCCGGTGCTGCCCGCCGGGCTCAGGGAGGCAGAAGCGGACACGGGCGGCGAGGCCTTTCTCCCGGCCGCCTGCTGCTCGGTCTCCTGGTTGGCCCAGTTCTGCTCTGCCGCTAGCAGGTGGTGGTTGCCGTTGTGGAATCTGGCAGGGCGAGCCTTCTCGCGCGCCTCAGACGGGGCGGCCGTGCCGAGGTCGGTCGCCGGCGGAGGGGCCCCGGGGTAGCCCGCGGCGGTGGCCGGTCCCAGGGAAGAGGCGGAGTGGGTGTAGTAAGGCGGGAATCCGATGGTGACCGTGGGCAGGGCGGACGGGGAGGGGAGCGGCAGCGGGCTCGCGCCGCCAGGCTTTGCGGCCCCCAGCCTGGATTCGGGGGAGTCTGAGCGGTAGTGGTTGGTCATCCCCTGTTTGAGCTTCTTCCAGCCCAGGTGGTAGATCTCCAGCATGTTGAGTAGCAGCGACACGCAGGCCACTGCCAGCATGAAGATGATGAATATGGTCTTCTCCGTGGGCCTGGAGATGAAGCAGTCCACCGTGTTGGGGCAGGGCCACCGGTCACAGCGGTAGAGGGGCTTCAGCTCGAAGCCGTACAGAAAGTACTGGCCGGCGATGAAGCCCACTTCAAAGAGCGTCTTAAAGATGATGTTGAAGACATAGGTCCGCAGCAGGGCGCCGGCGATGCGGATCCGGCCCCGGTCATCGCGCACCGGCGGCCGGTCCTTCTGGCCGTGGCCGCCGGGCCCGCAGCGCGCGGCCGGCCCGGGGTGCGGGCCGTCGGCCTTCAGCAGCTCCTCCTCGCGCTCCTTCTTCTTCTCTTCCATGCGCACGATGTGCAGCACGTGGCCCAGGTAGATGAGCGTGGGCGTGGACACGAAGATGATCTGCAGCACCCAGAAGCGGATGTGGGAGATGGGGAAGGCCTTGTCGTAGCAGACGTTCTCGCAGCCGGGCTGCTGCGTGTTACACGTGAAGTCCGACTGCTCGTCCCCCCAGACCTCCTCGGCCGCGGCGCCCAGCACCAGGATCCTGAAGATGAACAGGACCGTCAGCCAAACCTTGCCAATGACCGTGGAGTGCTCCTGCGCGTTCTCTAATAGTCTCCCCAGAAAGCTCCAGTCGCCCATTGCTTCAGCTTGCTAACCTGCAAGGGAACATTACCGGTTAGTAGGAAGGAGGCCGCGGGGGGGGGGGGGGGGGCGGGCAGGGGCAGGGGCAGGGGCCGGCGGGCGCGGGAGGAGCGGGAGCCGGCACGCGGCGCTGGGCGATCGCTCCCCTGCGAAGCCGTCCTCCCGCTGCCAAACGAGGGAGGCGCTGCGGAGCCCTCCACGGCGCGCGCGTGCAGAGTGTGCGTGCGCCCGTGTGCGTGTGTGCACGTGCGTGCGTCTTCCCACCGTAGGCCCCGAGCCGGGTTACAGCCACGCCCGCAGCGCCGGTGTCACTCGGAACTACTGTCGCAGGACACGAGTGCGGCACGAACCAGATGCCCACAGGTGACTGAAGCCCTTAAACCCTGTGTCTCCATCTAAGATGGGACGATGGTCATTGGGTCATGCGCAGTAAGCTGCTTCCTAGAGGAGGGACGGAGGGCCCGTGGACCCCCCTGTGGAGGTAGCTGTGGTCCTCGGACGCGGGGGCCCAAGATGAGAAGGGGTCCTCCGTGTCGCTGCTGCCCCAACAGGCCTGACGCTTCCAACCGGAACTGAAAGGCAGCTCCATTCTTTGCGTCAGGAGAGCAGTCTACGCGGTGAGTTCCGGCAGCACTGAAGGACACTCTTCTCATTTTGAATTTTAAAAATGTTCACAAATATTAATTTTTATGAACTGGTGTGAAGACAAACAAAACATAACTTTACTCACCATGATCTAAAGAAACAAATGTTAACGCTCTCTTGGAATAAACTTCCAACCCTTTGTTTCCGTCATTCGAGGTCTTTGGAGAAACGTTACTATTCACATATCCTACCAGCCTCCTTGCCCCTGTTGTGACTGGCGTCTGTTCTATTTGGCATGTTCTTACAAGGGAAAATATTTTAATGTAGAAACTGAATTATTGGACATGAAACAACCCACTCTCGCATGAAGGATGTCAGGTGTCAGGGAACCGTTCTAGATGACATCCTGCTTACCCTAAACCCCGGATGTCATGATGTCTCTGACCGCCCTCTCTGCCCATAGCCATGGCCCTTCCCTCCACTCTACTGAAGCGTTTCCCCTGGGGCACAGGACAGAAGCCTTGACCGTGCGTCCCAGCCCTGCATCCCTGATCCAACACCCTGGTGACACATGCTTCTTGTGATCCCTGAGACGGCCTTGATGCCTTTGCATGTCCTGTTTCTTCAACTTCAGACTTGGCCCCAGGCCAGGCGGGGACTGGCCTATTGACCTCCACTCTCCCTTCAGGAGGGGCCAACTCAGGCTGACACGGGTGCCCTGTGTTTTCTCTTCCTCTTATCATGGCCTGGCTTAACGACTGTTGCCCCCTTTGCATTCCAGGAGGTTCTCTCCATCCTCCCACACCTCCCACCTTGCTAAGCTGCGAACGGCATCCTCCCTCCTTGCTGTCCCTGGACACACACAGCCTCCAGAGTTTCTACAGAAAACCACCTTTAAGCACCTTGACTGCTTGTGGACTTTCTCCCTAATTCTAGTTCTGAGGTTGGGGTTTGTTTGCATGTGCACCCTTTCCTCCTTGATGTCTGCAGGCAGAACAGCTGGGCCGTAGCATTTCTGGAAGTCTCTAAGGAAAGGTCAGTTCGGGAAATTTATTCTTCTTCCTGCCACCTTCCCAGATGTGCAGGCAGGTTCTGCCTTGTCCAGCACAGCATAATGTGCTAAAAGGGAGTCAATGCGATGTGCCTGGTGGGTTCTTCCCACAAGGCTGGTGGCACAGAATGCCACGAGGGAGGGCCTGCTTGTCACAGGGCCTGGGAAGTGTTGCTGGCATTGCCCTGCAGGGCCAGGAAAGCAAAATGTTCCATAATGATTGGGGCGTCCCCCACAGTAAAGAGCTGGCCCGCCCCAAATGTCCATTGTGCACCTGTTGAGAAACACGGGGCCAAGGAAACATTTCTTCAATTAGTAAATCAGACGAGAGGGGGTAACGGCTGCTGACTGTGGCATCTTGTTACTCACCTTTGCTGGCCCAGCCTCTCCAGAGTTCTTTAGGTCCAGGTGCTGCAAACACTTTCAGACAGGTACCCTTAAAATGAATTGTGACCTCTGGGTGCAGCTACGGAATCACAACGTGTTATCATCTGCATACTTTGTGGGTACTCTGGCATGTGTCAAAGCTCAGGAAATCCTAAAGAGGGGACAACTAAGAATGTGTCCGGTGGGGGGGGCAGGGGAGAGCCCACTGCTGATGCACTGCGTGACGGCACACACTGACAAGGTCTTTCTGCAAAGGAGTTCAGTAATATGTAAGAAGAGATATAAAAATCATGATACCTTGGGGCGCCTGGGTGGCTCGGTTGGTTAACTGTCTGACTTCGGCTCAGGTCACGATCTTGTCATAAGTGATCTCATCTCAATCTCATGAGTTCGAGCCCCACATGAGGCTGTGCATTGCCAGTGCAGAGCCTGCTTGGGATTCTCTCCTTCCTCTCTCTCTGTCCCTCCCCCGGTCGTGCTTTCTCTCTCTCTTAAAAACAAATAAACTTAAGATCATGATACCTCTAACCTCTAATTCTACTCCTGGGACATCATACCAAGGAAACAATCAAGAGATTTTGATGAATGGATGAACATGGATATTGACTGTGAATTATTCATAAGAAGGAATAATTGGAAACAGAAGTGCCCACTAAAGGATGAGCAATTAAACACATAGTAGTGCCCAAGGCTGGTATCGGGATCTGGCTGACCCCGGTCCTGCTCCCATCCCCCTCTCCCTTGCCTGCCCGTAATGTGATCGGGGGAAGGGAAATTCTTGCTTTCCCACCTCCTTTTGTTGTCTCCAATGAGGTATAAGAAGTTGGCTGGGGAGCTTCTGAGAAAGCTTTTGGTTTCCTAATAAAAGGGCAGATGGCTACCTTTGCCGTCACTTTCCCTATCTGCCTATGGTGAGGACAGATGCGATGCCTGGAGTGGGGCAGTCACTTTGCAGGCATGTATCAATAAGCATGAGGGAATGGTCAAGAAAGTCCCAAGGCACCTGTTGTGACACTGTGGACCTGCTGAATCAACCGCAACACAAGCTCTAGACTTATGTGAAGGGAGAAAACCCTGTTTGTTCAAGTTAGGTTTCCTATTGCTTGCAGACAATTCCTACACTCTCTTAAATTATTTACAGGTTAAGGCCAGCTACACATGAAAAGCTGTGACTCATTCATAACTACTAAAATACAAGGTATTCATTAGACATAACTTTTAAGATCATTAGTGACTTGAAGATACGTTCATGCCATACTGATAAATGACAAAAACCTAATACAAAACCATAGCCTTTTACCCGCTATTTCTCACACATTCATACATGCAAAGGAAGAGCGGAAGGATACTGAAATGTGAACCACAGCATTTCTAGAACTGGGTGATTTTTATTCTCTTTTCCCATTTCTTTGCATTTTCTGTAACAACTTATCACATTTATGGTCATAAAGGATTAATGACCGTGACTCATGTTTCAAAGTTCTAGTTTTTGAAAAAACCTGATTCTTTGTTCATTGTTCTTTCATTAAGGTGTCTACTCCTTCGACCTCTTTAATCATGTCCCTGGTAAGCGCTCAAAAGACAAATTGATACATGGGACATCAGCCCAATGTCAGATTGGAGACTGACCCTGGGGTCTCTGAGACGCATCACAGATCCTGACAATGGCTGTCACTGATGACACACAGCTTAAACTGGATTCTCCCGCCACGGCAGTCTGCCGAGTTCCCCCAACGCAAGGGCCGGCCTCTTTGTATCCTGATGTTCGCTGCTGAGTCTTACCACTACCACGCTTCACAGTTTGGGTTTTCTTCTGGAAAATACATGAATGAGTGAATAAAAACATTAACCAGAGGAGTATCTATGACAAGGCCTGCAGTATGGGTCAAGGTCAGATCCAGATGGGAGACTCCACGGTAGAAGTGACATCCCCTCTCTTCAGAGTCGCCCCAGTCTGCTCCAGATGCCACGCAGACGTTCTTAAGGTGTTTTATCAACACCACTTTTGGATCCTACCCCTCATACCAGTTCAGTAAGAAGACGAGAGCAGAGGAGTGAAGAAGCGGTCTGAACAGCAAGCCTCTGCTGCTAAGTAAGGACCAGCAACGGACCAGAGGAAGCCTCACGATCCACTGAGCATTGCCAGCCAGTGACACGGACACAAGGTGAGCGAGTGAAACAGCTTCCTGCTTGAGGAGAAAACGGGTTTATTCTTACTGTCGGTGTTGGGCCATTTCGGGACGAAAGCAGAGCAGCTCCTGACAGCTCCCAGGGCCGAGCGCTTAACTCCGCGAGGTGCCCGTGAGCTCACCGCAGAGCGTGGTGCACTCTAGGTGACTGCTCTCCCACAGCGGCAGTGGGGTCCTCGAGTACCTGGACGTCAGTTACCTGCACGAAGTGGCATTTAACTGATTTTTGCTTTTATCTCAAGGGAAACTTTGGTTCTGACACCAACACAGAACAAGAGCTGATGCTGCCGAGTGTATACGTGGCTGCTTCCCCGTTCTTCTGACCGTTCTACTTTCCCTTTCAGAGGTATACAGGTTCCCCTCGGCCTTCAGGAGGTGTTAAGCGTCCCTTGGGATCAATCAGTGGCTATCTATTCAGTGACCGTCTTGTGCTCAACTCTGGGCCACAGGTTCTGTTGAATACAGTGGAAGTGAACACATGGCGTCTATCTGGGAATCTGTTTGTGGAGATGGGAGAACTCAGGAAAACGGGGAGCTGTACAGGTGCAGAGGGATCTCGGAGAAAAAGGAGATTAATAGGAGGACATGCAGGCGGGGAAGGCTAGCCAGGGGAGAGTGGAATCTGAGCGGGGATTGAGAGAGGTGGCTTTGGGCAGGGGACAGGAGTGCACTTCAAGGCCAGAACAACGTTCCCTTGGCAGCGGGAATATATGTGATCTGGTGTTAGGAAGCGGTGAGTTTAAACGGCTGCTTCTGCACAGAAGAGCTGTGTGGCCTGCACATAGTAGGCGTTCAGTAAACACGCGTGGGACAGATGAATGAAGGACATCGAGGGCCGCCAAACCACTTGGAGAGCGGGAGATAGGCCGAAAGTGCTGTTCAGGAAAGAAGGGGCCCCTCTAACAACGGCCAGTGGGGACTCAGGAAGAGTGATAATCTCCAAGTGAGTGCTGAAGGCCTGGGCTGAATGACAGCAGCAGCAAATGGAAAAAGGAAGGACAGAAAGGAGACACAGTCTGGAGACAAAAATAAAGCAGGATGTAGAGTCTGCCGAGAGTCAGTGAAAGGGAGAGGCATGAATTAAAGACAAAGCTCACATTTCTGAGCCTGAGTGGGAAAATCAGGGGGTCGTTTGAAGACAGAAACATTGAGGGAGGCTTGCTAATTTGGGATTGGGAGACAAGGTGAAGACTGGTGGTTTTGTCTTTCCGGATCAAAAGCAGCGGTGGGACAGATGGGTGAGCTGCCCAGGAGGAAGCTGGAGACAGAACCAGAAAAGGCTGGAGAGGGTCCGCAGTGTAGCTCCACTCTCCCGGGGGAAGACGACAGAGCAGAGAACAAAGGACGGACGTCTGTGGAAAATCCAGCGAAACGGATGAAGACAGCATGGGAAAGGACTCACCGCCCTCGGCGTGTGTGGTCCGTGTTCGGTGAAGGATCGCGGGACTGGCCAACTGGGTAAGAGCCTGAGACTAAGCAATGACGGAGAGCGGCGATGCCCGGACAGTGTGGAGGGAAGGGACCTTCCCCAGCGGGGGCCCGATCAGCTCTGCCAGACACGTTCACCTTGTCTGGCTTGTAGTTGCTTTTGCTTTCAGAGTAATGTCAGAAGACCCTTCCTTCTTTACCGAATTGACCCCAACACAGAGCCCTGTCTGAGCTACTAAGATGCAAGATTACGTTGGGCGTCAGTACGAGCACGGCCCACGTCACTGCTGGAGCGCCGTTCATGTCTCCGAAGGCACATTCTCTGACCGCTGTCAACACGACCGGAGAACGAGGGTGACACGGAAGCGAGGAGGCCGAAGGAGGACTTTGAAGAAGGAGGTGACGACCGGTGTCAGCATTCTTTGTGTGTTCGAGAAGGATGGGCATAAAGCAAAGGCTTTGATCTCACAATAAGAAGGCCACTGATGGTCTTTAAGTGCCCAGTCTAGTGGGAGCGTTGGGGCAGAAACAAAAGCCTAGACTGGGAGCTGAAGAGGCAGAGTGTGGGAGGGAAATGGAGGCACGACACAGAGAGTCCTGTTCAGTAGGTCTAGAACCTAAAGGAAGGGCGACAGGAAATGGGTAACAAGGCCCAGTGGAGGTGTTTTCAAGATAGGGAAGCCTGTGGGTGCTTGGCATCAGAGAGGCGGAGTCACAGGGACAGGAGGAGGGGGGGAGGGTCAGGCTGCCCAGCAGCAGGACGGGGCCAAAGGACGGGAGGGGGTGCTGCGAGGGCAGACGCAGGACGAGCATCCTCCGCGGTGATGACAAGGCTCTTCTCGGCGGGGTCGAGCAGGCGGTCATCTTCTCAGGCAAGGGCAGGACTTAAGCCCCTGAGAAGAAAAAAGGTTTGATAACCAGGGAACAGAGGGGATGAGAAAGGGACCGGGCTCCCCGAGTTCCCCGCACAGCCAGACTACAGGTTGCGGCCACTCAGTGAGGACTGAGCAAAGGCCACACTACCTGTGAGGTGCTCAGTGCTGAGCAACACAGAGCACTGCCTGGTGCCACGTAGGCTGTGGCGGGAAAGATGTGGGACAGAAGAGAAGAGAGGTCGGGTGCTGCGTGCTGTGGGTAGACGGAGAGTTGCGGCGGGGCAGGGGGAAGCACAGAGGGCAGTGCAGGGGCTGCTGAGGGCTGGGTGAGAGGGTGACATCACAGTGAAGAACTGGGCCTCAGATATGAGGGACGAGTCCAGGCAGAGGACGAGTCCAGAGGAGCAGACAGGTAGACACAGGTCAGGGAGGAAGTCTGGAGGTGGACAGATCGCGGCAGACAGTGATGAGAACTTTGGCTTATGCTCCAAGTGAGACGAGAGGGCACTGGAGGGTTTGAGCAGAAGAGTGACGTAATCCGGCTTCCATCTTCACAGGACCCTCGTGGTTGCTGTGCCGAGAACGGCTGTGGGGCGGAGGGGGTGAGGGTGATCGCGGAGGGTGCAGTGAGGAGGCTGTGCTATGATCCAGAAACGTGACAGTGGTGACAAATGGCTGAGTTTGCACAGACTCTGAAGGTCGGTCCAGCGTGATGTGCTGATGGGTCAAGGATCGGGTAGTGCCGAGGAGAGGCCAAGGTTTCCACCCCGAACAGGAGAAAGGATAGGGAGAGCAGAGGAGGTACAGGTTTGGGAAAGGCATGGAAATCAGGAGTCCTGTTTTGGAGATGGTAAATGTGAGACATCTATCAGACATACAAGTGTCGAGGCCAGAGATAAACACTGGGGAGTCATCACCAAACCCCAAGACTGGACTGAGATCGTCTGAGGGCAGGGGAGAAGGACAGGGGGCTGAAGACCAAGCCGTGGGGTGCTCCAGCATTTGGAGGTTGAGTACGGAAGGACAAGCTTACAGAATAGCTGCTCATTAGGAAATGCAACTTTTAGTTAGGACTCTGGGAGATTAACACCCAAAAGGTGTCATTTGTATTTTTACTTGATTCCCTTTCGTAACAATACATTGACACTAAAAATATTGTTACTTGGTTTTTAAGTTAGAGGTAATGAAACATGAAGCATGGCTAGGCAAATTAATTTTGTGTTACCTGTGACTGCCTAGAACATTGTTGAGTAGGACCAAGAGGGTCACATACAGGCTTAGCCGGAAAGAGTTCTATGTTCGATTAATAATATCTGCTAAGGTTTGGTATGGGGCAGTGTGGCCCAAAAGCCAATTTTTGCCAGCCCTGAGTTGGCACAAATTTAAAAGAACACGGAAGGCTGAACCAGTCACGAATATGATGCAATGAAAAGTGGCTTATCCAATTATCTTTTTAGCAGGTGGAAAAACTGTTTTCCATTAGGCTTAAACCTTACCTGCCTATTTCAAGCTTTCACATTTAAAACAGTAATTTCCAGATGCCATGGGGACCGTCCCCTACGTTATTAAGTACTTACCACAGTTTTTCCATAATTCTGGTCTCTTCAGAAAGGAAACAGAATTCAAAATAAGTTCACCAAAATAACAAAAGACCCCCTCTTCTTTTACACTATAGCCTCACCTCCAACACTTAGTGTTGTCTGAGCTCCTAAGACGAAAGAGCAAGATGGGGACTAGGCTTTTAAAAGCTGGCTCGGTGCCACTTCCAATTCAGTGTCACAGCAACGGGAGAAGTTCAGCCACACAGACAAGCATAACAGAGGACGAAACCGAACCCCTGAAGTTTCAGACTGAGTAACGTGTGACTTGTTTTCCATCTCCAGAAGACAACCGGTCACACCAACCAGCAGGGCACCAATGGCAACAGTCCTACATACACGTGACTGGTAGGACGAGCCCTCAACTTCGTTCTTCACAAAGTTGGCTTTTTTGTTCTTCCCTATGAAATTTAGCTTGTCAAGGCCCACAAAAATCTGAAACGTGACTTTGTTGGGACAAACGAAATTTATGGTGGCATCAAATGTAGCTCTTTGTGAACTAGTTTCTCCGCCAATAAAGCACAACTGATCCACCGCATAGACCTTCTTCATGCCCTTCAACAGTGTCTGAGGACACTGGAGCTAAAGGTCTTACACGTCTTTTGTTAGCTTTATCCCTAATTTATACTTGTTTGATTTGTTGTTCCAAATAGTTTTTTTTTTTAATTCTTTAATGTTTATTTATTTGAGAGAGAGAAAGAGAGAGCAACAGACAGACGGAATGAGCAGGGGAGGGGCAGCGAGACAGGGAGACAGAATCTGAAGCAGGCTCCAGGCTCTGTGCTGTCAGCAGAGGCGGATGCGGGACTCGAACTCACCTCGGTGCCCCTTAATTTTTTTAAGGTTTATTTTTGAGAGATTGAGAGAGAGAGAGAGCGAGCATGAGCAGGGGAGGGGCAGAAAGAAAGACACAGAATCTGAAACAGGCTCCAGGCTCTGAGCTGTCAGCACAGAGCCTGACGCGGGGCTTGAACTCACAAACCGCGAGACCATGACCTGAGCAGAAGTTGGATGCTAAACCGACTGAGCCCCCCCAGGCGCCCCTGGAACATTGTTTTTATAAACGGATCTTGTCTCCAGAAACTTGTTAGAAAGCTCTTACTTGTTCAAATAGTTACGAGACTCCTTTGGATTTTCTATGTAACATATACATATAACCATTTCATCTGCTATTAAGGATAGATTTGTTTCTTCCTCCCCTAATTCTAATTCCCGTTATTTCTTTTTCTTGTCTTGTTTTCTTGTACTGACCAGCACTCCTAGCACAATGTGATGATGGTGACATCTTTAAGATAAAGATATTTTTATCTTAAACATGAACGCTTCTTAGGTTTTAGCATTGAGTATGATGTTTCAACTTTTATCAGGCTAAGGAAGTTTCCTTGTAATCTTTGTTAAGTTTGTTGGGTTTTGGTTTCTAAATCATGAAAATCATGAATGAGTTTCTGAATCATGAATTTACTAAATCGGATTTGGTACTTCTTTTCCCCACTGTTGTGAATTTTTTAGATGGTGAAGCACCGTATTACTCATTTTATTTTTAATATACTATCACATTCAATTTGCTACTTTATTTTGGATTATTTGTTCATACCTAAGATTGGTCTCATTTTTTTGGTACTACCATTGGATTTGGGTAAGAACATTATTTTAGCCTGAAAAACTAAACATTTCCCTGAATAAGCTTGTATAAGAATGTCCTATAAAAGAATCTGGAATTAATGTCTTTTTTTTAAGGGGGTCAGGAGGAAGCCTAGATCACAAATTCAGCTTCATTAACTGTTATCGACATAAATAGGGCTGCTATTACTCTTAAGTCAATTTTGATAGCTTATATCTTTTAGAAAATTTTCCATTTCATCTAAGCTTCAAATTTATTGGCATAAAATTATCTATGGTATTTTCTTATGATTTTGAAACTGTATGGTATCCGTACTTAGATCCCTTTGTTTGGTTCCAAATATTGTTTATTGGAAGTTTTTAAAGTATAAGTCTTGCTAGAAGTTTTTCTTTACAGAATTTTGATATGCTTGAAAAAGCATGAGAGTTTATTTTTGTTATTTTTTCCAATGTCTTATCACATATGCTGTATGTACAGTATACAGAGCAAATCTCCAAAGATCTCCTATGGATCTTTTAAGTAGGGAATGTAGATTTGGGGATTTGCTAGTATTAGTATAAAATACACATATATAATTTAAGGGTATCCTCTATCTTAGTGTAAAATTATTTATTACCCTACAGTTCCAGGGGATTCCTTATTTTAAATGGAAAATGTGCATGGGCTCTATTACTTAACTTTGCACTAATTTAATGCTCTGGCAGGAGACATCACTATCGTACAGACTGATTTAATGAAATCGTAAAACACCGATTTTCCAACTTCTTTATCAATAACTTTAAAGCACCGCTAGAATTATATATTTTTGTTGTCAGAGAATAAATCTCTAGAAACATGAAATTGTTTTGAAATGATACTTCAGGGGCGCCTGGGTAGCTCAGTCAGTTAAGCGTCTGACTTTGGCTCAGGTCGTGGTCGTGCAGTTCCTGAGTTTAAGCCCTGCGTCAGGCTCTGTGCTGTCAGCACAAAGCCCTCTTCAGATCCTTTGTCCCCCTCTCTCTGCCACCCCTGCCCCCCACCGCACATGCCCACGTGCTCTCTCTCTCTCTTTAAACATTTCAAAAATTATTTTTTAATAAAATTATACTTTTTTTTTAAAGATTTTATTTTTCAAGTAATCTCTACATGCAACATGGGGCCCGAACTTACAACTCCAAGACCAAGAGCCACTGACTGAGCCAGCCGGGCACCCCTTAAATTATACTTTTATTTATTTTATTTATTAAATAAGAATGTATGCAAAACACCTGCCATCCATGTATTATTACTATTATCTCTATATTTTCTCTTGCATGTGGGGATTTTAATTGTTTTGGGGAGGGATTTAAATTGTTTATAAACACCTGAAAAGTCACATGCTCTAAAGTCTTTACTTGGCTAAGGTAAATATGGTTAATACTTTTCATCCTTAGTCAAGCGAAAAACTCAGTTTTTCTTCTGTTTTTGACATTCTGTAATTTAAAAGCTGAGCGAGAGGTGATTTTAAGTTGGGAGCAACTGTTATTAGTTTAAAAACAAATGTCTTCAAATTTTATATTCAATAATTTTTTTAACGTTTACTTATTATTGAGAGACAGAGCATGAGCATGGGAGGGGCAAAGAGAGCGGAGACACAGAATCGGAAGCAGGCTCCAGGTTCCGAGCTGTCAGCACAGAGGCCTACAAAGGGCTTGAACTCACGAGCTGTGAGATCATGACCTGAGCTGAAGTCGGACGCTCAACCGACTGAGCCACCGAGGCGCCCCTATATTCAAGAATTTTATGTTGGAGAATTTTATATTCAAGAATGACAACACTAAAAATACCCTTAACTTTTTATCCACAGTATTTCTTCTTTAAATACTGTGAATAAAATAAATATCCCTACCAGAAACCAGTATTAAGTCACCATTTCCACAATTAGAGTTCTAATATTAAGCTAGAAAATTAACAGCTGGTTGAGCTTCAGTTCAATTGACAGAAAAATGTAGAAAGTCTGGAGCATAATTAGAAACGCGACTGTCTTCCAGCACTATTCATGCCTTCCTGGCTTCCTTTTTAAACCCTCCAAATGTCTGCCCTGTTCCATCACCCTGTGCAGGCCTCCAGTGTCTCCTGCCGATTAGTAGATGGCATTAAAAGTTTTAAACATCCCTTCTGTGACAGACCTAAGAATACCATTTGAAATTTCGCTTATTTAAACATTTTATGTACACATTTTGGTGTCCTTTAGGGTCAATTTTGATGTATTTCCGCATCAGTACTCAACTTTTAATTAGTGAATAATGAAAACAAAAGTCCTACTCTTGAAATAAAGCTGAATTTACCAATACCTCCTGAAGGGTGGCTTGGGGCGCGGGTGAATGACAATAAAGAAGATTCCAAAATATGGAGAACAAACAGAGGGTCCCTGGAGGGGTTGTGGGAGGGGGGCATGGGCTAAATGGGGGAGGGGCACTAAGGAATCTACCCCTGCAATCACCGTTGCACTCTATGCTAGCTAACTTGGATGGAAATTGAAAAAAGAAAAAGAAAATTCCAGGGGTGCTTTCGCGAGTGCTCTGAGCAGGCTCTTGTCCTAAAACACAAGATGGGGCACTGTGAACACTATACCAAGTACTGACTTCCTAGAGTCTGGTCAAGTAAAAGGTAGTCTCCCTAAATAAATCCAAGCGACATCCTTCAGGAGTCTTACTCATCCACCGAGGAGATACGGAATCACGGCATCTTGGAGCCAGAAGAACCTGGGAAAACGTCTGGTTTATCTATTCTCCTCACTTCACAGACTGGGAAACGCGGGCCCCGAGAGGGTACCGTGATCTGCCGAGGGCGACACAGCTCGCTGAAGCCGGCACGAAAACTCCTGACTTCTGCCTCTGGGTCCGGCCCACCTTCCCCTTCCGCGTGACTTCACGGGGTTATGCACCAGGCAGACTGTTCAGCTGACGACAGCTGCCCTTGCTCTTTTCTCCCAGTCCAAAGTGGCTAAAATTTTGGCTAAATATTACTGACATGCTAACAGTCCCGTTACTCCATCACATAAATTGGAATTGTCATTTAAAAATGTTTTAATGTTTATTTATTTTTGACAGACAGAGAGGCAGAGCACAAGCAGGGGTGGGGCGGAGAGAGAGGAGGACACAGAATCCAAAGCGGGCTCCAGGCTCCCAGCTGCTAGCACAGAGCCCGACACGGGGCTCAAACCCACAAACCGTGAGATCGTGACCTGAGCTGAAGTCAGACGCTTATCTGACTGAGCCACCCAGGTACCCTGTAAATTTTTAATGTTTTTTATTTTTTTATTTTTGAGAGAGAGCACGAGCAGGGGAGGGGCAGAGAGAGAGGGAGACACAGACTCTGAAGCAGGCTCCAGGCTGCGAGCCATCAGCACAGAGCCCAATGCGGGGCTCGAGCTCACGAGCCGTGAGATCATGACCTGAGCTGAAGTCGGAGGCTCAGCGGACTGAGCCACCCAGACACCCCTGGAATTGTCGTTTTGAAGCAAATTCAGATAACTGTCTTTACTCTTGCTTAGTGAACGAAACCTCTCGGCCTTATACTCATGGTATTTTATGGTTACATTTATATTACTGGCACAGATGCCATCTGTCAAAATGGTTTCTATTTTTGCAATAATAATTTCCATAGTATAAATATAATTTCCCTTTTATTCAAACCTACTTTTATTAGGATATAACACGGAAATCTCATGTATGTTCTAGAATAAAAGATTCATTTTAAAGCTAATACAAAATGGAGGTTCATGAATAAAATGAGTGTTAGTTCATGGAGATAATCAGGTGTCGTGAATGAAAAAAATTAAGTGATTTTTACATTTTAGTATCATTAGTTTGTTAACACTAAGTTTAGAGCAGACCACTCATTCCTCAAATTAAAGAAATGTCAGGGTGCAGGAACTGCTCACATTAACCATTATGAAGTCATACTTTTGAAGATCGAGATTTTAAAAAGCACCAGAGGATGAATACTAACCCAGTTATTACGATGAAGAATTTCCTGCCACCGTAAGAACGAAAACTCAGATTGAACTTTCTCGCTATTTTATTCCTTTTACGCATTATATGGAAATGGCAAAAACATAGTGTTTTTAGAGACCCACGCATGCTGTTTAGGGCCACACGCGTTGGACTTTTTTCCGTCTTCGATTTGGCGAACATTTAGCAAACGCCTGTCGTGTGTGTGCAGTGTGCTAAGTAAGACACGGCCTCACCCTCAGGCGGTTCATTCACAGTCTGTGGGTGAGACAGACTTGTGACAAAACTAATCGAAATATGGTGTGACAAGCGTCCCACGGTGCTGGTGACGGCCACACCACATTGGAGCGGGGAGAGACTCCCCAAACCTTGGGTTTGGTTGAGTTTCTTAATACACAGATCCTGAGAGTCATGCTATCTGCACAGGGCGAAATACTTCTCAAAGGCCGTTCCGCTGTCTTGAACGTTCTGACAATATTTTAGCACATTACAAAAACCAAGTGTTTATTCGTGCGTTTACATATGATACTGAGGTAAAATCCTAAAAAACTAATCTATCCTATTTCCTGTGTTAGGGGCATGTTCAAGCAATGGTAGCATCTGGAAGACTAATTATAGTTTAAATTCTTTACATACATGAGGCCAAAATGGTAGTGATACATACACATAAAGTTTGAAGTGTGTATGTAAAAGTTGTTTTTGTTAAGGAAATGAACACAACTTAAAATTTAAGTAACATTCAAGGAAACTGTGTCAAAAATCAAAAAAAATTTTTTAAGTTTATTTTTGAGAAAGAGAGGGAGAGAGAAGAGGGAGAAAGAGCGCGCCTACGGGCGGGGGAGGGGCAGAGAGAGAGGGAGCCACAGAATCCCAAGCAGGCTCCAGGCCCTGAGCTGTCAGCACAGAGCCGGACACGGGGCTGGAACCCAGGAGCTGTGAGATCACCACCCGAGCTGAAGTCCGACAATTAACTGACTGGGCCACCCAAGCACCCGCCAAATTCTTTTTCTTATTGGCAAACGGTGACATTTTCTTACATTTCATTATTTCAAGATGGCTTTAAGCTGGTCAATATAAATAGCACCGTCTCATTTGTTACAGTAGTAAAATTTTCCTGAATTACTTTATGCTACAGGAGCACGTGCACTGCCCCCCCTGGATGCTTATCTCGACATGAATCAAACTGCTGCATCAGCGGAATATGTGCCAAATTAGCTGTCGTTTACTTTGAACACACCGACCGTTGGAAAACAAAGCCCCCGTTTCCCTCTGTAATCTTTCAATGTTTGTTTTGCAGTACATTTCACAGCACATCGACGGGCCGTCGGTGAAGCGATGCGCGTATCATAAACCACCAATTTGAATTCCCGAGTAATACGAACGAAGCATAATTCCCGTCTCAGCTGTTTTCACACGGCCAGTCTTAAATGACATATTTTGACGCTCTCTTGGTAAAACAAACACTGGAGGACTCCACTTGTCCCTAGAGTCTCGGTCACACATGTTCCTGAGCCGAGAAACCTGGGTGGATTCTGTTCACTAGGGCGTCCACACTGCGACTCACTGTCAGAAGCGCCTTCAGGAAGGGGTTACTACAGAAGGCAGAGAAGGGTTTCCCCGCTCTTCCGTGAGTTCTTTCCCCTTAAGCGCACCATCCCAGGCAGAGGGGCCAAGAAATGAGGTCCTAGGTCCTGGCACTTAACGATTAAAGCACTTCTTAGGGAAAAAGAAAAAAAAAGACTCTGGAAAAGTTTCTTGGAAGAAGTAGGCGAGCCAACGCCGTCCCTACAAGACGCCGGCGCCCCTGCACAGCGGCACCCGGCCGCCAGCCGCACCCCAGCCCCGCGCCGTGCGTCCGCCGACGCGGTTCGAGCGCCCGCAGCGGCCTCGGCGCCCCGCAGTCTGAGGCCCCGGAGCCTCGCCTGCTCGCCCGAGGCGGAAAACGCCGCCGGGAAGCACCCGCCGGCCGGCCTTCGGCCGCGCACCGGCACTCCGCAGACTTCTCGGGGCGCGCGGGGACGCCGACTATTCCCGAAGTTTCCCGAGCCCCCGTCTCTGACCCGGTCACTCCCACAACTCCCCGGACATCCCCCCCGGGGATCCGGAGAGGCCGGGGGCGCACACGAGCGGCGGGGCTCGCGCTCCGGCCGCTCCGCCCCGGCCCGCCCGGGCAGGTCGGGGCGGTCGGGGGCGCCGGCGTCCCGCCCGTCCTTCCGCCCCGGCGCTGCCCCGCGCTTACCCCGCTGTGCCGCGGCGGCGACCCGGGTGCGCTCCCTCTCGAGCAGGGCTCCCGGCCGCTCTGAAAAGGAGAATCTTCTCTTACACGTGCGGTGCAACTTCACGCGTGCGCCCCGCGCCAGGACCCGGCCTCCCCGCCCCGGCGGCCATCCCCGCGGCCCCAGCGCGCCCCGCGCTCGGCGCCCCCACGCCGCAGCCCCGGCCGCCGCGCCACGCCCCCCGCCGCCTCCACCCCCGGCCCGGGGGCCGCGCGGGGGCGGTGCCGGGCAGGGCGCGAAGCGGGGGGGAGGCCCGCCCCGCGGCCCGCCCGGCGCCCCGCGTGCTCGCCCCGCACCCGCGCCCCGCCCGCGCTCCCCGTCCCGCGCCCCCGCGAGCAGCCGCTCCCCGCCCCGCACCGCCTCTCGTGCGCCGTCGGTCTGCACTTGCCCCCGCACCACGCGTGGCGCCACACCGCGCCTGTACCCCTCGCTCCGCCACAGTGTCCGCATTCCCACCGCACCTGCCCCCGTCACCCTACACCGGCCCCGCATTCCCACCCGCACCTGTCACCCTGCACCGGCCCCGCATTCCCACCGCACCTGCATCCCGCGCCCCCACCCACTGGAGCGCCCTCCCACTCGGGATGTGGGCCCCGGGGCTTTTTCCCGCCGCCCGGCTCCCGCGGGCCTCGGGTCTGTTCTCCACTGAAAGTTCTCGGCGCCCGCGCGAGGGGTGGAAGCGGGATCCAAGGGCGCCCGGGTTCCGCCTCGGCCGCCCCCCCGGGGCACCCCTCGCGCGCACGTGCGCCTGCCCTCGCGGGGCCGACCAGCGGCTCTGGGGGCGCTCCTGAGCCGTGGGGCGCGTGGGCGTTGGAGCGCCGCGGCCCCGCCCGCGTCCAGCCGCCCGGGGACGCAGGTTCCAGATGGCTGGCACGGGACAGGGCCACTGCGCATGGGGTTCCCAGTTAAGCTGGCCACATCGGCCACAGAAAAGCCAGAGCCGCGGCGTGGATGCTGTCGGGGGGCCGCGCCCAGGCGCAGGCTGGAGCGCGTCCCGGAAAGGGAGCCGAGGAGCTATAAATAGTGGCCGCGAGCCTGGTTCCCATCAAACACACTTAATTTAGCCCGCGGCCATAGGGATTCTTATTTATTTATTACTTATTTTTAAAGCACTTGTTCCGATGCACTTGAGACTTGGCCCTGCCTGGGGGACAGGGAAGGTGTCCCCCTAGGTCACTCATTCCCGCCGGTCCTCGTGACCAGATGCCAGGGCGAGGCCTAGCCTGCTTGCCCAGACTGGGGTGAAGGTTTTAGTATCTTCTTTCCTCCCCACGGTTGGTATCGCGCACATTTGAAAGCCTACCACGAAAGCCCACTGAGCAAGAAAGGAAGCCCGTCCTTGTCTATGATTGTCTCAGTTTAAGTGTTCTCTCCGCTTCTCAGGATTCGCTTTTGCATCCCCAGGGGGACCTGGGACCTGGCCTGGACAGGATATTTAATACATATTAGTTGACTGAATTTTGTTGACCCTTCTAGAGGCTGAAAATGATCTCGGAATTCCCTTTATGAGTGATGGACTTATTGCGGGAATGTGGCAAAACCAGAGTCTCTGATTGTTTTCAAATTTCCACGAAGCAGCTTCCGATCGCTGCTTTATTGGAGTCCGGATCTGCTCTGATTGGCCATCTTCTTTCCCTGGAGAGATCTGAACTGAAGGTTATATCCTAGGGAAGAAAAAACCCTAAGCTTCTGAAAGCATATCTTAAAATATCTTCTCCCTTGTAGAACGTGAAGGTCTATGTATGTAGCAGGTGATGGTCATGTAGACTTAGTTGGGTGTTTTTCAATAGAAAAATACTACTCTACCAGGTCTTCAAATAATTTTCTGTTTAGTTAATTGATTGATAGAGTTTATCCATATTGAGATAGAATGAGAGCGCACGAGCAGGGGAGGGGCTGAGACAGAGGAGAGAGGGAATCCTAAGCAGGCGGGGGGCGGGGGGGGCAGCAGAGTCCCTGTGCGGCCTTGATCTTACCAACCAGGGGATCATGACCCAAGCTGAAATCAAGAGTGGGAAGCTTGACCCACTGAGCCACCCAGGTGCCCCTATTTTTTATCTTTCATTGAACTATGGTTGACGTACAATATTAATATTAGTTTCAGGTATAAAACATAGTGATTTGACAATTATGTACACTGTGAAATGGTCACAGCAGTAAATGTAGTTACCATCTGCCACCATACCAAGTTATTGCAGTATTATCGACTGTAATACTTTATGCTGTACTTTTCATCCCTGAGACTGGTTTATTGGATACCTGGGAGTTTGTAAGTGAAATAAACCAGTCACAAAAATAAAAGACAAATAGTGTATGACTCTACTTGTATCAGATACCTAGAGTAGTCAGAATCATAGAAACAGAACGTAGATTGTTGGTTGCCAGGCACTGGGGGAAAAGAGAATGGGGAGTTCGTGTTTAGGGGGAACAGAGTTTCAGTTTGAGAAGATGAAAATGTTCTGCAGACAGATGGTGGTGATGGTTGCAGAGCAAACAATGTTCTTAGTCCCACAGAACTGTATAATTAAAAATGGTTAAAATTGTAAATTTTATGTTATGTATGGTTTACCACAATAAAAACATTAAAAATGATAGCGTATAAAGACTAGCAAAATTAAGAAAACACTAGTTTGTCTACCTTACCTGTCATATTGTGTATTTTCAGGTCGACAACTAGGATCTTAACCATGTGACTTACTTTTTTATTGTAAAGATTGTTTGCTTCTCATTTAGTTTCAGGAAAGATGGTATTCGGGATAATTTCAGGGGGAAATGTCGATGTGTATGGACATATGCACATACGCCAAACTGATTCGAGCTGGATTTTCAACTGGCAGGTCCTGTTTCCATGTGCTAGTAACCTTTCTTGCAGGAAAGGTGTACCGTGGACAGACACCTGACTGCACAGTGGCTCTCTGAGCTAGGAATGCTTCACACGGGGATGCTGGAGAGGCGCCACTCGGTCCTCTTTTCCTTTCTACCAACCACTCAGATGTGCTTGCTTAGGGTGCCCCCTGGTAGCCAGGGCCGGAATTACTTTTCTGAGACCTGTACTGAATCTGCCTAAATCTGCACTTCGTAGATGTTAATGAAAGTTCAACAAATATTTGTTGAGTATTTATCTCCTTGCTGGAGGTGGCAGCCCAGAGTGATCTTGTGTGTGATCATGTGAGAGCTCTTCCTAAAGCACCCAAGTTTAAGATGGGTAAAGAACCCTTATTTTTTCTTTTGATTTAAAATTACTAGTACAGACAGTACCGTTCGTTACCTAAACTAATTGACAATGCATAGTATTTTACTTCCTCTGTGGAAGTATTTATATTATTTTTGTAAATAAATTCAACTACTATTTATTAGACTTCTGCTCATACGAGACCGTAGGCTGGATGTTGAGGGAGATGAGAACTTTCTCCACCCCAAGAATTGATTGTGCTGAGCTCTATGCCAGTCTCTGTCCACTGGAGGAATTGACAGCCTGTTTTGAATTACAAAGTATTAATTGAAAAACACTTGAAACACAATTTACTTCATATGAAGACAGTAGTGAGTAAATAAAAAACATAGTAATTTAAATAGTTTCTGGCACAGTCGTAAATGTTCTGTGCACACTTTTTTAAGAGATGTAGTCAGACACCTGGTGGAGGCGAGTGTCCTTTGGACACTTAGGAGCAGGGCTCTGTTTTGTTGTGAAAGCCTACATGTGTGTGAGTTTCTGCTGAATCTCTTGACAACGGCGTTTGATTCCTTGATTTTAGGGCATTTCTGTTTTTAAAAACTGCCCTATCTTGATTAAGTCCAAAGTTTACAGGTAGCGTCATGTATTGAAATTCTACCCCAGACCAGTATTTTCCCAAGAGCATTTAGGAGCCGAATGCCTTCAGAAACATTACTATCAGTCACCTTGGAGCCCTCCCCACTGCTCCCCAAACACTTTCGGGCTACTTAGCAAGTGACAGTGTCTGTATTTGCTACATAGCATTATTGTTGGTGTTTTAATATTTCTTGAGGATTTCTTAAGACAGAGCCAGAATCTTAGCAATTTATATATGAGATGACTGTCTCGAATAAACTCTCATCTTAAGGTTTTCGAACCAGCGTGAAGAGTCGTAGTGTTGATCTTCTTCTGCCCTTGACTCCACATCCCCCACCTCTCTCACTGCAGACCCCAGCTCAGCGGGTCTGAGTCGTTAACTTCTCATCCTCTCTGGTGAGTATTCCCAGCACAGGTTACACTGCAGAAAGGAAGGAATAGATAATGGAGTTTCTGCTTCTGAATTTAGCACTTGACCTGTCTCAGGCTGCGAAGTGTCAGTCCTCATGTTTCCCCATCAAACCAGACGGCCCAGCTTTATGATCCAATAACCACCTGCTCCTGTTTGGCTTGGTGATTGTTCTTCAGTTTCCTAAGCATCTGTTTTCTTTTTCAATTCTTGCAAGGTTATGAGAATCTGTGAGATAATTTCTATAAAGTTCTTGCAATTGGGAGAAAAGTATAAACGTACAGTGGTCAATTTCTTTTTTTGCATTAAAAAAAAAGAGATCCGTTGGTCCCATGCGGGCTTTGCAGGCCTTGGGAATGTGCGTTGTGGAAATTCTCTGAGCAATTGCATGAGCTGTACGTAACTTTAGTGTCAGTACTTTACTTAATTACAGAAAATTTTGGGGTCAGAAGAGAGGGCAGCAGAGATATCAGAGCAAGTCGAGTCAGTAGAAGTAGAGCTTTCTGGAACTACTGGAGTGAATAAAACGTTCAGGGATATGATTTTGCCCAAATTTAAAGTATCAAAAATTTTAAGCCAGAACACTGGGATGATAACATTTATTTATCAACATAATACACATTTTAAAGAATGTTTTTACTTTCTGGCAGAGAGTTAAATCTAATAATTTGAGATTCCATCTCCTGTGGGAGTTTGCTTTGTAATCCTAGTGACGATAAGGCAAATAAATTGGACTTGACTCCTGACCTTATTACTGCAGCATACAATTTCATGAATACTTTAAGAATTACACTATTCTTACACGAATTATTATATTCAACTAATAGACGCATCTAGAGTGTATTAACTGAGTCCTCTTTGGTGAAATTTGTGTGTTGTAAGCAGAAATTTTAGATTAATCTGCTGAACTGTTCCTTTGCAGCTGCTCTTTCTTTTCTTTGGTTGCATATTTTCTAAGAATCTATAGTCTCTTGGTTGGCCAGTCGGGATAAAGTCGGGCTGGGAAAACCATGCTGGAAAAGATGTGCAGGAAAGGCAAGAGGAACAGCATGCTGTGGAGGAATAGCAGGCTTTGTGGGAGCTGTGCACAAAAGTGCCTGGAGCAGGAACTAGAAAAAGAACAAACTAAACCCAAAGCTAGCGCATGGAAGGAAATAAAGGGTAGAGGAGAGACAAGTAAAATAGAAAATAGAAAAGCAATGGAGAAAATCAGTGAAAACAAAAGTTGAGTATTTTAAAAGATCACTAAAATTGACAAATCTTTAGCTACCTTGACAAAGGAAAAAGGAGAGAACACTAAAATTACTAAAATAAGAAATGCAGGTGGGTCATTACTACCAAATCAACAGAAATAAAAAGGATTTTGAGAGAGCACGATGAACAGTGTGTAAGTTGGGTAACCTAGATGAGATGGAGAAACTCCTAGAAACCACAAGACCAAATCATGAAGAAAGAAAATCTGATTAAACCTAAACATTAAAGAGATTGAAACAGTAATCAAAAGCCAACAAAGAAAGCCCTGAACCTGATGGATTTTCTGGTGAATTCCACCAAACATTTAAAGGAGGACTAGTACTAAGCTTTCTCAAAATTTTCCAAAAAATTGAAGAGGAGGAAGCACTTCCTAACTCATTCTATGAGGCCAACAGTACTCTGATCCCAAAGCCAAACAAAGACCCTACAAGAAAGGAAAACCATAGACCAACATCTCTTATGAACATGGATGCAAAAATCCTCAACAAAATACTAGCAAACAGAATTCAGCAGCATATTAAAAGGTTTATACAACATTGACCAAGTGGGATTAATTCCTGGAATGCGAGGATGTTTCAACATATTCAAGTTAATCAGTGTAATGCACCACCCCAAGAGAAGGAAGGAAAAAACCCACATGACCATCTCAGTTGGTGCAGAAAAATCATTTGGCAAATGCAACACCCTTTCATGGTAAAAAAAAAAAAAAAAAAAACAAAAAAAAAAAAAAAAAAAACCCAAAGAAACAAAAAACAACCACACAACAAACTAGGCTATGAAGAATCTACTTCAACATATTAGAAGTCATATATGAAAAACCCATAGCAAACATCCTACTCAATGGTGAAAGACTGAGAGCATTTCCTCTAAGATCAGGAATCAGGCAAAGATGCCCACTTTCACCACTTCTGCTCAATATAGCACTGAAAGTTCAGGACAGAGCAATTAGCAAAGAAAAAGAAATAAAAGATACCAAGATTGTAAAGGAAGAAGTGAAGTTATCTCTGTTTGCAGATGCTGAGATCTTATATGAGAAAACCCTAAGGATTCCACACACTCACACAACACACATGAACTATTAGAACAGATAATAATTCTGCAAACAATACATATATATATATTATGTATATATATACATATGCATACATTTTCATATATATTCATATATGTGAATATGTATGCATACGTATATATATAGATATAGATATCTATATATATGTATGTATATGTATGCATATGTATAGATATAGATATAGATATAGATATAGATATAGATATTCCACAGGGGCAGCTGGATGGCTCAGTTGGTTGAGCGGCCGGCACTTCAGTTCAGGTCATGATCTCATGGTTTGTGAGTTCAAGCCCCACGATGGGCTCTGCTGACAGCTCAGAGCCTGGAGCCTGCTTCGGATTCTGGGTCTCCCTCTCTCTCTGCCCCTCCCCTGCTCACACTCTGTCTCTGTCTCAAAAATAAATAAACGCTAAAAACTATTTTTTTCCTTAAAAAGTCAACAATTAAAAAAAAAGCAACCTGATTCAAAAATGGGCAAAGAACTTGAATAGATGTTTCTCCAAAGAAGATGTACAAATGAAGTAAGCACATGAAAAGGTGTTCAGCATCACTAATCGGGGAAATGCAAACCAAAACGACAATGAGATAGCACCTCACCCCCATGGGGATGGCTACTACAAAAAACAGAAAACAACACCCACAGGAAGCAACGAGTGCTGAGAAGCACAAGGGATAACC
The DNA here is from genome assembly GCF_018350175.1 of Felis catus. Taxonomy (NCBI): domain Eukaryota; kingdom Metazoa; phylum Chordata; class Mammalia; order Carnivora; family Felidae; genus Felis; species Felis catus. The sequence continues at coordinate 1,227,410 of NC_058368.1, forward strand.
GGAACCCCTGTGCACTCCTGGCGGGAATGTAAGAGGGCGCAGCCAATGTGGAAAACGGACGGCAGTTCCTCAGAAAAGTTAAAAACCGCATCATCTTCTGATCCAGTCATTCCGCTCTTGGGCACACACCCGAAAGAACCGAAAGCTGGGCCTCAAAGAAGTACTTGTACCCCCGCGTTCATCGCCGCATTGGTCGCAACAGCTGCAACGTGGAAGCAACCCACGTGTGCACTGATCCATGGTTAAGCCAAACGCGCCATACACATCCGATGAACTGTGATCCAGCCTTCGGAAGGAAGGAAATGCTACAACACGGGTGAACTTTGAGGGCATTACGCTATGTGAAATAAGCCAGTCTCGGAAGGACAAATACTGTAGGATCTCACTTATAGGAGGGACCTAGGATATTCGAACGCATAGAGACAGAAGATGGAAGCGGTGGCCAGGGTCTGGGGAGGGCGGAATGGGGAGTTGGTATTTAATGGGGACAGAGTTTCCGTTTTGCAAGGTGAGAAGAATTCTGTGGATGAATAATAGTGATGGTTGAACAACAGCGTGAATGCGTTTAATGATGCTAAACTGTACGCATGGAGATGCCTACAATTTACATTTTATGTTTGTGTATTTCGCCACAATTTTTGCAAAGTGGAAAAGACCCCGTGCTTTCTATAGGACCCTACAAACACAATGGAGCAGTTCCTGGGGGGCGATTCAGACAGGGAGCTTGGACAGCTGTCTTTTCCAGTTGAAGGGAGCCAGCGTGCTTTCGAAAGCAAGTAGGAAAACGGTTGATAAACTCAGCAAACACGTAGGAGGTGCTTCCTGCTCGGTGCATCAGGTAGCATTGGTGTTTGGTGCGGCTCAGAAATAAAGATGCTCTTGGTGGAGTGAACTTATTTCTTTAAAAAAAAATTTTTTTTATAATGTTTCTTTATTTTTGAGAGAGACAGAGACAGAGCACGAGCGGGGGAGGGGCAGAGAGAGAGGGAGACACAGAATCCGAAGCAGGCTCCAGGCTCCGAGCTGCCGGCACAGAGCCCGATGCGGGGCTCGAACCCACGAACTGTGAGATCATGACCTGAGCCGGAGTCCGGCACTTAACTGGCTGAGCCACCCAGGAGCCCCCGAGTGAACTTATTTCTGATAATGATAATGTAACTGTTGACAGCTCCTTGGTGAAGGTGCTTGATCTTCCCGGAGCCTCACAAGGAGAGTGTGAGGCAGAGATCGCGTCCCATGTGGCAGAGGAAGAGGTGGAGATGTGGAGGTGAAATGGTTTGCAAACGTTTTCTGCTGCTAGGAAGTAGCTCACAGGCCCAGGCCTTTGGATCGCAAATCTAGTACTTTTGCGGAACACTTGTGAGGCTTCTGAGGTTGACTGGGAATGAACTTAGTCTATAGATTAGGAAGAGTCTTGGTCTCATCTAGAAATATTACCAGCGTTAAGCTGCCAGGTTGTGGTTCTGGGATGATGGGTCTTCCTGTTACCATGACAGGCGTCAGGATGCCGGTACATTTCCGTTTCTTTCTTTTTCCTGAAATGTTCTTTATCCTCTCTCATCTTCTGGGGGAGATGTTGCTACTTTTTTTTTTTTTTTCTACTTGAAAGTTATGGAAACCAAGACAGAGAAAGGATGAATGACTTTTCAGGAGAATGAAATTCTTTGGTGGAAAATGGATCGCACGTTTCAGACTGAGGTCTTAAAGTCAGAAGAAACAGGGCAGCGATCTGCACAGTGAAGGTGAAACCTTGGAACTGGCCTCAGGCGAGATTTATTTTTAAGGAGTTGGTTTCTGCTTTGGTTCCTCTGGCCTTCCTGGTATAGAGCGGATGGGGTATTTCATGCAGTTCGTGGGGACAGGGCTTCCCTTGGCGCGTGGGCGACATACCTCGTTACACCTGAACCTGGGTGGACCCTCGTCAAGCCTTCTTACTCAGCCTGGCTCCCGCAGTACTGAGGTCAACACGAAGGGCTTTGAAAGCTGTAGTCGGAATGTGGTCTGTCCCCTCCAAACTACTGGGGCCACCGCGGGTACCATCTGAAGGCATTTGGAGCGGCTGGTTGTGTCTCCCCTGACCACCTGGAAAGTGGGGTGCCCACCGGCCGAGGCTACAGCTTTATGGGGGAGACCCCTTTGGAAAAGCCCAAGGATTTCATCTCCGCCAGCACCTGGGGCTGCACCTCCTCCCTGCTGTCATTCCCCTCCCCCACTGAGCGCACCCATACCAAGCCCCTTCTGAGCGCTTTGTGACCCGCGGTAAATGTGGCCTCCCTGACGACTCGTCTCGGTGAGACCCACTGTCCCGGGGCGCGGCCTTCGGCTGTGTCAAGAAGGGGACGCCACTCCTTTTCCCGCCCCTGCGGGCCCCAGGGCCTGGAGCCTGCATCTGTGTTCTTGCCTGGTCACTTGTCTGAAACCCTTCACCCTGTCCCAATTCCTCACGTCTTCCGAGGCGGCTCAGATGGGCTTCGGTGTTCGATGATGGTCAAAGCACAAAGAAAGGTGCCTTTAAGAGGTATCAGCATAAGTTCGTCTTTTAAGCCATAAAAAAAAGATTAAGGAGGTAATGAATCAAAGCAAAATAGCAGCACGTGGCCATTTGTGTTAATGGGATGCTATTGACGGAAAAGGTCTTGCGCCATCGAAGAGGGACCTACTAAAAGCTGCTATCCAAAACAGGGAGGTGTGGTCCCTCCACTCTGCTGTGTGGACCACATTTTAAGGAGTGTAGTCAGTTTTGGACACAATCCAATCAAAAGGTTGTTTAAACGGGACACCACCCATTTAAAAGCTGGCTGACCCATGTAAAGGGATGGGACGGACTGAAAACCACACGACATGACGAATGGTTGAAGGCACTAGGGATATTTTGCAAAGAGAAAGGACTCAGGAGACTGAGTCCATTTGGTGAGTACTTACTATGTGCCAGTCACTGGGCTAAGAGATTTACATATATTCGCTCATTTAATCCTCACAGAATGTCCACTGATGGATGAATGGATAAACAAAGTGTGGCACGCCCACGTGCACAAACCCACACACCACCCCACCCCCTCCAGGAATATTATTCAGCCATATAAAAAAAAGAATTATCTTGCCATTTATGACCATATGGATGGACCTTGAAGGCATTGTGCTAAGTGAAATAAATCAGATAGGAAAAGATAAATACTATATGATATTATTTAAATGTGGAATCTAAAAAAAAAAATTAAGAAAGAAAATGAAACACGAAACACACGTAAAACAACCCCTTACCACAGCTCAATATAAAGAGCGGATTGGTGGTTGCCTCAGGTGGACACTAGAGGGTGAGCAAAATGAGTGAAGGGGGTCAAAAGATACAAATTTCTTGTTATAAAATGAATGAATCATGGGATGCGATGTACAGCATGGTGACTACAGTTCATAATAATAATATATTGCATATTTGAGAGTAGCTAAGAGAGTGGATCTTGGGAAGTGATCACAAGAAAAATAATTTGGTAACCATGGATAATGATGGATGTTAACTGGATTTATTGTGGTGATCATTTTGCAATACATACAAGTATTGAATCATTACATTGTATACCTAACACATTAATATGATGTTATGTCAATTATACCTCAATAAAAAAAATCCTCACAGGAACCCCGGGAGGGTCATAGGGTCCCCAGTTTTCCAATGAAGAAACGGAGGCTCAGAAAGACTAATTAACTTGCCAAGGTCACAGAGCTAGTAAGTGGCAAAGCAAAGATAGTAATGTGAGTCTGCTGGTTCTTAAGCCCTTGCTTTTAACCAGTTGTGTGTATATACATATATATACGGCAGAAGATTTAGGCACGTTTTGTGTGTCCTCCAAAGGGACAATCATGACCCAGGACAAGGTACTGGAGAATGGCTTTTCCTTCAATCCAGTATATATGCCCTATTGGAGTCGTCAGGAGGTAGCTGGCTTCAGGAAGTGATGGCTCCTGCCTTTGGAGGGGGTAGAGACCGCGGGAGTGTTTGAGGAGCGGGGGATGCCTCTGAAAGTGTGCTCAGGGGCTGCATCTGTGCAGGGCTGGTGGAAGATGGCCTTCTGGAAAGAAGGGATGAGTTCAGATCTAATGAAGGCAATATTAGCGTGTGTCAAAGCATTAAGTGAAACCCACTTACTGACCCAGTTGATTTTGGAAACTTTTCAAAAGAACATCTGAGCCACCTTGTGCAGCCTGCAGGACGAGGAGAAGGGGTGTGTTTTCGAGTCACCCCGCGGGAGGCCCGAGGTTCTCTGAGACTTGCCTCTGCCCAGTGGGCATGGAGCAAGACTGAGGCGGAGGAGGGGTGAGTGTGCCCTGAACTTCCGGGTCCATCTCCTCAAAATAACCTGTGCTCTTAGAGGAAGGACAGACAGCGCAATAGCGCCAGAAACTTCTGGAACTCGAGTCTGGAGGCGCTGCTCCTCGTGGCGTTGCCTGAACAGGTCTTGCTCACCGATTGCCTCTCCGATACCTCGTCTACTCTTTTGCTTCTTGGCACCTACTGGCTACATTTTCTTCTCCCCTGCTCTTCTGGAATCCTCTCATTTTAATTTTTCTTTTCCCTAACGTGTAATTTCTTCTTTTCGTCACCTAGTTCCTCATCACTGATTGTTCTTCTGTGCCTCCCCCGCCATGAGTCTTCCTCCCCTGTCCCTTGCCGGCTGTGTCGGGAGCGAGTAAAGGTGGTGCGGACAAGCCTCTCCACCGAATTCCTGCCGACAGATTCCCTGCCATCAGTAGCAATTACCACACAAGTATATTTTTATTTTTCAGAATGACTAAGAGAATGTCTGAGTTCAAATCACTGGTCTGCCCCTCATTAGCTCTCTAGCATGGGGCAAGCTTCATGGGCCCACATTGGTGCAACTTGGAGATTATCCACATAGGACTGTTTTGAAGATGATTCAAGGTGACCCACGGTGTGAAAGAGTTGAATACAGTGCCTGGTACATAGTTGCTGCTCAAAAAAAAAAAAAAAAAAAAATGGCACTCATTATTATTACTTTGAAAATTTTGTAGCAATCTGTCATTGCTACAAAATGACATAAACCTGTCATTATTTGCTAATAAATTGCTAATGACATAAATCTGTCATTATTTATGTTGTAATTTACAAAAGTATTAGTCTTCAGGAGATTAGGAAAAAAAGTAATCTTTTACTACGGATGGTTTCAGAAGCACTTGTCTAGATGTCATTATTTCCTCTTGGCGAAAGCTGCTGACTCTGAATAGGGGTGTTTATCTAATTAGTGAAATCTTCAAACGTTGAAAGAATCAGCTGCGAAACATAGCCTCATATTTCCCTTTGGGCAAAGAATAAACAGGTAAGAATGAAAAAGCCTTGCTTCTATTAAGGGAATCCATATCTTCCCCTTTCTTCCTTGTGCCCCCATGTAAGGCCCCTTTTGTTCATTCGCAGGGTGGTTGTTGAAGAATTTGTCTGTACTCATCTGGCCCAAAACTCCGCCTCTGTGTATTCACACTCGATGAACCCAGACCAGGATTCAGTGACCCCTCAGAAGAAGACAAACTTGATTTCCTCCTTCTTCAAGGTTCAGTGTATTTGCTACATAGGGACAATGTATTTATAAATAGTTTGCAGCTCCCAAGAGCGTAGAAGTGTGTGTCATTTTCTCAACAGATAATAGCATCAACCCTCTTGAGAAAAAAGAATGACATCACTTTTAAATGATTCCTATGTAACGTCCCCAAGGAAGAGTGTGTTGCAAAATGAAAGGCTATGCGTGTATAGAAATTTCCAAAACAGCGTTCTGTTTACAAAGGCCGAGTCAGGTGTTTGTCAAGGGGAAAAAAAAGCATAAGCCATTGGCTTCTCCTGACAGGACTTTCCTGCTTTTTCTTGTAAAAGAATGAGGTATGGTTAATCCTTTTATTTCTATCCGAGAGCACGGAGCAGTCAGGCGCTAGGTGCGATCTAGCTTGAATATTCATTCAGCAAGGGTCCAAGAGCCGGTAGTGCTGTTCTAGGTGTTGTGACCCTTTCAACATGTATTGACCAGCTTCCTCAAAGAACTTACAGTTCATCAATTCATCAAAAAGGTGGGTCAGAGACTGAGTGAGGAAGGCCTGGGGGTGCCGTGGTGAGCTGGGTTGGCCACTGCTTTCTTGGAACTTTCACAGTCTGATGAGACAATCGCCAAGCAGGTAAATCACACAAGCAGACACATCCTGTGTTTTATCAAATCAAAAGTACCATTGATTGCAAGATATACCATTACTTATGTTTCACCAAAATAAAAGCTGTGATTTTGATGGTAAGATGTCATCAGTTGTGACACACGAAGCTCTATTTCAGAGATGTTGAAATGTTTGTCTGAGGATCTGCATGTATGAGAATTAACTTAGAAATTAATTAATTGTTAATCATGGTGAGTGCTTCAAAGGGGGAAAAACATATGGTGTTACAAGAAAGAGTCACGGGAAGGCCTACTTTAGATTGGGTGATGTTTGAGTTGAGTATTAAGGGATAAGGGATCGTGAGAAAAGTCAGATGCTTCTTGAATGAGTGATATAGGAAATGAGTGAAGTAGGAGCTTGGAGGAGGGAGAAATCAATTTGGGTAGGAAGAGTCAGGTAGGAATTGAGCTGGAATCTGAATGATTTGAATGATAGGTGGAAAGGAAGGCCAAGACAAGGGACACAAAAGCAGCAAACGCAAAGAGCAAAATCTATTAATTAAAAATAATCCATCCTAAAATCCATTTGGAATCTCAAGGAACTCAAAAAAAAAAAAACAAAACAAAACAAAAAACCCACCCCAAACCAAAAACCAAAACCAAACAAAACCCCAAAAACCAAAAAACGAAATGAATTTGAAAGGGAAGGACAAAGATGGAGGACTCACACTTCCTGATTTCAACACTTACTGGAAAGCTACAGTAATCAAAACAATGTGGTATTGGCAGAAAGACAGATATATAGACCAAAGCAATAGAATAGACAGCCTAGAAATAAATCCTTGTAAATATGGTCACATTGTTTTTGATAAGAGTGTCAAGAAAATTCAATAAGGAAAGGACAGTTTCTTTTTCTTTCTCTTTTCCTTTCTCTTTCTCTCTTTTCCTTTCTTTCTTTCTTTCTTTCTTTCTTTCTTTCTTCTTTCTTTCTTTCTTTCTTTCTTTCTTTCTTTCTTTCTTTCTTTCTTTCTTCTTTCCTTCTTTCTTTCTTTTGTTTTTTGAGAGAGAGAGAGAGAGAGAGAGAGAGAGAGAGAGGGAGAGAGAGAAAGCACATGCATGAACCAGGGAAGGGCAGAGTGAGAGGGAGAGAATCTTAACCAGGCTCCACACTCAGCATGGGGGTGAGGGGGCCGATATGAGGCTCAATCTCACAACCTTTGTATCATGACCTGAGCAGAAGTCTAGAGTTGGACGCTCAACCAACTGAGACACCCAGGCGCCCTGAGGAAAAGAGAGTTTCTTTAACAAATGGTGTCTGGACATGAAAAGATGCTCAATGTTACTCCTCATCAGGGAAATACAAATCAAAACCACATTGAAATATCACCTCACACCAGTCAGAGTGGCTAAAATGAACAAATCAGGAGACTATAGATGCTGGAGAGGATGTGGAGAAACGGGAACCCTCTTGCACTGTTGGTGGGAATGCAAATTGGTGCAGCCGCTCTGGAAAGCAGTGTGGAGGTTCCTCAGAAAATTAAAAATAGACCTACCCTATGACCCAGCAATAGCACTGCTAGGAATTTATCCAAGGGATACAGGAGTGCTGATGCATAGGGCCACTTGTACCCCAATGTTCATAGCAGCACTCTCAACAATAGCCAAATTATGGAAAGAGCCTAAATGTCCATCAACTGACGAATGGATAAAGAAATTGTGGTTTATATACACAATGGAATACTACTTGGCAATGAGAAGGAATGAAATCTGGCCTTTTGTAGCAACGTGGATGGAACTGGAGAGTATTATGCTAAGTGAAATAAGCCATACAGAGAAAAACAGATACCATATGTTTTCACTCTTATGTGGATCCTGAGAAACTTAACAGAAGACCATGGGGGAGGGGAAGGGGGAAAAAGTTAGAGAGGGAGGGAGGCAAACCATAAGAGACTCTTAAGAACTGAGAACAAACTGAGGGTTGATGGGGGGGGGGGGAGGCCGGGGAGGGTGGGTGATGGGTATTGAGGAGGGCACCTGTTGGGATGAGCACTGGGTGTTGTATGGAAACCAATTTGACAATAAATTTCATATTTAAGAAGAGAAACAAATGGTGCCTGGAAAATGGATATCCACATGAAAAGAATGAAGTTATACCCTTACCTAACACCATACACAAAAATTAACTGAAAATGCATTAAAGATATAACACAAACGCTGTTACTTTTAAAAGAAAACACAGGGCTAAAACTTTGTGATGTTGGATCTGGTGATGATTTCTTGGCTGTGACACCAAAGGCACAGGAAACACAAGAAAAAAACAGACAAATTGAAGTTCATGAAAATTAAAAACTTTTGTGCATCAAAGAACATGATCAACAGAGTTAAAAGGCAACCCACAGAATGGGAGAAAAGATCTGCAACTCATGTATCTGATAAGGGATTAATATCTCGAATATATAGAGAACTCTTAAAACTCAACAACAACAAAAACAAACCAATTCAAAGCACCTGAACAGAAGACATGCAAATGGCCAATAAGCACATGAAGAGATGTTCAGCATCGCCTATCATGAGGAGAATTCAAAAGCAAAAATGAGATACCACCTTGCACCGCCAGGAGGGCTACTAACAACAGCAACAACAGCAAGATTACAAGTGTTGAGAAGCATGTGGAGCAACCGGAACCCCTGCGCATTCCTGGCGGGAATGTAAAAGGGTACAGCCGCTGTGGAAAACGGATGGCACTTCTTCAAAAAATTAAAAATACCGTTAACATCTGATCCAGCAATTCCATTTCTGGCTACATATCCAGAAGAATTGAAAGCAGGGCCTCAAAGAGACATTTGTACCTCCGTGTTTATAACAGCATTAGTCACAATAGCTGAAACACGGAAGCAACCCAGGTGCCCACTGACAGATGAATGGTTAACCCAAATGTGTTACATACCTACAGTGAATTATGATTCAGCCTTAAAAAGGAAGTCAGTTTTGCAATATGCTACAACATGGCTGAACTTTGAGGGTATTATGCTAAAGGAAATAAACAACCACAAAAAGACAAATGCTACACGATCCCACCTATATGAGGTACCTAGAATAATAAAGTCATAGAGAGAAAGTAGACTAGTGGTTGCTGGGGGCTGGGAGGAGCAGAACGGAGAGCTGTTTAATGGGAACAGAGTTTCAGTTTTATAAGATCAAAAGAGCTCTGGAGATGAATGGTGGTGATCGCTTCACAGCAGCGTGAATGTGCTCAATGTCACTGAACGGTACACTTAAAAATTATAAATTACATGTTATGTGTATTTTACCACAATTGGTAAAAAAGATAATGGGGCATGTCTGCAGGTCCAGGAAGAGATCATCTGGGTTGGTGTGAAGGACTTCACTAAGGAAGTAATAAAAGATGAGTTTGAAGGCACAGACCGGCACCAGATGCCAAGGCCCTTGGATGACAAACGAGTAAGGCAGGAATTTATCTCTCAGGCAACAGGAAATCCGGAAATCCTGGGAGGATTCTCTCACACTCCCCACCCATGCACATGGGCCCCCAAGTGAAGAGATAGGATTCATTCATCTTCCCAGAAAGAGTGCGGACCGAGAGACTGATCATTCGTTAAGTGAGGCAGGCTCGGAGATCCGCTGGGAATGAGTAGAACCGGGTCTATACAAAATCAGGTCACACAGAGACCAGATTGGTCTGTGGGTGACAAGAGCAGTTGTGCAATTTTCCCTGGCTGCAGCAGGTGCAGACAGAATGAATGGTGAATCACTTCATCCCGGGGGATCACCATGCTAGGTGTGTCCAAAGGTCAGTGAGTTGAAGGATTGAGGTCTTAGCCATGGGACCTGGGGGGCGAGGTGTGAAGCTAGGAAGGGTGGTAGGCAGGGAGGACTGGAGGCTCTGAGGGCCTTGGGTAGAAGACCTAAGTGAATGGTAACTGTGGAAGCTGAGTGTACCAACTCATGGACTTTCTTGGGTATTTGCCACGTGACCAGGTTGAGCATGGAGTAATGCTATTAGGAGAAGCCAAAAAGGTATGGATTAGGCTTTTCCATTCCCAAAGGATACACTGTGTAAGTTATAACAAGGGAAGAGAACAGGTTGGAGTGTTCTTTAGACTAATGCTTTACCTCATATGCTGAGAAGGGTTCCAGACCTCACAGTTGGAATATCTTGGTCAGTGGGTGAAGGATGCCCACCTCTCCAAACTCCAAAGAGATAGGGCGTGGGAACTGAATATCAACACTGTCGGTGATGGGCTGGAGAAGGGGGTCACACCACCGACTGGATGGTGTCTCATGCACCTGGCCTCCTGACTGGGTTGAGGAGGAGGCTATGAGGGCCCTACAGTCCACTCAGCCCTTTGACATTGTTGACAGTTGGAGGGTGAAACCTCGCCATCAGAGAGGTGAGAAACCAGGAGGGTCATCTCATTCCCTCTCCCCAACTCCTGACAACTACCATTACATTTTCCGTCTCTGTGAATTCTCTATTCTAGGTGCCTCATGTGAATGTTTCTTTATGATTTCTGAGTTAGAAAATGAAGAGTTCACTTAAAAGCTCTCTGCTTCTTTTTGTATCTTAGAAATATCAGCTTTTCGGGGCGCCTGGGTGGCTTGGTCGGTTAAGCGTCCGACTTCGGCTCAGGTCATGATCTCACGGTCTGTGAGTTCGAGCCCCGCGTTGGGCTGTGTGCTGACGGCTCAGAGCCTGGAGCCTGTTTCAGATTCTGTGTCTCCCTCTTTCTCTGACCCTCCCCCATTCATGCTCTGTCTCTCTCTGTCTCAAAAATAAATAAACGTTAAAAAAAATAAAAAAAAAAAAAGAAATATCAGCTTTTCTTTCAATGACTAACCTATTTTTTACTTTGAGGGTTGAAACAGAGAAGTGTGTTTCTTTGTATCTCTTTGGCTAAGAATTCCCCCCAAACACAGCAAGTTCTGGGCAGAGAGGAACCTCTCAGAGGTATCGAAGGAAGTTCCATATCATGTGACTATGATCCAAAAGAGTGGTGAATGGAGATCATCAGAGTAGACATCTACTCTGTGTGATATCCGGGCGTTGGCACATTATCTGATTATAGCAGAATCTCCTGATACGGTGGTAGGGATCTGATGGACAAGAAGACTCGGAATGTTCCAGAAATGATGGAATTGAAGGTGGGTAAATAAAGGCAATGGGGGAAATCGAGAGGGTCTTTCAGTGGCCATAAGGGGCATCGGAAGAGGATGGCTGTGACTTTGCTAGAGAATGCTGACCCTGATTCTGGGTAAAGGTGTAGGAAGTGAGTGAGTCTCTGAGGGAAGCCCTGTGGTTGGCATTTACTGAGCACACAGTTCTTCCTCAGCATCCTTTGAGGCTTTGTTCCGAGGATGCCACTGCCAAGCATCCCCAGGCGTGCCAGGCAGAGAGAACCACTCCTTCCTTTGTTCTGTGGATATAGATTCAACAGATATTTGGCACTGAATGGAAGAGGGTGGCTTCTGTGCTATCATGGAAGTTCACTTAATCCTAGGTCTATGTTAAGGTTTGGTGAGAGGAATCCCCTGAGCGCCCCTCCCGAGTTCAGAGCCAGGTGAGAAATAAAACACAGGACAGGCAGGTAGAAATCAAAATGTCAGCTCTATAAAGGCAGGACAAGAGAGCTTTTGATACTTCTTTCTTCTTTCCAAAATAGATAGAATTATGGGGCACCTGGGTGGCTCAATCGGTTAAGTGGCCGACTTCAGCTCAGGTCACGATCTCGTGGTCCGTGAGTTCGAGCCCCGCATCGGGCTCTGGGCTGATGGCTCAGAGCCTGGAGACTGCTTCCGATTCTGTGTCTCCCTCTCTCTCTGCCCCTCCCCCGTTCATGCTCTGTCTCGCTCTGTCTCAAAAATAAATAAAAAACGTTAAAAAAAATTAAAAAAAAATTAAAAAAAAATAGATAGAATTAGCTACCTGCTCATTGACTGCTGGACTCTTCTGCAGGGGCACAGCCCGCCGGGTCAGCTGACCCCACAGCACAGAGCGGGCCAGAACGCACCCCTCGGCCTGCAGACAGACCAAACTGGAATGGCCACAGGGCATCGGGCTTCACTGGGCCCATTCCATCTTCCTGACTGCCCCATGAGGTAAGTCTCTCCTCTCACGGAGACACATGGATGAGACAGGAGAGGAGAGAGAGATAGGGACAGAACACCTTGAGATGCTGTTCCATCAGGAGCACCCCCATGGAGAGTGCTGGGATGGAGTGCCATTTGGAGCACGTCTCACACTGCGTGATAGCTGTCCTTCTGTCTTGGCTTTTCTTTCAGTGAAAGCTTTGCCAGCAGTACAGGTTGCCTTATTCACCTTTGTGCTTGGGCATTTAAGGGGAGAATCAACCCGTGTCAGCACTTCGTGGGTGTTGTTTGAGTAAGCGGAATGGGAAGGAGACAGGAACACCTCCTTCCAGAATCCAGGGGAACTCCTGGAAGTCCTGTTCTCCAATTGCTCGGGTGTGGGCTGGAGTGCCCTCAGGCCAAAGCAGTAGCATGGTTGACATGATTTTTCTGACCTCCCAGAGGATTCCTCCTGGCCTCCTTGTTGGGTTGGTTGCTGACCAAGTTCTATGTGCCTCAGTGCCTAGTAGCTGGCCTACCTCCGCACGCACTGCCGTGTCATCCGGACAGGGCATAGGCCTCGCGGACCCAGGCATCAGCATTGCAGCTTCCCCAGTCCCTTCTACGCCTAGTTAAAGGCCCCAACCTATTATTAGACCTTCCTCGCTGAGCACTTTTCTGTCCCTTCATTGGTTGTTGAAGAAGAAGCCTCACACCCTTTTTGGAAACTCATCCTAACCCAGTCTTGCCTGTGATTAGGACTGACTCAGAAGTAAAAATGCTTGCTGAATCACCACCACTTCCTAGAACACCCTAGCATTTTCATTAATTAAGGCCTCCCTGCCACATGTTGAATCACTCCAGCCTGGGATCTGAAATTAGGGTGCGCCCCAGGTGCAAGGGGCTCTTTAATGAGCACAACTCCGTCTGTGCTTTACTGGGACTCCGGAGCACAGGGCTCTTCCCGCCCTTCTCCTTCGGTGGCTGCGTCCTCCAGACAGGAGGACGTGCGAGCATGTGGTACAAGACCAGTGTCCTTCTATTTGCCTTGGCATAGACATTTCAGAATTCAAACTCACATACTCTTGGCGTTGTAATGGTGGTTTTTATTTTTTGTCTTTTTGTGTTTTGAAAGTACTTCCCTCTCAAACAAGCTTTAGTTAAAGCCACTGGTTCTACTCCATTTTGAAACCAGGCAATGTCCTTACGTTGAGTGTCAGTTGCTGAAATACTAGGAAAGCTTCACGTAATTTACCAGGTACATAAAAGTTTGCTTGGGCATATATTCGAAGTGACTTACACGTGTGAAGGCCACAAAAGACTAAGGGCTTTCCGATCCTGATGGGGCCCCTTGCGGGCTGTCTTACTTTGGGAGCGTAGTTTGCTCATCTGTAATGAGGGGCCGCCGCTGTGGTAATAGCAGCACAGAGGTGAAACTCAAGCGAGAAGGAACAACTGTATCTGTGGAGGCCTACTCTGCGTCGGCTACCCGGCCAAGTGCTTTTCACATTGATATTTTATTTTAATTAATTAATTTATTTATTTATTTTTCACGTTGATATTTTATATTTATTTATTTATTTATTTATTTTTCACGTTGATATTTTAAAAAATGAGTCTGAATGCTTAAAAAGTCAATGCAAGTGTTGGTTATTATAAATTGTGTAACCATGGGAGAAGTCTGCTTATCTCTCTGAACTTAATTTCTTCATCTGTGAATCCAGAATAATGCCACCAAACTCAAAGGGTGTGTCAGGCTCACATGGAATTATCCAAGTAAAGGTGTTGGGTGAAACTTATAAAGCAGCTTACAAGTGTTAGATATTATTATCGGTGTTGATGATAAACCTTTAAATACCTGCTCACAAATGAGTTCGACAGTCTTCTTCAAGGGATATATCTCTCTAATCTGGGTGGCGGTGGGGTCAATGACAGTGTGGCAGAGTATCTATGTATCCTTCTATCCAACCCAGCCTGTAGCTACACCCTCTGATTAGTCCACACTGGCAATTTTCGAAGGGACTCAGAGCTCAGACCGGCACTGCTGGTGGGCCCCTGGGGCTGCCATCGCCAAGTCTGGAGGCAGAGCTCTCACGCTCTGAAAATTGGCATGAGCGTTTTTCACGGTGTTTGTGTTTTGTTTTTAGAACCACGCATGCTTTGAGATCTTTTATCTTAAGACTCCTGATGGCTGTGAAAGAAATGCAAGTAGCCACTCTTGTGCTAGTCGCTCTACAGTGAGTAGTTTGTACCACGTGAAGTCAGCTCAAGAAATTTTAGGTTCCCGCCTGGAGGGTACCAGGGTCCCTGCTCACTTTCTTATTTCTAATTTCTACTGCTCGGGCTTGGAAGGTAGTCCTGTTTGGGTCTTCTTCTCTGTCTCACCAAATTAATCTGTTGGCAAGTTCTGATGATTAGTAGTACATTTTTTCGTACATATTTCTGCCTCTCTTTCACTAAATGAATTTGGCCCCATGCCACTGCATCTGATCATACCAGTAGTTTCCAGAGAGCGTCCCCCTCTCCCTTCGACCTTTCTTCTACAACCGTCCCGGAGTCAGAGTTATCTTTCTGGAGCCCTGCTTGGATTGCGTGCCTCTCCAGCCCTGCAACATTCAGTGGCTACCCGTTGCCTGCAAGACAAACTCCATCCTCTTTGCCTTTCTGCTTACCAGCCCCGGCCCCCTCCCCCCACTCTTCCAGCAGCCTCTAATACATACCCCGGCTTCTTCCTTTCCCTTTGCTCATGTCATTCCTCTACGTGAAATGTCCCCCTCCCATTTCCGTCTCACCCCCCACAGGGAGTTGTGAGCAATCTCTGCTTCCTTTGCTCTCATCTTCCTCCGCAAGGTCTTAGAGACCAGGACTGAGCTTCACAGGTCTTGAAGCCTCCTGCAGAGCTTTGTTGGGACGGAGCTGATGAATCTAGAATTATTTGGTGTTCTTTCGGCTCGTTCATCCTTGGGGTCAACTGGGTCTTCTCATGAACCTTCTGGGCCTTCTGTACCATTCTCTGCACAAGCATAAGTAACTCAGAATCAAAAGTGCTGGACAGTTGCCGGTTCTCGTCTGTTTTCCTTCTTTTTTGGGCAGGATCACATCTTAACTCTGTTCTGACTTCGTTAAGTTACCCCTTGTTAAATGGAGCACACTGTGCCAGAATGTGAGCTGCAGTTTGACCACAGACCACAAGAAAAATTGAGATAGAGAAGCTTATTATCCACAGGTCGCGAGGCATGTGCACAGCATGCCTCGAGGGGCTACACAGGGAAGTCAAGTCAGGGTACAGGCAGAGAGAGAGGCAGGACCTGAGGCACCTGTCTTTATTAGGGCCCGTGGATGGAGTTCTTTGGGTCTCTTGGGCTAAGGCTGGACTGGTCAATTCAAACCCAAAAGAGCCGAGTTTTGGTAAGCTCCATGGGGGTCTTATGTCTGGGGCCCATAAGGGGAAGGCCCTGGGAGGTAGGGTGACTGTTTATCGCAAAGCCAGGAAAGTCATGGCCGGGCTGCTGTTTAGGGCATGCATGCACTTGCACGAGGGGCTAGGGTCAGTTTCAAGCCCCCCACGGGCCAAGCAAAATAGTTGCTGAGGCAGCAGTACCCTGAGTAGCTTAGCTAAACCCTTGAGGATCTCCCAGGCCAATAAACAAAATGATTTCCCCATTCATTACTAAGCAGAAGGAGCCCAGAAGAAATCGTTTAAAAAAAAAAAAAAAGACTACAACAACAACAGGTGTTAATTCCCTGTTTCTCATAAACATGTTGACTTTGCTACATTCCTAGAGCATTGGAGCACCTTTTTGGAAACTCAAAGGTAGTAAAAGACTCCTAAGAATGAAAATCCTATGAAAAAAAATTCTGTTTATGATTTTAAATTTCTTGTACCATTTATACAGCTGGAAGTTTGCTGGCTGTTGGGAGAAAATTCTTCCAAGCCCCCATATGCTTCTGGATATAGAGGGTATGGTTATTATTAAAACTTTTGCCTCTGTTTGGGATATAAATGAAAAGTAGTCCAGATTACTAGAATGAATTCTAATTGATACCAGCTTTGGGAGAATTAACAACAGAGGAACATAGAGACGTGAGCCTTTAAGAGCTGGCCATGGGAGGTTCCCTTTGCCCCTACCATTTTTATCACTATTCCTGGCAATTATTTTTGTTTTGTTTTGTTTTGTTTTTAGTGGGGGAAGGACAGAGGGGGAGAGACAGAATCTTAAGCAGATTGCACGCCCGGCATGGTGACTGATGTGGGGCTCAGTCTGACGACTGTAAGATCATGACCTGAGCTGAAATCAAGAGTCAACTGACTGAGCCACCCAGCCACCCCTCCTGACAATAATTTTTATTTATAATATTCTACCTGGTATGGGTTACAGGGAGAACTATAAATATTTCTGAGACTCGGAAAGGTCACTTCTAGCCACTTGAACAGGAGGCAGAGTCACTTTCTGGTACTTATTCCCTAAATGACTTGATCTGACTTGAACATGATTGTTTTTCTTAGGGCAGGGAAAGACTCAGCTGTGTGTTCAGACTTGTCTTATTAGTTTAATGTTTATGGTTAATACACATGGGCTTAGGAATTTATTTTGGTGCATTATAGCACTAATAAAATAGAATAGAGACATTAATAGTGTTTGATGTGTTTCAGAGTTCAAAATACTTCTAAACATACTGTGATCACAATCAGTGTCTTTCAGTGGGGAACATCCATTGTCTCTTGTGTTGAGAAAAGAGATGTCTCTTTTCTCACTTTGAAAAGTTATGGTAAAATACACATAACATAAAATTTACCATAGTAACCATTTTTATAATTTTTTTTTTTAAATCAACGTTTATTTATTTTTGGGACAGAGAGAGACAGAGCACGAACGGGGGAGGGGCAGAGAGAGAGGGAGACACAGAATCGGAAACAGGCTCCAGGCTCTGAGCCATCAGCCCAGAGCCCGACGCGGGGCTCGAACTCACGGACTGCGAGATCGTGACCTGGCTGAAGTCGGACGCCTAACCGACTGCGCCACCCAGGCGCCCCAGTAACCATTTTTAAATGTACATTTTTAAGCACATTCACATTATCTTGCAACCAACACCACCATCCATCTCCAGAACTTTTCTTAATCCCCAGCTGAAACTGTTAAACAATTACTCCCCATCCCCCCATCCCTGGCCCCTGGAAACCATCATCCTACTGTCTGTCTCTCTGGATTTGACTGCTCTAGGTGCATCCACAAAAGTGGAATCGTACAGTATTTGCCTTTTTGTGGCTTATTTCACTTAGTGTTCTCAAGTTTCATTCATGTTGTAGCATGTGTGAGAATTTCCTTCTTTTTTAGGTAAAGTAATATTTCATTGTATGGATGTACCACATTCTGTTTATTCATCCATCGGTTAATGGATACTTGGGTTGCTCCTGCCTTTTGGCTATTGTGAATAACGCTGTTATGAGTTCCCATGTTATGTCATGGGTGTTCAAATAGCTATTCAAATTGAAATCTTTCTTTAGGAAAAGGCAGGGCAAATGGGAAAAGGTTATGCTTTCTTGAGCTATTGTGACTCAAAATTGCCCTAAACCCATTTTTCAGGTTTTAAAAAGTAGATATCGCAATTAATAAGGAACTGGAAAAATTAAAGTGGACTATATTAGGTGATTTCCACCCCCCCCCCAACATAAGGAAATAAAATCAAATAACACTGAATCTTTAAAGATTTGCTGTGTTAATGTTAGATGATGAATTGAAAAAATTTTTCAAATAACACATTCACCTACCCATACAGATGAATGTTGAGTAAGAAATAATCTCACCATGGCATTTACGGTCCTAGATAGTAAGATTTCAAAATTCAAGTGACAGAATACTTAAATCTAAGGGAAAACCTAAATGGGAAATTTGTGGAAAACCACTGACTATGAGCCATGAGATTACAGAAGTTTGCTAATATTGCCTATTATACTCTTTCGCAGAGGAAATATTATACGTTTATGTGTGAATTTTTGGTTTTCATTTTTTATGGTTACCCTGACAAAACAACAATGGCTAGGTATCTACAAATTGGAAATACAAACCCAGAGCAATGGAAGCAATAGGGTTTTTAGGAAGGGGTAAGTGTGGCTGTTCCGGTGTAGAGGTTTTGTAAGAAACGCCCCACAGGCCCAGAGGGAAGCCACGGGGATGGGAAGGATGCCGTGCCCTGTAGTTACCCTTGTTGGCAGCAGATGGCAGCAGAGAGAGGCTTTGCACACCTCTGGGGGTTCTGGTCTGGACTGAGGGCTTCTGAGAAAAGGTTCAGTCAGTTATCACATCAAATAGTAGAAAAGGTCTTTGATAAGTTATTCAGCTTCTCCAAGAAATGGAAAAAGCCAAAGTAACCACGTCGCAGGTCTTTTCCTGGCCAAAGACAGCCATCTTTCATGATTTAGCTTTTTGTTTCTGAAGGCCCCCAAAACAAACCATTTCACACTCTGGACTTTCGGTGGTGCTTTGGTGTTCCTGCCTCACCCAGCTGGTTCCACACTGTACTTTTTTTGTGTGGTTTTTTTTTTTTTCTTTAATGTTTATTTATTTTTGGTGGGGGAGGGGCAGAGAGTGAGGGAGACAGAGGATCCGAATCGACCTCTGCACTAATAGCAGAAAGCCCGATATGGGGCTTGAACTCACGAGCTGTGAGATCATGACCTGAGCGGAAGTGGGTGCTTAACTGACTGAGCTGCCCACGTGCTCCCATACTGTACTGTTTTGTATGGCAACCGCCTCATACGCCTCTGTCCTCCACATTGCGACCCTTTAAAATCATCTTTGCATTTGCCAGAGGCTTAGACAATGCTCTGCACATAGAAGGAGCTCAATAGATGTGTCTTTTTTTAAATGGATAATGAAATGGTAAATATTATTAAATATTTTTGTAAGATACTTCACAAAGTTGGTCATAATGTCCATGCTATTAAGATGAAAACTTGTGAATTAGATGCAGCTAATTCACTCCAAACTCAAGTTATGCTGGTAGATGGACTGACATGAGTTGGAAGGAAATCTTGGGTGGTGTTCCATATACAACATTTTTATTGGCTTAAGTAACTATAGAGAAAGCAGGCTAATTAAACTGACACATGACATAAAGTTGGAAAGAATTGCCAATAAACTGAATACAGGGCTCAGAAAGATCTGGATGGACTAGAGGGATGAGCCAAAATCAGCAAGATGAAATTCGACAGGGAAAACGTTAGAGGCTTGTATTTAGGTTGGAAAAATCCATGTGACATGGAGTATAAATTTTGATAGGAGGTGGGAGGCAGTGGGAAGAGAAGGGGAGGGGGAGTACTCTGTGAAAACTTGGAAACAGAGCGACTGTTCATGGACAAGGTGGCGGTTCAACAGTTTGTGTCTCCGTCATTCTATGGAATATTGTACATTTGTTAAAAAAAAAAACAAAACAAGTTAGATCTATACATACCGACCTGGAAAGATTTCCAAGACGTATTACAAGATGAGAAGCTACCACGGAAAAAAGTATGTAAGAAATGCAAACCAAAGTAGTTATGTATGTATATCTCTGTATCTATATACATCTGCCATTGCATAGAAAAAAGATTGGAAGGATGTACATTGAGGTCTTAATACTGATACTTCTGAGTAGGACTATGAAATGAGACTTTCGCTTGACTTTATATACTTCTGCGTTTCATTTTAAATGCAAATGTATTTGTATATTAATTCTGTAATTACATAAATCATCTTGTAACTGAAAGTGAGGAAAGGTGACGAGGCCGTTAAAAATCTCCCTCAAGGGGGGCCTGGGTGGCGCAGTCGGTTAGGCGTCCGACTTCAGCCAGGTCACGATCTCGCGG
Source organism: Felis catus (assembly GCF_018350175.1). NCBI lineage: Eukaryota > Metazoa > Chordata > Mammalia > Carnivora > Felidae > Felis > Felis catus. Next base: position 1,247,489 of record NC_058368.1, read on the forward strand.
TCCGTGAGTTCGAGCCCCGCGTCGGGCTCTGGGCTGATGGCTCGGAGCCTGGAGCCTGTTTCCGATTCTGTGTCTCCCTCTCTCTCTGCCCCTCCCCCGTTCATGCTCTGTCTCTCTCTGTCCCCCCGCAAAAAAATAAAATAAAAACGTTGAAAAAAAAATTAAAAAAAAAATCTCCCTCAAAATTAACGTGTGATACTGCGTCTAGAATAGTCACCCCAATGCTGGGCCACGCTGGAGTGCTGCACCTAGTGCTGGGCACCGTCCGCCTTCTGGAAGACACTGAGGGGGAGCCTAGCGACCCCTGGCACACTTATCCCTGCTTGACTGCCAGAGGTTAGAAAATGTGTTTTGTTCTCTCTTATTTGCTTGTACCTCGTAGGTTGGTACACAGTAGTTGCTTCATATTGGATGAACCAATGAATGACTGAGAAATGTGGGGCTATATAGCTGGAAAATAAAGTTGAGGTTGAACTTGGATCTGTTCTCAGCTCTTTAAGGTTCTTAAGTGGAAAATAGACTTCCTCTGGGTCCACCAGAGGGCAGAACAGATGCTGGAAAGCTGGTGTTATAAACAGGCAGATTTCTGCACAATAGGGAATTCTTCTGATGGCCTCCAGCCCCCTCCTTCTTTGGCCTCATCTCCTCCCAGTCTCTCCCTGACTCTGGTGTCCCGGCCTTTCTCTTCCTGGATGACTCTTCCCTGAGATATCCGTTTGGCTTGCTTCTCTTATGCCTCTTAGCAGAGAGGCCTTCCCTGGCCACCCTACATCGAACAGCGATTCTCATTGTCCCTGGCCCTTCCTAGTTCCCGTATGCACAGAAAGTTCCGTTGCACTTATCTGCAGCATATATAATCGACAGGGATTTGTTTGTAGCCTGCCTCCTTCAACATGAAGGCAGAGATTTTGTTTTGTTCGCAGTCCCGGTGCCCAGTAGCTCCTGGCACTCCGCTGGCCCTTGGTAAATATTGGCTGAGTAAATGAATAATTCGAGATGCGCAGGAATGGAATGGAGTGTCTCTAGAAGTCAGGACTTCTTCTTAACCCTATCAGCACTGGGGAAGATGGGGCGTCCCTATGGTGTTGGCTACTAGCTTCAGGAATTAAATGCACTGGGAGAATTCTGGAAGTCCAACCCTCACCCTTTGTGTGATAGGACTGTCTGCTCGTGGCCTTTGAGTATGATATATTACCTCCCCGAAAGGCACGTTCCTGGTCCATTCAATAGGAATAATACTACCCGAAGGCCTAAGACTGCCAGAGAATCTGTGAGGATTAAATGAGATCATATGCATAAAACACGTGGCAACAGAGACTAACTAGATGAATGGACGCTTTATGACCCTGTTGACTTTTCTTTAATCATAGACTAACATAACTGTCGGAACCCTACCTTTTTATGTCATGACTTTTGCACCTAGCCTCTCCTCTCTCTCTATTGTGCTTACATCAGATTTAGTACAAATGTGCCACTTTTTTTCCAGCTTCCAGTTTGTCAAGCTCTGCTTGAGTCATTTCTATCTAAAATACCACCCATCATCTTTCCAGCTTGGGATCTATCTCATGGAACACGCATGGCAATATGTTACTTAGCACTTCACTACGTAGAAAGCTTCTACAGAAATTGTCTTACTTAGCTGCCATTAACCTTGGAAAGTACCAGTAAGCCCACTGTAAGATGAGAGAACTGAGGTCCGGAGAATTAAGTGAGCTCTTGCAACACCCACCAGACGCCCCTCTTGGCACGTTGCCTGCTGCTGTCTGGTTGACTGCTGAGGTCGGTGACAGCAGTGATGGTCAGCTCGGGCCAGGCCACCCTGGAGAATACTGCCTGCGTCCTCCTGAGTCGGCCCTCATTCACTCACTGCCAATTGCCACCCGCCTTTTGACAGTTGCGCATCTACGGAAGAGTTGAGACCACGAGTGCCAGCTTACTAGCAAACCTTGTGCCAGATAAATTGGCAGCCGGGCCGCACCCACCGTTTCACAAGCTTCCAAGGTCAAATACGTGGATGCCCAGCCAGTGCGGAGGCCCTCCTGGAGGCTGGCCAATGGCCTTGATGCAATCAGGCCGGCCCAGGGTCTTTTGGTGGTCCCTTTTGAAAAACAAAAACAAAAGCCCCAAACAGAGGTTTTTCTTACCTAGCACAAATGATAAATTTGAGATATGTACTGAGGATTAAATTCATGTTCAAAGTTCAAGCTCTAATTTTCAGGTGTGTGGCCAGACCGCTCTATAAGCTCTTCAAAGTGGTCAGTAGTGATCTGGAATTATTTTGGTCTAGTCTTTTAAAACGTTGAGAGTAATAACCTTCACAGCTTATAAGAATGAACACATCTATCTTAAAAATAATGTGCCGTTTTAACAGCCTGTGTGCAGAGCACTTTGGAAGATGACCAGGGACTATTTTTCTCTTTTCTATTACCTGGATGAAAGTTGGCTGATTTTTTTGTCCTCTTAAATCCATTTAGAAAGCGAGCGCATGGCATACGGTTCTCCATAAAAAAACATTCCTAAGTATTTATGTGTAAAATGCTGAGGTCCTCGGGCTCAAGTTTCCTCTTACTGAAAAGCCAGAGCCGCTGTTGGCCGGCTGGGGGAGAGCCCCTGGAGGCAGGCAGGCCCGCAGACAGCAAGCACTCCCACACACAGGACAGGCTGGCCTGGCCTGCCTACGGGCTTATTTCCCATAGAAATGGGCGATAAGGAATGCAGAGCAGCTTCATCAGACCAGATTCGATTACCTGCAAATATACAGAAAGTACATCTCCCAGAAAAGACCCCTTATAGAATTTTTCTCATGCCTCAGCCGAACTTCACCATGAATGACATTTTCGGCTCCCGTGATTCTTCTAGGAGCCAAACCGGTCACGTGAACCCAACTTGGCATCCTGCAGGTTACAAATCCGGTCCACACGTCGTGCTGCACGTGTGTTTGTCAAAAGCCTGTTGGAGGTGAGCATGCGGCTGGACAAAAATACTCTTTCCCCCTCTCCTGTCAATCTTTCTGGTGACAGAGGCTTTCCTGTACCCGGGCAGAAGAATCCCAGAATGGTGGATGGACACCCTGGTAATTTACCGAGTTGGCGTTATAAAATATAAAATATTAACATAGAACACTGGCTATGGGTTAAAATAAAACCTGCTCTTCTATTAAAAACTGTAAGAGATTTTAAATAGTTATTTTACGAATTAATTATATTTAATATTTTAAATGACATTTGAGACATTACAAAATTATTTAGTTACAAGCATGGAATTAAAGCTATGATTTATTATTACAAAATGTTTTTACAGTGCTATTCTTGGCGACAGAAAAGTGTTTACCCTCACGAAAGTATGTCGAGTACCATTTTTTGGAAACCATGTCAAGCACAGTGATAATATTAGGGTCCAGTTTGTCCCATAGAACACCTAAATATTTATCTAAACTCTAATTTCTATTGAAAAACAAATGCCTACCAATTCTATTTTCACTTAAGAAAACCGGATGCTAAAGAGGGAAGCAAACTTTTGAAGTAGACGAAACTCATTTTTAATCATTAGAATTTCGAGTCCATCTAAATTCTTTAAAATTTTGTTTCCATCTATTCTTTGCAAACAGTAACTACCACTCCCCCCATTTTGTTCTGCACCATTAAATTGTACTGTGGCAATGAAGCACTCCCAAGCAGCCTCTTTAAGCCAGTGCTCCCACTGTTGACCACCGTAATGGAAAGGGCAAACACTGTAGAGAGGGTGGCTTGCCCCAGCCTGTAGTCAGTAGTAGCTGGTGGTCCATCCAGCGTGTACTTCTCATGCAGAATTACACCTAAGGTTTTGAAATAAGGCTCTTTGCTAATACAAGCCACCCCTAAGAACTTGTAGTTCGTTTCACGTGTGAGAGGCTGAAATGCGTTTACGGGCTACATACCACAATGAATACAGCCACCAGCCTCGCAGGGGCGCTGCAAATTACTCATAACTGAAAGGCTCTATTTTAAACTCAATGACAGTATCTAATTGCACACCGTTTGCATATCAGAATCTGAGCCTTTGAAACAGGGTGAACATATCACGGTTTTCAGAACATCTTACGGATCAAAAGAACATCTATCCCATTTTAAAGTTTTCACTTAAAAAAGCACAACAGAGTTTGAAGCGTTAGATAACCCTGTCCATTGTTACAGACTAAAACTCCCCAAGCGAATAAAAGAACCAAGAATCTCTATGTTCACCTTTAATTCAGGGAAAACGGCAAAGAGACCCTTAAGGAGATCAAGCAAGCCTTCTCAGCATCCTCTTTAGAACCTGGCGTTTCTCTCCTTTCCTCCAAGAAAGAGAAAGAAATGCTGATGTCCTTTGTTTAAAATAGGAGACAGCCCACACCCACAAGCCCTAGCGGCCCGGGGCCTCACTGGAACTAATTTTAGTGAAAATCAGCATGGGCACAGAATCATGCCTTTGTTTTCAAGCTTTAGGAGAGGAGAGCTCTGGTGGAGGCATCTGGAGTTTCACTGACATCCAGAGCAGTTTCAAATGGTTGCGTTTAAGATAGGAATCTGTATCTCGGGAAATGCTGGTGACCGTGCCTTGACGGCAAAGCACCTGTCTGTGCCTCCTCCTTTTCACCCTCTCTTTTATCCACTGGCTGGGTAATGCGTTAAACTGGTTTTTTGGACTTTCCAGAACAATATCTAATTAGCAAATAACACAATTCGGTGACATTTAGCAGGATGCAAATTCCAGACACCGCGATCATGAAAACCGTGAAGACGGTCTTCTCCGTGGGCCTGGAAACAAAGCAGTCCACTGTATTGGGACAAGGCCACGCGTTGCACTTCACCAAGCGCTGCATGGAGAACCCGTCGTACATGATGTAGAAGACGTACATGAAGACTGCTTCAAAGATGACGCGGAAGAAGATGCTGCTGGTGTAGGTCCACCACAGTGACCCTTCGATACGGACCTTCTGGCTTTTGATCTCTTCAATGTCCTTAAATTCATTCTTTATCTCCCCCTTAATGAACTTCCTTTTCTTCTCGTGTCTCCGGTATGCAACATGCATGGCCACCAGGAGAGCCGGCGTGGACACGAAGATCAGCTGGAGAGCCCAGAGTCGGATGTGAGAGATCGGGAAATAGTGATCGTAGCACACATTTTTGCACCCAGGCTGTAGAGTGTTGCAGACGAAATCGGCTTGCTCATCTCCCCACACTTCCTTCGCGGCTACGACAAGGATCATAATGCGGAAAATGAAGAGGACGGTGAGCCAGATTTTCCCAATACTGGTGGAGTGTTTGTTGACGCCCCCCAGAATGGTCTGCAGCGTGCTCCAATCCATCTCCTCCGGGCCGTGTGTGCTGGAAAAGGCAAAGCGAACACAACACAGGCGTGACTCGTCAGGACGGAACTGGGGAGACTTCTCCGGGTCCCCGGTGAGTGAGCACTCTTAAACCTCCTCGCGAGCAAATACCAACTCTTACGCAACCTCACCCAAAACGATGAAAACAAAACCAGCCCAGCTCGCTGTAGGATTAGACGCATAGTTCCCAAACCGCCTGGAACGTGTTCGTATGTGTTGTCTAATAAAGACTAGCGTGTTCCCGGGAAGAATTCACCCCGTGCTTGGCACATAACAGAGATGCGGGGGGTGGAGGAGGAGCGCCACAGCAAAAGTACTTGCTAACTTAAAGGCACTAATTAGTGCTGACCGAACTCTGCACTCTGCGGACTGCGCGGGTCACTCCGCACCTGAACGGGACCCGCCTGTTACTTCTGCCCGCTAGCCTCAGGTTTTGGACGGTACCACCGGGACCGAGGCTGGCTGAGGCCGGCCTTGCCTTAAAGGCCAACAGACCAACTCCCTGCAGAGCTACCTCCCTTGAAAACATTTCGGTTCACTTTCATGGATTTGGGATATAACAGTGAAATGACTGTTACCGGTGGTAAAGTTTACATTTGAGGCACTCCCAGGTTAAAATTTCACAGAAGGCTTCACTTCCTTTTTCTATATGAAAAGGAACAGGTGAGAATTAGTCTCCCCATGGAGGAAAGCCACGATGCATGGATTTTTGCACATACTTTCTGTGTCTGGATGGGTGGTCCTCACTGCCACGGTGGGGTGGGACTGATTTGCTCGGTTAGTACTGAGGGATACAGCTGTTTGGTGACGGCTGTAATTGTGCATTTTTCCTTGTGGGTCATGGTTTTAATTTAGAGGCGTTTCTAAAGGTGCACATTAAGAAAAAGGACAGCAAATTTAACTCCGTGATTCCCCGGTCACCGGCCCTACAAGATGAGTCACTGTATTGAAGTTCAGAACCAAAGCCTGCTACTCATGGAAAAGGGATTTGGAGAAGCCTGTGATCAATCTGCCATGAGACAGTGGCCTTCTCTTCATCCCAGGATATGAACTGCCTTCATTTATTCGTAGTTACAGCCCAACTGTCTCAATCAACCCCTCTTGTAAACAAGATTCCACCTCTCCACAACTCTGGTGAGTGATCGGTTTTCCACCCCTTCTAAGCTGGTAGTGAATCCTCCTTCTTCTCTTACTTAAAAGCATAATGCTCTCCCCACTTGGAACAAGTTGGGTCCCGTTTCCTGATGGACTTCCTAAGCAAGCTGGGAACGAATGCCTTTCGTCACTGCGCCCCATCTTGGGCACTGCTGTGGGGCACTAAGATCCGGCCGGAGCCATCCGACGCCATCCTGGTCAGAGGAGGCAGGAGAGACACGGAGAAGAGTCACAGACACAAAAATTCCGGAAGATTGAAATATGCTTGAGACACATTGAGACCTACTCAGCTTGACAAAGAGACACATCGACTGGAAGAAACTGTGGTTTAGTCTGGGTTCAGCCCCGACCCTTTAGACAGACTGTCTGGGAGGTCCTCAGGTGAACCAAAATTCATCTTTGAACCAAACAGTATCATGAAATTAGACAGTCCGGTTCTTCATCAGCACCGAGTGGAGAGCAGAACACTCACCGAAATAAACTGTCCCTGGTTTAAGTCAATACGTCCGACTAAAAATCTAGGGTGGTCCTTACGCCTTGGCCTCTTCTGCGCTACCAAGGATCACATGCTCTTTTGTAAACCAGTCCAATCACCATCAGCTGAGAAAGATACTGTCGTTTTGTAAAGCTCTTGATCCTTTAAAGGATCTGCTTTAAAGATCCTCTTAGGAAAAGGAGCAAATTACAATGCGCTCCGCAGGAGAGGCGGGGGTGATAGGTCAAGATGGACTAGCCAAGCAGGATGGAATTGTCCTCGGCATTCAGATCACCCAGGGAGCTGCCCTCCTGCCTTTCCTGACCTGGCAGATGGGTCATGGGCAGGCTCCTACCTGGCCCACACCACCCTGTCATTGTCTGGAGTTGGGCCAGAAGTGGGTTGAGAAGCTGCTTCAGGTCTTCGGGGAAGGCACCGGGTGAATCACCAGGTCCCAGAAAAGGCAAAAGGAGCTCTTGACCCCTTTACCTTCTTCTCAGTCCTCACTTTTTGGATGGTTGACCTCTCCACAGAGCGCCCCCACCCCCTCACAGGTGTCTGTAACTGTGACTGACTAAGCACACTACATTTGAAAGAGACTCAAAGGACTAATGGGGACATGGCCGTCGCCACCCATCTCAAGACAGAGTCCCAAGTAAGTGGTCGTGGTCCTACGTGTCCGCCTGTCGGAAAGCTTGGAGGACACACGCCTTTTGGGCTTATTTCCTCCTGCCAGTGAGGGGGCACCGAAGGGCTAACGCGGCCCGTCCTACAGAACACGCTTCTCAGCTGCAGGCTACCTCGTCTGTAAAAGGTGTCCTGAGAGCGTTCTTTCCAGCTGGGAAACGCCACCTGGGGACAAACGCTCTTGACTGTTGGGGAAAAAGGCAAGCAACCAAACCAACCTCAGCTTCAGGCCGCGTCTAGGTCTCCGGGCTCGCGGGGGCAGGGAGTGCTAGTTAATCCGGCCGGACCTCGACCTGAGTGACTTCCCTCCCCAGGGCAGCGCAGGAGGTGAAGGTCAGTTTCCTGCTGCGAAGGCTTCCTGCTTTGCCCACGACTTTCTGCCACTTTCTGAACTAATCCTTCGGCCAACGGAACAGGTCAGGTGGCCGCAGTTACGGCGACCGGGCAGCAGAGCGAGAATCTCCCCCAGGAGTGTCTCGACACTCGTCACGCTGAGCCGGAACGGTCCCCTCCCCCGCCCCGCGCGCCCAGCCCGGTCACGGCCCCGGCTTCGGTTACCACGTCCCCTTCTCCGGCGCTGCTGCAAATCCGGCCCGAGCAGCCCGATTCGAATTTCAGAGCTCGGCCTGAGCCGCTCCCTTTCCAGACGTCCGCGCTCGCCCCTCGCCTCCCCGCCCCAGGTCCGCTGCCGCGACCGCCCGGGACAGGGACGGCGCAGGGGCCTCAGCGCGCGTGTCCAGCTCGCGGGATCCGGGTTGCCCGGACGCGGCCGGGTCCCCCAGTCCCGGCTGTCCTTCCTGGCGCGGGGTCCCCGGCCCTAGGCCGTCCCGGGGTCCCTCCCGGCGCCGGGTCCCCCAGTCCCGGCCGTCCTTCCTGGCGTGGGGTCCCCGGCCCTAGGCCGTCCCGGGGTCCCTCCCGGCGCCGGGTTCCCCAGTCCCGGCCGTCCTTCCTGGCGCGGGGTCCCCCGGCCCTAGGCCGTCCCGGGGTCCCTCCCGGCGCCGGGTCCCCCAGTCCCGGCCGTCCTTCCTGGCGCGGGGTCCCCCGGCCCTAGGCCGTCCCGGGGTCCCTCCCGGCGCCGGGTCCCCCAGCCCTAGCTGTCCCCGGGGCGCCGAGAGTCGGGCGCACTTGCGGCGCGGCCTCACCTGTGCGGGAGGGAGCGCTCGGCGGGGCCGGGGGCGGGCGGCGGGCGGCGAGGGGGTCCCGGGTGGCGGCGGCGCGCTCTGGCGGGGTCTGGGCCGGTCCCGGCCGGGGCCGCCTCCGCGCTCGCTGCGGGCTGGGGCGCCGCCGACTGGCTGGGAGTCCCGGAGTGCGGAGCGCGCCGGGCGCTACGGGTCCTCGACACCTGCCTGCTCCAGCGACGCCTTTTAACCGCACCCGACACTCCGCCTCTTCCCCCAAAGCCATTTAGAAAGTTACGGAGGGGGCGGCACCTCGCTGCCCGGCCTCCCTCCCCTGCGGCGGGCGGGGCGCGCGGGGCCTCCCCGGTAGCCGGGGCTTTCCGGGACCCCGACGCCCCCCATCGCCCCTCGAAGTCCCGGGGAGCCCGGGCCGCACGGTGCCCCAAGCACCCCTGAGCGCCTGGATTTCCCCGAGTCCCCGTGCGCGCCACTCCCCGCCCCCCCCTCGCCCCCCCCCCCCCCCCCAGCCCCTCCGCCCAGGGTCGGAGCGGCGGGGGGCTGGACCTGGCGACCAGAGGAGGATGCAAAGCCCCAAGCCTCGGCTCCCTGCATTTTGGGGATGGGTGGGGTTAAAGGACAGTCGTTGTTGCTGTTATTGTTATTCTGCTTTAGTCCAAAGAGTACTATTGCATTTAAAGCTCTGCTTTACTCGTTTTTTAATTATTGGGAAAACAGGAGTTCCCGACGATTTGAAGATTGAAGCTCAGGCTGTGGAGGTTCCAGTTCCGCTGCGGGGCGGTGACACAGGGTCTGTTCCCGCCTTGGATTTTGGGTTCGGAGTGGCAGGCGGGTGGGCCACCAGGGCTGGCCAAGTCCCTGCTTCTTTCTCCCCCCCGAATCTCACAGGCCAACTCAGCCAGCGCCTGCCTGGATTCCCTTTTTGATTCGACCACGTTCGACAATATGCTAAGGGCTAGGGTTGGAGGCGGCTGGGGGAGACAAGTCTTGCTCTTGCCAAGGCTGGCACGGCCGTCTCCGTGGGCCCTGGACGTGCCGCCATGCGCGCCCCGGCAGACGGTGCCCCCCTGGGCCCTGCCGCTTCCTCCTCCTCCCGCCGCGGAGAAATCGCCAAGGCAGTTAGTTGCTCGGTTTGGGGCGGGGGCGACCCAGATGATTCAGAAAATAGAGGCTATGAATGACATCTACCCACCCCTCCTCCCCCTGCACGCGCACACCATGAAAGGGGAGCGGATCCTGGGCCGCTCAGTTCTCCCAGAAGCTTCATCCCGGATTAGGAAGTCTCATGGTTCACATTTGGTCGGGTATTTCGAGGTCTCGAGATGCAGGTTGACAGAAGGGGGATATGCACAAATCAAGCGGATGGAGAACCAAAACTGCCAGAGCAGGACGCGTTGGGGAAATAGCGCCAAGCGTGGGTGGCTGTCACTGCTCAGGTACCTTGATTTCTGCAAAGAGCGGCCAGTGTGGAAGGGTGGGCAAGCCGTTCTCAGGCTCAGTTTTATGTTAAGCAAAGATGATGATTCATCCTGACAGCGCAGATCCAGCTTCAAAAACGGATTTCCCATGATTATCCCCATTGGCGTGAAAGCCTTAACTTTTCCTTGTAAGACTGGTGCCCCGTGGCCATGGGCCAACTCAGGCCATTCTCGTATGGGCGAATGTGAGCTTTTCCCCGTGGTTGCGACCCCACCTTCCAGCTCTGAGTCTTAGTCTAGGAGGGAGTGTCTGTTCATGAAGAGACAGAGGCCCAAGAGTTGCCGAAAGCCCTTGCATGGCCCATCTGAGAGATGTGCTGAATCGGCTTTTTAGAAATTACAAGGCAAAGCCGGGTGGAGTGGAGGAATGAACCTGCTGGGTCTGAGCGCACATCACAGTTGAGGTAGGAGGCGTCTCAGGGTGGAAGGTGGGGGGCACGGGGGCCGGGGTGGAGGGGGTGGACGTTGTGGAGCCGGCCGGTGGCTCCTCCCTTCAGTTACTTTCTGGAACAGCACTGTTTAGGAACCGGTTAGAGCCCTGCTTGGGTCAGAATGAAGGAAGGGTCTAGAACCATCGTAGGAAGCTTGCTGGTAAAGGTGGTTTGGAGACTGCAAGTTGAGTCACTTTCCCCCATTGAAAAATTTCACCTCAGGTTTTAGTGTGTGTCTCCTGATTACAGGTTGCTGTTCAACTTCCTTTTCCTTGTTTTCCCGGACTTACTCTCCTGATTTGCATAATTAGTGTGCGTTGTGGGCTAATTGTATATCACAGCTGCTCCTATTTGGGGCTATGTAGCTAGGCTTCCTGCAGCTCTTAAGTCTCGACCTGATTTTATTCTGTTTTGTGTGATTTGTATTGTTTTCTGTATTGGTGTTTTCTTCCTTACCAGACTTGAATTTCTTCAAGACAGAACATCTTAAATATATATTTTTGTGTCGTCCAGAGTAGAGGAGGAAGAAAAGAAGAGGTACGATGGAAAAAAAGTTGGGATATTTAAAGTTATGTCCACATGAGCTTAGACTTACAATTAGGAGGTCACACCACAAATTAATAGTTTTGTAAATCCTGTAATCATTTTGTGAATAGCATAATCCTATTGCTGTCTTTTTTTCCTTCGGGCTAAAAGCATTACTTTGTTAAATGGAAACACTGAAAATAAGCCTTAATTTTGTCCCCTGTTTTCAGACGTCTTCATCTTTAAACTGACCAGCCCCTGGAGAAAGCTCTGCCCTCCACTCCAGGCTTCCCGGGGCCCGGAGCATAGCAGATGCCCAGCACGTGCCTGCTCCTTGATTGGTATACCTCTGTCTTCTTAACCTGCAGGCACTGAACAATATAGAGAATGTTTTTTGACTCGGCTTTATGGAAAAAACTCTGGTGTCTCCTGAAGCGGTCTTGAATGAAGCAATTCCCGGGGAAACTCGGGCACGTAGCGAGTAGCTATTGATGCTTAACTGATGAGATCTGTTACAGCCACACGTTGTCACTTTGGAGTGTCAGAGACACATATGATGAATATTTTTACATACATGCTTAGTAGCAAGCAGGCAAACCCCAGGTGTTTATAATTGAGTTGAACTTGTATGCAGGCATTTAAAGTGATGCAGTTGTCAGGTTGTAAGGTGAAATGTGAATATTTGAAGCTATTCAGGGTTTTAATTTGACAGCTGTTTTATAAATGGACCAGAAGGAAAGAAGTTGTTCTTGTGTAAGAAATCAGTGTGAGAAAAATGATATTTCTTCACATATTTTAATGGATGATTGCTTGCCAGCTGCCTAATGGGGCAGCCCCTTGGATGCCCTCTGGGAAGGATGATCTGAATGCATATAAAAAATGTCTCAGTGAAATTTCTGACACACAAATCATATGTAGGAGATAGCAGAAAATATTTCAAGACAAGAAGAGACTTGTGAGAGAATGGAGTCCCCGTCCGAAACCTTGGCAGTTTTAGGGCAAGTTAGAATCATTGAATGTCTCTTAGCTATCAGTTATTAGAGTCGTTAGCTACTGGTCTAGACCCACTCTCTTGACTTGGCTATTGAAATATTATTCATCATATTAATAATTGGCAAAAATTCCAGAAAGTTCAGCCTCCTTCAAAATAGCAGTCGGAAACTGAAGATACAATGAACCCTTGGCATATCTGGGTAATTAATGATTACTTACATATGATAATATGATTTAAAAGCAGGAGTGATCTTTAAAAGTAAGCCTTTAAAATTTTTGTGAATAATTATTACAGGAGAATACCATTTCCCTATGATTTCCCTCTGCATCATTAACCCACACCCTTATTTATGTATCCTGAAAATTGTTAATGTCAAATCACTTAGGGAAAAAAAAAATCAGTTGTTACATTCAAAGAGTTAAGAAAAAAGATCTCAGACTTCAATAATTTATTCTTTTCTTCACTTTCAAATTAAAGTCATCTCATAAAAATGCCAGCTTTTGAGTGTGACTAAAACTGTTGTAAGTCTTTCCATTTTCCTCATTCTATTCTTATATTCACACATAAAATATTTGGGGGAGATTCATGGTGCTGAATGTGTCTCAGTGGCAAGGCAGTAGTAAAATAAGTTGATTTCTTTTGTTTTACTGGAGGAGTGTATGCTCTTACTTGCAAATACATCAGTGTAGCTCTTTTATGATTATTTAAGCAGATGATGGAGAAATTACAAAGATACTTCCAAATGTATTTGTATCAGAGCACATGTTTGTCAGAAACGAATCCAGAGCTATCAATCCACAGGCAAACTGGTAGATAAAATTTATTTCTAGTGAATATAAAAATTAAATTCTGTAAGCTGTGATGACTTATCAAAATGGAAGTTCTGCACCATTCACAAAGGAACAAAAGAGATTTCTACATTTTAGTTTGTGTTACAAATCATCTTAAAGAGCTTTTGGAATAAGTTAGGGCACAGTAAACACTCATGAGTTGCTTAGTAAAAAAATCACAGACAGAGGTTTGACAAGGGACTACAGAGAGATTCCCTGGTTATTGTATTTGATAGACTACAGCAGATTTCTATGAAATGCTAGTGTAGAATGTCCTGAATTTAAATTTGTCACTCTCTGGAAACCCCTGATTACACAGCCAGTTTTGCTACTGAGGTTCCAATCAGGTGGATGTTCTCTGACTTAGAAAGCCCCTCTTCTGGAATTGGATGTGAAGTCTTTGGTCTGAGGATTCAGAACTGGGTTTGTGTGTTAGCTATTAGTCTAAACTTCATAAACTATTTTGGAGTCATTTCTGTGTTGGGGGAGTCATTTCTGTTCTGTGTTCTACGCACATGTTGGTGTGTAGAGCTCTGTGATACAATCTCATCCTTAAAAAAAATATCTTTGTGCCAGGGGAAAAAAAAAAAGGGCACTTGCAATACCCAGAGGGTACAGTAGATGGCGCTGGGAAGACTTGCCAGGAAGTTTTTGTAAAATGCACGTACTTGGAAGATAGTGGGAGATAAAAGGATAATCTTTTCTTCTAGTCCAGTGTTGCTTGTCCTGAGAAATAAATTTCTTTCCTCCCCATGCCCCCACCAAATTAAATGAAATAGGACAGAATAGAAAATATCAGAATGAATTGCTCTTAGGGTTTAAGCAACATTCTATGAAACGTTTCATGAAATATTTCCTGTGTTTTCATACTCACATCCACACGTATGCACTGGACCCGATGTAAAGTGTACTTCTTGCTGTAGATCCCTGTCACAAAAAGCCGGAAAGTCACTGTGCCATTCCGTTTCCAGAGAAACAGACATATCACTGTGGCCTAGGTGAAGAGTGTACCGAGGGAGTGATATCTGGGCCCTAAGAGCAGCCTCCCAGCTCTGCTGTGTTGTATTTGAGCTCCCAGACTCAAGGTCCCAGAAACCCCAAGCTGATGAGAGTTACTGGTGGTCGAATCGCTCAAGAACTTTAGTTCCGGCTGGTAAATGACCTCCTTCCATTAGATCTGCTTCCCTGTTGCCTCTTTCCGATCTGAGTATGCGGTGTGAATGCCCCTCTCCCATCTGAGTATGTTGGGTTCTGGGACGGGTGAGAAGCAAGAGCAACATTTGGTTAGGTCTTTCGCTAACTTGATAGGATTGTCAAAAACAGATGCATGTAATGCTGTAATGTCTAGTCCGCTCAAAAGTCATGGATCAGCCTTTTTAATAGATTATGTGTTTAAAGAACCAGATGGAGACTTTTATGGTCAAAAGTATGGATTGAACTATGGTGCTCTGGGTAAGAGGAGTCAATAAGCATAACGTCTTTTATGATTTCTTTATTGCCTTTGAAATAAACCAGTGATAGTGAGGAATTTAGAGTACAGGGCTCTTCTCTTAGTACTATGGGGGCCTCGTTCACAGTGTGAACCGTCAACAAAGATGGTAGTGGTCAGTCTGGAGGGTCTTGGTATCATCTCAATCACCATATGATGGGAAACACTCATTTTTTTTTTTTCTTACAGGCTATATGACATTACATACTAGGTTAGTAGATGGATAGGCCTTGGAAAGATACAGTCCCTGCTTGTAATTTACCAAAGGCAAAAATAGGCCACTGCAAACGTAACATATTTGAATAACTAATTCGAGTGTGTAACATAAATGAAGGCATCTCTGGGATAATCCAATGCAAAGGTCATTGTGTTAATCATTTATCTAGAACTTGATATCATGAAGTGAGCCAAATGTTTTATGTTTATTTTATTGCATAACTCTGAGGAAAGTATTTTTAATGTCATTCTACAGATGCGAAAACTGATCTGTGATGTTTGTATGTGATATGAATCTCTATGAGTCTATATATAGATGATTTTTCTTCCCTCTCTTATACAAAAGGTAGAGCATTGTACACCCTATTGTGCACTTTGCTTTTCTCACTTAATATATCATGGAAATCTTTTTCTGCAAATAAATAAAGAGCTTCCTCATCTTTCACATAGCTTCATAGTATTCCTTATATGATTATATAAAAATTTAATTAAAAGCCATGTAATTTTCCATGATTCCATGTTTCTGATCTTTTGCTATTACAAACAGTATTATGGCTCTGCTTCAAATTAGAGTATAGAATGAAAAATACCATTATTCCTATGGTAACAACAAAAACCCTGCTAAAATGAAAGTCTATTGGCAATTGTCAAAGAAAAGTGGGCAGATTAAACTTAGTGGAACTGACTTATAGGAAGTGATGGTGAGCGGAGAGCCACAACTGCTTTCATATCTGGAGAATAGCTCCTGATTTGTGGGAAGGTGGAGAAGCAGGCCTCCTGTAGATGAAGAGATTTTATAGAGTTGAGGAAAACATCAGTCAAGACACTAATAACAATATAGGTTGCCAGACAGATTGGAATTTAGAAGTGCCTCAAATGCAAAAATGAATAGCTTGGCTTAATAATCAACCTCCCTCCCTCCTGGCCCCCTCCCCCTGCACAGTGTTACTGCAAAAGTGTCAGTGTAGGCAAGTCTAGACAACCAAGAATTACACAGTTTCACACTATTTGAATTTTGGAGTGGTGCTACAGTTGGAGTCAAAGTGAGCCCACACTATATGATGTCTGTGTCAAACAATGACAAGATAGAAGAGACTAGCCACTCCACAGTGGATGTGTAGGAAACTGAGGTTGGGCTGAATGGCAAATGTCCTTTTTCCATCAGATATTAGAGGTACACTCAATTCAAAAAAATTAAAAAAATATTTTTTTAAATGTTTATTTATTTTTGAGAGAGAGTGAGAGACAGAGTATGAGTGGGGGAGGGGACAGAGAGAGAGGGAGACACAGAATCCTTGGCAGGCTCTAAGCTCTGAGCTGTCAGCAGAGGGGCTTGAACTCACGAGTCATGAGATCATGACCTGAGCCAAAGTTGGATGCTCAACTGACTGAGCCACCCAGGCACCCCTCTATTTTTGAGAGAGAGAGAGAGAGAGAGAGAGAGGGAGAGAGAGAGAGAGAGAGACAGAGCACAAGTGGGGGAGACACAGAATCTGAAGACACAGAGAGAGGGACATAGAATCTGAAGCAGATTCCAGGCTCTGAGTTGTCAGTATAGAGCCAGATGCGGGGCTCAAACTCATGAGCTAGGAGATCATGACCTGAGCCGAAATGGGACGCCCAACCGACTGAGTTACCCAGGAGCCCCCAGAGGTACACCCAATTTAATTAACACTATAGCTCAGCCCCAGATCAATTTGACTCTTGATAAATCTGCATGATCAAATCTTCATTCTAGCCACCTATCAGAAAAAAAAAGACTTGCACTCACTGGAAAAACAAAAACAAAACACCCCGGGGAAATCCTTTTGTATGCAAAATCAGCACTGAGTAAAAAATTACAAGCCATATGAAGAAACAGGAAAATGAGACCCATAATCAGGAGGAAAAAAACAGTCAATAGAAGCAGACTCACAAATAGGTTGAATGGTAAAAGGATTGGAAAAATATATACAAGGCAAACCCAAATCACAGGGAAGCTCAAGTCACTATACCATTCAGTGTATACCTCAAAACAAGGAGATTACCAGAAGTAAAGAGACAAATTAAAAAGACAAATTAAAGAGACAAATGGCAAACGGATCATTTCATCACGAAGACATCAATCCTAAATGTGTATGCACTAAGTAACAGAGCTCTAAAATACATAAGGCAAAATTGAAAGCACCAAAGAGAGAAATGACAAATTTATATTCATAGTTAGAATAACTGAGCAACTGATAGAACATTACACAAAAATCAGCAAGGATATGGAACATCAAAATAATACTATCAACTAACTTGACCTCATTTATCTTTATAGAACACTATGCCCAGCAACTGCATAATATACATTTTTTAGGTGCACATGAAATGTTTGCTGAGAGAAAGCATGCTGAACTATGCAACATGCCTCAATAAATTTCAAAGAATGGAAATCGCAGAGTATATTTTCTGACCTTTGCAGAATTAAATTAGTTATCCACCTACCTACCTATCTACTATCTATCTATATTTGGTATTTTCTATACCAGATATTTAGAGATTAAGCAAACATAAATGGGTAAAAGAAAAAAATCATAAGAGATCCTTCAAATAAATAAAATGAATGAAAATGAAAAACTTCAAAATCTGCAGGATGCACCTGAAGCAGTGCTAAGAGATAATTTTTTTACTTTAAGTGTATACATTAGAAAAAGAAGAAAAGCTTAAAATTGATTATCTACATTTCTACCTTAAGAAGCTTGAAAAAAAGAAAAATGAAACAATGTAAGCAGAGGAAGAAAATAATAAAGATAAGAAATCAATGAGTTAGAAATCAAATAATGGAGAAAATGCAACAAAGCTAAAGTTTAGTTCTTTGAAAATAGTAATAAAATTGATAAACTCCTTATCTTCATCAGTTTGGGCTGTCATAACAAAATGCCAGAGACTGAGTGGCTTAAAAAACAATTTTTTCCCCTCAATTTTGAAACCATGGAGCCTCAAAGCCCAAGATCAGGGTGTCAGCATGTTTTAGGTTCATAAAAATTACATTAAACATGTTATATGAAGTGGCTGATAGAGGATTTTTCTCATTGACCAATTCCTAAGACTTTTAGTTTTAGGAAATGTGTTGTGTCCTCTTTAATTCCCTTTGTCATTTATTTTTTCTTTGTGAATTACTGGTCCAAAATTTAAATTAAGATGTCGTGGCGGGGTGGGTCACGGCAAAGGAGTACACGGTGCGGGGGGTGGTGGGGGAAGCTTCTTGAAACCTGGATTAGAGTTCAGTACTAATCTCTTCCTCCAGATGTTTTGTGAAACCTTGTAACAAGTAGAGAAATTGTTAGTTTTGAGTTTTATTTCACTTACCATAGAAATAGTAAGAAATAATAATATAGACAAAAGGAAAGAAGAGATAAGGATGTACTTGAGAAACATCTCTTCAGGACTCAGGGAAGACTTTTTCGATATATGTGTATTTTGATTTTAAAGAGATTTGGAAACTGAGAGAAAAGATTTTCCCAGGTGACTTTGACTTCTGGCAACATACTAGGAAGACCTATGCTACAAGTTTCTTCTTCCCTCTTCAGATATAAGAATTCTCAACAAAATATTATCTAAAAATTGTGACAAATAAGTAAGGGAAAGAAATAAAGACACGGAAGTGCCAGAAATGAAGAGAGCGTTCAAGACCAGCACAGTGAGTAGTAAGTGAACCTAGGGTGGCTGATAGGAGGGCGAATCTGAAAGTGGAACTTAGAGCCTCGGGCTGATGTCAACTTTGTCTGGAGGGCATTTATTTTTGCTTCTGGAAAGCAGTTACGGTAGGTGCGGTATCATCAATCCAAAGTCTGAACGGATTCAAACTTGGCTTGGTGAGTGTTGCCTGATTTCAGGTTACTCTTACTCCTAGTAAGCCCTTTGGAGGTCCAGACCGAAAGAGTGGGGGTATTTACAAGGGCCTGTCCTCTGGTGGACCCCCAAGTTCAATTTTTGATCTTCTAGCCCCATGAGATTGCCAGAAACTCTATTTAGCCTCTTAGCCTCTCAACTTTGTTTTTGTTTGTTTGTTTGTTTGTTTGTTTGTTTACAAATTGGCAGATGCCTTGTGAATAAGATGGTTCACTTCCCTTCTCATCTTTTCTGGCTGGGATCTTGGCTCTTCAAGTCTTTGCTACTCTGGTAGCTCTCGGAAGTTTTCATACACGTCTGTTCACATTGTTCACCTTCTCTACATGTTCTCAGCAGTAGGGTTTGTCTTGGAGAAACTAACCCACCATTACGTGAGCCAGAAATAACCTGCTTGATTATTTGAAACTATACAGTAGATAATGTTGAAAAACTTTCTAAATTTTTTTTATAAATATCATTTGATAAGATTTTAGAAGTTTTTATTACTTCAAATGATCTATTATGTAAAACTTATTTGTGATAGTCTTCTAAGTTTTTCCTCATGGATGAGTCCGGATTTTCTTTGAATCATGAGCTTTGATAGAAGTAATTGCTATTTTGAAAAAATATATGTATATTCTGCTTTTAATGATATGCACTTTGAGCATTACTTTTATCCAGTGGTTATGCTACCAACAATAAAAAGCCACTGTGGTTATTTGTGTCACGCCACGCAGGTCACGCTCAGCCTTGCTGTTGTGTACCTTTCTCGCACCAGATCTGTGCACCAGAGTGTAGTGTGTGAGGGCAGAAAATGAGACAGGGCCTTGGAAAATGCCTTCAAGAAGAACTGAGGCGTGGTGTCCACACCCCCTCTGCTTCCCCATCACTCCCAGCAGTGCGATGGGAGAATGGGTCAGTGACACCCAATTTTGAGTCTTTGCTTTTAATGTTTTTTTTTTTTTTAATTTTAATTTGAAAGAGAGAGAGAGAGAGAGAGAGCGTGAGGGAGGAGCAGAGAGAGAGGGAGACAGAATCCGAAGCAGGCTCCAGGTTCTGAGCCGTCAGCACAGAGTCTGACGCCGGGCTTGAACTCTCGGACGGTGAGATCATGACCCGAGCGGAAGTTGGAGGCTTAACTGACTGAGCCACCGGGTGCCCCTTAAGTCTTTGCTTTTTCCTTATCCACTACATGGCCTGAAATGAAATGCCTCATCCCTCTCAGCCTGTTTCCTCTTCTGTAACATGAAAGTTTACATCCCATCGTGTACAATGCCTAGGGCAGCAGACACTCACGAGATTAGGATCTCCGATTTAAAGAGACTCACTTTGCATTTAGGAGGAAGGAGGAGCTGGACGGAGCAACAACTGGAGCCAGCAACCTACCTACTTCCATCCTTAGAGGGAAGATGCGTGCCGGGCAACCGCCTTCCTCGAAACGGTGGCTCTCGGCCTCAGGCCTGCTCGGTATCTGCGTCTGAGGCTGTCTGCAGGTCCAAGAGGTGCGGCCACTGTGACACGGAGCAAACTGGGACACTGGGCTCTCCCCTTGTGATGGGCTTGGCTTCTGACCTTTTGTCTATATCGGAGAAGGCAAGGGAGAACGTTTGGAAAGAGAGGAGAAAGAAGATAGCCACAGCAAAACAAAGCAAAGGAGCTGGCAGGAAAAGTGGCGAGGCTCGTGGCACCAAAGGAAGCAGAAAGCCGAGCAGGATGAAGGCAGAAAGTAGACCCTGGAGAGATTCATCAGAGGTCTTGAATGCGGTTTGACTCGTGAGGAGAGTGAGGGGCGACCGCAGGGGGTTTGAGAGAGCTGCTCAGCGGCCTGGAGAACAGACGGACCACGGGGGATGCCGTCCGTCGGGAGCAGAGGCTCCGGCCCGAGCAGAGCGAGGCCACGGCTGACACGGTGTGACGCAGGGCGACCGCCTGAGCTTCGCCCCCTTCCCCGTGTGGAACAAGCTGCTGAACGGACACACTCCTGTTTTGAGTCCCTAGGGGCCGAAAAGGGACAAATCAACCTATGCTGCTTACATAGCAGTTTCTGCCATTCTGGGGCGGAACACAGCCCAACTTTTACAGATGCGTCTCCAGAGTGGAGATACATCGGGGAGGTAGAGCTATTTTCAAAGCACCTGCTTGAAATGGCACGTGTCTGTGTTTCTGAAGACCAGTGTGAGGACAGCCAAGGAAACGCCAGAATGTCAATCCCCCCGCTTCCCAGGCCGACCAAATTAGACTCCGGACAAACGTTCTAAATTACTTCAGGCAATTCTCTGGCCCACTGACATTTGAAAATTTGCCTGCTCATGGGCATCTGGACTGAGGCTGGCTGTATCAAAATCAACTCAGAAATCTGTTAGAAACACAGATTCCTGGGCTGTGTGTTGGGGGAACCATGGCCCGTAGTCTACATTAAGTTGATCCTTATGATTTTATAACTGGGCTTAGCACGATTTTGACAGATGTGGATGTGCTTCAGGGCAAACGTCACATCCTGACCCTATAAATACTAGTTCCAACTGAGAGGTGCCCATCTTCTGTTTGTGTTAGAACAGTCATGTATGGGGAAGAGGCGCGATATGATAAAATTTAAAATCCCAAGCGTCTTGTAAGTAAATTTGAGATTGTGGCACATTTTCTACCAAGCGCATCTCTTTGGTATTAGCACTGAACCTAAATACTAGTTCCTGATGAGTGTTGGACAGCTGACTTCTATGAGCAGAATCTAGAAGACCACTCTTAGGTCTCTTTTAGGGCCAAAGTTAAACATGAAACAATTCTTCTCTCAGCTTATGCCTTCCATTTTTCGGACATTGAAGATTTAGATACTGACTACCAGTCAGAAGGGACAATCTCCGTCTTGTATACGCTGGCTTGTATTGGTATGTTTTGAATAGGAAACTAATCTCTTAGTTTTGCTTAGTAATTGCTTAGAAGCAATTACTTATAGCTGAGTACTAATTATAATCTAAAATGCCACATTAATCCTGAATCCATACATTTAAAAGTTATGTTAGCAAAAAAATAAATAAATAAAAATCAATCGTCTTAGTGTCTAATAAGTCATATCCAGAAATAAATTTAGGTTAACAAGTATCTTCACGTTTCTGAGGTTGGCTAATGATGGATGAGATCTGTAGCATTATCTCTAAAAAGATTTTTGGCTGCGGTCTCACAATTAATTTCTCACTGTGGTGAGTTTTTCTCACGGCGCTCTGATATCGGAATAATTTCAAGGCGTTCTGTCATTTCACCAACTTTTTTCCCTCTTAAAATGGCCTGAAAAGGCCTTGGCCAGTGGAGCCCTGTTCTTCAATCAGCATTCACCTAAGTACTCCTCGTGGGAGGGAGAAACCATAGCAACGGCAGTTCTGGCGGTTGGGGAAGTTGTCTCGCAGAGCCTCAGAGAGCTACTGTTGGGTCCCCCTCAGGATGGCAAGCTAATGAGCCTTCTTTCCTTCCCAACAGCTATGCCACAAAACTGGGAGAAGAGGCATTAGTATTCAAGACCCCAATTAATTCAATACGTATAGTGGCACTCTCTATATGAAGGGACATGTTTTGGGGGTAAAGCGAATTTGTTCTCTTCTGTCCAGGAGCCCCCACCCTAGAGGGGAAGCAAAGAGAACACAGGAGTGCAAACACAAGCAGGGCAACCCTGGGGAGGAGGGTGAGGAGGGAGTGGTTCTGGGGCGAGGCAGGGAGAATCTTGGGAATGAAGACTTTGAATTACTTTAGAAAGAAAGGCTGGAGGAAGGGGCAGACAGGGAGGACATTCTAGGCAGGAGAGAGTTGGTGCAGTGCCCAGAGGTGGGGATAAATAAGCAGTCCTCAGGAAGCAGAGTGCGTACATAGGCAGACTGGGGGTGGGGAGCACGGAGACGTCAGTGGGAGAAACCTGGAAGTACTTGCTGATGTCAGAGGATTTGGGATTTTACTTTGTGTTCGGTGGTGACTTTGCCCACTTTTGGACTCAGCCGTCACCGCTCCCTCCCTGGCACTTCAGGGGCTAGCCACACTAAATTGCTACTCCTGCGTATGCCGTGTTGCTTCCTCCATGTCTCGTCAGAAATCTCCATTCCTCCCCTCTCTCCCACTTAACTTCTAATCATCTTTTGAGACTCACCTTCTTCAGGACACTGCCCAGATAGGTTGGCTGCCTCCTCCCACGCCAACAACTTCCAATGACTCTTGGTTTATCACCATCATATTGTTGCATTTTCACATTATTTTAGAATTTTCTGTTTGTAGCTCTAGCTCCTCCACTAGACTGTAAAGAGGCACAATATCTCAGTCATCATTCTGTCTCCTGACACGCAATACAGAACCTGACTCCCAGGAGCCTCTTAGTATGAGTTTGCTGAGTGAGTGAGTGTCCGGCCCAGATCCAGGTTTCAGTGGAATGACCCTGGAAACTGGAGGGAATGAGTAACAGATGTGGAAAGGCTAGTTGGAAAGCCACTGGTAAGGTCCCTGAAAGAGGTAATGATGCCAGGGTAGCAGGGAGAGGCACTCGAGATCCAACGTGGAGCTGTACGAGGTATGATTTGGCCTCTGTTGGCAGAGGGAGGAGTCAGGAGGGAGAACGAGGGGGCTCACATCACGTCTCCCAAGCTGTCCCCAGCCCACACGTGTGCTTCTTTTGACCTGCAGAATATTAGCTTTAAAAACAGCATTTTTCACAGATCTAGAACAAACAATCCTAAAATTTATATGAAACCACAAAAGACTTCAAATAGTCAAAGCAATCTTGAAAAAGAAAAACAAAAGTGGAGATATCACAATTGCAGATTTCAAGTTATATTACAAAACAGTAGTAATTAAGACAGTATGGTACTGGCATAAAAATAGACACATAGATCAATGGAATAGAATAGAAAACCCAGAAATAAATCCACAATTATATGGTCAATTAATCTTTGACAAAGGAAGAATGAATATACAATGGGAAAAAAACAGTCTTTTCAACAAATGGTGTTGGGAAACCTGGACAGCCACATGCAAAAGAATGAAACTGGACCACTTTCTTTCAACATACACAAAAATAAACTCTAAATGAATTACAGACCTAAATGTGAGACCTGAAACCATACAAATCCTTGAAGTGTGTACACGCAGTAATCTTTCTGACCTTGGATATAGCAACATTTTTCTGATATGTCTCCTGAGGCAAGGGAAATAAAAACAAAAGTAAACTATTGGGACTACATCAAAATAAAAAGTTTCTGCACAGTGAAGGAAACAATTAACAAAAGGCAATCTACTGAATGGTAGAAGATATTTGCAAATGATATATCCAATAAATGATATATCTGATACATATCAAATATGTCCAATAAATCAATACATAAAGAACTGATACTACTCAATATAAAAAAATAATCCAATTAAAAAATGGGCAGAAGACATGAACAGACATTTTTCCAAAGAAGACATACAGATGGCCAACTGACACATGAAAAGATGCTCAACATCACTCATCATCAGGGAAATATCATTCAAAACTACAATGAGATATCACCTCATTCCTGTCAGAATGGCTAAAATCAACAACAAAAGAAATAACAAGTGTTGGCAAGGATGTGGAAAAAAAGAAACCCTCATGCACTGCTGGTGGGAATGCAAACTAGTGCAGTCACTGTGGGAAACTGTATGGAGGTTCCTCAAAAAATTAAAAATCGAGCTACGTTATGATCCAGGAATTGTACTGGGTATTTACCCCCAAAATACAAAAACATTAATTCAAAGAGATACATGCACCCCTATGTTTATTGCAGTATTGTTTACAATAGCCAAACTATGGAAGCAGCTCAAGTGTCCATTGATAGTTGAACGGATAAAAGTGACACACACACACACACACACACACACACACACACACACACTGGAATATTAGTCAGCCAAGAAACAGAATAAAATCTTAGCATTTGCAACGACATAAATGGAGCTAGACTGTATAATGCTGAACAAAATAAGTCAGTTAGAGAAAGACAAATACCACATGACTTCACTCATATGTGGAATTCAAGAAACAAAACAAATGAGCAAAGGAAAAAAAACAAGAGAAGAGAGGCAAACCAAGAAACAGACTCTTAACTATAGAGAACAAACTGATGGTTACCAGAGGGGAGATGGGTGTGGGATGGGGGAAAGAGGTGATGGGGATTAAAGAGTACGCTTATCATGATGAAAAAAATGATTAAAAAAAATAAGAACTGTAAAATAAAAAAAAAACCTTTGTTGTCAATATTTTAAAATCAGTAAATGTTTACATAAAAATACCAATTTCTAGCATTGATTGAAAGATCAAGTAACACTGGACCCACAGTATCATAAATCAAGAAGGAGCCAAGCTGGGAAGCAGCTGCCATCTTTGGAGAGAACCCATTGGCTACTTTACCCATTTGCTGTTGCGGCCTCTGTGAGTGTCAGTCTTGCACTAAGGGGCCAAACCTGGGAGACTGGGGAGAATGTCTTTAATCAGTGTAAAAAACCCAGGTAAGCGGATGTTTTCTTACTTCAGAGGAAAATAATTTGTTCCATTTTTTACATGATAAGTTTGAGGTGTCCACAGAGTCTTTATTGGACGCCTCTTGGAGATAGCTTGAAATATTAGTCTGAATAACCCATTTTGAAACCTGTAATAAATTAAAGGAGCTAGGTAATGGCCATCAATGGTTGCTGACATCGCCACTGGGAGACAACGAGACATATGCCTTCTGATGGGAATATATAATACCACCTATAAAACAGTCTTGCAAAAGGAAAAAAAATCTCCTAAGCCTTTAAATCTAACTATCAGTTTATAGAATATACAAAAGATAGAAGAACATATAGAAGAAATACCTCAAATATGCAATCAGCAAAGTCCAGGCTATGAGAAACTCTAGGAAACAAATGATCTAGTTTCTCAGAAACAAAAAGTTACAAGAAAATAAAGAGAGGTGTAGGGGAACCAGTAGATTACAGAGGCTTGAGAGACATATTAACTAATTGCAATATACAGATTTCATTGATTTCTATTTAAACTACTATTTAAAAATAAAGAAATATTTTGCTCCCAGGATGATGGAGTTGATGTACTTTTCCCAATTCTTCTTGCCAAGTACAACTAAAATCCTTGGAAATTTTTTTTTTTCAACGTTTATTTATCTTTGGGACAGAGAGAGACAGAGCATGAACGGGCGAGGGGCAGAGAGAGAGGGAGACACAGAATCGGAAACAGGCTCCAGGCTCCGAGCCATCAGCCCAGAGCCCGACGCGGGGCTCGAACTCACGGACCGCGAGATCGTGACCTGGCTGAAGTCGGACGCTTAACCGACTGCGCCACCCAGGCGCCCCTAAAATCCTTGGAAATTATAGAAACAAAAACATAAGAAGACCCTGAAAAGTGGAGAGAAGAAGGCAGACCAGGGAGGGACCTTGGGACTCACATGGTGGTGGGTTTGCCTAGGTGTTCTTTTTGCATCACAAATCTCAGACTTGGAGTTGAAGAAGCCAATAGTCCAAAATACCAACGGGTGCAGACAAAATCCCCCAAACCTAAAAATCCAAGATAAACATTCTGTCTCTAGCCAAAGAGCCAGGAAAAGGGAAACGTAGCAAGACAGAAAAGTTTTAGACAATGACTGCTTTACTCCAGCCTAGCATCAGAGAAATAACTTATGCCCTCACGCTGATACCAGTAAAGGCCAAAAAAGGAGTCTAGACTTAGTGAGGCTACAATGAGATGTCCCAACACCCCCTCTGGGTGGTGTCAGAGAAGGCCAAGTAGGGAGCTGGGACTTTCATCCACTGGTTGGTAAAAAGGCCCCCATAGCCTGTGGTTTCAGTGGATGCCATGTGAGGAGCCTGAACTCTACCTCCATCAGGAAGTCATGACGTATCTCCCCCCATCCCCCAGAGTTGGCGTCAAAGGAGGCCTAGTGGAGAGCGAGGGATTTCACCATTGCCCACTAATAACAAGGCCACAACCCACCAAGGTGTCAGTAGAGATCACATTGGGAGATGGAAACCCCATCCCTTCCCAGAAATAAAGAGGGGCCCTTCTTCACCCTGAGTGTCAATGGACATCAAGTGAAAAACCTGGACATCTACCTCCGCCTGAGAGTAATGCGACTGTGCCCACCCCTATCCTTCTTCCCCTCTTGTGGTGTCAGAGAAAGCCAGTTAAAATAGATGATTTAAATGAAATAGATCCAGAGTCTTATAATGTAACACCAAAAGTATCTAAATTTCAATCTAAAATCCCTTATCATACCAGGATCTGAAACTGAATGATAAAATCAATAGATGCAAAAGCCAAGATGACAGAAATGCTAGAATAATCTGATAAAAATTTTAAAGCAGTCATGATGAAACTACTTCAACAAGCAATAACAAACATGTTTGAAACAAATGAAAAACAGAAAACCTCAGCAAGAAATAGAAAGTCTCAGCAGAAAAATAAAATATATAAAGAACGAATTGGAAATTTTTGGAGCTAAAAAACACATTAACTCAAATAAAAAGCTCAGTGGGTGGGCTCAACAGCAGAGGGATGGAAGAGAGAAAAGAATCAGTGGGCTATAATAACAAAAACCACTTGATCAGAACAAGAAAGAGAATATAGAATGGAAAAAAAGAAGGGACTCTCAGGGACCTGTATTACTATAATAAAAACCCTAATGTTTGTGTCATTGGAGTTCCAGAGGAGAGTAGAATAAGGGCAGGACTAAAAAGAGTGCTCAAAGAAATAATGGCTGAAAACTTTCCAAATTTAGCAAGAGGCATAAACCCACAGATTAAAGAAGTTAACCCTAAAGAGGATAAATCCAAATAAATGATGCCAAAATACATGATAAATAAATGTCTGAAGACTAAAGACAAAGAAAAAAAATCTTGAAATCAGCCAGAGAAAAACAATACCTTAATAATAAAGAAAAACAATCCAAATTATAGAGGATTTCTCATCAGAAATCATGGATGCCAGAAGGAAGTGGCACAATATTTTTTAAGTCAACCACAAATTCTAATACCAGCAAAAATATTCTTCATTGAATAAAGAGGAAGTCCAGGCATTCACAGATGAAAGAACATTTAGAAAATATTTCACTAACAGACATATCATAAGAGAATGGCTAAAGGAAGATCTTTATATAGAAAAGAAATAAAGGAAGGAACTTTAGAACATCAGGAAGGAATAAAGAATAGACTAAGCAAAAATATGAGTAAATACAATAGAATTTCCTTCTCCTCTTGAGTTTTCTAAATGTGACAGTTGAAACATAAATTATAACCCTCTCTAACGTGATTCTAGATGTATGGAGAGGAAATGTTTAAAACAATTATAAAGAAAGGTAAAGAAATGGAATGGGAGGTAAGATTTCTATATTTCACCTAAATTGGTAAAATAATGATGCAGGTAGACTGTGACGTTATATATATAATGTAATATCTAAAGCAACCACTAAAAGAGCTATACCAAGATGCACGCAAAGCTGCTAGATAAATAAATAGGGAGTTATAAGAAGCATTTAAGCAAACCACAGGAAGTCAGGAAAAAGGAAACTGAAATAAAAAAAATAGATGTAAGAAACAGGAAACAAAAAAAAAAAAAAACAAAGTGGTGGACTTAAGCTTTACATTATCAATAATTACATTAGATATAAATGGTCTAAATACACCAATTAAAAGACATAATGACAGAATGGATTATAAAACATGACCCAACTAGGTACTGTCTATTAGAAATTCAGTTTAAATATAATGACATAGATAGGTTGAAAGTAAAAAGATGGAAAAAGACATAAGCAAAGAACCAAAGGAAAGCAATAATGGCTGTATTAATATCAGATAAAATAAACAAAAGAGTCACCAGACACAGAGAAGGACATCATATAATGATAAAAATGGCAATTGAGTAGGAAGAAATAGCAATCCTAAATGTGTATGCACTGAACACAGAACTGAATAATATATGAAGCTCAAACTGATAGAACTGAAAGGAGAAATGGACACATCTGCAATTAAAATTGGAGACTTCAACACCTCTCTCTCAACAACTGATAGAAGAGCTAGACAGAAAATCAGCAAGGATTTAGAAAAACTCAACATCACCATCAACCAATAGGATCTAATTGACATTTCACCTGACAGCAAGAGAATGTTCTTTTCAAGCACTTGTGAAACATATGCCAAGATAGACCATATTCTGGTTATTTTTAAACGTATCCAAGATTTGCTTTAATCAGGTAGTATAAGACATGCAGACTTGGAAATGACTGTTGTGAAGGAAAAAGTGTTAACTCACAGTTCTCTGGAAGCAGGAGGCACAGCATACCATGAAGGGCCACATGGGGGAAGCACCAGAGTCAGCAGGAGACAGCAAGGGTGTGAAGAAATATGGGCAAAACTCTTCACTGTTGTTTCTGTGGGAAAGGCAAGGCAGGGTAAACAGTCTTAGGATTGGCTGGTTTGAAAAATTTCAGCCTGTTGTCTGGTATCTGGCCCTGGGGTGATTAGGCAGGTGGATAGTGGCCCAGAATGTGAGAGTCCTTTGAAAGCCTGGTAAAAAATGTGGCTGAGGCTATGAGTTTTGGATTGGTTTGTGTGCATATGAAAGATACACTCATGGGGGAGTTGTTTGCTATCTTTGGGAATTAGCTAGCCATAGGAGGGGCAACTTCCTCAGGGTTAGCAAGACTACAGATGTGAAAAACATTAGAATAAAAAGATATTCTTAGTAAATGAGTCATAAAACAAACCTCAATGCATTTAAAGTAGTTGAAATAATAAAGAGCATGTTCTCTGATCACAGTGGAATCAAAGTAGAATCAATGACAGAAAGATAACAAGAAAATCTCCAAACACTTGGAAACTAAAACACATTTCTAAATAAACCATCATGACTCTTTATGGAAAACCCAAAAGATTTCACCAAAAAACTGCTAGAACTGATCTATGAATTCAGCAAAGTTGCAGGATATAAAAATCAATGCACAGAAATCAATTGCATTCCTATACACCAATAATGAAGCAACAGAAAGAGAAATCAAGGAATTGATCCCATTTACAATTGCACCAAAAACCATAAAATACCTAGGAATAAATCTAACCAAAGAGGAAAAATCTATACACTGAAAACTATAGAAAGCTTATGAAAGAAATGGAAGAAGACACAAAAAAATGGAAAAATATTCCATGCTGCTGGATAGGAAGAACAAATATTGTTAAAATGTCAATACTACCCAAAGCAATCTACATATTCAATGCAATCCCTATCAAAGTAACACCAGCATTCTTCACAGAGCTAGAACAAACAATCCTAAAATTTGTATTGAACCAGAAAAGACCCCGAATAGCCAAAGAAATCTTGAAAAAGAAAACCAAACCTGGAGGCATCACAATCCTGGACTTCAAGCTGTATTACAAAGCTGTCATCATTAAGACAGTATGGTACTGGCACAAAAACAGACACTCAGATCAATGGAACAGAATAGAGAACCCAGAAATGGACCCACAAATGTATGACCAACTAATCTTTGACAAAACAGGAAAGAAGAGCCAATGGGATAAAGACAGTCTCTTCAGCAAGTGGTGCTGGAAAAACTGGACAGCGACATGCAGAAAAATGAGCCCGGACCACTTTCTTACATCACACACAAAAATAAACTCAAAATGGATGAAAGGTCTAAATGTAAGATAGGAAGCCATCAAAATCCTCGAGGAGAAAGCAGGCAAAAAGGGACCTCATCAAGATAAAAAGCTTCTGCATAGCAAAGGAAACCATCAGCAAAACTAAAAGGCAACCAACAGAATTGGAGAAGATATTTGCAAATGACATATTAGATAAAAGGTTAGTATTCAAAATCTATAAAGAACTTATCAAATGCAACACCCAAAAAACAAATAATCCAGTGAAGAAATGGGCAAAAGACATGAATAGATACTTCTCCAAAGAAGACATCTAGATGGCCAACCGACACATGAAAGAATGTTCAATATCACTCATCATCAGGGAAATACAAATCAAAACCACAATGAGCTACCACCTCACACCTGTTAATGGCTAACATTAACAACTCAGGCCACAGCAGATGTTGGCGAGGATGCAGAGAAAGAGGATCTCTTTTGAACTGCTGGTGGGAATGCAAACTGGTGCAGCCACTCTGGAAAACAGAGTGCAATTGTAAATGGGATAGATTCCTTGATTTCTGTTTCTGTTACTTCATTACTGGTCTATAGGATACAACTGATTTCTGTGCATTGATTTTATATCCTGCAACTTTGCTGAATTCATGGATCAGTTCTAGCAGTTTGTTTTCCAGGTTTTGAGGTTTCTCAAAAAATTAAAAATAGAACCACCCTATGACCCAGCAATTGCACCATTAGGTATTTATCCAAGAGATACAGGTATGCTGTTTTGAAGGGGCACATGCACCCCAGTGTTTATAGCAGCAATATTAACAATAGCCAAAGTATGGAAAGAGCCCAAATGTCCATTGATGGATGAATGGATAAAGATGTGGTACACACACACACACACACACACACACACACACACACACAATATGGAGTCTTACTTGGCAATCAAAAAGAATGAAATCTTGCCATTTGCACTACGTGGATGGAACTAGAGGGTATTATGCTAAGTGATATTAGTCAGTCAGAGAAAGACAAATATCATATGACTTCACTCATATGAGGACTTTAAGATACAAAACAAATGAACATAAGGGAAAGGAAATAAAAATAATATAAAAACATGGAGGGGGACAAAACATAAGAGACTCTTAAATATGGAGAACAAACAGAGGGTTACTGGAGGGGTTGTGGGGGGGGGATGGGCTAAATGAGTAAGGGGCACTAAGGAATCTACTCCTGAAATCATTGTTGCACTATATGCTAACTAACTTGGATGTAAATTAAAAAAATAAATTAAATAAAAATTTAGTGTTAAAATTAAAAAAATAAACCATCACGGGTCAATACATTGTATTGAATGAAAATAAAAATAAAGCCTAACTTAAATTCCACATATGAGTAAAATCATATGGTGTTTATCTTTCTTTGACTTATTTCACTTAGCATTATAACCTCTAGATCCATCCATGTGATTGCAGTGTCAAGACTTCACTATTTTTTATGGTCTAGCAATATTACATTGTGTGTGTATACACACACACACACACACATTCTATTGTGAGATATATATCACATCTTTATCCATTCATCTATGGATGGACACTTGGGTTGCTTCCACATCTTGGCTATTGTAAATAATCCTAGAGATAGGTGTGCACATATCTTTTCCAATTAGTGTTTTCATATTGCTTGGGTAAATCCCCAGAGTGGTATTAGTGGATCATGATTCTATTTTTAATTTTTTTTTGAGGAACATCCATACTGTTTTCCACATTGTTTGCACCAGTTTGCAGTATACCTGAAACTATTGTACACTGTATGTTAATTATACTGGAATTTAAAAAAAAAAGAGAGAGAGAAAAAAACATCGCATCTTCAAAAAAAAAAAAAGAATACTCAAAACTCAATAAAAAGACAATGTCATTAAAAATACATATTGGGGTACCTGGGTGGCTTAGTTGGTTAAGTATCTGATTCTTGATTTTGGCTCAGGTCATGACCTCACAGTTGTGGGACTGAGCCCCATTCTGGGCTCCACACTGAGCATGGAGCCTGCTTGGGATTCTCTCTCTCCTTCTCTCTCTGCCCCTCTCCCACTCAGGTGCACGCTCCCTCTCTCTCTTGATTCCTGTCTCAAAAAATTACAACATATCAAATTTGTGGGACACAGTTAAAGGAATTATGATAAGGAATAGTATAGCACTGAATGAAAAGAGAAAGAGACTCAAGTCAATAATCTAAGCTTCCCCATCAGGAATATAGAAAAAAAAAAGTGCAAAATAAACTCAAAACAAACAGAAAGACAGAAATAATAAAGGTAAGATCAGGAATCAATTAAATTGAGAACAGAAGAAGAATAGAAGAAATTAATGAAACAAAGAGCTGGTTCTTTGAAAAGATCAATAAAATTGACAAAAATTCTAGCAAGACTGACAAAGGGGAAAAGAAGAGAGTGCAATATGGCAAGAAAATGAAATAAAAGACATTTAGAACAGAAAGGAAGAAATAAAACTGTCCCGACTTGCAGATGATATGGTTGTCTATGCAGAAAATCCCAAGGCATCTTCAAAAATCTCCTAGAACTAAGAAATGCAAGATCACACAATACAAAAACAGAACAAAATCCCCATACCCAAACCATTTATTTCTTTATACTAGCAATGAACATATGGACTCTGAAGTTAAAATAAAAAAGTATTTATAATAAAAGAAAATGGAATACTTAAAATAAATCTAACAAAACATTTATATGACTTGTGTGCTGACAACTATACACTGCTGATTAAAGAAATAAAAGAAGATATATGTAGAGGAACATACTGTGTGTATGGATAGGAATATTTGAAGATGTCGATTTTCCTTAAACTGATATCCAGATTTAATGCCATTTCTACCAACCCCCCCCCAAGACTTTTTAGACACAGACAAAATGATTCTAAAATGTATATGCGAAGGCTGATCAATTAGAAGAGCTAAGATAATTTGAAAAGGAAGAATAAAGAGAGAGGAATCACTCTAGCAGGTTTCGAGGGTGATTTATACAGTACAATAATCAAGACTATTTGGTACTGGTGGAGGAATAAACATGCAGATCAATGGAACAGAGAATCCAGAAATAGCTCCACACAAATATAAACAATTGAGTTTTGACAGAAGTGCAAAAACAACTCAGTGGAGGAAAGATAGCATGTTCATCAAAGGGTGCTGGAGCGGGGCACCTGAGTGGCTCAGTCAGTTAAGCAACTTACTTCGGCTCAGGTCATGATCTCATGGTTCGTAAGTTTGAGCTCCGCGTTGGGCTCTGTGCTGACAGCTTAGAGTCTGGAGTCTGCTTCAGATTCTGTGTCTCCCTCGCTCTCTGTCCCTCCTCATTCTCTGTCTCTCTCTATCTCTCAGAAATAAATGTTAAAAAATTTTAAATGAAAAAAAGAAAAAGGGTGCTGGAGCCACAGGACATCTGCATGCAAAAAAAGAACCTCAACTTAAATCTCAGACCTTATAAAAAATTCAACACAAAATGGACCACAAACTTGAATGTAAAACCTAAAACTATACAGCTTTTATTAAAAAAAAAAAAAAAGAAAAGAAAGAAAATCTTTGGGACTTTGAATTAGGCAAAGACTTCTCAGACTTGACACTAAAATCACAATCCATCTAAGAAAAAAAACTCGATAAACTGGACTCCATTAAAATGTAAAACTTTTGGGGTGCCTGGGTGGCTCAGCCAGTTGAGCATCCGACTTCGGCTCAGGTCATGATCTCACGGTTCGTGGGTTCGAGCCCCATGTCAGGCTCTGTGCTGACAGCTCGGAGCCTGAAGCCTGCTTCGGATTCTGTGTCTCCCTCTCTCTCTGCCCCTCCCCCACTCGCATTCTGTCTCCGTCACAAAAATAAATAAACATTAAAAAAATTAAAAAAAGGGGCGCCTGGGTGGCTCAGTCGGTTGAGTGTCCGACTTTGGTTCAGGTCATGATCTCGCGGTCTGTGAGTTCAAGCCCCGTGTCGGGCTCTGTGCTGACAGCTCAGAGCCTGGAGCCTGCTTTGGATTCTGGGTCTCCCTCTCTCTCTGCCCCTCCCCTGTTCATGCTCTGTCTCTCTCTGTCTCAAAAATAAATAAATGTTAAAAAAAAAAAATAAAAAAAAATAAATAAAAATAAAAAAAAATAAAATGTAAAACTTTTGGTCTGGAAAAGACCTTGTTAAGAAGATGAAAAGAAAAGCTAAAGTAGGAAAAAATTTGCTAACTACTTTCTGTCCAAGGACTAGTATTTAGACTATATAAAGAATTATCAAAGTTCAACAGATAAAAAGTCTAATTAGAAAATGAAAAGAATATAAAAATAGCAAATAATCATATGAAAACATGTTTAACTTCATTAGACATTATGGAAATGCAAATTAAGCACATCAATCAGAATGGCTAAAATAAAAAATGGTGACAACACCAAATGTTGGCAAGGATGAGGAAGAAGCGGATCACTCATACGCTGCCGGTGAGAATGTAAAATGGTGCAGCTGCTCCGCAAAACAGTTTGGCAGTTTCTTAAAAAATGAAATGTACAACCACCGTATGCCAAGCAATTGAACTTCTGAATGTTTATCACGAGAAATGAAAATGTGTTCACTGAAAAACCTGTTCGTATTTTTCACATAGGCCACAGACTAGAAACAGCCCAGATGTCCTTTGATGAGTGAATGGTTAAACTCTGCACATTCATACCATGGAACATTACTTAGCGCCAAAAAGGATTAGACTGTTAGTGCACACCATGACCTGGATGAATCATCAGAGAAGTATGCCGGGGGAACGAAAATCCAATCTCACAAGGTTGCATAGTGTATCATTTCTTTTATAATAATGTTCTTGAGGTGACAAAACTATAGAAATGACGAGCAGATCAGTGGTTTCCAGGAATCAAAAAGGGATGTGATGAGTGGAGATGGGATGGGAGAGAATTGGGCATAGTTATAAAAGGGCCACATGGGAGATCTTTGTGGTGCTGGCAACGTTCTACGTCTTGACTGGATCAATGGCAATACGGTGGTTGAGATCTTGTACTATAGTTTCACAGGATATTACCGTTGAGAGAAAGTTCAAGGGGCACATGGGCCTCTGTATTACTTCTTACACCTACATGTGATTCTACAATTATCTTAAAATAATGAGAAAAAAAAGAGGAACATTTACAGGACAGCTGGGGAATTATGAACCACGACCGGATTTTGTAACGTGATGGTGGCATTGTGTTTTAGTTTTAAGAGATTAGTCTACCCTTACGAGACTCGTACTGAAATATCTACCAACAAAACGATGTGTCTGGGACTTGCTTCAGAGGAATCCAGAGTGAGGGACAAGCAGGTGAGAGTCTCCTGGGAAAGCGAAAAAGCACGACTAGATCATCCGCTGGAGCTGGGTGACAGGTGCAGGGGGTTTCTCCACATCATACGTTATAGGCAGTCACCCAGCACGGAGCTGTGGTTGCCGGCACAACATGGTCGTGAAGCCACTGCCTTCGGAGAGAGTCGGACCTGGTTTGAACCTTGGCTCTGCTACATATGAGGCAAGTCTGGGGCCAGTCATTTAACCTGTCTGTAAAGTGTGACAGTATCTCAGGGTAATCGTGCAGACAGGAGATTGCCAAAGAGGAGCACAGGGAGAGAAAAGGAAAGGTCTTCTCTCCAGGGGTGGGAGGGGGAGAGGAGCCAGTGCAGGAGACCGAGGAGCCATTCGAGGTGGAGACCCAAGGTTAGGCCGGGCAGGGTCTTGGAACCCAAAAACAAAAAAGGTCCCGGAAAGAGCTTTACGAAGATGAAAACCGGTGGGAAGCCATCAGCTTCGGTGTTCAGCAAGTCACTGGCGCTGACAGAGGCTTGGGTTCAGTGGCCAGGTGGGCCCAGACGAAGGTGCTGAGAAGTGAGTGGGGCCAGAGGGCGTGGCCACTACTCCTGACCTTGATGGGATGGCGTGGAGGGACAGCTCCAGAGGCAAGGAGTGTTAGGGGGGCTAAAGGGCAGAAACCGACCGGAGAAGAGAAAGAGATGGGAAGTAAGAAAGGAGGGGCTGACCAGGGGTCCCGCCGGGCGAGGCACCGGGAGTTCCAAGATCCTGGCAGGAAGGAGGTTCCCCTCTGGTGCAGACTGGGGTTGTTACCAAGGTGGTTTTGTCTACCCCTGGCATTTCCCCCTCGCCCTTCATCTGATACTCATTTGAACGGCTATTTACAAAGGAAGAATATTACGGGACGTCGGGAGAAATGCGTGCTCCCCAGGTTTTTTAATTTGATGGTAGAGTTGTAGTTTGGTTTGACAAGGTAGTCCCGGTCTTTATAGATTAATACTGAGATAGTTGTGGATGAAATGGTACGTGTGGAGTTTGCTCTGGACTCCGAAGAAAATGAGAATATTCCGTTTTTCTGGAGGGAGGTCTTAGACTCGTGGCGCCACGTCAAGCCCTCGTGCACGCTTCTTGCCCGTCAGGTTTCCTCGCGCGGAACGCACCGTGCTGCTCTCGCCCCTTCACACGGAGGCCGCACGTGCGTGTATGCGTTTCCACGCTCGAGTGACCGGACCGCGACCGGCTGACTCGCCAGCACCCACGCTGCCGGCATCCGCGTTCGGTCTGGGGCTCCCTGACGAGAAAGGCGTCCTGGCCTGCGGGCGCTTATCTCCGTCACACGCACCGAGGGCGCCGGTGACGAGCGAGTCCTCTGAGGCGAGCCTCGTCTCACAGCCGCTGCCCGCTTCCTCAACCTCCGCTCTGCCCGGGCTGCCCCGACCCGGGGGGGGGGGGGGGGGGGAGTTTCGCGCGTCCTGACGCGGCCGAGGCCCGGTGGGCCGCTGACCGCGGCTCGGCTCGTTCGACGGAGGCCGCGAGAGTCCGCCTCGACCTCTCGGGCGCCCCCACCCGCGCAACCGGCGGCCGACGCGGCAAAGCCACCCAACCGACGCGTCCTCGCGCGAGGTGGCTGCGCGGACGCCGGACGAACAGAAACCCGTCACGCGTGCGAAAGGTAAGCCACGGGCTGATCTTTATTGAGGCGAGCGCTCTGCTTTCGGCCGTTCGCCACGGCTGCACACCGGCCAGTTTCCAGAAGCGCCCCGCTTCCCCGTACAGCTCTGTCTACATTCGGAAAGCGATAAAAACGTGTTGTACGATGACCGATGTCCACCTTAAGAGTATCACGACAGCTCGTACATTTGTCAGCAGACCACACAACACGCTGCTTACAACAAGGCAGACTCTCCACAAGTTCGAAATTTAGACACGTGTGGCACCGTCCTAACGCTAGCATCGTTTGTTTTTCCAGGTAAGAGAGACCAGTCATTATAAAAATACTTTATATGAATTCAAAGTCAGAACTAAAACCTCCAATCCTATAAAAATACCTTTTACTAATCAAAGTATCAATTTCTAGATAAATGTTCTTTACCAACAACAGTTACACAATTTTCGGGAAACACCTACTAAGACAGTCCATTTAACGTGTTAAGGTTACTTCAAGGCACAGTGGCCATCGTGTCTTAGTTTTCAGAGATGGGCCACATACTCGACTACGTTGCGTATTACTGCACCAATTATTCTAGAAAAAGTTAACGCAAGTGTCTATGGATTATGAAAGCCATTTATAAAGACAAAGTCTTCAGTCTATAGAGGGGATTTTTAGGTGGGCATTGCCTTCAGGAGAAGACACCACTTTTGTTATGAGTCGGCTACACCGTGCTTTGAAATGTTTAGCTTGGAAAGCCTGTGATCGCATTCTGACCACTATCTGAAATCAGCTCGTTCATTTCGTTTTGCTTACTCTCTTTTAGGGCATGATTGGGGTGATTTCTCTGTGTCTGTGCTCTTTTCGATCTCCTAAAACACACTTTCAGGAGCAGGTAACACAGCTCGGCCACGTTAAGCAGCATGCAAATCACAGATGCGGAAATCATAAAAATGGTGAACACGGTTTTCTCAGTAGGTCTCGAGATAAAGCAGTCGACAAGGTTGGGGCAAGGGTCAATCCCACATTTCAACACCCAGGGCAGGTGGTACCCGTTGTAAAGGAAGTAAAAGACGTACATAAAGGATGCTTCGAAGATGATGCGGAAGAAGATGCTGCTGGTGTACGTCCACCACAGGGACCCCTCTATCCGGACCTTCTGCTTTTTAATGTCTTCGAGGTCTTTGAATTCATTTCGCTTGTCTCCTCGCCTGAATTTGCGGGCGGCCTCGTGCCTGTAGTAGGCCACGTGCATCGCTACCAGCAGGGCCGGGGTGGACACGAAGATGAGCTGCAGGGCCCACAGCCGGATGTGGGACACAGGGAAAAAGTGGTCATAGCACACATTTTTGCACCCTGGCTGCAGCGTGTTGCAGACAAAATCTTCCTGCTCGTCACCCCACACCTCTTGAGCGGCGACCACGAGGATCATGACGCGAAAAATGAAGATGACGGTGATCCACACCTTCCCGATGCTGGTGGAGTGTTTGTTTACACCCCCGATGAACGTGTGCAGGGTACCCCAGTCCATTGTGTTGGCTTATTCCTAAACAGAAAACATTAGCAAAGGTTAACTAATGGAAAGCTCCTTCGAGTTTTATGAAATAGTACGGTTATATTACAGACGGAAGCAAATTTCCCTAAGAGGATGCTGTGATATTTTATAACTTCAACCCCCTAGGTTAGTAGGTTTTCTGATAAGGAATGCCCACTCGAAAAGCATCCTAACATCTTGAATCAGAAATAACTGTTACAGGTTTCAGATCATCCAGATTCCACTGAATTCAGATTATATATTAGGTTGCTGTTGGACGTTAACCCAGGAACTCAGGTAAACAAATACATTTCCAAGTTTTCTCTTATCCACCATGAGTTTAAGTATTGTATCAGTTTTCGTTTTGCCCAGGGGATCACGGAAGTTCAACAGTGGATCTTATTAAGTGGCTTATTGAAGAGAAAAAAAATTAATCATGGGAATGACCTACTGTGGCGTACCTGGCAGACTCGGAAGGGGGAAGGGCCCCCCAGTACTTGTTGGCTTACTTTATACAATGTATTTATAGCCGTCTCTAGTTTGAATAACATCGTTTGCTGAAATCTTGTGTTCTTAGGGGCCCTGACGTCACACGCCACTGGAAGGTCCTCTTCCAAGAGTATCATGAGCTTTTACGAAAAGCGCTCACTTGTTTCCATGGTAACCAGGACTGGTGACAGCGCTCCCTCCCCGACAGCTCAAGCCCCAGGAGCCATGGGTGAAGGGAACCGGTGGCTGCTGCCAGGTAGGGCTCCCCTCCCTGCTGACTGAGCACTGACTTAGTGTGCTGAGAGAAAACGCTCTTGACTTCCACAGGAACTTCTGCTACAGTTCTAACGGATATGCCCTCTGACCCTACATTGCTGCAGAAGACGAGAGAATGAATCAGCGTTTGCCTTAAACGAAACACCACCACTCTGGCAATCTTTTGAAAGTGAAGTCCCTGTTTTCAGAGATAAAAGACTCACACAGCTTGTCAAACCTTTTTAGGGGCTGAGGGCGACACCAAAGTCCTTTTGTCATTGGTCTTAGGGAGACCTTCCTGTATCTGACTGCTGGCTGGGGTCAGGCGTCTCCTCAGGCTGACCCCCCCCCCCCCCCCGACCTCCTGGGCCCCTCCTCTGGCCCACAGCTCTGCCTCCCCTGAGTCACGTGTGCTGCTCTTCGAAGCAGCTAGGTAGCGGGAGGCAGCCTCAGCGTCCCCAGGAGGGCTAGGCACTGACGTGTGCCCCAGAAGCAAGACCCTTCGTTGACACTAATGAAGTCAGCCAGCTCTGTAGTATAAAAGGCAGAACTCCATTTTAGCTGGCTTTCTGGGAAATTTGTCTTTGCCCTTGGTTTGGCTTTTAGACACTACCTTTTCCTCAGAAGGACACAAGGCCCAAGGAAATGATGCCACCACACACCTTGCACACGTGTATGTATTCCTCCTGTCTGAACTGGGCAGGGGAAGTAGGGGGCACATGCTGTGGAGGTGGAGGGGAGTGGAGGGCAAGCAGGGGCATAGCTAGCAGTTTCTGCACTGTGAGTTTCTCCCCCGTCTTCTCTTGCTGAAACATACAGAGCCCAATTATAGGAAAACCCCTCCTCGCACCACATCGCCAAAGCCAAGTAAATAACGATCCCCAGGCCTACCATAAGCATTTATTGAGTGTCTATTGTATATAGATGTCAGCCATTTCACCTTTGCATCTCAAGACATAGTCCAGTTCCCAGGGCTGAGTAGGCTCGGAATAGAGATGCAGAGCAGGTGGGGGATGTCGGGGCGTCAGGGCTAGAGGTGCTGGGAAGAGCTTCCAGACAGAGATGCGTTCCTATCCCATGAAGTTTAAGGCGTTAGATCACAACTAGGTAAGCTGGGAGCACAGAGCATCTCAAAGAGAAAGCAATAGGGAGGAGACCGTGAGGCAGCCCTTCAGCACCTGTACTTGCACTTGATTGACAAGTCACCGGAAGGCAGGATAATTAAAGTGATCACAGAATCTCACAAGATGCTTATTCTTTCCTCGAATAATCCAGAAGAAGGAGTTAAAAACCAGCACTTAACAAGCCAGGACCCTCCGACTACTCAGGACTCCCAGACCCTGCAAGCAGGCGCCAAGGCGAAGGAGGTGGAGCTGGGAATAAGAAAGCTGAAAAATCATTCTGGAGGATTCAGTGCGTATTGGCCCATTCCAACTCCACTGGCCAGAAAGCAGTAAAGAACCTCAAAATGTCTGTAGTTGCTCAAATGCCATGGGAGTCTTTTGAAAGTTCTAACACGGAATACAAGAACATTTGAAGTCTTGAATCCAAACGAAAGCTTCCATTGTGGCCCAGATAGGAAAACTCAAATCGTGGTTTTAACTTAGCCTAGACTTTGAGAAGCATGTTAATTTTTCAATGAAAATGAAAAGGGAGGTAGAATTCCATAGCTGAGGACTTGGAAGGCAGAGCTGGGGGGGCAAGGGCTCGAAAGTGTGTCAGACAATTCTGGGGGGGGGGGGGTGGACATTGCCAGCAGCTCTGAGGAGCTCAGATCTTCAACTGACAAGATGATGGAAGACAACCCCAACCCCCCCCCCACACACACACACAATGGAGGGGCCCAGGCTTGGAACAACAGTGTCAAAAAGTTTAATTACTGAAGGAGGCAAAAAAATAAAATAAAATAAAATAAAATAAAATAAAATAAAATAAAATAAAATTTAAAAAAACATGAAAAAGAAAGAAAAATATGATAAACTTGGGTCAAAAGAAAAGAAAGGGGTGGGCCCAATGCTTGGAGCAGATGGTAAAATTTGAACTGATAGCAGATAAAAGGCAGAAACTCTTATTTTACTCTCCCTTCTTTATCAAAGAGAAATTATTTTAAAAATTATTTCTTTTTTAATGTTTACTTATTTTTGAGAGAGAGAGAAGGGGGGGGAAGGGCAGAGAGAGAGAGGGAGAGACAGAGTCCGAAGCAGGCTCCGGGCTCCGAGCTATCTGCACACAGCCAGACTCGGGGCTCGAACTCACAAACCATGAGATCATGACCTGAGCTGAAGTTGACCCTTAACCAACTGAGCCACCCAGATGCCCCTAAAAATTATTTCTAACGTAGTACAAGAGAGGTGGGGAGCTAGTGTGTACTTTCTGAGAAAGAGATTTTCAATGTCCCCAGTACATGTATCTTCGATGTTAAAAACTCACCTTGGGTAATACAAACTGTAAAATTAAGTTTTAGTCCCTACTGAAAGTCATTATAATAAATTTTCCTAATTGTTGCTCTTCTATCCTGGAAGCATTTCAGGAGGTAGAGACTCGTACAACCTGATGTTTACACATATTTTACAGCAGCTGTTCACCTAGGGGGTCACTCTGGTTTGTTTATGAAATGAAGACGTTCTCTAACTGATGAACATCTCCCATTGCAATTTGGTTTGATTCAGTGCACATTCAACAAGTTTTTGATTTATCAAATAAAAGTTCACATTTTCCCAAACCCTCCAAAGTGCAGAGAATTTAAACTCCTCCAAAGGTAAGAAGGCTGTGTTTTCCCTCTGAGTTCTTTATCAACCGCCTTCTTGAACAATGACACGCCTGTAGTCACCTATTACCTGCTCTTCTAGCAAGCAAACCGATCAGGTGTCAAAGGACAACTCAGTCCGAAGGAATCTGGAAAGGCTGAAGTCATTGGAGGGGTCAAGAGGCTTTCCCCGCAAGAATATGGTCCCAGCTTTCTAGAAGCAGGACCCTTGACATCTGCACCTTAGGTCTTCTCCTTCTTAAAAAACAAAACAAAACAAAAAAACAGGGACAATTATGATAACAGTTTTATTTCTTTTGGCTTTTCTGGGTGCCCAAATCACACATTCTGAAGCTCTATCAAAGTAGCAAAGCTGAACAGAGAATAATCTATTTTACAATACTTTTGACTTCCACTAAAAATCAGCAATTTACCTGTACCTTTAAAGGGAGAAAAAGAGATGCCTAGGGCACTAAGAAAAACGAGTGATTAAACCCAAATACGGGTGTGTCCTGCCTACCGGTCACTCAAGACGATCAGGCTAATGGCAAACCACCTGATCTGTAGCATCTTCCTGCAGGAGCAACAGAGGCCCTATCACTGATCACAGTAGAAATGGCTCGACAGCAAGCACTGCTTTCCATAGTCTCCGTCCATAGTCTCCGTCCATAGTCTCCATCGCTCCCTTGCCCTAAGTGCGCAGCAGGAAAGCCATTGAGTGAATTGGCCCATGTTTCCTACACAGAACTTTCTTTGGTCCAGTCCACATCATTTCCTCAGGGCCTCACCAAGGAAGCCAGGGGCAGGGGTCCGGCATACCACTCTCTGAGTGTTGAGAACCTAAGGACAGCCTGCCTCACAACTATGAGGAGCCAGTCAGGGAAAGGGACCGCCCCAAACTTCCTGACGCTTTGCCGCAGCCACTGGTAACGCCTGGCTGCCCCCCAGGACACTTTGCCCACTCAAGGAGCCCAGGAGAGGAAGGAGCGGACAGAGGGCAGAAGACTCAGCAAGGCTGAAAGGAGGACATTTGCTTCCACTTGCTCCTCCTGACCTGGCCTTTCAGTGGGTTAAAGCCACTTCTGGCTTGGGGCGAAGAGACTGCCCACGGCCCGATCCCCTCTGTGTCTGCCCTATAAAATTGTAACTCTTGGGGTAGTTTTCCATCAGCACTGTGGTTGCAGATTTGATGGCCGAACACTCTGTGAAAATTACTTTCCAAAACAACCGCATCCATTGAAACCCTTTGCAATTGGTGTCGGTAAACAAAACACCTCTTTCCTTTCATGCTTTAGGCAGGCTGCAGCCAATGGGAGGAGACTCTTCAACAAAAAGTAGAATATTAACTCTTTCTTTGCCAACCAGAGAGGTTTATTTTAAGCCAGCTTCTCTGGCTCTCTTTTAAGGAAATAATACATATGCCTAGCTCCCGTAGTCTTGTCTCCGTACAAGAATGTGGTCACACCTCAAGTTACAAAGGTAAAACTGTCTTTGGTTTTCTGGTATATCTAATCGTGGTGAAAACATTGAATTCTTGATACGAAAGCTCCAGGCTGGAATACTTTGCTGTAAGAATAGGTAAACAATTGATCTCATTCTGATGATACACACAGTATTCTGAAGTTAGATTGTTCTTCCCTTTTACAATTCAGATAATTTAAGTCTATGGGCATTCTGCTTCAGCAATATGATTTTCTGATTGTTTTAAAACTTAAAAATTTCATCCTAAGTAGTTGGCTTAAAAATGCCATCTTAAGTTTCACTGATGACAGAACGAAAACTAAAACTTTACAATTATAGTGTTACCCCTTAGCAGACACCAATGAGATTTCCAAGAGGTGGAAATCATCTTTCTAGAAAGTTCTGTTCCCATTTGGATAACCCTTTCAAAGATATTCATTG
Source organism: Felis catus (assembly GCF_018350175.1). NCBI lineage: Eukaryota > Metazoa > Chordata > Mammalia > Carnivora > Felidae > Felis > Felis catus. The sequence goes on from NC_058368.1 coordinate 1,291,647, forward strand.
AATATCTGATAGGCCTGAGAACAGAGCACATCCCTCCCGATTTCCACAGTAGCTTTAGGTAGTTGAAGAGATTTATATTGATGAAAGACAATGTCAGAGCGAAACAAGCACATCTGAGCCTTACTTTCAAGGAGTCACAGGGTATTGGCCTGGAGGAGAATTAGGGCAAGGGTCCCTCTTCAAGGGTTCAGGCTTTCTTCTACACCATCTGATTGCTTAGAAGGCAACAGGGCACAGTAACGACATGAATATAAATCTCTACGCAGTTTCTGGAGGTCAGTGAGGGTGTCACCTGTTGAGGGAAAAATAGTAGATGTGGCCATATTCATTGAACTACTCCCCACGTGTCTATTGCATGACCTTTGTGGGTGTTTTTCTTTATCCCCAGAACTGTTATGAGGGAGTCTAGAGGCCGCCAGTTTCCTGATGCTTCTTACTTTATATACCAATAAAATAAAACTAAAAAACTAAAATCTTTAATGTAGATTCTTTCCCCTATCAAAGATCATAATTGTGATCCCCAACCAATCCCAAACCTCGAGCCCATTCCTTAAAAAAGGGGGAAGGGAATTTGAAAAACTGGATATGCTCTTTTCTCCCTCAAATCGGCAGTCTAAAAAAATCTCAAACTCTTTAATCAAGAAGAATCTATATCTGTTGTCTCTCAACAGATATCCAGGTCTTCCTGGGGACAACCTTAGGTTGTCCTTTAAATGTAATGACTTAAAATGTCATCAACTGTCCTTTCAGAGTAACAGGTTGTGTTAAAATGGATTTAGGGTTTATGTACTTCTTCAAAATTAACTCAATAAAAATGAAAGAACTTTTTCTATCCACGTAGTCTAAATAGAAGCATGGACAATTCATAGAATTACACGTATTTCTTAATCCATTTAAGAATTCAGTGAGTTGGGGCTCCTGGGTGGCTCAGTCGGTTAAGTGTCCAACTTCGGCCCAGGTCATGATCTCGCCGTTCCCAACTTCGAGTCCTGTGTTGGGCTTTGTGCTGACATCTCAGAGCCTGGAGCTTGCTTTGGATTCTGTGTCTCCCATTCTCTCTGCCCCTCCCCTGCTTGTGCTCTGTCCCTCTCTCTCTCTCTCAAAAATAAATATTTTTTAAAAAAGAAAAGAATTCAAAGAGTTAAATTTTCCATTAAGCAGTCTCTGTTCATTCAAGCAAACCTGTGCCCTTTCCAAAGATTTAAGTCTACCTTGAGTTGAATGCCCATGAAAATAAAAAAGGAAAAGGCACTCTGTGGGCCCATACATTCTCACAGTTCAAGCAAGTTAAACAGAAATCTTAATATATCTTAACGTAGCCATCGGGAGGATTATGTCCTCATGGCCAAGACACGTGCGTTGAAAATTATTTTCCCACCATTTTATTCTGTTTAACATTTTAACTAATGTCTACAGACTACTCATAGCTCCTGGAATATTCAGATTGGATCAAAGATGCACAGTGAGGGTTTGCAAGCA